>NC_081416.1:159998439-160683725 GCF_949786415.1 Peromyscus eremicus | reverse complement strand
ACAATGGCAACAGAATACCCCTCCCTTCAGGATTATGCAGAAGGTGTGGTAATGGTAAACATTGGACCAATGAATGCAGATCAACAAGGGACAGACAAGGTAATCCTTTGCCTCAGTCCTCAGGAAACTCCCAGAGGGGCCTCATGCAGGCCCCCACAGAAAATTCACTTCTGACCTTTCCTCCCATCATAGAAGAAACCCCTTCTCAGAGCAATTAAATAACCAGATGCCTATTGGAATAAACCCGGCTGCTTGGGGTGATAGAACAGTTGAGGCAGAGAGAATAGAAAATTCAGGAGAAACCATGAAGCAAATTTTTTGGCAAAATTTTATAAGTGAACAAAGACCAATATTAAAAATACAAATAAATGACATTTTTGGATGGTTTGGTAGACATGTGTGACAATAATTGCACCAGAATTTTGGCATCCAAATTGGCTGCTTCAGGAGGTAAATAATCAGCTGTTAGAGATTGGAACATTATCTCAAGTGAAACAAAGCACAAGATCACTTGAATGTATATGTCCAGAAGGACAAAGAGGAAAATTAAAACCATATGTGGCTAATATAGCTATGAATTTTTGTGGCCGTGATCTATTACAACAATGAAATACTCAGATTAATACTCCTCCAAAAACAGGACAGGGAATGTTCACCAGGAACAACTGAGTAGTTACTAAGTGTCTGTAAACCCAGGTGGTACTCAAGCATAGCTCGTAGGAATGCCTGGCCCACTACTGAAGGAACCTGAGTGCTGAGGTGCACTGAAAGGAGGGGATCATCTCACTTACCAGGCACTGACTCCTTCCTTGACTCTTTTCCAGTGGTGGAAATGGAGACAGCCTGAAGATTGACACCTTCAGGCCTGACACTCTGTCTGCTACAGAGTCCTGACTGCTGCAATGTCTGCACCCAGGATACCCAGATGAAGATACCACCTGTTGATGGGGACAGGTCATTAACTGCCCTCATTCACAGTCCTTCAGAATTCCTTCTTTGCCTCCAGCTCCAAGCCTGGAACAAACAGAGAATAGCAATGTGGAAGAGATGACTGCTGAGCAATCAAAGCTGCTGAATGCCTATGAGGGCAGTACAGAAAACCAAAGCTCATCCCTCCTCCCTTTAGCACACCCTGACATGCAGCAGCCCCTGAACTACATTGATGATGGGAGACTAAGGCAGAACCCAGCTTCTGATAATGCCATCTTGGGAAGAAATAGCCTTGGTCTAGGAGAGCCTGGGTCTTTGTAGAGTGTCAAGCATTGACTTGGAAGACATGACTACAGTGCTGTCAGATATTCACCTTCCTCAACTCTTAAACTCCCTCACTGACCTAGACTACTGGGAAAATCCCACAGCAATTCATTCCAAAGACTCCACACTCATCAGGAGAGATCAGGTTCAGGAACGCTCCGGGATCATAGGACTCTCTGAATAGGGGAGTAAGAAAGAAATTATCTTGTCTGCTTCATGGAGCTCTTCAGGCCCAAATCCAGCACCAGGACCTGGTGGAGGGTAGAGAGGCTGGGGCCAATGCTGCGGCTAGTGAAGGGGTTATTGACAACATGAACAACAAACATTTGGAAGGCAAAGCTCAGGAAGCCACACCCAGCCGGCCCAGGGTAACTAGGGTGCAGGGGTAAGACGGGACTAAGAGGACTAGGGAGAACAATTTCAGCAAAATACAGCAGCTGAAGCCATCAAGTAACAGAGTCAAGACACAAGAGAAGCCCACCATCCCCAAGACCAAGAGGAAGAAAATATACGACAGCTTTAAAAAGCCTCGAACTCACCTCAGAAAGCACATGCTCCATGCAGGTCCTTCACACACTAGAAAAGAAGAGTGAGAAAAAAAATCACTCATCCACCCAGGCTCTGCTAAATTTCAAGTGCAACAAAGATCCCAGAACAGACCCAGGCACAACATCACTACAGGATGTGCCATGTGATGACCGAAGCCGTGTTAAAACACTGGGTAATGCTCAAAGACCAGAGAGCAATGTTTGCAAGTAGCTCTCTCCATCCCACTATGAGCTGCCCCCACCTGGGAAGGTCAAGTTAGTACCTCTGCCTTTCCCAGGCCCGGACAAGCCTCAAGCCAGACTGGTTTCTAGAAAGCCTCTTTCCCTGGCTTCATGCAGGCCCCCTGCAGTATACCCTGTGAGGCCTCATTCCCACTTGGCTCAGCCTACCACACTCAAGCCATCTAAACCAGCTCCTGCCAGCACTTCTTTGATGGCCTCTGACAAGCCAGTTCTGCCTATTGCGACCAGTGCCACACGAGCTAACATAACCAACCCCATCCAGTCTGGCCCTGGGCCTCAGCCAGCTGTCTGTAGGCCAGAATCCTACAGGGCATCATCTCACACTTCACTACAGAGGGAGCTTGCCTCTGCTGACAAGAACAAGGCCCCATCACCTCACAAACCTCAAATCCAATATCTACTGCAAGACTTCAGCCACCAACCAATTCCATGGAGGAAAGTTGACATTCCAGTGCCAGTCATGACACAGCCCATCCCAGAAGAGCAGAGACCAGAGAGGGAGGCCATGAAGAGGCACGCTCAACAGGAGAGAGAGAATGCTCTCTGGGAAAACCGCAGCCTTTCCTTCAGAGGCAGAAGGATATAGAAACTTCTACTATTTTCGCTATGTCATGTAAGTTGTGGCCTAGACTTTGGAACACAGTACTATTCAACATAGATAAAGGGAGATATAGATACACATATACATTTATGCATTGGATTTAAAGATCTGGGTGAATGTTAGATAAGTAGGTACATATGGAGTTAAGGAGATTAATTGGTAGATGCAAGGATTTATATATATATAAATGTCAGACATAGTTTCTATACTTGTAAATATTTGAAGACACTAAAAGTGACTGCAGAAACTAAAGTCAGTTATATCATCCATGAGTAAGTATATATAGAAGGCTTTGATGGTTTCTTCATACCTTTGCTACTATTCATGTTGCCAAACTAGAAATATGTGTTACATAAATATATCATATACTATAAATTACTGGTAGTGTTTATTTAAGGCAAAAGTAATTATTCTCTTTGACTTTTATTTTCAAATAAAATAAAAGTCTTTGAACTTGGTATGTTTCCTATAGTGTATACTGTTATAGTAAACACACTCCTGTTCTCACCACACTTCCTCCCATTTAAAACCATTTACCCCTGTCCTTTAATCGTTACTGCTCTGGGACAGATCTCCTCCTGAAATTTCATGAAATGAAATACAGGATTCCATGTATACACTATCAAGCACCCACCTTAAAGAGAAAATATACAAGGCTGACCATCTTCCTGAGAAGAGTTTCATTTCATAACTATGTGTATCTCAAGTTGTTTCCATCTTTGATTTCATCCATTTAATACTTTAATTTATTTTGCATGTGTGTTTGTCTGTGTGTCGTCCACCTGAATTCATGTGGAACACATGTGTGGAGTGCCCACAGAGGCTGGAAAATCATCCCTTGCACTTCACTGATGCTGGGAGCCTAGGGCAGAAGCTTGCTTCTGACAATGCCACATTGGAGGCAGCAGTCTTGGTCAGGATGAGCCTGGGACATGCACAGTGTGTTGGCCTCCAGCATCGACTTTGAAGACATGACTACACTGGTGGCAGAAGTTCACTTCCCCAAATGATCAACTCCCTCTCAGAACTAAACCAATTGCAGGTTCCCACAGCCACCCAATGCAAAGGCTCCATAGTCATCAGGAGCCATCAAGCCCAGTAAAGGTACAGTGTCTTCAGCACATCCTTAAACCAGTTGAGGATGGAAGAAAAAGGCTCTAATCCTCTTCACATACCTTCTCTGGTCAGAATCCAATATCAGGACATGGTAGAGGAAGAGAGGCTGGGGTCAGTGCTGTGGCCAGAGAAGGGGATATTAATAACATGGCCCAGCAAACGAAGGGCAAAGCTCAGAAAGCCACACTCTGCAGGCCCAGCACACCTAGGATTCATAGAATACAAGATCAAGAGAACTAGAGAAATCAATTCCAAGAAAGCTGAAGGAGCTGAAGCCATCAATTCACTGTCCTCAACACCAAGAGGAAGCAGGAATTACTGGAGCTCAGCCATGATGGCTTTAACAAGCCTCACACCCACCTCAGCGTGCACATGCTGGAGTCTGTGAAGGTCTGTCACTCACTGTGGAAGAAGGGAGAGAAGAAAACTGGCATCTCCTGAACCTTCAACCCTCTGTGCTACTCTGTGCTCTAACAGTATCAGAGTTTGTTACACTTTGGCCTCTGAGGCATTGGGTGGTAATTATCTTTGTCCAGGGTTAATTATAGTAAACAAAATTCAATTATTTACTAACTCACATTTAGTTTCTTGAGAAAAAGACCCTCTCCATAGCCCAGCCTGTCCTGGACCTTGCTAAATCGAACAGGCAAACATTGAACTCAGAAAGAGCTGCCTGCCTTCCCCTCTCCCTTTGTCTGCATGTCAACCTCAGCCTCCACTACTGCGTCCACCTCTGCCTCTTCCTCAGCCACTGCCTCAAGAGGGCTGAGACTAAAGGAATGAAGCAAGAAGCCATGTGGTTTCCAGGTTCTTTCTGTAAGGTGGATAACCACGTTTTAGTGCATGACTTGATGACGAGGCCATGTGTACTCCAGGGTGCATTTTTGGAACATACCTAAAATCCACAGAGACTAAACCACATGTATTTCCAAATGGAACTTAACTCAGATTAATTTTTTTCTGGCAATCTACCTTGTTTCAATTGTAGGCTGTACTTGCTACAACACCTGTGAATCACTAACCTCATATGAGATGTGCTAATACTATCTTGGATATTTAGTGCTTTTATGTTATAGTTATGATTGTTTTTCTACTTCTATGTAGTGGGGCATCTGATTTTTAAGAAGGAACTGTATTCACCCTGTAAATAGAGTTTCATGGTACATCTTTCTTCACAATATCTAACCCACAACTAATGTGTAGGCCCAAAAGTGTACGTTCTAAAAAGAGCTTTTCCAGACTCACCCATCTAGAATATGATAACAATCCCAGCATGGAATAATCCTACTACCTGTATGCAATGATTGTCACAGGGACAAATTTGAGTACACAAGAATAATGGAAAGCAATGGTTTAGGGAGACCTCTGGTTTTTATAACTCTCTATGTGTGGTTTTAATTACAGATTTGCACACTGACATGAGATTACTGTGCTTCACTTTACACCTTAGGAGTAGTGGAAACACATTTGTCTGGATATCTTCTAACCTTGATATTATTGTTTTAATCTTTATGTATTGAAACTAAGGGTCTTGTAAAATAATCCTTATTAAAGAAGCTCAGGAAGCATTTTTTATATTAAAGCAATTCACACAATGCTGTACTTGTATTGAATCCTCAATGTCATTAATTCTCATTGTACTATTCATTGAACATATTCTTTTAAAACTATACATTGTATACTGAGCCCAGTAACTTTGTGACCAAGGCCTACTCATTCCTTAACTCTCACCAAAAATCTTAGGCATTGGTCATATGCTCAACAGCATTGCCTTCAATGTCAGGAATGGAACATGGAGGTGTGAGTAATCTAGCATCCATATATAGAGACAGCATCAGGAGATATTTGTCTGGGACTAGATACATATGGTATAATATAATTATCACGAGTTACAAGAACTCTCCTGCAATCACCTTGACTACATTCATCACTTTAGCTGAAATGGTTCTGTTGTGTGTAGACATCACATATTCCTTCTCCATTGCTCTCTTATTGGACAGCAAGATCAGCTAACATAGATATTCCTGAAAATTGCTTCGATCTGTACTGGTGTACAAAGCAATAACATGTTCAATTCCTTGGAATAGCATAGATGGAAAATGAGATAGACCTGGTGTTGGTGTTTAAAGTCACTCCATACTGAAATAGAGAGAGGGTAGAATACTTCACATTATACCCACCAACTTATTGGTGTTTCCTGTGGAAGAAATACTTGGAAGCCCCCTACTTTCAGTTAACTCTCCATTTCTATTCTCTAGCATCAAGAAAGACCATTTCTAATGGGCCTGGTTTTCAAATTCAAGTAATGTCTAGAATGACAAGTCAAGTTTTCATGAACCTCCATGGATCCTTTTACTATGTACAGTAAAGCTTCACAGCCAAAGACCTGTCTATCACTGCATCCATCTCTTCAATTACTTTCAAAGGTCTCCATCCAAATGATCATCGATCACAATGGGGTGTTCCTTTGATTTTGGAATAGAAAGCCATGCTACTCTATTCTACCCCACTGCTCTAACTCTCACTTCAATTGGGCTCCTATTTGCAGGACACTCCCTGAGCTTTGGATGAACTGCTTTGTGCATGATCCATTTCTGAGTACCAGCCTGCCATCTTACCACAGCAGCAGGAGCTGAGTCTCATCAGCCTAAACAGTGACAACTCTCTCCATCAGCAACAGAAACAAATACCAAAGGAAGGCCAGCAAGGAGGCAGTCTGTAACAGTTACATCTGCACCTGAAACTACATTAATCTCCTGCAAAATTGCAAAGGTTTAGAAAGGAAATGTAGAGACCCAACCATTCCAGTCAACAAAACAGTAACCTTTGTCTTCCCTCTAGACCTGGAACTCCTCAGTCACCAGAGATTTTGTGGTCGGTTGCAGTACAAGATAAGAATTCCTTCTGTGCATGTGTACACATATCAAATTGGAGAGTTATTTCCAATATACCTCTCAAATCTGCCTTCTCTGTCCCAGTGTATACATCTCTCTTGACATGTTAGTATGGGGGAGAGACAGCCAACATCCTAATAGCAAATACCAGACAATTCTCCCGCAAAAGGATGGAAGAGGCTAGCTTGGTCTATGAAAGCCAGTCTGCTATCAAAAAGGGGGTTCCAGCTTGTGGCAAGTCTTACTCCTTCATAGCCTGCTACTCAATCAATTCAGCGTTATTCTACTTTGGGCTCATGACTTACACAGGAATGAAATAGTTTTCATATTCTGGGAAGTCCTAAGGACCTTCTTGGCCAACATCTCCTGAGGCTTAAGCCCCCCCTTGGCACTTAGCATTTAGCAAGCATATGTTTTAGGGAGTGCCATTTTTTCACCCATGCAGGATACCATCTTTCAAATTATTTAACTTACATTTATTTTCCTGGAGATACTGGCCTAAAATTTTATTTTACAATATTTATTTGTTACTTCTTGAAAGCTCTTTCTTTTCTAGAGAGCAAACAGAAAGATAATAGGAACTGAGAAGTGGGGACTTGGAAAAGAATTAAAAGGACTCGAGGGTTCAGAAACTAAAAACAGTATAGGCTCTTAGAGAAAAGAAGTTATTTATAACACTTAATAAAAAATAATGTGCAAATGTTTAAAAATAAAAAGCACAGAACAGATGGGAATTAAACACAGAACACCATTCTGTCATTCTGTCTATGTATCTACATCTCTCTCTCTCTCTCTCTCTCTCTCTATATATATATATATATATATATATATATATATATATATATATATATATATACCGTATCTATGTATCTCTCATTTCTTCTCCACTCTCAGAATTCTCAGTAACACAGGGCCACTCATGTTCTGCTCACTTGGGTCTATGCTGCTACAAGAGGACACATTTTTCAGATTGGTCTTTGACCAGGAGCCTGGACGAACCTTCTGAATTTCAGTCATTGCCACTTGGAATGTGTCACATTATCTGACAAGTGGTCAGTCATGAAGGAAACTGCAAGGGTGAATGACATAGGCAGCCTAGTCACCTATGAAAAATGACATTCTTATTGCAGAGTTTTGCCAAGCAATCCAAAACATGAAACAATCTGCATGCAGGAACAGTTCTACTGAGCTGGGCCTGTAGTTGCTAGCTACGGCACTAGCTCAGTGTAAAAGAGGTCCCAAGGGAAAGTGCTGACAACTCATGTGAACGCAGGAGGAGAGCTAAACAGGCTCCAGGGTCATTTTCAATGAGGACTGACAGACACTGTCATAGTAGTGCTTGTTGAGGAAGTTAGAGTAAGATATGTATATAAATGCACGCGACACCCATGCCATAAGACAGTCTATGAATTCACCAGTGAGTGACCAAAGAGAATGATAACAATCAAAACCAAAATGAGGAAACACACAAGATTTACCCATATTTAAACAAAATATCATATTCCTGTCAGTGAAGATACACTGAGATGGGAAATGGGTTGTTCTTCTTTTCAAATATTAAGTGAAATTGTAGGATGAAAAAGCCAGCCAAAGGAACACACCCTAGCCCTGAAACCAGAGTGAAAATGGTAAAAAGGGCCTGTGAAGGAAACATACTTTGGCCCTGAAACCAGAGTCAAAGAAACACACTCTGCCTCTGACCCACTCAGCACAAAAATCAAGCAATCCCTAAGCAGGAAAACCTACAGACCATAATTGAACCAATCTCTGGGTTTGTCCAAACTCAGGGATTGGAATCTGAGCAATTCTCATCCTGCAAAGCTTCGCCCTGGAAAAGCTCCCCCACTAAGAAACCATACATAAGTCCTGTACCTGTTCAGTTGGTAACTGCCTTTTTCCATTCTGGCAGAGGAAGTTACCCTCCTGGATTCTTCCCCTCCAAAATTTTCTTGAATGAGGTTTAAGTGCGACATACTTTTGTTTGAAGGGAGCAGAGCAGAGAAGTAACAGTAGCCACAGTGGAGCAGAGCAGAGCAGAACTGTAACACTTCCCTAGGGGAAACATTCCCCTAAAAAGAAGAGTTGTTACATTGGAGGAAAGATTTCCCTGGAGCAGGGATGTAAGCTGCTATGCTTAAGTTCACCTTGTGCTATTCCTTGGCTCTCAACAGCTAAGATCCCTTGACACCAAGCTGCAACACTTACAAAAACACCTACATTGCTTATTTCATGTAACCCACCACCACATACCAACAAATGCCTTCCTGCTCCAGGTGTTCCTGTCTCTTTTTAGCCCTTTCTCAAAAAAAAAGCATGATAGAGGATGCTAGAAGCACAGGATTCTGCAGAGACTGTTGCCAGGAGGAAGAAGCTTCAGTAACTGTCACACTCATTATACTTGTGGAAGAAGAGAGAAGGCAGCCAGAGTCAATAACAAACAACCTCAATACTGTAAAAAGGGAGGCAAGATACAAAGAATGCCCATGTGTCTGAGACCACAGTGAGATACAAGATGAGCACCCAAATAGGGGTTACCCCTCAAGTGCTTGCTATAACCATCGGCATCAAATTACAAGCATCTTCACAAGGAACAGAAGACCACTGCTTCTGGAAGTTCACCATGATACTTCCCACCACTCTAAGGATACAGGTTCAGCCTAGTTCAAGAAACAAACCCTACCAAAAAGGGATGAAAAGCAGAGAAGGGAGATGTGAGTCCTGCCTGGACCAACACAGATTAAGGAAGGCATCTAGGAGAAGAAACCCAAAGAGAAGATTCTTGAAGTTCATCATCCAATGTGATCTCATTACACTCAGCCCTGTCCTTCAACACTCACAATGGAGCCCTTTGATCTCTTCCTTGGGTCATGGACTGATGATGATGGCTCATAAACCAGATCAACTGATAGAGTTTCTCACCCAAATTCCCTCCTCCCATGTGGTCCTCTCCTTCCTGCCCAAGGCTACTGACTGTATGTACAGTGTATGGTGAAAGCACACTCACTCCTGGAAGGTGACACCTCATAGGAACCATAGACACAACTTCATCGATGATCTTTATAAGAAGCTCTACCAATATCCTGAAATACCCTCCTGAAAGGGGGATTTCCATGTCAGGATTGCCTTCTTTCACTAGCACACACCACAGCCTCCATGGCTACTATAAGTCTCCTGGCATCCTTTCCAACCAATCCCATCTGTTAGCTCAGAATCTGACCTTCGCATTGGCTGCTGCCCCGTTTATGACATCATTCTCCCTCCAACCCAACCTACCAACCCTGGTAGGTTCTTGGGGTTGCCATGGCAATGCCTGTAAACAAATTTGGATCATCACAGGTCACCTGTGACCAGTGACCAGTAAGTGCTGTCTGATACCAGACACACTTGCGACTTAGGTCAGCTGATCAGACAAGAACAACCAATTCTCTTGCTCCATTGTACTGTGGACTGCTGATACTCTCCCTCTGACCATGGCAAGTAAGGAAAGAAATTTTAAAGTATTAAAAAAATATGGGATCACTTCTCCCTTATTTTTACTACACTTTTAAATTTTTGTGTAATGGTTATATTATTGATGCTGATAGAGATACTGGAAATGAATGTCACATTTAGATTTGGTTCTTACTGGGGTTAGAAAATATGGGTAAAGAAAAAAGACAAATTGCAGAGATGACCCTGATGTACACAAAGGCAGTTGGGAACTGCATGTTACAGATCACTACAGATTAAATAAAAAGAAAGAGGACATTATCATGTCGCAACCCATTATTATGCAGCCACATTGTTGAGATTAATCTAGGTAAAGGTTTCCTGTCACATATAGAATACAATATCCAGCTCTAGTCCCTGGCTCTTATACTCTATCCAGCCCATCTTCCACATCATCCTCCACAATATTTGGTTGTGTTGGATGTTATCAACATGGGCTGGCTACTCCACAGTCAGTTGTTCTCTGGACAAGAACTGACACTTTAGTGTGTTGCAGGAATTTTCACAAGGATTCCCAACTAGGAGAGTTACAAGAAATTAACAAATACTGTGGAAGTGTTCATTGAAGAATCAATTTAACCAACTTTTAATTAAGAAACAAACTTATTCAGAGATGAACCACGTGCTACATTAGAAATCTCAAACTGTCACTTGAAATATAGGCACTCAACATGAAATGTTATCAGCAGGTTTTATTCATGTAGTCATTTTGGATGTGTGCTGAATTTATACAAAAAATAAGAAGTAATTACTTACATAAAAAGTAGTGGGGAACAAGAGAAGGTAGATGGGATTCTTAGCTAAATACAGTTCTTATCTATGAAATTCCTGATACATCATTTCATTAAGAAAGCTCACAGTAGAGCCAAGCTTGGTGGACATGGAAAGAACCTACAATGCCAGCACTCTGATGCAGAGGCAGGCCAGTCTGTGTGATTTCAAGGTCAGACTGATCTAGGTAGAGAATCTCTCTCTCTTTCTACATAGAGAAAGACTTGCACAGAACAGGACAAAGGCACAGGTATGAGAAGTTGTCTAAGGTTCTGCTACTTTAAACACTTCTGTTCTGGGACACAAGTGTGACAGTACCACATCAGGTATCAGAACAACACAAAGCAGGGCAAAGAAGGGTGTTGTCTAGTCAGAGCAAGGGTCAACGTGGATCAAGCAAGGAAGTGCTTGCCCACACAGGAAGAACAGGCAGCTCATCAAATGAGTGTCATCCTATCCATTACCAAGAATCATTCTGAACCATTTGTTTGGATTATGTGAGGGAAAATAGGTCCCAGACTCTCCCAGACAGGACAAACTGCAGATAACAAAGCTTCTCACATAAGCTACACAGATTCCATCTCACTGTTCTTTCCACTTTCCTCTTCCTTCCTACAGAAAATTTCCAAAGTGCACCTTTCCTTGGGAAAGAATGTGCTCTGCATCCCCCTGTGCTTGTGCTGAGGAATGCCACGCCCTTAGCAGGAAGTGTGTGCAACTTCTCCAGGGTCTCCACCCCAGCTCTGAGTTCAGCATGGCTGCTGCCATCAGACTCCAGCACTTGTTGACAGCAGCTCATGGACAGTGCCTACTCCTACCTACCAGCTGGCACAACCATGGTGACTGTGCTGACTGATCAGGGCCAGAGCTCTGCCTCAGCACTCTCCTATCCAGGTGTTCTCCAGTGGGATCCCACGGGAAGCACTGACAGGAGGGGAGCTGCACTCCAGGACTTCACTGTAACTGTCATTGACCAGAATACCACATTCTCTTCCTTTTCTATGACAGCCCAGGGTGACAATATTTTAGATCCCAATTCCTTAGTCCTCTCGTATCCAATACTATCTGCCAGCCTTGTTCAGGCCACACCACCATAGGTACCAAATCAAGGATACAGCCTGGCACCTTCCTACCAGGAGGGTTGCCAGGTCTATTACAATGACCTCAACAGCCTGGGCCCTCTGATGGCTGGAGAACTCAGGCAGTGCCTGCAGGCCTGTACCTCTGTGTCCTACTCTGGGGGTCAGGACTCTGCCCTGCAACCAGGGACCGTGATGATGCCAAAGGAGATTCAGCCAACGAATGTCCAAACACCTTTCTCCACCTCTGCCATCTACTATCCCACACCTGCTCAAGACATGCCAGACACCAGTCTTCAAGGTGAGTAAAGCCAGGAGGGAGGAGTGAGATCAGCACACAAAGCAGACACAGCTCGACCTTTCAGCAGTGGATGTCTTCAGGGAGAAAGGATGGGAGTCCTGAGAGCTCAGCCTTGGCCTGGCTCACCATCCTCATCTTCAGTCTCTATAATGACTGACAATGCAGGGCAATGAGTGGCACTTATCCTCCATTAAGACATGTCCAAGGACACCACCACAGACACACACATCACTGACCTAGCTTATTAGTCCCATGCAAGGTTACACAGCAATCACCTCCATCCTAATCTATTCCACTCCAAATCTGTCCTAGAAGAAGTATTACTCACAGATTCCAAGTGCTGGAACCACAGTTCTCTTCAAAGCATAAGTGCATTGAGAGTCCAGTATACCCGGTGTACCAGTGTACAACTGCTAAGTTGGGCAAAGCTTCTCTCTCTCTCTCTCTTTCTCTCTCTCTCTCTCTCTCTCTCTCTCTCTCTCTCTCTCTCTCTCTCTCTCTCTCCTCTCTCTGTTTCTCTCTGTCTCCATATTATAAATGCTAAGTTGGGCTAAGATTTTCTTTCTCTTCTCCCTCTACCATTCACCATGCCCCTCCTTCTCTCTCACTCTCTCTCTCACTCTCACTCTTTCTGTATCTCTCTGTTTCCTTTGTCTCTCTGTCTCTCTGTGTCTCTCTGTCTCTCTGTCTCTGTCTCTATCTCTCTCTTTTTCTTTGCTATGGTTATTCAGAGGTGACCCAAGGCTATGCATGATCCCTAGGATATGTTCTAAACTACACACATAACACAAGCTAAAGATTTCACCTTCTTAAACCAATTTTCACATCATTAATAACAAGACTGTGAAATGAGAAGCTGGACGAAATCCAGGGTTGTAGAAATGATTGCCTCGCAGGAGTGAGGAACTGGGTTTGGTTACCTGAACCCATTTAGAAAGTCAGGCAACTGGGGGCATTTGAGTAATGCCAAGAGTTGGAAGACAAGGGTAAGTTCTTGAAAATTGTGGACCAGACAACCTGCCTGATAGCAAACTTCGACAGAAATCAAGGTCACTATTACAGAGACATGGGAAAGGAAAGGGAGGACCACACCCCAAGGGAATTCTGTCACGTCCCCATGATCACTATGCATGCACACAACACAAAAACACCAAGGAAAACACAAACATCTGAGAAAACATGATATCACATGGTTACTAGAAATAAGACAGTGGTCACAAGTCTCCAAACAGAGGTGCCGCCTGTGCTACTCAAGCAGAGCTCATAGGAATGCCTTCCCCACTGCTGTAGGGGTCTGAGTACTGAGGTGCACTGAAAAGTGGGGAGCACCTCACTTACCAGGCACTGACTTCTTCCTTGACTCTTTTTCAGTGGTGAAAATGGAGACAACCCTGGGATTGACAGCTTCAGGCCAGACACTCTGTCTGCTGCAGAGTCCAGACCTCTGCAGTGCCTGC
This sequence comes from Peromyscus eremicus, assembly GCF_949786415.1. NCBI lineage: Eukaryota > Metazoa > Chordata > Mammalia > Rodentia > Cricetidae > Peromyscus > Peromyscus eremicus. Next base: position 160,669,972 of record NC_081416.1, on the reverse strand, counting down.
ACCCAGGATGTCCAGAAGACACCACCTGTCCATGGGGACTAGTCATTAACTGCCCCCATTGACAGTTTTTTGGAATTCCTGCCCTTGCCTCCTGCTCTGAGCTTGGCACAAACAGAGAATAATGACTTGGATTTGATGACAGCTGATCTATCAACTCCTCTGGATATCTATGAGGGCATAAAAGAAAGCCAAGATCCATCACTTCTCCCTTTAGCACATGCTAACATGCAGCAGGCCCTGAAATACACTGACTCAGGGAGCCTAAAACAGAAGCTTTCTCCTGACAATGCCACCTTGGGAAGCAGCAGCCTTGGTCAGGATGAGCCTGGGGTGCTGCAGAGTGTGATGGGCTCCAGCATGGACTTTGCAGACATGACTACACTGGTGGCAGATATTCACCTTCCCCGACTCTTCAACTTAATCACTGAAATGAACCAATTCCAAGATCCCACAGCAACCCAATCCAAAGACACCAGGAGTGATCAAGCCCAGGAAAGCTCCAGCATCATCAGAGTACCTGTGGACCAAGTGAGAAAGCATGGCCAAAAAGCCTCTGAGATGTTTGATGTGTCTTCTCAGGCCAGAATCCAGCTCCAGGACCTGGTGGAGGAAGAAGAGGCTGTGGGCAGTGCTGGGTCCAGTGTAGGGGCTATTGACAACATGCCTAAGCACATGGAGGCCAAATCCCAGAGAGCCACACCTAGCATGCCCAGCAGAGCTAGGGCTCAGGGGCAAGAGAAGACAAAGAGAACCAGAGAAAACAACTCCAAGAAAACAGAGGAACTGAAGAAGTCGAGGAACAGAGCCAAGGCAGAAGAAAACACCACCATGCCAAAGAACAAGAGGAAGAGGAATCCTCTGGAGCACAGCCACAACAGCTTTAAAAAGCCTCGAACTCACCTCGGCATGCACATGCTAGAATCCGTGCAAGTCTTTCACCCACTGGGGAAGAAGAGTGAGAAGAAAACTGGCATCTCCTCCCAGGCTCAGCTAAACTTCAGCAGCAACAAAGATCCTAGAAGATGCCCAGCCACCTCATCCCTTCTGGATGTGCCATCTGATGACGGGAGCCCTGGTAAAACCCCGAGCAATGCTCAGAGACCAGAGAGCAATGCTCACAGGGAGTGTCCATCTCCATTCCAGTATGAGCTGCCCCCACCTGGGAAGGTCAAGTTAGTACCTCTGCCTTTTCCAGCCCTGGACAAGCCACAAGCCAGACTGGTTTCTAGAAAGCCTCTCTCCCTGGCTTCACGCAGGGCCCCTGCAGTATACCCTGTGAGGCCTCATTCCCACTCGGCTCAGCCTTCCACATTCAAGCCATCTAAACCAGCTCATGCCAGCACTTCTTTGGTGGCCTCTGACAAGACAGTTCTGCCTATTGCTACCAGGGCCACACTAGCTAACATAACCAACCCCATCCAGTCTTGCCCTGGGCCTCAGCTAGCTCTCCGTAGGCCATAATCCTACAGGGCATCATCTCACACTTCACTACAGAGGGAGCTTGCCTATGCTGACAAGAACAAGGCTCCATCACCTCCAAAACCTCAAATCCAATATCTGCTGCAAGACTTCAGCCGCCAACCAATTCCATGGAGGAAAGTCCACATTCCAGGGCCAGTCATCTCACAGCCCATCACAGAAGAGCAGAGACCAAAGAGGGAGACCATGAAGAGGCAGGCTCAACGGGAGAGAGAGAATGCTGCCAGGTATACCTCTCTGGGAAAACCACAGCTCTTCCTTCAGAGGCAGAAGGATATGGAAATTTCTACATATTTTGGCTATGTCATGTAAGGGCTACCCTAGACTTTGGAACACAGTACTATTCAACATAGAGAAGGTAAGATATAGAGACACATATACATGTATACATTGGATATAAAGACTTGGATGTACATGTTGATATGAAGGTATGCATTGAGTTAACGTGAATAATATGTACATCCAGATTTAATATATAAATGGTCAGACATAGTTTCTATACTTGTAAATATCTGAAGACACTAAAAGTGACTGGAGAAACTAAAGTCAGTTACATTTTATTCATTAGTAAGTATATATAGAGGGTTTTGATGGTTTCTTCGTATATTTGCTGTTATTCATTTATGTTGTCTAAGTATTAATATATGTTACATAAATACATCATATGATATAAGTCCCCTGGTAGTGTTATTTAATGTAAAAGTAATTAGCCAAAACCTGTAGTGGTAATAAAAGTCTTTGAACTTGGTATGTTCCCTATAGTGTATACTGTTATAGTTAACACACTCCTGTTCTCACCACACTTCCTCCCATTTTGAAACTCTCACCTCATCCCTTTAATTATTACTAGTCTGGAACAGAGCTCCTCCTGAAGTTTCATGAAATGAAATACAGGATTCCATGTGCACAACATCAAGCACCCACCATAAAGAGAAAATACACAAGGTTAACCAATTTCCTGAGTAGCGTCTCATTTGATTACTGTTTGTCTCAAGTTTTATCCATCTTTGAAATCACCCACTAATACTTTATTTTGTGTTTGTGTGTTTGTTTGTCGTCCACCTGAATTCCTGTGGAACACATGTGTGGAGTGCCCACAGAGGCCAGAAGAGGCCATCGGATCTCTGAGTTCTGTAACCAATAGAGACTGAAAGCCTCCAGGAGGTGTTCTGGAGTAAGCCTGGGGATACTTCCAGAAAAGCAAGTGTTCTTATCTACTGAACCATCTCATGAGCCTCAGTTGAACCCACATACTGCAAACAACATGACTTCATTTTCCCTATGGCTGAAATGACTTCACGTTCTACAAACATCCCATTTTCTTCACCCATGGCAATGCTCTTGGACACCGTGCTTGGTTCCCTAATATTCTTGAAACGGTTCTGCAGTCAACGCTGATGGGCAAGTACATCTGTAATATATTGAGTTCTTTGGAAAGGCATATATGAACCATGTGGTGGGCCAGGTTTAGGCTTTTGGAGGATCCTCCACACTGACATCCAGTCAGGCTGGAAATCTTTCCATACTCTCCAGCACGGTATAGCATTCCTTTCTGTGAACACTCTCAGTGGTGTCTGTCATTTCTTTTCTAATTGGCCTTGGGTGGCATCTAGGAGGTTCACTATGCATTTCCCTGGTTCCTCCTCCATCTGAACCTTTGTATGTCCTCACTCTCCTTTTTAAGAAATCAGGGAGGATTCTCTTTCTCTTTGCACTTTACTACCTGGGTTGCCTTCTTTCTAATGACTTCTGTGTTTTATCTAATTCTAAATAATCTAAATATGAATCTTCTCACTGGCATAGCAATAACAAAGATGTCCTCCTGTTCTCTAGGACCCCCTCTTAATAACTATTACCTTTTTCTGGCAACAAATGCTTTACTCCCCTGAGAGACCATCTGTCAACTACAGCCAGGATTTCTGAGTGGCTGGTGTGTTGCTCCATTCTGGCCTGTCTGTGAACATTCAACTCTTTCACATACTCTGTGCTCTCATACTGTCAGGGTTACTCACACTATTACCTCTGAGGCATTTGACATTTCTTGCACAGGGTGACATACAGGAAATATAACTCATTGACTTGTTAATTTGCTTTTAGTTCCTTGAGACAGGTTCTCTCTCCATGACCCTGCATGTTCAGGAACTAACTATGTTGATCAGGCTAGCCTTGAACTCACAAACTTCAGCCTTCCTCTACCTGATACTATCTCTGACTCTGCCTATGACTCTGTGACTGCCTCTGCAATTTCCATGGTACGGATCATGACACAAGAGTGTTGAGACTAAAGGAATGCTCCCACAAACTAAATGGAATCAAGTTTCTTTCTATCTATGTGGATATCCAGGTTTCCCAGCATGTGATCAAGAAGCCATGTGTAAGCCAAGGTGCATTTTTCTTATCTACCCAAAATCTGAATATCTGAATATCTGCTGCCTTAGCAGAGATCCTAATAATGTCATCTAGCTGTTGTAGGAGCCTAAGTACAGAGGTGCACTGAAAGGAAGGGACATCCCATTAACAGGGACTGACTTCTTCCTTGACTCTTTTTCAGTGGTGCAAAGGGAGACATCCCTTGGAATTACACGTCAAGCCAGAGATTCCCTCAGCTGCAGAACAGAAGGAACTCTGCTACTCCTGCTCCCTGGATTACCAGATGAGGACACGACCTGTTGATGGTGGCAAGTCATTAACTGCCCCCATCACAACCTTCAGAATTCCTGGCATTGCCACATGATCCCTGCCTGGAACAGAGAATAAAAACATGCATGAGATGGCAACAAATCTGTCAATGTCTCTGGATGCCTATGAGTTCATGAAAGAGAAACATGATCTATCTCTCTCCCTTTAGCACACCCTGACATGCAGCATCCCTTGTACTTCACTGATGCTGGGAGCCTAGGACAGCTGAGAGTCAAGGATAGAAGCTTGCTTCTGACATTGTGAAATTGGGAAGCAGCAGTCTTGGTCAGGATGAGCCTGGGACATGCACAGTGTGTTGGCCACCAGAATAGACTTGCAGACATGACTACACTGGTGGTAGAAGTTCATCTTCCAAACTGCTCAACTCCCTCTCTGAACTAAACCAATTCCAGGTTCCCACAGCCACCCAATGCAAAGACTCCATAGTTTTCAGAAGCGATCAGGCCCAGTAAAGATCAGGTGTCATCAGCACACCCTTAAACCAGTTGAGAAAGAAGGAAGAGCAAAGCCCTAATCTGCTTGATGGAAATTCTCTGGCCAAAATCTAGTGTCAGGACCTGGTGGAGTGACAGAGCCTTAGAACAGTGCTATGGATAGAGAAGTTGATATTGACAACATCACCCAGCATATAGGGGGCAAAGTTCAGAAAGCCACACTCTGCAGACACAGCAGACCTGGGAATCATAAAAGACAAGACCAAGTGTATTAGAGATAACTCCAAGAAAGCTGAAAGAGTAGATGCAATTAAGTCACAGAGTCAAGACAGAAGACAAGCCCACTGTCCTCAACAACAAGAGGAAGTTCAATCAACCTGAGCTCAGCCATGATGGCTTTAAAAAGCCTCAAAACCACCTCAGCGTGCACATGCTGGAGTCTGTGAAGGTCTGTCATTCACTGTGGAAGGAAGGGTGAGAAGAAAACTGGCATCTCCTGAACCTTCAACTCTTTGTGCTACTCTGTGCTCTAAGAGTAACAGAGTTTGTTACACTTTGGCCTCTGGGAATTCACTATTATCTTTTTCCAAGGTTACATATAGTGAGAAGAATTCATTTATTTATTAAGTCACTTTTAGTTTCTTAAACTGGGACCCACTCCATAGCCCAGCATCTCCTAGAACTGACTACATCGAACAGGCAATCATTGAACTCACAAAGATCTGCCTGCCTCCCCCTCTGCCTCAACCTCCATCTCAGCCTCTGCCTCCCCTACTGCATCCACATCTACACACTCCTCAGCCACTGCCTCAAGAGTGCTGGGATGAAAGTAATTCTCTAACAAGCAAGGTGGAATCAAGGTTCTTTCAGTACAGGTTGATAACCATGTTTCAGTTCATGTCTTGATGAAGAGGCCAAGTGTACTCCAGGGTACATTTTTGTACCTGAAATTCAAAGAGATGAAACCACATGTTTTTACAAATGCAACTTGACTCAGATTCATTTTTTTCTGACAGTCTTCCTTGTTTCAGTTGTAGGCTATACTTGCTACAATGCCTGTGAAGCACTCATGCTATCCTGGGTATTTTCTACTTTTGTAGTAAAGTTATGATTGCTTTTCTACTTCTATGAATTGGGGCATCTGAGGAATTGTATTCACACTCTCCATAGAGTTTCATGGTGCTTCTTTCTTCACAATATCTAACCCCCAACTACTGTGTATGCCCCAAATTGTTCATTCTAACAAGGGTAAGTACAGTCTAACTCACCTAGAAAATGTTAACAATCCCAGCATGGAAAGATCCTACTTCCTGAATGCAATGATCCTCACAGGGACAAATTTGAGTACAGCAGAATGATGGAAAGCAATGGCTTAGGGAGTCCTCTGATTTTATCACTCCCTGTGTGTGGCTTAATGACAGATTTGCGCACTGCCATGAGACTACTGTCTTCATCCTACAGCTTAGGAGCAGCAGAAACACATTTGGATGTATATCTTGTAACCTTGATATTATTATTTTAATCTTTATGTATTCAAACTAAGGGTCTTGTAAAATAATCCTTATTTAAGAAGTTCAGGAAGCATTTTTCATATTAAAGCAATTTACACAATGCTATACTTGTATTGAATCCTCAATGTCATTAATTCTCATTGTACTATTCTTTAAACACATTCTTTTAAAACTATATATTGTATACTGAGCCCAGTAATTTTGTGACCAAGGCCTACCCTATTCCTTAACTCTCACCAAAAATCTTAGGCATTGGTTATATGCTCAACAGCATTGTCTTCAATGTCAGGAACGGAACATGGAGGTGTGAGTATCTAGCATCCATATATAGAGATAGCATCAGGAGATATTTGTCTGGGACTAGATACATATGGTATAATATGATTATCACGAGTTACAGGAACTCTCCTGCAATCACCTTGACTACATTCATCACTTTAGCTAAAATGGTTCTGTTGTGTGTAGACATCACATATTCCTTATCCATTGCTCTCTTATTGGAAATCAGGATCAGCTAGCATAGATATTCCTGAAAACTGCTGCGATCTGTACTGATGTGCAAAGCAATAAAATGTTCAATTCCTTGGATTAGTATAGATGGAAAATGAGATAGACCTGGTGTTGGTGTTTAAAGTTACTCCATACTGTAACAGAAAGAGGGTAGAATACTTCACATTATACCCACCCACTTATTGGTGTTTCCTGTGGAAGCAATACATGGAAGTCCCTTACTTTCAGTTAACTCTCCACTTCTTCTATTCTCTAGCTTCCAAAAAGACCTTTTTCCACCAGGGCCTGGTGTTCAAATGCAAGTAACATTTAGAATGACAAGTCAAGTAATCATGACTCTCCATGGCTCCTTCTACTATGTACAGTTAAGCTTCACAGCCACAGACCTGTCTATCACTGCATTAATCTGTTCAATTACTTTCTAAGGTCTCCATCCATCTGAGATAATCACTGCTAAGATATCACAATGGGATGTTCACTAGATTTTGGAATTGAAAGTCATGCTACTCTATTCTACCCCACTGCTCTAGCTCTCAATTCGATTGGGCTCCTACTTGCAGGACACTCAATGAGCTTTGGGTGGACTGATTTGTGCATGATCCATTTCTGAGTACCAAGCAGCCATCTCACCACAGCAGCAGCCACTGAGTCTCAGCAGCCTAAACAATGACAACTCTCTCCATCAGCAACAGAAATATCAAAGGAAGACCAGCAAGGAGGCAGACTTTAACAGTTACATCTGCACCTTAACTACATTAACAGATCTACTGAGCTGGGCATGTAGCTACTAGCTATGGCACTAGCTCAGTGTAAAAGAGGTCCCAAGGGAAAGTGCTGACAGCTCATGTGAACGCAGGAGGAGAGCTAAACAGGCCCCAGGGTCATTTTCAATGAGGACTGACAGACACTGTCATAGTAGTGCTTGTTGAGGCAGTTAGAGTAAGAAATATATATAAATGCACATCACACCCATGCCATAAGACAGTCTATGAATCCTCCTGTGAGTGACCAAAGAGAATGATAACAATAAAAACCAAAATGAGGAAACACACAAGATTTACCCATATTTAAAGAAAATATCATCTTCCTGTCTAAAAAGATACACTGAGATGGGAAATGCGTTGTTCTTTTTTTTTCAAATATAAAGAAATATTGTAGGACAAATGAGCCAGCCAAAGAAACACACCCTATGAAACCAGAATAAAAATGGTAAAAGGGGCCTGTGAAAGAATCAAACTTTGGCTCTGAAACCACAGTCAAAGAAACACACTCTGCTCCTGACCCACTAAGGACAAAAACCAACCAATCCATGAGCAAAAAAACCTACCCAACATAATCCAAACTCAGAGATTGGAATCTGAGCAATTCTCACCCTGCAAATTCACCCTAGAAAACAGTCCCCGCTAAGAAGCCCTACATAAGCCCTGTACCTGTTCAGTCGTTAACTGCCTTTTTCCACCCTGGTAGAAGAAGCCACCCTCCTGGATTCTTCTCCTAAAATAAATCTCTTGAATGAGGTTTGGGTGAGACCTTCTTTTGTCAGAAGGGAGCAGAGCAGAGCGGGAACATTAGCCACAGTGGAGCAGAGCAGAGCAGAACTGTAACAGTTTCGCTGGGGGAAACCTTCCCCTATCAAAGTAGAGTTGTTACTTTGGGGAAAGCTTTCCCTGGAGCAGGGATGAAAGCTGCTATGCTTAAGTTGACTTTGTGCTATTCCTCAGTTCTTAAATGCCAAGATCCCTTTCCACCAAGGTGCAACACTTAGAAAAACACCTACATTGCTTATTTCATGTAACCCACCACCACATACCAACAAATGCCTTCCTGCTCCAGAGGTTCCAGTTGCTTTTTAGCCCTTACTCAGAAAAAAGCATGGCAGAGAATGGTAGAAGCCCAGGATACTGCAGAGACTGCTTCCAGGAGGAAGAAGCTTCAGTAACTGTCACACTCATTATACTTGTGGATGAAGAGAGAAGGTGGCCAGACACAATGACTGACAATTTCAAACTATAAGAAGGTTGAGCATTCCTTGGGTATATGTCCAAGAGTGTGGTATAGCTGGATCTTGGGGGAGATGGATTCCCAAATTTCTAAGAAAGCGCCATATTGATTTCCAAAGTGGTTGTACAAGCTTGCATTCCCACCAGCAGTGGAGGAGAGTTCCCCTAGCTCCACATCCTCTCCAGCATAAGGTGTCTTCAGTGTTTTTGATCTTAGCCAATCTGACAGGCATAAGGTGGTATCTCAGAGTTGTTTTGATTTGCATTTCCCTGATGATTAGGGATGTTGAGCAATTCCTTAAATGTCTTTAAGCCATTCAAGTTTCCTCTGTTGAGAATTCTCTGTTTAGTTCTATAGCCCATTTCTTAATTGGACTGTTGGGCATTTTGATGTCTAATTTCTTGAGTTCCACAAGAGCACTTGTTCAGCTATGTTCATATCAGCATTGTTTGTAATAGCCAGAACATGGAAACAACCTAGATGCCTTTCAACTGAAGAATGGATAAACAAAATGTGGTACATATACACAATGGAATACTACTCAGCAGAGAAAAACAATGACATCATGAGGTTTGCAGACAAATGGATGGATCTAGAAAAAATCATCCTGAGTGAGGTAACCCAGGCTCAGAAAGACAAACATGGTATGTACTCACTCATAGGACGATACTAAATGTGGAACAAGAATGACTGGACTGCTACTCACATCACCAGGGAGGCCACCTGGAAAACAGGACCCCAAGAAAAACACGGGGATTGCCCAATGATGGAGAAATGGAAGAGATCTACATGAACAGCCTGGACATGAGTGGGGGTAGTGAAGGGTGAGGGTCGAGGGAAAGAGAGCTTGGGGAAGCAGGAGATCCCAGCTGGATCAACAACACAGAGGGAGAACAAGGAATAGGAGACTATGGTAAATGAAGACCACATGAGAATAGGAAGAAGCAGAGTGCTAGAGAGGCCCACAGAAATCCATAAAGATACCCCCACAACAGACTGCTGGCAATGGTCGAGAGTCAGCCCAAACTGATTTCTGGTGATGGGATGATTAAACACCCTAATTGTCATGCTAGAAACCTAATCCAACTACTCAAGGATCTGGATGCAGAGATCCATGGCTAGGCCCCGGGTGGATCTCTGGGAGTCCAACTGGCGAGAATGAGGAGGGTTTATATGAGTGAGAATTGTTGAGACCAAGGTTGGATAAAGCACAGGGACAAATAGCCAAATGAATGGAAACACGTGAACTAAGAACCAATGGCTGAGGGGTCTCCAACTGGATCAGGCCCTCTGAATGGGTGAGACAGTTGATTGGCTTGATCTGTTTGGGAGGCATCCAGGCAGTGGGACCAGGTCCTGTGCTCATTGCATGAGTTGGCTGTTTGAAATCTGGGGCCTATGCAGGATCGCTTGGTTCGGCCTGGAAGGAGGGGACTGGACCTACCTGGACTGAGTCTACCAGGTTGATCTCAGTCTGCAGGGGAGGCTTTGCCCTGGAGGAAGTGGGAATGGGGGTGGGCTGGGGGGAACGGGAGGGGGTGGGAGGGGGGAGAACAAGGGAATCTGTGGCTGATGTGTAGAACTGAATTATATTGCAAAATAAAAAAAAAAACTATAAAAAGGGAGACAATATAGAAAGAATGCCCATGTGTCTGAGACCAGAGTGAGATACAAGATGAACACCCAAACAACAGGGGTTACCCCTCAAGTGATTGCTACTACCAGCAACACCAAATTACAAGCATCTTCACAATGAACAGAAGACCACTGCTTCTGGAAGTTCACCATGATACTTCCCACCACTTTAAGGATACAGGTTCACCCTAGAACAACAATCAAACCCTACCAAAAAGGGATGAAAAGCAGAGAAGGGAGATATGAGTCCTGCCTGGACCAACACAGATTAAGGAAAGCATCTAAGTGAATAAACCCAAATAGAAGATTCTTGGAGTTCTTCATCCAAGGTACTCTCAATACACTCAGCCCTGTCCTTCAACACACACACAATGGAGCCCTTTGATCTCTTCCTTTGGTCATGGACTCATAAACCAGATCCAGTTTCTCACCCCGAGTTCTCACCCCGAGTTCCCTCCTCCCATGGGGTCCTCTCCTTCCTGCCCAAGGCTACTGAATTTATGTACAGTGTATGCAGAAAGCACACTCACTCCTGGAAGGTGACACCTTATAGGAACAACAGACACAGCTTCATCGATGATCATTATTAGAAGCTCTGCCAATACCCTGGAATAAACCTCATTAAAGGGGAACTTCCATGCCAGGATTGCCACCCTCACTAGCACACACCTCAGACTCCATGGCTCCTGATGGTTTCCTGGAATTCTCTCCAACCAGTCCCATCTGCTAGCTCAGAATCCCATCTTCCCATTGGCTTCTGCCCTGTTTATGACATCATTCTCCCTCCAACCCTACCATCACCTGGTAGGTTCTTGTGGTTGGCATGGTAATGCCTGTAAACAAATTTGGATCATCACAGGTCACCTGTGACCAGTGACCAGTAAGTGCTGTCTGATACCGGACACACTTGTGACTCAGGTCAGCTGATCAGACATGGACAACGAATTCTCTTGCTCCATTTTACTGTTTATTGCTGATACTCTCCCTCTGACCATGGCAGGTAAGGAAAGAAATTTTAAAACATTAAAAAAATAAGAGATCACTTCTCCATTATTTTTAATATACTTTTAAATTTTTGTGTATTGGGTATACTATTGTTGCTGATAGAGACATCTGGAATTGAATGTCATATTTAGATTTGGTTCTTACTGGGGTTAGAATATATGCAAAAAAAAGACAAACTGCAGAGATGACCCTGGATGTATATAAAGGTAGTTTGGAACTGAATGTTACAGATAACCACAGATTAAATTAAAAGGCATGAGACATTATCATATCCCAACCCATCATTATGCAGCCACACTGTTGAGATTTGTCTAGGTAAAGGTTTCCTATCACATTTAGAAAACAATATCCAGCTATAGTCCCTGGCTCTTACACTCTATCCAGCCCATCTTCCACAGCATTCTCCACATCTTTTGGTTGTGTTAGATGTTATCAACTTGGGCTGGGTACTCCACAGTCAGTTGTTCCCTGGACAAGAACTGACACACCAGTGTGTGCAGGAATTCTCACAAGGATTCCCAACTAGGAGAGTTACAAGAAATTAACAAATACTGTGGAAGTGTTCATTGAAGAATCAATTTAACCAACTATTAAATTAAGAAATAATCTTATTCAGAGATGAACCACATGCTACATTATAAATCCCAAGATGTCACATGAAACATAGGGACTCAACATGAAATGTTATCAGCAGGTTGTATTCATGTAGTCATATTGGATGTGTGCTGAATTTATATAAAAAAGTAAGAGATAATGACTTGCATTAAACGTAGTGGGGAACAGGAGGATCTAGATGACCAAGGGATTCTTAGCTAAATACAGTTCTTATCTATGAAATTCCTGATACATCATTTCATTAAGAAAGCTCACAGTAGAGCCAAGCTTGGTGGACATGGAAAGAACCTACAATGCCAGCACTCTGGTGCAGAGGCAGGCCAGTCTGTGTGATTTCAAGGCCAGACTGATCTAGGTAGAGAATCTCTCTCTCTACATAGAGAAAGACTTGCACAGAACAGGACAAAGGCACAGGCATGAGAAGTTGTCTAAGGTTCTGCTGCTTTAAACACTTCTGTTCTGGGACACAAGTGTGACAGTACCACAGCAGTATCAGAACAACACAAAACAGGGCAAAGAAGGGTGTTGTCTAGGTAGAGCAAGGATCAACGTGGATCAACTAGGAAGTACATGCCCACACAGGAAGAACAGGCAGCTCATCAAATGAGTGTCATCCTATCCATTACCAAGAATCATTCTGAACCATTTGTTTGGCATATGTGAGGGAAAATAGATCTCAGACTCTCCCAGACAGGACAAACTGCAGATAACAAAGCTTGTCACATAAGCCACAAAGATTTCATCTCACCATTCTTCCCACTTTCCTCTTACTTCCTATGGAAAATTTCCAAAGTGTACCTTTCTTTGGGAAAGAATGTGCTCTGCAGCCCTCTGTGCCTGTGCTGAGGAATGCCGCGCCCTTAGCAGGAAGTGTGTGCAACTTCTTCAGGGTCTCCACCCCAGCTGTGAGTTCAGCATGGCTCCTGCCATCAGACTCCAGCACTTGTTCCCAGCAACTCATGGACAGTGCATACCCCTGCTTACCAGCTGGCACAACCATGTTGACTGCACTGACTGACCAGGGCCAGAGCTCTGCCTCACCACCTTCCTATCCAGGCGTTCTCCAGTGGGATCCCACGGGAATACTGACAGGAGGGGAGCTGCACTCCAGGACTTCACTGTAACTGTCATTGACCAGAATACCACATTCTTCTCCTTGTCTATGACAGCCTAGGGTGAAAATATTTTAGATCCCATTGCCTTAGTCCTTTTAGGAAAGGACCAACACTGTCTGTCAGCCTTGTTCAGGCCACACCACCACAGGTGCCAAATCAAGGATACAGCCTGGCACCTTCCTACCGGGAGGGCAGCCAGGTCTATTACAATGACATCAACAGCCTGGGTACTCTGATGGCTGAAGAACTCAGGCAGTGCCTGCAGGCCTGTGGCTCTGTGTCCTACTCTGGGGGTCAGGCAACCAGAGATGGTGATGATGTCAAAGGAAATTCAGCCAACGAATGTCCAAACACCTTTCTCCACCTCTGCCATCTACTATCCCACACCTGCTCAAGACATGCCAGACACCAGTCTTCAAGGTGAGTAAAGCCAGGAGGGAGGACTGAGATCCGCACTCAAAGCAGACACAGCTCGACCTTACAGCAGTGGATGTCCTCAGGGAGAAAGGATGGGAGTCCTGAGAGCTCAGCCTTGGCTCTGGCTCACCATCCCCAATGTCCATCTCAAAAGTAAGAAACATGCATGATAGGGACTGACATCCATCCTTCATTAAAACATGATCAGCTACCACAACACAGACACACATATCACTGCCTAAGCCAATCATTGCCATGCTCCATCACACTATAATCACCTCCTTTCTACGATAGTGCTCAAGGTTCTAGAAGACATCATGAATTTTATATTTGGTTAGCACTTGATTTTTCCTGAGTTGAAATCGGATACCTGAGCAACACAACTGCAAATCTCTCTCTCTCTCTCTCTCTCTCTCTCTCTCTCTCTCTCTCTCTCTCTCTCTCTCAAACTTACTCACTCTCTTGCTGTATCTTCTCTTATTCTCTTTCTTTTTCTCTGTGATTCTTCAGTATTGACACAAGTCCATGATCATGTACCCATGTTCTCTATAACAAAGTCACACTCAAGCCACACTATTTCACTTTCTTCAAGTAATTTTCATATCACTTATAACACATCTGTGAAATGGGAGCTCGAGGATAGCTGGGGTTCTTAAACGGCTTGCATTTCAGGAGTGAAGGACTGGGTTTGCACACTGAAAACCCAAAAAATCCAAACATCTTGTTGCACATGAGTAATGCCACTACTTGAAAGAAGTCAACAGGTTGTGTAAGTTTTGGAAATTATAGACCAGACAAACTGCCTAATGGCACACTTCCAAATAACTGAGAGGAACTGTTTCAAAGTCAAAAGGAGGGCAAGGAAGGACCACACACCAAGAGAATTCTGTAACCTCCCCATGACCACTATGCATGCTCACACCAATAAATGATATGGAACATACAAACATCTGAGAAAACAAGACATTGCATGGTCACCAGAAACAACTGAGTAGTTACTAAGTGTCTGTAAACAGAGATGCTACACTTGCCACTCAAGCAGAGTTCATAGGAATGCCTGGCCCACTGCTACAGAGGCCTGAGTGCTGAGGTCCACTGAAAGGAGGGGATCATCTCATCTCACTTACCAGGCACTGACTCCTTCCTTGACTCTTTTCCAGTGGTGGAAAGGGAGAGGGCCCTTGGATAGATAGCTTTCAGCCAGACACTCTGTCTGCTGCAGAGTCCTGACTTCTGAAATGCCTGAACCCAGGATACTCAGATGAAGATACTACCTGTTGATGGGGACAGGTCATTAACTGCCCTTATTCACAGTCCTTCAGAATTCCTGGCCTTGCCTCCAGCTCCAAGCCTGGAACAAACAGAGAATAACAATGTAGAAGAAATGATTGCTGAGCAATCAAAGCCTCTGAATGCCTATGAGGGCAGTACAGAAAACCAAGGCTCATCACTTCTCCCTCTAGCACACTCTGACATGCAGCAGCCCCTGAACTACACTGATGCTGGGAGATTAACGTAGAAGCCAGATTCTGATAATGCCATCTTGGGAAGCAACAGCCTTGGTCTAGGAGAGCCTGGGTCTTTGTAGAGTGTCATGGTCTCAAGCATGACGTGGAAGACATGACTACAGTGCTGTCAGATATTCACCTTCCCCAAATCTTAAACTCCCTCACTGACCTAGACCACCAGGAAAATCCCACAGCAATCCATTCCAAAGACTCCACAGTCATCAGGAAGGATCAGGCCCAGGAAAGTTCCAGCATCACTGGACTTATAAAAGGTGAACAAGAAAGACCAGAAAGTATCTCATCTGCTTCATGTACCTCTTCAGGACCAAATCCAGCACCAGGACCTGGTGGAGGGAGCAGAGGCTAGAACCAATGCTGGGGCCAGTGAAGGAGATATTGACAACATGGACAACAAACACTTGGAGGTCAAAGCTCAGAAATCTGCACCCAGCAGGCCCAGGGTAGCTAGGGTGCAGGGGCAAGACAGGACCAAGAGGACCAGAGAAAACAACTTCAGCAAAATACAGCAGCTGGAGCCATCAAGTCAGAGAGTCAAGACACAAGAGAACCCCACCATCCCCAAGACCAACAGGAAGAGGAATCCATCTGAGCTGAGCAATGACGCCTTTAAAAAGCCTCAAACTCACCTCGGAAAGTACATGCTGGCATCCACTCAGGTCCTTCACCCATGGGGGAAGAAGTGTAATAACAAAACTGGCATCTCCTCCTCCCGGACTCTGCTAAACTTCAGCAGCAACAAAGATCCCAGGACAGGCCCAGCCACCTCATCCCTTCTGGATGTACCATGTGATGGCTGAGGCCCCGGTAAAACCCCCAGCAACGCTCAGAGACTAGAGAGAGCAATGTCCACAGGGAGTGTCCATCTCCATCCCAGTATAAGCTGCCCCCACCTGGGAAGGTCAAGTTAGTACCTCTGCCTTTTCCAGCCCTGGAGAAGCCACAAGCCAGACTGGTTTCTAGAAAGCCTCTCTTATAGTGGTATTTTATTTGTACTGAAATGTGATTTTAATTGTATATTAATAAATAAAGTTGCCCAGAGGTCAGAGCTATTAGTGCCATAGCAAGAGCATGGTGGTGGTGGCGCAAGCCTTTAATCCCAGCACTTGTTAGACAGAGCTAGGTAGATCTCTGTGTGTTCAAGGATACAGCCAACATTGAAGACACAAGCTTTTAATCTCAATACCATAGAGGACCTGGAGGGCTGTACACACAGGCAGTGATGAGGCCGTCACTTGTTTGGGTTTACAACCAATGAGAAGGCAGAACAGAAAGACTATTTAAAGACATACACACAGTAAGTAGGCCCCCTTTTCGGAGAGCTCTCTTGGCTGAAGCAGGAAGGGTAAGGCTCTTAGTTCTGACCTCTTGGCTTTCTTCTCTGAATCGGCTCTGTGTTTCTTATTTAATAAGACGGTTGGTTACATCTATACTCTCTCCCTGGCTTCACGCAGGCCCCCTGCAGTATACCCTGTGAGGCCTCATTCCCACTCAGCTCAGCCTACCACACTCAAGCCATCTAAACCAGCTCCTGCCTGCACTTCTTTGATGGCCTCTGACAAGCCAGCTCTGCCTATTGCTACCAGTGCCACACGAGCTAACATATCCAACCCCATCCAGTCTTGCCCTGGGCCTCAGCCAGCTGTCTGTAGGCCATTATCCTACAGGGCATCATCTCACACTTCACTGCAGAGGGAGCTTGACTCTTCTAACAAGAACAAGGCCCCATCAACCCCCAAACCTCAAATCCAATATCTACTACAAGACTTCAGCCACCAACCTATTCCATGGAGGAAAGTCCACATTCCAGGGCCAGTCATCTCACAGCCCATCACAGAAGAGCAGAGACCAGAGAGGGAGGCCATGAAGAGGCAGGCTCAACAGGAGAGAGAGAATGCTGCCAAGTACACCTCTCTGGGAAAACCACATCTCCTCCTTCAGAGGCAGAAGGATATGGAAATTTCTAGATATTATGACTATGTCATGTAAGTCCTACCCTAGTTTTTGGAACACAGTGCTATTCAACACAGACAAGGTAAGATATAGACATAGATATACATGTATACATTGGATTAAAATCTTGGTGAGTGTGTAGATAAGTAGGTACATATGGAGTTAGGGAAATTAATTGGTAGATCCAGGGATTTATATATAAATGGTCAAACAGTTTCTATACTTGTAAATATTTGAAGACACTAAAAGTGATTGAAGAAATTAAGTCAGTTATATCATCCATTAGTAAGTATATATAGAAGGCTTTGATGGTTTCTTCACACCTTTGTTATTGTTTTTTAATGTTTCCAAAGTAGAAATATGTGTTACATAAATTCATCATATGCTAGAAATCACTGGTAGTGTTATTTAAGGTAAAAGTAATTAGTCAAAACCTGTTGTGGTTATAAAATTATTCTCCTTGACTTTTTTTTTTTTTTTTTGGTTTTTTTGAGACAGGGTTTCTCTGTGTAGCTTGGCGCCTTTCCTGGAACTCACTTGGTAGCCCAGGCCGGCCTCGAACTCACAGAGATCCGCCTGGCTCTGCCTCCCGAGTGCTGGGATTAAAGGCGTGCGCCACCACTGCGCGGCTCTCCTTGACTTTTATTTTCATTATACTGGTTTTTGAACTTGGTATGTTTCCTATAGTGTATACTGTATAGTGAACACACTCCTGTTCTTCCAACACTTCCTCCCATTTTGTACCACTAACACTAGTCCTTTATTCATTACTGGTCTGGGACAGATATCCTCCTAAAATTTCATTAAATGAAATATAGGATTCCATGTATACACTATCAAGCACCCACCTTAAAGAGAAAATATACAAGGTTGAACATCTTCCTGAGAAGGGATTCATTCATAACAATGTATGTCTGAAATTGTATACATCTTTGAAATCATCCTTTTAATACTTTAATTTATTTTGTGTGTGTGTTTTTGTGTGTCACCCATCACTGTATTTCCCTGATTCCTCTTCAATCAGAACATCTGTATGTGCTTATTATCTTTTTATTATATCAGAGTAGAATGTCTTTTTCTTTGTCCTTTACTACCTGGGTTGCCTGATTTCTTATGATTTATGTATTTTATCTAATTCTACATATTCTAGATATTAATACACTTACTGAGGTAGCAATAGCAAAGATGTCCTCCTGTTCTCTAGGACCCCCTCCCAAATATCTGTTTCTTTTTCTAGTAACAAATGCTTTACTTCCCTGACAAACCATCTGTTAACTACAACCAGGAATTCTTAAGTAGCTGGTGTGTTGCCCCATCCTGGCCTGTCTCTGAACATTCAACACTTTGACATACATTGTACTGTAATACTATTGGGGTTACTCACACTATAGCCTCTGAGCCATTTGACATTTCATTTTACAGTGTGACACATAGGAAATATAACTCATTTGTTTATTAATTTGCTTTTAGTATCTTGAGACAGGTTTTCTCTCCAAAACCTTGCATGCTCATAAGTATGTTGATCAGACTAGCTTTGAAATGACTAACATCAGCCTGCCTCTACCTCTGCCACTATCTCTGCCTTTGCAATTGCCCTGAACCTGGCCCTGGCCCTGCCTGAAGAGTGCTGAGACTAACAGAATGCTCGCACAAACTAAATGGAATCAAGTTTCTTTCTGTCTGTATGAATATCCAGATTTCCAAGCATGATTGGATGAAGAGGACATGTGTAAGCCAAGGTGCATTTTTGGTACCTACCCAAAATCCCAAGAGACTTAACTGAATGTGTTTACAACTGGAATTCAACTTTGACTGATGTTTCTGAATATCTGCAGCTGTGGCAGAGATCCTAAGAATGTCATCCAGCTATTGTAGGGGCCTAAGTACAGATGTGCACTGAAAGGAGGGGACATCCCACTTACCAGAGACTGACTTCTTCCTTGACTCTTTTTCAGTGGTGCAAAGGGAGACTTCCCTGGGAACCACACATCAAGCCAGAGACTCCCTTAGCTGCAGAACAGACCTCTGCTACTCCTACACCCTGGATTACCAGATGAGAACACCACCTGTTGATGGAGACAAGACATTACCTACCCCAACTACAACCTTCAGAATTCCTTGTATTGTCACAAGCTCCATGACTGGGACTGCATTCCCAGATAAGGACACCAACTATTGATGGGGACAAGTCATTAACAGTCCCCAACCTTCAGAATTCCTGGTATTGCCACAAGCTCCATGCCTGGAACAGAGAATGACAACCTGCATGAGATGGCAGCAAATCTGTCAATGCCTCTGGATGCCTATGAGTGCATGAAAGAAAACCAAGACCCATCTCTCCTCCCTTTAGCACACCCCGACATCCAGCATCCCTTGCACTTCACTGATGCTGGGAGCCTAGGGCAGAAGCTTGCTTCTGACAATGCCACCAGGGAAAGCAGCAGTCATGGTCAGGATGAGCCTGGGACATGCACAGTGTGTTGGCCTCCAGCATAGACTTGCAGACATGACTACGCTGATGGCAGAAGTTCACATTCCCAACTGCTTAACTCCCTCTCTGAACTAAACCAATTCCAGGGTCCCACAGCCACCTAATGCAAAGACTCCATAGTCTTTAGGAGCAATCAGGCCCAGTAAAGATAAGGTGTCATCAGCACACCCTTAAACCTGTTGAGGATGAAGGAAGAGAGATGCTCTAATCTGCTTCATGGAGAATCTCTAGCCAGAATCCAGTATCAGGACCTTGTGGAAGGAGAGAAGCTGTGGCTAGTGCTGTGGCCAGAAGGAGATATTGACAACACAGACAAGCAAATGGAGGGAAAGCTCAGAAGGTCACACTCTGTAGGCTCAGTAGACCTAGGGTTCATGGGCAAGTTGAGACCAAAAAGAGCTAGAGAAATCAACTCCACGAAAGCTGAAGGAGCTGAAGCCATCAAGTCAGAGTCATGGCAGAAGAGAAGCCCACTGTCCTCCACAACAATAGGAAGTGGAATCCACTTGATCTTAGCCATCATAGCTTTAAAAAGCCTCAAACACACCTCGGCTTGCACATGCTGGTGTCTGTGAAGGTCTGTCACTCACTGTGGAAGAAGGGAGAGAAGAAAACTGGCATCTCTTGAACCTTCAACTCTTTGTGCTACTCTGTGCTCTAATAGTATCAGAGTTTGTTACACTTTGGCCTCTGAGACATTTGTCATTATCTTTTTCCAGGGTTACATATACTAAACAAAATAATTTATTTGTTAACTCACTTTTAGATTCTTGAGACAGGGACCCTCTCCATAGCCCAGCATGTCCTAGAACTGACTACATCGAACACGCAACATTGAACTCATGAAGATCTGCCTGCCTCCCCCTCTGCCTCCACCTCCATCTCAGCCTCTGCCTCCCCTTCTGTCTCCACTTCTGCCTCCTCCTCCTCTGCTGCCTCAAGAGTGCTGAGACTAAAGGAATGCTCCAAGAAGCCAGGTGGAATCCAGATTCTTTCTGTACATGTGAATAACATTTCCATGCATGTCTTGATGAAGAGGCCATGTGTACTCCAGGGTGCATTTTTGGTACATACCTAAAATCCAAAGAGACTAAACCACATGTGTTTACAACTGCAACTTAACTCGGATTAATCTTTTCCTGACAATGTGCCTTGTTTCAGTTGTAGGCTGTACTTGCTACAATACCTGTGAAGCACTGACCTCTAATGAGGTGTGCTCATGCTATCCTGGGTATTTTCTGCTTTTGTGGTAAAGTTATGATTGCTTTTCTACTTCTAGGAAGTGGGGCATCTGAATTTTACTGAGGAATTGTATTCACCCTTTTCATAGAGTTTCATGGTTGTAAATGAATTTTTAAACAGTCTTAAATAAATAAAAAACACAAAGCCAAATATAGGGGTGAAAGCGTTAGAGATCAGGGAAATAGTGATAGCCACCAACCTTACCTCTCCAGCCCTGCAGCTTTCAAAAGTGAGGTACTTTCTCTCTTACCCTCACCTTTATTGCCTTGCTGTTCTGTCTTCTCATTGGCTCTTAGCCCTGCTACCTCACTTCCTTGTCAATGCCTATCTGTACAGACCTCCAGGTCTCTATGGTTGGTGCTGGGTTTAAAGGCTCCACACTAGGCTGTTCCCTAGTGCATCCTTGAACACATAGTGACCCTGTCTGCCTTTTGACGGGATTAAGGTATGTGCTACCACTGCCTGATTGCTGTGTTTACTTAAAAGTGCTTTATTTATTAAGAATAAAATTTATAAATAATATAAGAAAAACTATATACAATAAGTACAACTATATACAATATATACAAGCAATAAATACATCAGCAATTTGACAAATTTAGAGAAAATATTTCATTATCTACTCTATTTTTTGTGATTTCAAAATGTACCTAATTCACTTTCTACCTGAACTTGTATTACCTACAGAAAATTGTCCTGTAATATTCCTTAGAACTTATATACTTTTCACCTCTTAGTGAGTTTCTTTTTTTTTTTTTTGAAATTTCTTAACAAGGAAAAATGTAACTATGACTATCAAATCTTCAACTCCCTCAGAGACCAAGAAGGAAATAATATTACCGAGTAAAACAGGAATTGCAAACAAGCAACTTCTGGAAAATTGTGAGTTGACAGAAACAGCCAGCTGTCTGGACAGTCACCTGAGGTTTTCTGCAATGTTGGGGCATCATCTTCAGCCTACAGGCTTAGCATATCTGACAGACTCATTTGTGATGTAGGATATACACAAGGCCTACAGCTCAACCTCACATTCGGCATGAGTATTCCATGTACCAGATAAAACTGAATTCTACCAGTGTCCTGTTATGATTCAGGATTTTAAATCCTGGAAATTGCTGGTGTTTCTGGAATTCATCTGCTTATTCTTCTCAGCTTGTGGATGGCTTCATTTCGGCATCCTGTTCTTCTCTGCATCCCATTCTTCTCGGCTTGTGGGTGGCTTCATCTTCTTTATCAAATGCCAGTCTACCATTAAGAGGTTAGACTCTATCAGCCTAGTTACTCTTTCAAGAATAACTGTTTCAGCTACTGTTCCACTGCATACCAGAAGACATCGGTCCATTGCCTGTTGAGCTGCCTTCTTAGAAAGGGGCCCTGTACCTTTTCCAGATTGCAAAGGCCACTTTAGCGATGGTGCCATATAGTCTTGGCATCAGAGGATGCCTGTTGCTAAAGCCACAACCACACTTGTTTAGGCAAGGATTGGTAGTCCTTTGCTTTGTGTCCTCTTGGTCCATTTTGGATAGCATACTCTCAGCAGTTGATATGAGGGCACTTTGTTGCCCAGTGGCTAACTTTTGCCATAATGAAAGTTAACTCCATATGCAGTTTCTTCAATGCCCATATCTTCTCTGAAGTAGATTGGTGCTGCCAGAAGCCAACAAGTCTCATAATCATAAAAAAATTGTAAGTTATTAAAACATTTAAATGCCATATTCTGTAGATCTCTGAAGGATTTGAAGATGACCTGTCTATCTAAAATATATCTCTGCTTAACCTTGAAAACACCTAATATGATGACAAGTTCAATTGTAATGACTAACTACTAATTCTCATTTCTCTATATCCTAAGTGTTGATAATAATAACTTTCAAGAATTAGCAAATTGTTAAATGAACTGTATAGGTACAATATCCTGAACAAGATTAGCAATATACATACAGCATTTTCTAACAATATCAATCTCAATATATATAATTTGTGTACAATATATAAAAATTCAATCCAATGTAAAGTATTTAAAACTAGTAGTTTTCTTTTAAAAATAGATTCAATAATCTACTTTTTTAACTGTATCATATCTATAGCCTCTCGTTTTTTTCAGAGTAGATTCAATAATGTACCTTTTATTCTATCATTTCTATATCTTTTTTTCAGAGTAGATTCAATAATCTACGTCTTATCTATATCATCTTTTTTTCCAAACAAGAATCTTAAATCTAATCTCCTTTGTTTAGCCCTTTTCCTGACCATTAACTACAACAACTTGTAACCAAGCCTCCTAAACAATGACAACTACCCCAAACCCAAAACCCATTGAAAAACCAAAAACCACCCGCCCCACCTCTTGGGAATGTGGACATAGTGCTCTGAAAAGTTGCTTTCTGCAGTTTGTTGGTGATAGCATCTTTAGAAGATTCTGAAAAGAAAATTTTTGGGTTAAATGTCAAGTTCCAGGAGAGGTAGCTATATCATTTGTTGTCCAGTCTTGGTATAATGCCAAAGTGCAGGGCTTATCTCAAGTCCTTGTTCAAGTAGTCTGTGAAACAGGATCATCTCAGCTAGCCATCTCAAAATTGTTCTGAGCAGTTTGTAGTCCAAAGATGATCTTTGGGTGATGTTTGTCAGCTTAGTGGTATTATTATCGTCCATATGGAATCATTGTTATGGGACTCCATCATCTTTCTGGAGACTTCAAATTCAAGGTTAGGCCTGGTCATGATTCCCTGCAGAAAACTGATAGAGACTCCGACACAAAAACATGTATAGGCAGCTAAATTAAGCCTTTTTCTAGAATTAGGTAGTACTCTATATGACCAATAATATCATGACAAAGTTATATACATATATAAATCTTGTAAATTTTGATATAAAATTCATAACTTAAGAAAAGTTTAAAGACTCAAAATAGAACCAAAGAATTGAGATTAGTGGCAAAAAAACCAGTTCCTTAATTTTTTGGTTTTCTTCTGTCCTATATCAGAAGATGGCTCTTTCATCTGACATGACACAGAGATTTTCCATTTTCCTTTTAACAACATACGTGGGTTTAGAGAAGGAAAGAGCCATTCTCCAACTTCAAAGCCAGCTTTAATTGTTAATTGAACTAGGACTACAAAAAGACCATTTGTGTTAGTGGTCTGTAGAGAAGAGCAGAAACAAATATTTAGGAAGACTTAAGAAATTTTACATGTGATACACCAACAGGCCAAATTACTCTTTTTCTTGGGACATTTTTCTAGATGATTTGTCCTTTTTCTTCAAATGTCTCATTTGTCCAGTGTTCTTCAGATTCCTTGGCCTTCATTCTCCTGAAAGACAAAAACAAAAAACGCTTCCCCAAACCTAACTTTGGAGAGGTTCCCTTTTGGCAAGTTATATCTGATTAAATAAAAAGGCATTTGTTAGTGGTATAAGTTAGTTTAAATTGGATGGTCATGCTGGTTGATGAACTATCACCTCTTCTAATTAAGGGGTCTCTGTTGTTCAAATTGAACCTATATCAATTTTGATGGTATCCACAGCTTATCTTTTCCTATAGAAACAAAAGCAAAACCTCGTTCCCAACATAACACATATCCTGGTTTCCATTCTGAGGTCAGCACATCCTTAAAGTATATAGGCCGATTTAATTCTGCAGTTTTATCTATTATCCAATGTCTCTCTGCAGCTATTGTCCCTTTCTCATTAGCTCTGAGAAAATTCAAAGTTAATAGAGCATTATGTAATCTATTTCTGGGGGGGGGTTGTTACCCCTTTCTGTTTATTTAGCATATCCTTTAGAGTTCTATTTGATCTTTCTAAAATTGCTTGGCCTGTAGGATTATGTGGTATAACTGTAATATGCTTATATTGTAATAAGCAAAAATTTTCGTTTTACGAGAGACATATGCTGGAACATGGTCAGTTTTAATTTGTGCAGGTATACCCATGATGGCCATAACTTCTAGCAAATGCATGATTACAGGTTCAGCATTTTCAGAACCAAAAGCATTTCTGCACTGAAATCCTGAATAAGTATCAATGGTATAGTGTACATATTTTAGTTTTCCAAATTCTGCAAAGTGAAACACATCCATCTGCCAGATTTCATTCCTCTGAGTACCCTTTGAGTTACATCTAGCTGGTAGCAGAGTCTGGTTATAAAAGGAAAAATTAGGACATTTCCTTACAATATCCTTAGCTTGTTGCCACGTTATAGAAAAATTCTTTTTTAAATCTTTACTACTGACATGATGTTTTTTATGAAATTCTGAAGCCTCCATCACATTTCCTATCAATAATTTATCAATCTTGTCATTACCTTGTGCTAGAGGGCCTGGCAGACCCATATGGGATCAGATGTGAGTTATATATAAGGGATGCTCCTATTCCTGATTATATCTTGTAACTGAATAAATAGTGAAGTTAATTCTGACTCATCAGGGATAAATTCTGCAGTCTCAATATATAATACCACTCTTTCAGCATACTGAGAGTTTGTAACTATGTTGAGAGGTTCTGAAGAATCTGTTAATATCAAAGAATATCATACAATTCCATTTTTGAACTGAATTATAATGACTTTGAACCACTTTACTTAAATTTTCAATTTTTTTCCTGCTTCCTCAATTCTGTCCCATGCATTCATGGCTGCCATGCGGCATAGAATTAAGGTTTGATTATCATATAAACATTGTCTTTGATCCTGGGCAATGTCTACACCTCTAATTCTACATGGTGTCTATTGCCTTAGCCTCCTCCTTAAGCCATTGTCACCACTGTAATTGTGCTCTGGATTCTAGAACATCTGTTACCAACTCTTTCCAGTCCTGAGGAATAATCCTATTACAAGTTGACCACGAGTTTAACATTTGCTTTACAAATGGAGAATGCATTCCATAGGATACTATAGCTTCTTTAAATCTCCTTAAATCCAACATTTCCACTGGAGTCCAATTCGCTTGTACATGCCGTTGAGCAGGTAGTTCCTATAAGGCTACCAGATGAATTAAGTTTGATTGTTTGAAAAGAGGCTGTCTCTCTGTAACCATATAATGCGTTCCTGAAATTATTTCACCTTTAAAGTCTTCTGCCTGGGTCTGAATTTCTCTATAATTCATTTTAACCTTTTTTTTCCTCAAGCTTTTGTCTTGGCACTTAACTTCACCAATCCTTTTAATACTAAAATAAGGATAATTAAACAAATAATAGTTATAACTGATGTTTCCTACATCCTATCAGCATTAATTATCCTCTCTTTTAACTGTACAGTTTTCAGACTGTCTAATGAATTATCAAACAAAGACTAATTTCCTTTTATTGAAAAATATTTCCTATTTTTTAATATGGAAAAAAAATGTTCTCTTTTAACTAGTTTCTCCCTTTAAGATATCTGATATCTTAATTGACTTACCAAGTCTGCATAGAACAGTAGAAGTCCAAGGAATTTCAAGGCAGCTACCAAGCATGGTGGCAGTCCAAAATGGGAATCAGAAAGACAGAGAGAGAGAGAGAGACAGAGACAGAGAGAGAGAGAGAGAGAGAGACAGAGAGAGACAGAGAGTCAGAGAGACAGAGATAGAGACAGAGAGACAGAGAGAAAGAGAGAGAAAGCACGTCCTAAAAGCTAAAAACTAAATAAAAAGTCCAGCCACATGCTCTGGCCTGAACGAGCGGCTCTGTAAACATACAAGCAGTCCAGCTGCTTGCAGCTCTGCAACCTTGCAGCTCCAGCAACATGAGTAGGAGATCTGGCTGCAAGTAGCTCCAGCTGCATTTAGCTAGATCTCATGTAGCTCTGGCCAAGCCAGGAGGCCTGTAAACCCTGGCCTATAAGGCCATCAATGGGTTTTTTTAATGAATTCTTGCCATGTGAGCACCAATTGTAGATGAATTTCTAAATGGTCTTATTAAATAAGAAACACAGAGCCAAATATAGGGGTGAAAGCCTTAGAGATCAGAGAAATAGAGAGAGCCACCAACTTTACCTCTCCAGTCCTGCACCTACCAAAAGTGAGCTACTTCCTGTCTTACCCATGCCTTTATTGCCTTGCCCTCTCATTGGCTCTTAGCCCAGCTGCCTCACTTCCTTGTCAATGCCTGTCTCTACAGACCACCAGGTCTCTGTGGTTGGTACTGGGATTAAATGCGTGTGTCACCATGCTTGGCTGTTCCCTAGTGTGTCCTTGAACACACAGAGACCCTATGCCACATGATCGAATTAAGAGCGTGTGCTACCACTGCATCACTTCTATGTTTACTTAAAAGTGGCTGGCCGTTTTACCCTTGATCTCCAGGCATGCTTTATATATTAACATACAAATAAAATATCACCACAAATGGTGTATCTGTCTTCACAATATCTAACTACTACGTGGGACCAAAATTGTTCATTCTAAAGAGAGGTATTTCCAAAGTCATCCATGTAGAAAATATTAACAAACCCACCATGAAAAGATCCTACTACCTGTATACGATGATCCTCACAGGGACAAATTTGGGTACAACAGAATAATGAAAAGCAATGGCTTAAGGAGGCCTCTGGTGTTATGCTGTCTTTGTGTGGCTTTAATTACCGATTTAAGCACTGCCATGAGACTACTGTGCTTCACTTTACATCTTAGGAGCAATAGAAATGCATTTGAATAGCTATCTCTAACCTTGATATTATTACTTTAATCTTGATGTTTTCAAACTAAGGGTCTTGTAGAATAATTCTTATTAAACAAAGCTCAGTAAGCATTTTCATATTAAAGCAATTCATATAGTGCTGTACTTGTATTGAATCCTTCTCAATAACATTAGTTCTCATTGTACTTTTCATTGAACATATTCTTTTAAAACTGTATATTGTATACTGAGCCCAGTAACTTTCCTTAACTGTCACCAAAAATCTTAGACATTGACAACTGCTTGACAGCATTGCCTCCCAAGTCATGAATGGAACCATGGAGATATGTGTAATCTAGGATCCATATACACAGACAGCATCAGGAGATATTTGTCTGGGACTGGATACATATGGTATAATATGATTATCATGAGTTACAAGAACTCTCCTGCAATCACCTTGACTGAATTCATCACTTCAGCTGAAATGGTTCTGTTGTGTGTAGACATCACATATTCCTTCTCCATTGCTCTCTTATTGGAAAATATTCCTGAAAAATGCTGCAATATGTACTGATGTGCAAAGCAATAACATGTTCAATTCCTTGAAGTTGTATAAATGGGAAATGATATAGACATAGAGATGGTGTTTAAAGTGACCTCATACTGAAATAGAGAGAGGGTAGAATACTTCACATTATACCCACCAACTTATTGGTGTTTCCTATGGAAGCAATACTTGGAAGCCCCCTACTTTTAGTTAACCTCTATTTCTACTCTCTAGCATAAAGAAAGACCATTTTCCAATGTGCCTGATGGTCAAATGCAAGTAACATCTAGAATGACAAGTCAAGTTTTCATGAATCTGCATGGCTCCTTCTACTATGTACAGTTAAGCTTCACAGACACAGAACTGTCTATCACTGCAAATTTCTGTTCAATTACTTTCTAAGGTATCCATCCATCCAAAGTAATCACTGCTAACATATCACAATGGAATGTTCACTTGATTTTGGAATAAAAAGCCATGCTACACTATTCTACCCACTGTTCTAGCTCTCAATTTGATTGGACTACTAGTAGGACAATCCCTGAGCTTTGGAAGGACTGCTTTGTGCATGATCCATTTCTGAGTACCAGCCAGCCATCTCACCACAACAGCAGCCACTGAGACTCAGCAGCTGAAACAATTACAACTCTCTCCAGCAGCAACAGAAACAAATGCCAAAGGATGGCTAGCAAGGAAGCAGACTGTAACTGTTACATCTGCATCTGCAAATACATTAATCTCCTGCAAAACTGCAAAGGTTTAGAAGGGAAATGGAGAGACCCAACCATTCCATTCAACAAAACAATAGCAGTTGTCTTACCTCTGGGACGTAGGAACTACTCAGTCACAGAACATTTTATGGTGGATTGCAGTACAAGATAAGAATTCCCTTCTGTGCATGTGTACAAATAACAAATTGGAGAGTTGTTACAAATATATCTAACAACTGTGCCTTCCACTTACCAGTGTATAATTCTCTCTTGACATTTTAATATGTGGAAGAGCCATCCAACAACCTAATAGCACAATTCCTGACCATTCTCCCCCAAAATGATGGAAGAGCCTGCTTGGTCTATGAAAGCCACCCAGCTGGCTATCAGAAAGGGGATTCCAGCTCCAGGCGAGTCTGAAATTCTCATATTCTGGAATTCATTCAATTTGGCCCTTTTCTACTTCTTGCTCATAACTTACAACAGGATCACAATAACTTTCATATTTTAGGAGGTACTAAGGACCTTCTTAGCCAACATCTCCTGAGGCTTAACCCTGCCTCTGTTACTTAGCATTTAGCAGGCATCTTTCTTCCGAGAGTGCCATTTTCCCACACATACAGGATGCCATCTTTCAAGTTATTTAACTTACATTTACTTTTCTTGGAGATGCTGTTCTAAAAAATATTTTATCATATTTGTTTGTTATCTCTTGAAAGCTTTTTCTTTTGTAAAGAGGGAGAGAATGGTAGTATGTACTGAGAAATGAGGACTTGGAAAATAATTGAAAGGAGTGTGGTAACTAAGTTTGGTATATGTGGTTAGAGGAAATAAGTCATATTACACTGAAAGAAAAATAATATGCGAATATTAAAAAGTAAAAAACACACTGAACACAGTTCTATCTATCTACTTACTAATCTTTCATTTTCTCTCCACTGTCAGAATTCAAATAACACAGGCCCCGGCATGTTCTACTCATTTGGTTCTAAGCTCCTACAAGAGAACAATTTTTTTCTGATAGATTTACAACCAGAAGCCTGGATGAACCTTCCAACTTTCAGTCATTGCCACTTGGAATATGTCACATTATCTGACAAGTGGTCAGTCATGAAGGAAACTACAAGGGTGAACGACAAAGGCAGCCTGCTGGCCTATGAAAAAGGACAGTCTTATTGCAGACCTTTCCCAAGCACTACAAAACATGATACAATCCACATGGAGGAAAAGTTCTACTGAGCTGGACATGTACCTACATGATACAGCAGTAGCTCAGTGTAAAAGAGGTCCCAAGGGACAGTGCTGACAGCTCATGTGAAGGCAAGAGGAGAGCTAAACAGGCTCCAGGGTCATTTTCAATGAGGACTGACAGACACTGTCACAGTAGTGCTTGTTGAGGCAGTTAGAGTAAGAAATGTCTATAAATGCACACTACACCCATGCCATAAGACAGTCTATGAACCCACCAGTCAGTGACCAAAGAGAATGATAACAATCTAAATCAAAATGAGGAAATACACAAGATTTCCCCATATTTCATCAAAATTTTGCATTCCTGTCTGTGAAGATACACTGAGATGGGAAATGTGTTGTTCTTTTTTTTTCAAATATAAAGGGAAATTGTAGGATAAAAGAGCCAGCCAAAGAAACACACAGTGACCCTGAAACCATGGCTCTAAAAGAATAGCCAAAAGCTTAAAAAGGGCCAATAAAAGAAACAGACTATAGCCCTGAAACTAGAGCCAAAAGGTTAAAAATGGCCAGTGAATAAAAACACACTTGGGACCTGAAAACAGAGTCAAAGAAACACACTCCACCCCTGATACATTCAACACAAAAACCAACCAATCCCTTAGGAAGAAAACCAACCAATCCCTGAGCACAAAATGTAACAAATCTCTGGGTTTGTCCAAACTCAGGGAGTGGAATGTGAGCAATTCTCACCCTGAAAAGCTCCCCCACTAAGAACCTCTACTACATAAGCCCTGTACACGTTCAGTTAGGAAATGCCTTTTTCCACTCTGTTAGAGGAAGCAACCTTCCTGGATTCTTCTTCTCTAATAAATCTCTTGAATGAGATTTGGGTGAGACCTTCTTTTGTCAGAAGGGAGCAGAGCAGAGAGGGAACATTAGCCATAGTGGAGCAGAGCAGAGCAGAACTGTAACTTTTGAAAAGCTCCCCCACTAAGAACCTCTACTACATAAGCCCTGTACACGTTCAGTTGGAAAATGCCTTTTTCCACTCTGTTAGAGGAAGCAACCTTCCTGGATTCTTCCCCTCTAATAAATCTCTTGAATGAGATTTGGGTGAGACCTTATTTTGTCAGAAGGGAGCAGAGCAGAGAGGGAACATTAGCCATAGTGGAGCAGAGCAGAGCAGAACTGTAACTTTTGCTGTGGAAACTTTCCCCTAACAAAGCAGAGTGGTTGCATTGGGGAAAGCTTTAACTGGAATAGATGTAAGCTGCTAGCTTAAATTGACTTTGTGCTATTGCTTGGCTCTCAACTGCCAGGATCCCATTCCAACAAGCTGCAACACTTACAAAAACACCTACATTGCATTTTCATGTAACCCACCACCACATACCAACAAATGCCTTCCTGCTCCAGGTGTTCCATCTCTATTTATCCTTTTCTCATAAAAAAGCATGGCAGAGAATGCTAGAAGCCCAGGATTCTGCAGAGACTGTTGCCAGGAGGAAGAAGCTTCAGTAACTGTCACATTCATTATACTTGTGGATGAAGACAGAAGGCAGCCAGACTCAATAACTAACAACTTCAAACTATAAGAAGGGAGGCAAGATACAAAGCCAGAGTGAGATCCAAGATGAGCACCCAAACAACAGGGGTTACCCCTCAAGTGCTTGCTACAACCAGCAGCCTCCAATTACAAGCATCTTCACGATGAACAGAAGACCATTGCTTCTGGAAGTTCACCATGATACTTCCCACCACATTAAGGATACAGGTTCACCCTAGTCCAAGAATCAAAGCCTACCAAAAAGGGATGAAAAGCAGAGAAGGGAGATGTGAGTCTTGCCTGGGTCAACACAGACCAAGGAAGGCCTCTAGCAGAAGAAACTCAAATAGATGATTCTTGGAGTTGATCATCAAAGGTGCATCAATACCCTGTTCTTCTACCCAGTCATAAGGGAGCCCTTTGATCTCTTCCTTGGGTCATGGACAGAGGATGACAGCTCATAAATCAGATCAAGTGAGACGGTTTCACACCCACGTTTCCTTCACGAAGTTGTTCCTCTCTTTCTTGCCCAAGGCTACTGACTGTATGTTCAGTGTATGATGATGGGACACTCTATGCTGGAAGGTGACACCTCATGGGAACAATAGACACAGCTTCATCGATAAATCTTATAAGAAGCTCTGCCAATACTCTGGACTAAACCACATGAAAGGGGGACTTCCATGCCAAGATTGCCTCCTTTCACTAGCCCACACCTCAGCCTCTGTGGCTACTGTTTGATTCCTGGCATTTTCTTTAACCAATCCCATCTGTTAGCTCAGAATCCGATCTTCCCATTGGCTGCTGCCCTGTTTATGACATCAATCTCCCTCCAACTCTACCATCACCTGGTAGGTTCTAGGGTTTGCCATGGTGATGCCTGTAAACAAATTTGGATCATCACAGGTCACCTGTGACCAGTGACTAGTAAGTGCTGTCTGATACTGGACACACTTGCCACTCAGGTCAGCTGATCAGACAAGGACAACCAATTCTCTTGCTCAATTGTACTGTGGATTGCTGATACTCTCCCTCCAACCATGGCAAGTAAGGAAAGAAACTTTAAAACATTTCTTTTGATCACTTCTCCCCTTATTTTTACTATAATTTAAATCTTGGTTTAGTGGGGATACCATTGATGCTAATAGAGTTGCCTGGAATTGAATGTCACATTTAGATTTGGTTCTTACTGGGGTTAGAAAATATGGAAATAAAAGAAGACAAACTGCAGAGATGACCCTGATGTACACAAAGGCAGTTTGGAACTGAATGTTACAGATAACCACGGATTATATAAAAAGGCTCAAGACAATGTCACATCCCCACCCATTATTATGCAGCCACACTGTTGAGATTAGTCTAGGTAACCGTTTCCTGTCACATATAGAAAACAATATCCAGCTGTGATCCCTGGCTCTTACACTCTATCCAGCCCATCTTCCTCATCATCCTCCACATTTTTTTGAACACTGCTTGTGTTGGATGTTATCAACATGGGCTGGGTACTCCACAGTCAGTTGTTCTCTGGACAAGAACTGACACACCAGTGTGTGCAAGAATTCTCACAAGGATTCCCAACTAGGAGAGTTACAAGAAATTAAGAATTACTATGGAAGTGTTCATTGAAGAATAAATTTAACCAACTACTAAATTAAGAAATAACCTTATTCAGAGATGAACTCCACAATACATTTGTAGTCGCAAGACATCACATGAAACACAGGCAATCAACATGAAATGTTATCAGCAGGTTGTATTCATGTAGTCATATATGCATATGAGTTGAATGGTTATATAAAAGTAAGAGGTAATGACTTACACAAAAAGTAGTGGGGAACAGAAGGAGCTATATGACCAAGGGATTCTTAGCTAAATATAGTTCTTATCTATAAAATCCCTGATACATCATTTCATTAAGAAAGCTCCGAGTAGAGCCAAGCCTGGAGCACATGGAAAGAACCTACAATGCCAGCACTCTGGTGCAGAGGCAGGCCAGTCTGTGTGATTTCAAGGCCAGACTGATCTAGGGAGAATCTCTCTCTCTGCATAGAGGAAGCTCTGCACAGAACAGGACAAAGGCACAGGCATGAGAAGCTGTCTAAGGTTCTCCTACTTTAAACACTTCTGTTCTGGAACTAACGTGTGAGGCAGTACCACAGCAGGTATCAAAACAAGACAAAGCAGGGCAAAGTATGGTGTTGTCTAGTCAGAGCAAGGGTCAATGTGGATCAACTAGGAAGTGCTTGCCCACACAGGAAGAACAGGCAGCTCATCAAATGAGTGTCATCATATTCATTACCAAGAATCATTCTGAACCACTTGTTTGGGATATGTAAGGGAAAATAGGTCTCAGACTCTCCCAGACAGGACAAACTGCAGATAACAAAGCTCCTCACAGGAAGCCACACAGATTCCATCTCACAGTTCTTCCCACTTTCCTCTTCCTTCCTACAGAAAATTTCCAAAGTGTACCTTTCTTTGGGACAGAATGTGCTCTGCAGCCCTCTGTGCCTGTGCTGAGGAATGCTACTCCCTTAGCAGGAAGTGTGTGCAACTTCTTCAAGGTCTCCACCCCAGCTGTGAGTTCAGCATGGCTCCTGCCATCAGACTCCAGCACTTGTTGCCCGCAGCTCATGGACAGTGCCTACCCCTACTTACCAGCTGGCACAACCATGGTGACTGCATTGACTGACCAGGGCCAGAGCACTGCCTCAGCACTCTCCTATCCAGGCGTTCTTAGTGGGATCCCAAGGGAAGCACTGACAGGAGGGGAGCTGCACTCCAGGACTTCACTGTAACTGTCATTGACCAGAATACCACATTCTCCTCCTTGTCTATGACAGCCCAGGGTGATAATATTTTAGATCCCATTGCCTTAGTCCTCTCCTATCTAACACTATCTGCCAGCCTTGTTCAGGCCACACCACCACAGTTACCTAATCAAGGATACAGCCTGGCACCTTCCTACCAGGAGGGCAGCCACCTCTATCAAATGACCTCAACAGCCTCGGTCCTCTGATGGCTGGAGGACTCAGGCAGTGCATGCAGGCCTGTAGCTCTGTGTCCTATTCTGGGGGTCAGTCCTCTGCCCTGCAACCAGGGATGGTGATGATGCCAAAGGAGATTCAGCCAACGAATGTCCAAACACCCTTCTCCACCTCTGCCATCTAACATCCCACACCTGCTCAAGACATGCCAGACACCAGTCTTCAAGAAAAGCCAGGAGAGGAGGAGTGAGATCAGCACTCAAAGCAGACACCTCTCCACCTTTCAGCAGTGGATGTCCTCAGGGAGAAAGGATGGGAGTCCTGAGAGCTCAGCCTTGGCCTGGCTCACCATCCCCATCTTCAGTCTCTATAATGACTGACAATGCAGGGCAATGAGTGGCACCCATCCTCCATTAAGACATGTCCAAGGACACCACGACAGACACCCGTCACTGACCTACTTAATCAGTCCCATGCACCGTTACACAGCAATCACCTGTGGGAAGCCTTCCTTGGCAGTGGATGGGTTCTGCAGAGAATGTAAGGAGTCAGTGGTGAAGGAAGTGAGCCAGGCCATGGTGGTTGGGAGAATCTTGTAGCCTGACTAACTAGCAGCCAGAGTGTTTTTCTTTATTTATACAGAATTTACTTAGCAGACATTCATGATATTCCAAAACATGGATCATATCATTTTTGGTTTTGGACACTTCCTTTTGCTCATCTTTTAGTAATCATTTGTAAAATATGACCAAACAGAGTTATTATTTCCAATCATTTTTCCTCAAGTTTTGACATCATTAATAAACATAGTAATCATTCTTACTCATTAGCCCCATAGCCCTATTTTTAATAATCTAGAGGCATATGATAGTCTGTGCTCAGGCCTGTTGCTTTGGTTACTTCAAGGACACTAGACCAAAACAAAATCCTCAACCATCCTGGGCATTTTGTCATGTCCCAAGCAATGTATTATTAACTCTTAGTGGTCAGAGTACCCAGGAGAAATCCTTAGGCTAAAGATGCTGCAGTTATTATTCAAATTCTGACATAATTCAATGTTCACATTTATCTCTTTATAGAATTTGTCTATATGTTTAATCCTGGCATTCTGTTGTTCCTCGGTCATGTGACATTATGTTGGCTCTACATGAGCTAACTTCTAAGACAGGGAGGTTGTAACCACTCATACTTTCATCGTCTTTCCACTCCATACTTTACTTATCAATATGTCTCTATGTAGGGCAGAGTTGTATGTCATGTAATTGTCAGATTGTACAGTGGGAAGAGCCTTGTAATCTGAACTGTGGACAATTCCTCTAGCCCACCAAATCTTGTTGACCTTTTTAATTTTACTTTGTTTTGAATAGCTTGTCCCTGTGTAAGTACAGGGACAGATGTTTCAAGAATATCTAATAGCCTCTTGAAGAAACCTCTGGCTTCTTTATGTGTCACAACATCCAAGGCGTAAAGAAGACCTTCAAGTAGATAAGGATATCTCCCTCAAAGTGTATGTGGGGGGAACAGTATGTTCTGGACTTTACTGGGTAAGTTTAGAAGCAGCATGCCTGGGAGAAGGCAGAAATGATTCATAAGGAATTTTCCATCGATACAACATACCCAAATTGTACAAATATTAAAAGTGCCCCATTAAAAGTGTCACAGGTGAAAACCAAAGGTGGCATGGCAGCCATCATGTGGCTCAGCTTTGCTGGATCTTTGTCAAGCAGCAGTTCTGGCTTTATAACTTCTGTCATTCCATTCAGATATGGCTGTGTCAATCACCTACTTCCTAATCTGTTGCTCAGTGCTATAGAAGAACCAAGGCATTTCTATTTGGTAGACCTTTATATTCTCTGTGCTGAATTCTGACTCTAGAGCAGTGCAACTCCAAATCTGTCCTAGAAGAAGTATTACTTGCAAATTCCAAGTGCTGGCCCTGCCATTCTCTTACAAGCATAAGTGCGTTGAGAGTCCAGTATACCCGGTGTACCAGTGTACAACTGCTAAGTTGGGCAAAGCTTCTGTCTCTCTCTCTCTCTCTCTCTCTCTCTCTCTCTCTCTCTCGCTCTCGCTCTCGCTCTCGCTCTCGCTCTCGCTCTCGCTCTCGCTCTCGCTCTCTCGCTCTCTCTCACTTTCATTGGCTCTGTCTCTCTCTCTTATTTTTTTTGAAAGGGTTATTCAGAGGTGAGCCAAGTCTATGCATGATCGTTAGGATAGGTTCTCTACCACACAGTCACACAAATGTAACATTTCACCTTCTTAACCCAATTTTCATATCATTAAAACAAGACTGTGAAATGTGGAGCTGGAGGAAATCCAGGGTTGTAGAAATGTTTGCCTTGCAGGAGTGAGGAACTGGGTTTGGATACCTGAACCCATTTAGAAAGTCAGGCAACTTTGAGTAATGCCAAGAGTTGGAAGACAAGGGTAAGTTCTTGAAAATTGTGAACCAGACAACCTGCCTGACAGCAAATTTCCATGGAAATGAGGGTCATTCTTACACAGACATGGGAAAGGAAAGGGAGGACTACACCCCAAGATAATTCTGTCACCTCCCCATGATCACTATGCATGCACACAACACACAAACACCGAGGAAAACACAAACATCTGAGAAACATGATATCACATGGTTACAAGAAAGAAGACAGTGGTCACAAGTCTCCCAACAGAGATGCTCCCTGTGCTACTCAAACAGAGCTCATAGGAATGCCTTTCCCCCTGCTGTAGGGGTCTGATTACTGAGGTGCACTGAAAAGTGGGGAGCACCTCACTTACCAGGCACTGACTTCTTCCTTGACTCTTTTTCAGTGGTGAAAATGGAGACATCCCTGGGATTGACAGCTTCAGGCCAGACACTCTGTCTGCTGCAGAGTCCAGACCTCTTTAATGCCTGCACCCAGGATGTCCAGAAGACACCCCCTGTCCATGGGGACTGGTCATTAACTGCCCCCATTGACAGTTTTTTGGAATTCCTGCCCTTGCCTCCTACTCCAAGGTTGGAACACACAGAGAATAACGACTTGGATTTGATGACACCTGATCTATCAACTCCTGTGGATGCCTATGAGGGCATAAAAGAAAACCAAGACCCATCACTTCTCCCTTTAGCACATGCCAACATGCAGCAGGCCCTGAACTACACTGATTCAGGGAGCCTAAAACAGAAGCTTTCTCCTGACAGTGCCACCTTGGGAAGCAGCAGCCTTGGTCAGGATGAGCCTGGGGTGCTGCAGAGTGTGATGGGCTCCAGCATGGACTTTGCAGACATGACTACACGGGTGGCAGATATTCACCTTCCTCTACTCTTCAACTCCCTCACTGGAATGAACCAATTCCAAGATCCCACAGCAACCCAATCCAAAGACATCATGAGGGATCAGGGTCAGGAAAGCATCATCAGTGTGCAATTGGACCACGTGAAAAAGAATGGCAAGAAAATCTTGGAGATGCTTGATCGAACTTCTCAGGCCAGAATCCATTCAATGACCTGGTGGAGGGAGGGGAGGCTGTGGGCAGTGCTGGGTCCAGTGAAGGGGCTATTAACAACATGCCCAAGCACATGGAGGGCAAAGCCCAGAAAGCCACATCCAGGATGCTCAGCAGAGCTAGGGATGAGGGACAAGATAAGACCAAGAGAACTAGAAAAAACAACTCCACGAAAACAGAGGAGCTTAAACAGTCAAGGAACAGAGTCAAAGCAGAAGTAAACACCACCAAGCCAAAGAACCAGAGGAAGAGGAATCCACCCGAGCTATGCTATGACAGCTTTAAAAAGCCTCGAACTCACCTCGGCATGCACATGCTAGAATCCGTGCAAGTCTTTCACCCACTGGGGAGGAAGAGTGAGAAGAAAACTGGAATCTCCTCCTCCCGGGCTTGGCTGAACCTCAGCAGCAACAAAGATCCTAGAACATGCCCAGCCACCTCATCCCTTCTGGATGTGCCATGTGATGGCCGGGGCCCTGGTAAAACCCCGAGCAATGCTCAGAGACCAGGGAACAATGTCCACAGGGAGTGTCCATCTCCATCCCAGTATGAGCTGCCCCCACCTGGGAAGGTCAAGTTAGTGCCTCTGCCTTTTCCAGCCCTGGACAAGCCACAAGCCAGACTGGTTTCTAGAAAGCCTCTCTCCCTGGCTTCATGCAGGCCCCCTGCAGTATACCCTGTGAGGCCTCATTCCCACTCAGCTCAGCCTACCACACTCAAGCCATCTAAACCAGCTCCTGCCAGCACTTCTTTGATGGCCTCTGACAAGCCACTTCTGCCTATTGCTACCAGTGCCACACGAGCTAACATAATCAACCCCATCCAGTCTTGCCCTGGGCCTCAGTGAGCTGCCTCTAGGCCTGGACCCTACAGGGCATCATCTCACACTTCACTACAGAGGGAGCTTATTTCTACTGACAAGAACAAGGCCCCATCACCTCACAAAACTCAAATCCAAAATCTGCTGCAAGACTTCAGCCACCAACCATTTCCATGGAGGAAAGTTGACATTCCAGGGCCAGTCATCTCACAGCCCATCACAGAAGAGCAGAGGCCAGAGAGGGAGGCCATGAAGAGGCAGGCTCAACAGGAGAGAGAGAATGCTGCCAAGTACACCTCTCTGGGAAAACCACAGCGCTTCCTTCAGAGGCAGAAGGATATGGAAATTTCTACATATTTTGGCTATGTCATGTAAGAACTGTCCTAGAATTTGGAACACAGTACTATTCAACATAGACAAGGTTAGATATAGTCACAGATATACAAGTACATATTGAATTTAAAGACTTGGATGTACATGTACATATGTAGGTACATATGGAGTTAAGGAGATTAATATGTACATCCCAGGATTTATATATAAATGGTCAGACAAGGTTCTATACTTATAAGTATTTGAAGACACTAAAAGTGACTGGAGAAGCTAAAGTCAGTTATATTTAACCCATGAATATTATATATAGAGTGATTTGATGGTTTCTTCATACCTTAGCTTTTTTAATTTATGTTGCCGAAGTGGAAAATATTTTCCATAAATACATCATATGCTATAAGTCAGTGATAGTGTTTCTTTAAGATGAAAGTATCTAGCCAAAATCTTTAGTGGAATTAAAATTATTCTCCTTGACTTTTATTTTTCACTATACTGGTTTGGTATGTTTCCTATAGTGTATACTGTATAGTGAACATATACCTGCTCTTGCCACACTTAATCCCATTGGGAAACACTCACTCCAGCCCTTTAATCACTATTGGTCTGGGACTGAGCACCTCCAGGAATTTCATGATGAGATACAGGATTCCATGTATACACTATCAAGCACCCAACTTAAAGAGAAAATATACTATGTAGACTATCTTCCTGAGA
This sequence comes from Peromyscus eremicus, assembly GCF_949786415.1. Classification (NCBI taxonomy): domain Eukaryota; kingdom Metazoa; phylum Chordata; class Mammalia; order Rodentia; family Cricetidae; genus Peromyscus; species Peromyscus eremicus. The sequence goes on along the minus strand of NC_081416.1, from coordinate 160,630,404 downwards.
TTGATTTCATTTGATTACTATTTTTATCTTAAGTTGTATCCATCTTTGAAATTATCCATTTAATACTTTAATTCATTTTGTGTATGTGTGTGTGTGTTTGTGTGTTGTCCACCCGAATTCCTGTGGAACACGTATGTGAGGTGCCCACAGAGGCCAGAAGAGGGCATCAGACCTCTAAGGTCTGGAATTAAGAGAGATTGAAAGCCACCAGGAGGCAAGCCTGGGGACTCTGCAAGACAACCAAGTGTTCTTATCTCCTGAGCCATCTCATGAGCCTCAGTTGAATCCATATACTGCAAACAACATGACTTCATTTTCTCTATGGCTGAAAAGACTTCACGTTCTACAAACATCCCATTTTCTTCACCCATGGCAATGCTCTTGGACACCATGCTTGCTTGGTTCCCTAATATTCTTGAAATGGTGCTGCAGTCAACACTGATGGGCAAGTACCTCTCTAATATATTGAGTTCTTTGGAAAGGCATATATGAACCATGTGGTGGGCCAGGTTTAGGCTTTTGGAGGATCCTCCACACTGACATCCAATCAGGCTGGAAATCTTTCCATCTTCAGCATTGTATAGCATTCCTTTCTGTGAACTCTCTCAGTGGTGGCTGTCATTTCTTTTCTAGTTGGCCTTGGATGGCATCTAGGAGGGTCACTATGTGTTTCCCTGATTCCTCCTCCATCTGAACCTTTGTATGTCCAAGCTCTCCTTTTTATGAAATAGGGGAGGACTGTCTTTCTCTTTGCAGTTTACTACCTGGGTTGCCTTCCTTCTTACGATTTATGTATCTAATTCTAAATAATCTAAATATTAATCTTCTCACAGGGGTAGCAATAGCAAAGATATTCTCCTGTTCTCTAGGACCCCCTCTCGATTAACTGTTTCTTTTTTTCTAGCAACAAATGCTTTACATCCCTGAGAGACCATCTGTCAACTACAGCCAGGATTTCTTGAGTGGCTGGTGTGTTGCTCCATCCTGGATTATCTCTGATCATTCAACACTTTCGCATACTCTGTGCTCTGATATTATCAGGGTTACTCACACTATTGCCTCTGAGGCACTTGGCACTTCTTTGAGAGGGTGACACATAGGAAATATAACTCATTGACTTGTTAATTTGCTTTTAGTTTCTTGAGACAGGTTCTCTCTCCATAACTCTGCACATTCAGGAACTAACTATGTTTATCAGACTAGCCTTGAACTCACAAACATCAGCCTGCCTCTACCTCTGCCAATATCTCTGCTTCTGCTTATGACTCTGCCTCTGCCTCTCCAATTGCCTTGGCCATGACCCTGGCCGTGGCGCTGCCACAAGAGTGCTGAGACTAAAGGAATGCTCGCACAAACTAAATGGAATCAAGTCTCTTTCTGTCTATGTGGACTTCCAAGTTTGCCAGCATGATTGGATGAAGAGGCCATGTGTAAGTCAAGGTGCATTTTTGGCACCTACTCATAATCCCAAGAGACTTAACTGAATGTGTTTACAACTGGAACTCAACTCAGACTGATGTTTCTGAATATCTGTAGCTAAAGCAGAGATCCTAAGAATGTCACCCAGCTGTTGTAGAGGCCTGAGTGCAGAGGTGCACTGAGAGGAGGGGACATCCCACTTACCATGGACTGACTTCTTCCTTGACTCTTTTTCAGTGGTGCAAAGGGAGACTTCCCTGGGAATCACACCTCAAGCCAGATTCTCTGTTTGCTGCAGAGCAGAACTCTGTACTCCTGCAACTGGATTACCAGATGAGGACACCACCTGTTGATGGTGGCAAGTCATTAACTGCCCCCATCCACAACCTTCAGAATTCCTGTCATTGCCACAAGATCCATGCCTGGAACAAACAGAGAATGACAACCTGCATGAGATGGCAGCAAATCTGTCAATGCCTCTGGATGCCTATGAGTGCGCGAGAGAAAAACCAAGACCCATCTCTCCTCCCTTCAGCACACCCCGACATGCAGCATCCCTTGCACTTCACTGATGCTGGGAGCCTAGGGCAGAAGCTGGCTTCTGATAACGCCTAATTTGGAAGCACATTAGTGGTCAGGATGAGTCTGGAACATGCACAGTATGTTGGCCTCCAGCATAGACTTGCAGACATGACTACACTGATGGAAGAAGTTCACCTTCCCAACTGCTCAACTCTGTCTCTGATCTAAACTAATTCCAGGTTCCCACAGTCACCCAATGCAAAGGCTCCAGGTCTTCAGGAGCGATCAGGCCCAGTAAAGATAAGATGTCATCAGCACATCCTTAAACCGGGTGTGGAAGAATGAGGAGAAATGCTCTAATATGTTTAATGGAGCTTCTCTGGCTAGAATCTAGTGTCAAGATCTTGTGGAGGGAGAGATGCTGGGGCCTGAGAAGGGGATATTGACAACATGGCCCAGCAAATGGAGGGCAAAGCTCAGAAAGCCATACTCTGCAAGCCCAGCAGTCCTAGGGTTCATGGGCAAGACCAGGCCAAGAGAACTAGAGAAAACACCTCCAAGAAAGCTGAATGAACTGAAGCCATCAAGTCACAGAGTCAAGACAGAACACAATCCCACTATTCTCAACACCAAGTGGAAGCAGGATCTATCTGAGCTCAGCCATGGTAGCTTTAAAAGCCTTAAACCCACCTCAGCATGTACATGCTGGAGTCCATGAAGGTCTGTTATTCACTGTGAAAGAAGGAAGAGAAGAAAAATGGTATCTCCTGAGCCTTCAACACTTTGTACTAATCTGTGCTCTAATAGTATCAGAGATTGTCACACTTTAGCCTCTTATGCATTTGGCATTTCTTTTTCCAGGGATACATATTGTAAACAGAATTCATTTACTTATTAACTCACTTTTAGATTCTTGAGACAGGGACTCTCTCCACAGCCCAGCATGTCCTGGAACTGGCTACATTGAACAGGCAATCACTGAACTCAAAAAGTCCTGCCTGCCTCCCCCTCTGTCTCCTCCTCCATCTCAGCCTCTGCTTCCACCTCTGTCTGCTCCTCCGCTGCCTCAAGAGTGCTGGGACTAAAGGATTGCTTCAAGAAGCCAAGTGCAATCAAGGCTCTTCTGTGTAGGTGAATAACAACATTTCAGTACATGACTTCATGAGGTGGACTTGTGTACTCCAGGGTCCATTTTTTTATCATACCTAAAATCCAAAGAGATGTGTTTACAGATGGAACTTGACTTGGATTCATTTTTTCCCTACAATCTGCCTTGTTTCATTTGTAGGTTGTACTTAGTACAATGCCTGGGAAGTTCTGACCTTATATGATGTGTGCCTATCCTATCCTGGGTATTTTGAACATTTTGGTAAAGTTATGATTGCTTTTCTACTTCTAGGAAGTGGGGCATTTGAATTTTACTGAGGAATTGTATTCACGCTCTCCATAGAGTTTTATGGTGCACCTTTCTTCATAATATCAAACCCCCAACTATTGTGTAGGCCCCAAATTGTTCATTCTAATAAGGGCTATGTCCAGACTGACCCATCTAGAAAATGTTAACAAATCCACCATGAAAAGATCCTACTAACTGTATGCAATGATCCCCACAGGGACAAATTCCGGTAGAAGAGAATGATGGATATCAATGTCTTTGGGAGGCATCAGGTTTTATCACTCTCTGTATGTGGTTTTCATTATAGATTTGGGCACTGCCATGAGACTACTGTGCTTCACTTTACAGCATAAGAGCAATAGAAAGACATTTAAATGTATATCTTCTAACCTTGATATTATAATTTTAATCTTTATGTTTTCAAACTAAGGGTCTCGTAGAATAATCCATATTAAACAAAGCTCAGGAAACATTTTTCATAATAAAGCAATTCACACAATGCTTTACTCGTATTGAATCCTTCCCAATAACATTAGTTCTCATTGTACTATTCATGGAACATGTTCTTTTAAAACTGTATATTGTATAGTAAGCCAGTAACTTTGTGACCAAGGCCTACCCATTCCTTAACTGTCACCAAAAATCTTAGACATTGACAACTGCTTGACAGCATTGCCTCCCAAGTCATGAATGGAACCATGGAGATATGTGTAATCTAGGATCCATATATACAGACAGCATCAGGAGATATTTGTCTGGGACTGGATACATATGGTATAATATGATTATCATGAGTTACAAGAACTCTCCTGCAATCACCTTGACTGAATTCATCACTTCAGCTGAAATGGTTCTGTTGTGTGTAGACATCACATATTACTTGTCCATTGCTCTCTTATTGGACAGCAAGATCAGCTAACACAGAAATTCCTGAAAAATGCTGCAATCTATACTGATGTGCAAAGCAATAACATGGTCAATTCCTTGGAATAGTATAGATGGGAATGAGATAGACCAGGTGATGGTGTTTAGAGACAGTCCATACTGAAATACAGAGAGGGTACAATACTTAACTGTATGGCCACCAATGTATTGGTATTTCCCGTGGAAGCAATACTTGGAAGTCTCCTACTTTCACTTAACACTCCACTTCTATTCCTTAGCATCAGAAAGACCATTTTCCAATGGGCCTCGTGTTCAAATGCAAGTAACATCTAGAATGACAAGTAAAGTTTTCATGAATCTCTATGGCTCCTTCTACTATGTACAGTAAAGCTACACAGCCACAGACCTATCACTGCATCCATCTCTTCAATTACTTTCTAAAGTCTCCATCCATCAGAGATAATCACTGCTAACGTATCACAATGGGATGTTCCTTTGATTTTGGAGTAAAAGGGCATGCTGCTCTATTCTACCCTACTGCTCTATTCTACCCTACTGCTGCTGTAGCTCTCAATTCGTTTGTACTCCTACTTGCAGGACAATCCCTGAGCTTTGGATGGACTGCTTTGTGCATGATCCATTTCTGAGTACCAGCCAGCCATCTCACCACAAGAGGAGCAACTAAGTCTCAGCAGCTGAAACAATTACAACTCTCTCCAGCAGCAACAGAAACAAATGCCAAAGGAGGGCCAGCAAGGAAGCAGATTGTAACAGTTTCATCTGCACCTGAAACTTCATTAATCTCCTGCAAAACCACAAAGGTTTAGAAGGGAAACATAGAGATCCAACCATTCCAGTCAACAAAACAATAGCAGTTGTCTTCCTTTTGGGATGTAGGAACTACTCAGTCACAGAACATTTTGTGGTGGATTGCAGGACAAGATAAGAATTCCCTTCTCTGCATGTGTACACATATCAAATTGGAGAGTTATTGCAAATATATTTAACAACTGTCCTTTCTCTGTACCAGTGTATACATTTCTCTTGAAATTTTACTATGTGGGAGAGACATCCAACAACCTAATAGCACAATTCCTGACCATTCTCACTCAAAATGATGGAAGAGCCTGCTTGGTATATGAAAGCCAGCCAACTGGCTATCAGAAAGGGGGATCCAGCTCCAGGCGAGTCTGAACTTATCCTATCCTGCAAATCATTCAGTTTGGCCCTTTTCTACTTCTTGCTCATAACTTACAACAGGATCACAATAACTTTCATATTTTAGGAGGTACTAAGGACCTTCATGGCAAACATCTTAGGTTTAAGCCCTCCTCTGGCACTTATCATTTAGCAGGCATCTGTCTTTAGGTAGTGCCATTTTTCAACCCATGCAGGATACCATCTTTCAAATTATTTAACTTACATTAACTTTTCTTAGAGATGCTGTCACAAAACAATATCTTATCATATTTTTTGTTATCTTTTGAAAGCTTTTTCTTTTGTAAAGAGGGACAGAAGGTTAGTAGGTACTGAGAAGTGAGGACTCAGGAAAGAATTAGAAGGAGTACAGGGTGTGAAAACTAAGATCACTATAGGTTGTTAGAGGAAATAAGTTCATTATTACACTGAAAGAAAAATAATATGCAAATGTTTAAAAATAAAACAATAGAAATGATAGAAACTAAACACAGAACACAGTTCTACCTATCTGTCTCTACCTATCTCTCTATATTTATCTATCTATTTATCTATATCTCGTTTTGCTCCACTCTCAGAATTCTCAATAACACATGCCAAGTAACATTCTACTCACTTGGGTCTAGGCTGCTAAAAGAGGGTGCTTTTTTTTCTGTATGGTCTACAATCAGGAGCCTGGATGAACCTTCCAACTTTCAGTCATTGCCTCTTGGAATGTGTCACATTATCTGACAAGTGGTCAGTCATGAAGGAAACTGCAAAGGTGAAAGACAAAGGCAGTTTGCTGGCCTATGAAAAAGTACGGTCTTATTGCAGAGTTTTGCCAAGCACTACAAAACATGAACAAATCTGCATGCAAGAACAGTTCTACTGAGCTGGGCGTGTAGCTGCTAGCTACGGCACTAGCTCAGTGTAAAAGAGGTCCCAAGGGAAAGTGCTGACAGCTCATGTGAACTCAGGAGGAGAGCTAAACAGGCTCCAGGGTCATTTTCAATGAGGACTGACAGACACTGTCATAGTAGTGCTTGTTGAGGCAGTTAGAGTAAGAAATGTCTATAAATGCACACTACACCCATGCCATAAGACAGTCTATGAACCCTCCAGTGAGTGACCAAAGAGAATGATTACAATCAAAACCAAAATGAGAGAATACACAAGATTTACCCATATTTAAACAAAATATCATATTCCTGTTTAAGAAGATACACTGAGATGGGAAATGGGTTGTTCTTTTTTTTCAAATATAAAAAAAATTGTAGGACAAATGAGCCAGCCAAAGAAACACACCCTAGCCCTGAAAACAGAGTGAAAATGGTAAAAAAGGCCTGTGAAAAAAACACACTTTGGCCCTAAAACCAGAGTCAGAGAAACACACTCTGCCCATGATCCACTCAGCACAAAATCCAAAAAGTCCCTAAGCAGGAAAACCTTCCCAAAATAATCGAACCAATCTCTGGGTTTGTCCAAACTCAGGGATTGGAATCAGCAATTCTCACCATGCAAAGGTTCACCCTGGAAAAACTCCCCCACTAAGAAGCCATACATAAGTCCTGTACCTGTTCAGTTGGTAACTGCCTTTTTTCATTCTGGCAGAGGCAGTCATGCTTCTAGATTCTTCCCCGAAAATAATCTCTTGAATGAGGTTTGGGTGAGACCATCTTTTGTCAGAAGTAAGCAGAGCAGAGAAGGAACATTAGCCACAATGGAGCCACAGCTGAGCAGAGCAGAGCAGAACCATAACACTTTCCCTGGGGGAAACATTCCCCTAAAAATAAGGGTGAAGCCAGGCGATGGTGGCACACGCCTTTAATCCCAGCACTCGGGAGGCAGAGGCAGGCGGAACTCTGTGAGTTCGAGGCCAGCCTGGGCTACCAAGTGAGTCCCAGGAAAGGCGCAAAGCTACACAGAGAAACCTTGTCTCGAAAAACCAAAAAAAAAAAAAAAAAAAAAAGGGTGGTTACATTAGGGAAAGCTTTCCCTGGAGCAGGGATGAAAGCTGCTATGCTTAAGTTCACTTTGTGCTATTCCTTGGCTCTCAACAGCCAAGATCCCTTTCCATCCTGCTGCAACACTTACAAAAACACCTACATTGCTTTTTTCATGTAACCCACCACCACATACCAACAAACGCCTTCCTACTCCAGGTGTTCCAGTCTCCTTTTAGCCCTTTCTCAGAAAAAAGCATGGCAGAGAATGCTAGAAGCCCAAAATTCTGCAGAGACTGTTGCCAGGAGGAAGAAGCTTCAGTAACTGTCACACTCATTTTACTTGTGGATGAAGAGAGAAGATGGCCAGACTCAATGTCAAACAACCTCAATACTGTAAGAACGGAGAAAGATACAAAGAATGACCACATTTCTGAGACCAGAGTGAGAAACACGATGAGCTCCCAGTCAACAGGGGTTACCCCTCAAGTGCTTGCTACTACCAGCAGCACCAAATTACAAGCATCTTCACAAGGAACAGAAGACCACTGCTTCTGGAAGTTCACCATGATACTTCCCACCACTCTAAGGATACATGGTTCACCCTAGTCCAAGAATCAAACCCTAACAAAAAGGGATGAACAGCAGAGAAGGGAGATGTGAGTCCTGCCTGGACCAACACGGATTAAGGAAGGCATCTAGGAGATGAAACCCAAATAGAAGATTCTTGGAGTTCATCATCCAATGTGATCTCATTACACTCAGCCCTGTCCTTCAACACACTCACAATGGAGCCCTTTGATCTCTTCCTTGGGTCATGGACTGATGATGATGGCTCATAAACCAGATCAACTGATACAGTTTCTCACCCAAATTCCCTCCTCGCATATGGTTCTCTCCTTCCTGCCCAAGGCTACTGACTGTATGTACAGTGTATGCTGAAAGCACACTCACTCCTGGAAGGTGACACCTCACAGAAACCATAGACACAGCTTAATCGATGATCATTATAAGAAGCTCTGCCAATACCTTGGACTAAAGCTCCTGAAAGGGGGACTTCCATGTCAGGATTGCCTTCTTTCACTAGCATACACCTCAGCCTCCATGGCTACTGTTGGTCTCCTGGCACCCTCTCCAACCAATCCAATCTGTTAGCTCAGAATCCGACCTTCCCATTGGCTGCTGCCTCGTTTATGACACCATTCTCTCTCCAACTCAACCTACCAACCCTGGTAGGTTCTTGGGGTTGCCATGGCAATGCCTGTAAACAAATTTGGATCATCACAGGTCACCTGTGACCAGTGACCAGTAAGTGCTGTCTGATACCGGACACACTTGCGACTCAGGTCAGCTGATTAGACAAGGACAAGCAAATTCTCTTGCTCCATTGTACTGTGGACTACTGATACTCTTCCTCTGACCATGGCAGGTAGGGAAAGAAATTTTAAAACATTAAAAAAATATGAGATCACTTCTCCCTTATTTTAACTACCTTTTAAACTTTTTGTGTAATGGGTATATTATTGATGCTGATAGAGATATCTGGTATTGAATGTCACATTTAGATTTGGTTCTTACTGGGGTTAGAAAATATGGATATAAAAAAGGACAAACTGCAGACATGACCCTGGAGGTACACAAAGGCAGTTAGGAACTGAATGTTACAGATAACCACAGGTTAAATAAAAAACACAAGACATTATCACATCCCAACCCATTATTATGCAGCCACACTGTTGAGATTAGTCTAGGTAATGGTTTCCTATCACATGTAGAAAACAATATCCAGCTCTAGTCCCTGGCTCTTACACTCTATCCAGCCCATCATCCACAGCATTCTCCACATCTTTTGGTTGTTTCGGATGTTAACAACATGGGCAGGGTTCTCCACAGTCAGTTGTTCCCTGGACAAGAACTGACACACCAGTGTGTGCAGGAATTTTCACAAGGATTCCCTGCTAGGAGAGTTACAAGAAATTAACAATTACTGTGGAAGTGCTCATGAAGAATCAATTTAACCAACTTTTAATTAATAAGTGTTCATTGAAGAATCAATTGATCCAAATTTAATTAAGAAACAATCTTATTCAGAGATGAACCCTATACTACATTAGAAATCCCAAAATGTCACTTGAAACATAGGGACTCAACATGAAATGTTATCAGCAGGTTGTACTCATGCAGTCATATTGGATATGTACTGAATTTATACAAAAAATAAGAAGTAATGACTTACATAAAAAGTAGTGAGGAGCTAGATGATGAAGGGATTCTTAGTTAAATACAGTTCTTATCTATGAAAATCCTGATACATCATTTCATTAAAAAAGCTCAGAGTAAAGCCAAGCCTGGTGGACATGGAAAGAACCTATAAAGCCAGCACTCTGATGCAGAGGTAGGCCAGTCTGTGTGATTTCAAGGCCAAACTGATCTAGGTAGAGAATCTCTCTCTCTGCATAGAGGAAGATCTGCACAGAACAGGACAAAGGCACAGGAATGAGAAGCTGTCTATGGTTCTCCTACTTTAAACACTTCTGTTCTGGGACACAGGTGTGAGAACAAGACAAAGCAGGGCAAAGAAGGGTGTTGTCTAGTCAGAGCAAGGGTCAACGTGGATCAACTAGGAAGTGCATGCCAACACAGGAAGAACAGGCAGCTCATCAAATGAGTGTCATCCTATCCATTACCAAGAATCATTCTGAACCACTTGTTTGGAATATGTGAGGGGAAAATAGGTCTCAGACTCACCCAGACAGGACAAATTGCAGATAACAAAGCTCCTCATGGGAAGCCACACAGATTCCATCTCACTGTTCTTCCCACTTTCCTCTTCCTTCCTACAGAAAATTACCAAAGTGCACCTTTCTTTGGGACAGAATGTGCCTTGCAGCCTTCTGTGCCTGTGCTGAGGAATGTCATGCCCTTAGGAGGAAGTGTGTGCAGCTTCTCCAGGGTCTCCACCCCAGCTGTGAGTTCAGCATGGCTCCTGCCATCAGACTCCAGCACTTGTTCCCAGCAGCTCATGGACAGTGCCTACCCCTACTTACCTGCTGGCACAACCATGGGGACTGCACTGATTGACCAGGGCCAGAGCTCTGCCTCAGCACTCTCCTATCCAGGTGTTCTCCAGTGGGATCCCATGGGAAGTTAATCCCAGCACTTGAGATCTCATGTCTTGCTTGGGAAAGACACATGCCTTTAATCCCAGAAAGTGATGGCAGGAAGCAGAAAGGTATATAAGGCGTGAGGACCAGGAACTAGAGGCTTTTAAACTTTTAGGCTTTTTAGCAGCAGTTCAGCTGAGATCCATTCCAGTGAGAACTCAGAGACTTTCAGTCTGAGGAAACAAGATCAACTGTGGAGTTAATGAGGTGAGGTTGGCTGTGGCTGGTTCTGTCTCTCTGATCTTTCTGAATTCACCCTAATATTCGGCTTTGGGTTTTTTCTTTATTAATAAGATCATTTGAGATTCGTGTTACAGAGTTTTGTCCATATAAGCCCCAATAACACATGTCTCAAAGCCATACAGCTGGAAGTTTCTAGATGGTGGCCCTGACAAGATTCCATCTTGGTCAATATTTAAAATTTTAATAAAAAGCTAATTTTTATCTTTACCTTCTGTCCTTAATATACATCTGTTTCAAACCTGGGGCAGGAGACTGAGGTACCTATTTAACATATTAAAGCTGGACCTTGCTGCCAGGTTCTCTCACTGTCCCTCAGTCCCTACGTGTTACAGGTTATATGGCTGCCCCAAAATTACAATTTTTATAAAACTAACAGTGGTCCCACCTTTACCAACTCCCAATTCACAGCCTTGGGCTTACAGTGGAAGATTCCCCACCACAGAGATTCCTTACAATTCCCAGGCCAAGGGATCATAAAAAAAATCAAACTCTAAAGCTCAAAAATAAAATAATGAGCATCCACACCTCTAATATCCACACCTCTTTTATACATCCAACTCCAAACACCTTCCCATCTTAGTACGATGACATTACCCCATGGATGCAATATTGAAGGGACCCATCTCCCTCCTCACAATGGGAAGAGGTCTTTTGCTTGTGTTTTTTTCCACAGAAAGGACCGACCAAAGCCTATTTAGATTCCAGCCAGAAATGTCAACATCACCCCACCAACCAAAAAGATGGCTCATCTCTCATTGGCTGGTCAGGGACGGAGAAGGCTGAAGAAACCCCACCCCTTGTAAACAACAAAATCTCCGGAAAGGACATCCATGATCTGGTGGCAACTGCACAAGCCATATGTTGTTCCCCACCCCATCCTCCTTTCTGCTATTTTAATGGCAGCCTTTGTTATATTACAGGCCTGCCTGCCACTGTTTAACCCTCTAGTTCTCAACTCACACCCAACACTGGTATTTTTTTTCCCTTCAGGAAACCTATGAGGATAAAAATCTATGAGAGTGGATCCATGGATTACCCCAACCAAGGATGCTGTTTCTGTTTCAAAATGTAAATAATCATTTCACCATTATAATAGATGACCTCTGAAATGAAAGATAAAGAGCAAGAGTCGTGGAAAAACTGCATCCCACTGGTTAAGCTGTGTATCCCTCTGCTGCTATTCATATTTCCCAAGAGCTGGTGCGGACCTCCCAGTCCACACTAACCCATAAAAATATTCTTCAGCGGGAGATATAGCTAAGAAGACATGCGCAGTCCACCCTAGCTACAGTATGTTAAGTATGTTGTTAACTTTCTCCCTTTCACCATCCACCCTAATGCATCTAACTGCTTCTTTTATACAACCAACAATAGACCTCTGCTGACTCTCCTTTACCCCAAGACAATGTCTCACTAACATCACTATTTCCAGGCTGACAGGCATCACCCTTCCCCTTCCTCTTTGCTGTAAGAGAAAGCTAACTTCCTGCATAGACACCCCCTGTGAGGGTTTTGCACCACAGCTGTGATTATTCCATAGGTCTATCTATATGAGGAGAAAGAATTGACACTGCTTCTAACCAAAGATGAAAGATATTCCTTCCGTTACTGTTAGAAATAGAACTTGCCATCTCCCTTGGATGTTCTGGGGCTACAACAACAACCATTGTCCAGACACTCATCTAGCTAGAGACTTCAGATACAGACTTGATCAGACCATAGCATCCACACCTGAGAGCCTTGAGTCACTTCAAAGACAAATGAACTCTCTTGTTGGAGTTTTACTCCAAAACAGAAGATCACTGGACCTAATAACTGCTGAACATGGGGGGACTTGTATGGTCTTGAGAGAAGAACATTATTTCTTTGTCAATGAGTCCAATTTAATGGAACAAAATGTAAAGACACTTGAAGCCCCATGCAAAGATCTCCAGGCCCAGCATCAGTCCCAGAAATCTTTATCCTGGATCCATAACCCCTTGTTTTCCTGGCTCCTATGCTTTATTGGTTCTCTGATTATGCTGTGTTTTATTTTGATGCTTGCCCCCTGCTTTATTCAATTCCTCTGGCCACAGATCACCACCATTGCTAAACTTACCAGCAATGAGGTCATGGTTCACTACCATGCCCTGGACCCTTCTGAAATGGGCAACAGGTTTCATAGGACTTACAATGACACCTCTCCATTATAAAATAAGGCAGGGGGAGATGTTAGAAGACGTTGTTGGCTGATAGAGGTTGCACTCTACTCTACCACAGCTTGGCAGTTTTCTCTAAGCTTCACAATATGGAAAAGCCCTCCCTCCCCAGCAAAGCTTCCCCCTCTCTACCCAGCCTTATCTGAAGGATGTCTCTAGGCCCAGGATGCCTGACTTATTCCAAGGGTGACCCTTTACGTAGCATAGTTCCCTGAAAAGGCTCTCTCCTTGTTGACTCACATGGTAATTAGGCAAGTGCTCTAGCCATTTTGATAGGACCTTACTGCCAAATACAAAGCCTTATAATAGAAGTGTGTCACTTAATGCAAATTAGGGTTCATCCCCAGGCTCCCCAATCCTACATATTTCTTATACTTTGGGATAAAGTTGAGTTGATTCACCAAAATCTATCTCCCTGAGAGCTGTCTCCATTAGTGTTCATGGGCCGCATACAAAGCTTTCTGTGTCTGCCACTGACTCTTGCCCTCCCAACCTAGTGGCTGACAGGCCAAGAGGAAAAGAAGACCCCCCACAAAGGATGGACTTTGGCAGTAACAGTGTTCAATATGGTTTCTTAGATCTTACCAAGTGCAGCACTCCGGCAAGAGAGGATGGTAACAGGGAGAACATGCTTGGTAAAGGGAAATTACTACCCCTTCCACTTGAGGCGTCATGGAGCTTAAATCAGTTATAAAAACAAAGTCCATTAAATAAAAATTTTCTTAAAATGACTCACCCAACTGTAGTTTGCTTTCAATTACATCACTTTAAGTTTAGTGACATAAGTCAATTAACTACAGTGTGCTCAAATAATATATATATAATACTAAGCTATATGAATTTCAGATAGATACAACAGATTTTGGAGCAAAGAAAGTTACTAAAATTGGATGTACAAAAACATAAAAGGATAAAAAGTACCAGTAATATGCATACACCCCAAGAGTTCATTCAACTTTAATGTAGAAGCAAAACCTGATAGGAATGAAAGGGCAATAAAAGAGTTAATAATTACAGTTGCATGTTTCAGCAACTATAGTGTATGTCTATGTGCGTGTGTGCACATGTTTGTGTATCTTTTGTGAAGACTCTGTGAAGGACCTATGCAAGAATTTTGTACTTTAATTTGTCTGACTCATTTTACTTCTAAATTTTAACAGTTTTTGCATATATCAGACACATGGCACCTATCCAATCTGTTCCTGGTGCCTTTCATAGAGAAGACAGTTAGTCTTCATAAAGTCTCTTATTTAAGGATCTTTTAACTGGTGTTTTATAGCCTTTCAATTTATCTCTGAACATATCTCTGAATGATGGTTTTCCTCTCTGCATTTATTTTCAGGTTACTGGGTTGGTAAATTATGTAAGGTCCTCTAGAGGAACAAAGCTGAGAGAGTGTATCTATATTATGAACTAGATTGTTACACATGATATGCACTGGATAGTACAGAGATGGCTGTCTGCACACTGGGGAGACAGAGAACAGAATAGCTGATCAGTCCACCAGGCTGGGTGTGGTTCTAGTTCAGTCTGGAGGATGGAGGATTCTTGTTGAGCCACCATTCTTCAGTCCATGACAGAAGCCCAGGGAAGTTGGGTTCTGACCCCAGGAAAGGATCCCAGACTTAGAAGCAGCAAGAGTAGGTACACTTACCAACAAATAGAAAAGGAGGGCAGGCAAAAAGCAAATGCTTTTCCCTCAGAGTTCTTTACATCCGGATCTCTACTGGAAAGTGTTGCTTGCTCTGGATGAAGGTCTTCCCTTTCTGTTCTTCCTGGAAATGCCCTCACAGACCTATCTACAGATGTCTGTTAATGAGTCCAAGATCCAGGCAAGTTGACAATCATGCTTAAGCATTCTAGTCAGAATTCCCCTCGTAGGAACCTCCAAACAACACTGAGGCTGACAAGCACAGCAGGAATGCCACTTGTTTGAGGTTACAGTGAAGAAAAGATCATTTAGTGCTTCTGGATAACAATATTCTTGATTATTTGGACTAAAACATCAAATGAGTTGACTCAAGATAAAGTGTGACAATCTCTTGGAAAACTGTTTATGTTATCTTGCCCCAATTTAATTAATTTTCTCCTTGATGAGGTTAATGATATTTGGGAATTCCATTTGACTTAAATGAATATATATTCAAAACATTTCTGTGGTATAAGAAATGGTTAACTATGGGAAGTATAAAAATATCTACCCACATACTTCTCACCTTACTGTCCTCCAAGGTATGGGTTATGTAAGGGTTTGGTGGCTAAAGAAGTTTGGAAAAGCCATCTACTGGTTTTTCTGCCTTTGGGACATTCCCAGGGCACACTGATACACAGGTTTTGACAAGTTCTTCAGTGAAGACACTTGTTACTAAGAAACTATGGTAGCAATCCACTTCAACTATTTTGTGAAACATTCTTCTTGGGGGTTGAAGTACAGACCTAGTCTAAACCCCGTCTAAAACAAAAACAATTTTAAGCCATACCAATTCTACCTTAGTCATGGTTATTTGATACTTAAAAAACATCAGAAATATCTACATCACACCCTCTTATCTGGAAGCAGAGGAAATGTTGCAGACAGAGGGTAGGAAGATTGAAAGAGCCAGAAGTTGGGAGGACTTCTGGGAAGCAAGGTCATCCAAGAGTAACCTATCTGCCACACTCAGGAATTCACAGCACCTGTGGTTGCCTATAAAACCTGCCCAAGATTAAGTCAGTTATGGCTGTTGGGGGAGGTCATGTATAGAGTTTTTATTTAGCTTTGACTGTCAAAGTTTTTGCTTTGTGTTTTTTGGGAATGCACCCCTTGCTTTTAATGGTCAGTTGAAGCTGTGGATGTGAAATTCTGTATCTTTCACATTGCACTGTTCATAATTCTAATTTGTCATTTCCTTCCAATCTTTTATATCATTAGAGACTCTCAAGGTTTCCTTTTTCTCAGATAGTTACTCAAGAACTACAGCACTTAACTTGAAGTTAGATGCTTTCTACTGAAAGTTAAATAAACTCAAGCAAGTTAAAAAGAAAAAAAAAATGTTTCCTGTTCCTTTCCAATGGAGAATAACTTCCAGATAATATTTTTGCCATCTAATTCTTTTGCAAATGTTGTGTATAATAAAGGCCATGCCATTAGAAATTCAGAGACTGTCAAGTCACATGAATTATAATTTTTTTTTGTTTTGTTTTTCGAGACAGGGTTTCTCTGTGTAGTTTTGCGCCTTTCCTGGAACTCACTTGGTAGCCCAGGCTGGCC
This sequence comes from Peromyscus eremicus, assembly GCF_949786415.1. Lineage (NCBI taxonomy): Eukaryota > Metazoa > Chordata > Mammalia > Rodentia > Cricetidae > Peromyscus > Peromyscus eremicus. The sequence goes on along the minus strand of NC_081416.1, from coordinate 160,614,205 downwards.
TCGAACTCACAGAGATCCGCCTGGCTCTGCCTCCCGAGTGCTGGGATTAAAGGCGTGCACCACCACCGCCCGGCATGAATTATAATTTTTAAGACTATTATCTGGTTCATTGCCTTACTTCATTTGTGCTTCTAATATTAATATTTAATTTGATACATCTACTATTAAAGGTAGAAATACTTTTGAGTTTTCTTCTTTTGAGTCATACACAATCTTTATCCTCTGTATTTTGTCATATTGGATAGAAGTCAGAACGAAACTCATGGCTTCTTAGGTTTCCTACTTTGGTGGAAGTAAAGAATCTGATATCACATTCTTGCTTTAGTTTCATCCTCCTTAAACTGAGTGTAATAACATTTAGTGTGGCTATTAGATTAAATCAGCTATAAATACTGCCTGAATGAAAAGCCCCACATGTATTAGTGCTTTAGAGTTTCCAACCACAGCATGCGATCAGAGCAATGAGCACCAAGGTAATGGCTGTATTGTTGGCAGAATTTTAAAGACTCCTGTGTAGAGAGAAGACTCAGATTTTGAGTCAAGAGGAGTTAGTCTAACTACATAGTCAGTAGTGATGGAGCTGAGAGAAATCATTTGTCCTTCTGGAATCTCCTTTCCAGTGTGGAAAGTTGGAGAAACAGGAACTTACCATGAGAGTTGTCATCTCCTTAAGGAAGAACATGGCTCAGTTCATGTCAAAGTGCTTCTGTCTGAGAATGTGCTGTGACCATGTGAGTGCTGACCATGAGGAGATGACAGGATGGCTACCCAGAGTACAAATTCCCTTGTATGTCTACTTAAGGTTACTGTCTACTTATGGAGGATTTCAGAATCAGACTCTTATGCTATAATGACTTCTTTCAAGCAAACACTATGAAATAGTCACTGTACTAAATATGCTAAATTCCTTTTAAGACAGGGAATTTTCTTTCAGAGATCTTACCAGGTAGTAATGGAAGTGACATGTTAACAATATAGGCAATAAGGCTGAATAGCTGCCTGGTATATATTGTATGTCATTTAAGTGTCAAAGACATAGCTCAGGCCTTGGATGACAGAAAAAGGTCCTGGTATGAGACCTTGCAACACATCTCTCAGATTTAGCATCCAGTGAGCTGCAAGCTCTTGGATGGTAGAGGTCTGAGTATGTGGGAGAACCAGAGTGACACACAAGCAAGTGCCATTCATGTGGACTTCTGGGAATTGTCTGTATTCAGGTCAACTGCTGTGTACTATTTAGGGAAATTGTATGTGTACCTGTGTGTGTGTGTGTGTGTGTGTGTGTGTGTGTGTGTGTGAGATAGATAGATAGATAGATAGATAGATAGATAGATAGATAGATAGGAGTATAAAGTAAGGGTAGAGAAAGAGGCATCAATAGAATGGAGGGAGAGAGATTTGTTCATTTATTTAAGGGATTGGAATAAAAGCTAACAAATTAAGGTGTCTTGGAAAATTCTATCTATAAATCATAGCTATAAAATGAAAACAATTTTTCTCAGTACACAATAAGAACAAAAAGCTATGTGCTTTATTGAATTATGAACCATAATCTTCTATAAGAACTAGAATCCTTATGTAATTCTCTATTATTTACATTATTATCAAAACTCTAATATGATTATGAACATTAGTGATGGATTTAACTATCCACTACACCAGGGAGGAAGCTTTATGTGGTGAAAACAGTCAATAAGTACACGAACACACATGAGAGAATACAAGAAAGCAAGAGAAAAGGAAAAACAAAAGGGAGGAAGCAAGAAAGGACAGGGCCAGTAGAACTGGACCTTAAATTTGAAACTTTACTCAGATTTTTGATAGCTAGGAAATTAATCATATACATTAACTTGCTAAACTTTGACATTACTCAATATTAGTGGGTCTGATTCTCTCATATAAACATGGGGAGATACCTTTGTGAAACTTGAAAATAAATTTTATAGTTATGAAAGATGAATATAATCTCTAAATCTATGTTACAGCATAGTACCTACAGTTAATAATACTGTGTGTACTGTATATTTAATTCTTTTCAGTGTGTGTGTGTGTGTGTGTGTGTGTGTGTGTGTGTGTGTGTGTACCAGAGGTTGACACTGGCTGTTTTCCTCTGTCTACCTTCACAGCACTGGGATTATAGGTGTGTAGCACTGTGCCCAGCTTTTTAGGAGTGCTGGGGATCTGAACTCAGTTCCTGATGTTTGCCCAGCTGGCATCTTACAGACTGAGCCATTTCTCTAGCCTGCTTAACATTTTTTTGTTAATGGGTTAGGTGTGCTATAAGTGAGTTTTAAGTGACAACACCATAGACAGAATATTAGGAGAAATATTAGAGATGATGCATATATTTATGATGGTACCCCATGGTAAGAGATTAATAGAAATGCATATTCTTCTAAACACATCCAGTTGTATATACTAAATAGGTACAAGTTTTTGTTTATCAGATACCTTAGTAAAGTGACCTTAAACTTCACTTTAATAAAATTATTAGCAAATAATATACGCTTAGAATGTTTTTCCTGGCAATTCTCTTTTAAATTTTTTGTTGTTGCTGCTGGTAATTCTTGAACTTAGGTGAATGCCGCCCACTGCCACTTATCACCATCACCATACCCTGTGGCATTCTCTTACATACTTATATGCATCAAACTATATTATAAAACTGAAATTTTAGGAGTGTGGTCACAAGTTCTGGGGAGATTGTATCTCAATAGACAAATAGTATACCATTTTAATAAGCCCTGTTTCTCAATGTTCTATTGCATACAGATATGGATCACTATCTAAAAGAAGACACTAGAGCCTCATATACCTTTATTCAAGAGAAGTAAAATAACAAGCATCAAGTACCTATGGACCACCTCATCTGCAATGCTCCCAAACCTGATGCTAGATGTAGATGGAAAGAATATTAAAGAGACATACTCACCGATAAGATCTGGTCTCCTCTCTGGAGCTCCCCACTCAGGTCTGCTGGTCCACCGGCCAGAATGAAGGATACAAAAATACCTTCTCCATCTTCCCCGCCCACAATGTTGAAGCCCAGGCCAGTGGAGCCTTTGTGAAGGACTACCTTGCGGGGCTCCCTGTAGAAACAAATGGAGAACATAGCTCACAGGGTGACCCCGCTCAGATTCTGCTTTCTTTTACTTTTGTGGGAATATGTGGTACCAGCTGTTCACCACCTGCTACAATGGCGGTGGCTTCCCATGGTAAAATGCATTTGCAGACTATGAAAGGTCCTATGAGGGCAGATACCTGAGTTCTCATCACAACTACCAACATCCCATGCAACACCATTTCTGAAACACCTTCAATCAATGTTTCTTCCACCTTTTCTCTTAAAAAAATCTGCAATTGTATTGATCATCAAGTATTACTCAACAGAATGGAAATAAAGGAGAGATGAGGAGAGGGATCAGACTGGACCTTGCTGGTGGTAGAATGCCCTGGAATCTGAGGCACCTGGACTATTTAAATGAAGAAGATTAAGAAGTGGTCATGCATACTGTTGAGCTGCAGATGTGATGGAAGGCAGGAAAACCAGCTAGATTTTTTTCTTTTTTAAGAAACCCAGGTATGAAACAGTGACAGGAGGAAGACTGAGAACCGTGAGGATGAAAATGAGTGACAGAGAGGAGAAGAATTTGAAGGAAGATGTGGTGGGGTGGCTGGCAAAAAGAGAAGGCATGGGATGCAGGCTTGAGAGGATGAGGATGGCTAGGCATTTCCTGTTCCAGCTAATAGTCATACACCCCTGTGGAGATATTCTGAAGCAGATGGAGACAAATGTGAATTGAGGTTCCCGGAAAAATCAAGAACAAAACCAAAACAAACAAGACAAAACAAGACAAAAAAAACAAAACAAAACAAACAACAACAACAACAACAACAAAACACCCCAAAACCCACACTTGGGATAAAGAATCTACAGGTTGATTCATTTCTCTTTTCCTTCTCTCTCTCTGTGTATACGTTAGTGTTCATGTGTGTGCCAATGATATGCATGTGTGTGGAGGCCAGAGGTGGGTGAACCCCAGGTGACAGTACTAGGGTACTGTCTACTTCTTGAGGCATTATTTTTCACTGACTTTGAACTCAATGATTAGGTTAAGTTGACTGGCTAGAGAGCCCCAGGGATTCACCTGTCTCTGCTCCCAGTGCTGAGATCACAAATGTGTGCCATCATGCCAGAATATTTTTGTGGGTCCTGGGGTTTGAACTCATGTTAGATGCTTACTTACTTGGCAAACACTTTCCCAACTAAGTAAAACATTTCCCCTGCCCCTAATTCAATTTACTTTAAAAAATATTATTATTGCCCATATTGAACTCGAGTTGGAAGAGGCGAGTCCGGTCTCAAAATGGAGGGCCATGATCCAAAGGAACCAGAACAGTTGAGGAAGCTGTTTATTGGTGGTCTGAGCTTTGAAACCACAGATGATAGCTTAAGAGAACATTTTGAGAAATGGGGCACACTTACAGACTGTGTGGTAATGAGAGATCCCCAAACAAAACGTTCCAGAGGCTTTGGTTTTGTGACCTACTCTTGTGTTGAAGAGGTGGATGCTGCAATGTGTGCTCGGCCACACAAGGTTGATTGGCGTGTGGTGGAACCAAAGAGAGCTGTTTCTAGAGAGGATTCTGTAAAGCCTGGTGCCCATTTAACCGTGAAGAAAATTTTTGTTGGTGGTATTAAAGAAGATACAGAAGAATATAATCTGAGAGACTACTTTGAAAAGTATGGCAAAATTGAAACCATAGAAGTTATGGAAGACAGGCAGAGTGGAAAAAAGAGAGGATTCGCTTTTGTAACTTTTGATGATCATGACACAGTTGATAAAATTGTTGTTCAGAAATACCACACTATTAATGGGCATAATTGTGAAGTGAAAAAGGCCCTTTCTAAACAAGAGATGCAGTCTGTTGGATCACAGAGAGGTCGTGGAGGTGGATCTGGAAACTTTATGGGTCGTGGAGGAAACTTTGGAGGTGGTGGAGGTAATTTTGGTCGTGGTGGAAACTTTGGTGGAAGAGGAGACTATGGTGGTGGAGGTGGTGGCAGCAGAGGTAGTTATGGAGGTGGTGATGGTGGATATAATGGATTTGGAGGTGATGGTAACTATGGTGGTGGTGGGAACTATAATGACTTTGGAAATTATAGTGAACAACAGCAATCAAATTATGGGCCCATGAAAGGGGGCAGTTTTGGTGGAAGAAGCTCAGGCAGTCCCTATGGTGGTGGCTATGGATCTGGTGGTGGAAGTGGTGGATATGGTAGCAGAAGGTTTAAAAAAAAAAGCAGAAAAGGGCTACAGTTCTTAGCAGGAGAGAGAGCGAGGAGTTGTCAGGGAAGCTGCAGGTTACCTTGAGACAGTCGTCCTAAATGCATTAGAGGAACTGTAAAAATCTGCCACAGAAGGAGCGATGATCCATAGTCAGAAAAGTTACTGCAGCTTAAACAGGAAACCCTTCTTGTTCAGGACTGCCATAGCCACAGTTTGCAAAAAGTGCAGCCATTGATTCATGCAATGTAGTGTCAATTAGATGTACATTCCTGAGGTCTTTTATCTGTTGTAGCTTTGTCTTTTTCTTTTTCTTTTCATTACATCAGGTGTATTGCCCTGTAAATTGTGGTAGTGGTACTAGGAATAAAAAATTAAGGAATTTTTAACTTTTCAGTATTTGTGTAGTTCAGTTTTTCTACATTTTAGTACAGAAACTTTAACAAAAATGCAGTTTTGAAGGTGTTTCCTTGTGAGTTAACAAGTAAAGAAGATCATTGTTAATTACTATTTTGTATGAATTTTGCTAAAGTTAACTGTAAAGAAACACCTACTGACTTGCAATTTAAGGGGAATCTATTCTCCCCATTTCCAAAACCATGATGAATGGGCACTGATATGTGGAGAGAATAGATAATCTGTATGTTTGCAAAGTGTGTTTTAGATAATTAGGATTGGGTAATAAAAATTAGCATATTTGTGAATTTAATAGCATTAAGATTACTTTCCAATGAAAAAGATCTCAAAAGTTAAAAAAAAAATTATTATTATTTTATCGTGCGTGCGTGCGTGCGTGCGTGTGTGTGTGTGTGCCAGAGGCCAGCTTTTGGACGTCACTTCTTTCATTTTATGATGGGTTCTAAGTATCAACCTCACATCAGGCTAATGCAGTTAGTTACTTTTACCAGCTGAGCCATCTCACTAGCTCTTCATTCAATTTTCCTCCACATCAATTAAAAAAATATGTCCTGTCAGCCTTAAATTTGACCAAGGAGCCTTTCTGTCATATACCTTTCTCTTCTAAACATCTCAGTTCCAATTACTAAAGTTCCTTTATTTTACTCTCAATGATATATGGATAGTAAAGAGCCATCCAATATATCTTTATGCTAATAATATGGAGAGTTTATTTGCAATCACATTTCTATGCTTAAAATGATATATCTATGTTGAATCTCATTGTAAGAGTGTCAAATGCACATCCCAGCTTAAACTTTAAGTAATACGGTATATAGTGATATGCTGTCAGAGAAGAATTGACATACAGCTAATTCACTATAGTCTACAAACATTGGATAGGCACTTACTGTACCGGACCTTTTTCTAGGTGGGTGGGTTCTCAGGATGTTTTCAAACTACATGAAAGTCCTTGCCCTGGTGAATTTACATTCTGATAATAAGCCACTGACTCAGTGACTGAATGTATTCTTTATTATGTTAGAAATCATTATTTGGAGAAAAAGAGAAAGCAGAGCAATAAATGGTGATGGGTTTTAGGCCTAGGTTGTACACATTGAGAAGGACTATGATGAAGACTCTGGTGATCATGTAGGTGTCCAAAGGAAGGGTACTGCAGCTGGAGGAGGCACTGCAAATACCCAGATCCTAGTGTGTGAGGGTTCTGACGTCACAGAAGAAGCAGGATTCCAACGTGGTGAACTATGACAGCCACTCCAAAATCCTTGTCAGACAACTCCAGTGCTATTCAGTGTTAGCAAATGTTGACTGTCTTTTCTCATGTGAGGCTCCTGGTGTTTAGTGGGACAAGACATTTTGGGTATTAAGTTGTAAGGTGCTAGGTCCTGTATAATGTTTTCTGCAGGTAGCTGATCTGTTTAAACACATACATACACTCACGTTGAAGGGCTATTCAGTAATGCCTCCTCAGTGAAGCATTTTCACTCATGGCAACTGCGGAAGTCTGAGAGTTTAACTCCCCTCCAGAGAGGGGAGAAGTGGAGAATTTCATCTATTCTACCTCCAGTTTCATATGTAACAGGAGTGCAGAATTTCAGGGTGGTTGCTAGCTCACATATCCTTCACTAGATGCCTGGAGTCCAGGCATCATATGAAACATATGGGTGGTACTGGCACTCCCAGAGAGTCGGAGGTTTCAAGACCTGTTATTAGTTAGTTTTTCTATTTCTGTGATAAAATACTGTGACCAAAATAGACTTAGGGAAGGGAGGGTTTATTTTAGCTTATAGTTCCAGAGGGATAGAGTCCATGATGCCAGGGAAGGCATGGTAGCTGGAAACAAAACGACCACATTTTTATCCACACACAGGAAGCAGAGAGACAGAACAGGAAGCAAGGCGAGGTTAAAGCTCACCCCCAGTGACACACTTCCTCCAGCAAGCCTCTACTTCTTAAAGATTCCACAACATCCCCAAACAGCACCACCAGCTAGGGACCTAGTGCTCAACTACATGAGCCTATGGGGGACATTTCTCATTTGAATCACACCCATGTAGTACAACTTTCCTCTTCATCTTTCTGCCTCATTGGTGCTGGGCTGGGTGGAATTTCAGTTCTTATTCTGTCTACTGACTTTAGTTCAGTGGAAGAAGTATGTGGACAGCTATCTTATAATTGTTTTCCCTGACTGCTTGGTAGAAATATAGAGAAGTTTACCTCTCTGGGAAGACCTGTGGCAGCACAAGGGTGAGAGGCTTCATTCCTTGCATGGTTGGCTACAGTATGGCCAGAGTAGCATTATCAAAACTGTGACAACATGTACAATAACTGCACACATTTAAGTCAGACAAAAATCCCAGCAGTGAGGAGGGAAACCTGGTACAAAGTCCCACCTCTAACCAAGAAGAAGCTATTTGAATTGATACCAACTGGGAAAGGGGAACTTAGTTTTCTCCAATAGAGTTACATTGTATATATCCACCACACTCCAAGGCAGGCCTCAAGATGAGGAGTAGTTGGCTAACACAAAATGGACTCCATGTTCTTTGTTTTTTCCCGCCCCCCTGTGGTTATGATTTGGTGTTTTTTGTCTTTTTAGTCTTAATTTAGTTTTGGTTTATTCGCTTCATTTTTAATGTTGGAGGGAGGGAGGGAGGATGGGAGGGAGGGAGGGGGAGGGAGGAAGAGAGAGGAGAAAGAGAGAAGAAGAGAGAGGAAAGAGAAGAGAGGAGAAAGAGAGAAAGAGGAGAGGGAGGGAGGGAGAGAGAGAGAGAGAGAGAGAGAGAGAGAGAGAGAGAGAGAGAGAGAGAGAGAGAGAGAGAGAGAGAGAGAGAACATGAAGTTGGGTGTTGTGTAGCAGTTTCCTCTGAGATTCTGCTTAAAACTTAGTAAACAACTCAAAATAGCCTCAGAAAGTCCCTGAAACCGACCAGATTCACTAGGCCCCTCCCTCCCAAGAGTAAATGTTAAAGACTGCTGAGAGGGATTCTCAGACAAGCCAGGCTGCTACAAAGAAGGCTGAGACCAGACCAGCTGCCCGGAAGAAGCAGAAACCAGCTGAGCTGCTTGGAAGAGGCTTAGATCAACTGAGGCCCCTGGAAAGGAAACTCTCCAACCTGGTGAGAGGCCTGAAGGCTGTGTAGTGTGCTCCAGGTTCCCAGCTTTTGTGAGCTTTACCGATTCGAGGCTGGGCTTTGGTGATAGAAGTGTATGAATTATTTCTGCTCCTGGAAATAACTTCTCACCCACACTCCTGTACCAATAAAACTCATTGGTACACCAAGTTGGACTTTGGTGGCACCTGTACTTTGCTCTTCTGTGGACTTCCTATCTGGGGTAGTAGATGGGTATGCTGTCTTTCCAGGAAAAGTCTTGTCATACAACAGGTGGGTAGGAAGATGGAGAGGATTTGGCAGAACTGGGAGGAGGGTAAAGAATATGATAAAAAATATATTGTATGAAAAGTTTAAAAAATAATAAATTTCTCCTCCACTTCCTTGCTAACTCATCCTTCTCCCGGACCCTAGTTTGGAGAGAAAGGGTTGATTTAGGGTTTTGGCTTGTTTGTGCCTGTTGATAATTGCAGAATGCAGGATTCTCCAGTATCTTATCCAGTGTATATAAGATGTAAGAAAAAAAAAAAAAAAAAGAAAGTCCCGGGAATTCATCCCTGCCCTTTCATGCTTTCTCTACAGCAGTTTGCTCTTCTTCATTCTTCCCAGCGCCTAGAGATTTCCAGTGTGTTGGTTTTATTATGTCCAAAGTTTTTAAAAAATGTTTCTCTATTAAATAAGAGGGAAGATCAGAGAGGAATGGACAGGTGCATGTGTCATCTATTTCTTGGACACACTGTGCTTTGCATATGTAAAGGAATGCAGTATTTCTGGATGGGTGCTAGGTCACATGTCCTTCACTAGGATGTGTACTAGAGCCCAAGAATCAGCACTTCCCCAACGCAGCAAGAGATTTGACAATCAGAAGAAATACAGGAGATGGCTATTGAGAGAATGGACTAACTTCCACAGGGATTTAGGCCTCCGCTTCAGATTATAATTATTTATGCAAATGTATTTCCTTCTTGCTAGGGTTTTAATCAAGGATTGAAAAATGAATACACAACAGGGATGGTAAAGACAGCCTAAGTGAGTGAAGTAGGCTGAAGAGCTATTGTGGCCCATTTCATCTGAAGAGGGCTGCAACTAGCTAGCTCTGGATGAGGACGTCAAGAAAGAACTGCCTCATTCGAACACCGCCTCATTCTCCAGTCTTTATCTAAAGATAAGCCAAGAACCTAGATTTTATGTAAAATGTCTAGCATTTTAAATCATCAATGATTGAAAAAAACCCACAACAACAGAAGCTCCATACGGTTCCAACTATGACCTTCCCTCTGATGGACCCAGCTAGGGGCTGCTGGTGTGAGATGGCATTATGTGAAGTTTCAGGGCACATCTGATACCTGTTTTATGGTCTTTTCTTCAGTGCTGTTTGGCATGGATGGGATTTGACATCTGGTAATTCTCTGTACTTTTAAGAGTCTATCTTCAATGCCGTTTCTATCCTTCCCTTCTCAAGTTCGCTCACTCTAGAATAATCTTCCCTTTTGTTATATTTTTCCTTGGTCTTATTTTCTCTCTCTTTGTAGTACAATTGGTTAAAGACCCATCATCTTTATGATGGCCCATTCTCAAGCACTTGAAGCCATGGTCCTCTTGTCTGCATGCTTACTGTCAAGGAATGACTCTGGGTCTGATGAATGTGATGTCTTGAATCTCTGTGAAGTATATTTTTTGTGTGTGAGGCACTGTGGCTTCTAGACAGGCCATAATCTCCTGGTGTATAGTGTTAGTTTCACCTAGAAGAATGCTCAACAAATATGTGATAACTAACTAAATAAATCAACATAAAAATTTACAAAGAACACGAATACTTTTTATATGGAAACACTAATTTGCTGTGTTATTCTTCTTCCAGAATTCAGATGGTCTCAAGACCATTACCATCCATTATCCCAGATCATTATATACAAACAGTAGAACAAAATTCTAACCCCCATTATTTATTCATGACATAGTGCAGGTCACTTGACTGATCATCTGGGAAGGAGCTGTCTTTATCACTCTCCTCAGATGCCCAATTCTCAACTGAACTGGAAGTTTCCTCTGGCATTATGTCCATGTAGCTATCATAATGCTTATTATCCTGGCTTGGTTTACACATATCCCCCTCTAGCTATAGTAAATAACTTGAGAGCACCATCCACACCATTTATTTATTTGTCTTCAATACTTAATACACAATGAAGTGCTTTCTATTTGTTTCTAAATGCGATTTTCATATTACATCTTTAATATGGACACCACAGAAGCTGGAACCAACTATTTACAATAGCAGCATGTTTTGAAAGGACACATACTCATTAAAATAGCAGTTTGATTCATCTAGCCAGTCTGTTAGTAAGCAGCACCTCTAGAATGCCTACTCTTGGTTGGGCATTGTGAATACAAATATTAAAGAGCCTGGGCAGGAGCTAATTAGAAACAAAGCAGAATTAAGAATACTGCAGTGACAGAGACTCAGGAGCAGTACACTAATATAGATAGGAGTGAAGAGTGACTAATCTAAAAAGAGTTTATCCTTGTGTTATCATTACTCCTGGAAACATGCTGCACTCACTTTATGCAGTTTTACTTTTAACATGATGCAAAAAGCCCTCTTTTTTTTTAATAACCCCCCTGGATGTTAGGCAGCTGGAGAAAGGCCAGTTTGTTCTGTCCAAGCTGTGTCAGGTCAGCTGCGGCACACGATTGTTTAGGTCCCTGAGCAGGATCCAAGGCAGCTGGGGAGTTCGGGGGAGAAAAGTGCCGTGGGATTTTTCTTTTAATTCTGATGGCTCAAGTCAGTTCAGGATTCAAGGGGAAAGTGATCACTTAAAGCCGAATGGTTTGTGTTGATGGAGGATAAGACTGTTATCCATTACCTTTTAAAAACATGTATGTCCATGTTAGTATCTACTCAAAAGCATTCGGTATGCCCTCTGGAAGGCCTGCACTTCTAAGAATAACATTCAGAATCCCTCATCACATGACCTTTACCCACTTCAGCAATGCCTAACTTCACCATTCTCCTTATGTACTCTTGCCTTAGTAAGCAAAGCTGTGGACCACAGCCCCTCACACTGGGCTGCTGCATGCCTCACTAGCTCATCCAAGGGTCTCCTTTGTCCGGGATGATGCTATGATGCTTTCTCTTGCTGTTCTTTTCTTTCCAATGAGCTTCTGCTTGACCTTCAACACCAAGATTTGGTGCTGTTTCCTGTCTGCTCCCCTATCATTACCTCCAAACGAAATGGCAACTCTTTTCTTTCTTTCTTTCTTTCTTTCTTTCTTTCTTTCTTTCTTTCTTTCTTTCTTCCTTCCTTCCTTCCTTCCTTCCTTCCTTCCTTTCTTCCTTTCTCTCTCTCCCTCCCTCCCTCTCTCTCTCTCTGTCTCTCTCTCTCTTCCTCCCTCCCTCCCTCCCTCCGTCCCTCCGTCCCTCCCTCCCTCCCTCCCTCCGTCCCTCCCTCCCTCCCTCCTTCCCTCCCTCCCTCCTTCCCTCCCTCTCTCTCTCTTTCTTTTTGAGATGGAGGAGTCTCCTAGTGGTGCCCAGGTCAGATTTGAACTCTTGGGCTCAAGCGATCCTCCACCTAAGACTTGAGACTAAGCCGGAGTGGTGGTGCATACCTTTAATCCCAGGACTCGGGAGGTAGAACCAGGTGGATCTCTGTGAGTTTGAGGCCAACCTGGTCCGCAGAGTGAGATCCAGGACAGGCACCAGAACTACATAGAGAAACCCTGTCTTGAAAAACCAACCAATCAAACAAACAAAAAGAGACTTGAGACTAGTGGTATTACAGGTATATGCTGCTGTGCCCAGATTAATTTCTTCCCTTAAGAAAGCACACTGTCAGGGCTGGAGAGATTTCTCAGTGATTAAGAGCACTGGCTGCTCTTCCAAAAGTTCTGAATTCAATTGTCAGCAACCACATGGCAGCTCATAACTATCTATGGGATGCAGTGCTCTCTTCTGAGAGCACACCATCATTTCAATGACACCACTCTACCTTCCCTTACTAATTGGACCTGACTTTATCTGGCCATCTACATGATGGATCTGGTGACTCAGAAGTATAAATGCCTTCAGATATTTTTTGTTATGTTTTTGTTTGTAGTTCTGGAAGGTACCACACACAAAGCACATAACAGCCACACAACAGATATGCTTCACACAGAAAGAAACTCCAAGGGAGTGTTGGGGAGAAATGATGGAGAGCTGTGGTTCCACAACTAGAGACTAGTGAATAGCAGGACACCACACCCTATAGCCCAGGTTCTGTGCTGGGGAAATGCTGGGAATAACATGTAGCTTATAAGGAAGCAGTAAAACTTAGGTCAGGCAATGAGCCAAAAACACAGAGAAAACTAAAAAGTAAAGGAAAAGGAGATATTGAAATCCTATTTCCAGTCATATGATAGATCAAATGTCTCATAACCCCTCTCATTAAAGAATAGCTAAAAACCCTGAACAGAATACTTTAAACATATTTTTAAAGGATTAGTTAACTTATAAGTAAGAGGTATTTTCAGGGGTTAAAAATAAAACAGAAGCTTGATCTGCTTTAAGGGGCCCCCTGGCAGTAGGATTAGGATTCTTTCTTGGTATATGAGCTGGTTCTTTGGAGCCCACTACCTATGGTAGGACACCTCAAACAGCCTTGAGGCCGCGGGGAGGGCTTGGACTTGCCTCTACTGAATGTACCAGGCTCTGCTGACTCCCCATGGGAGGCCTTACCTTCTTGTGGGAGGGAATGGGGTGTGAGTTTGGGGGTAGGCTGAAGAGGTGGGAGGAGGGAAGAGGGGGATCTGTGATTGGTATGTAAAATGAATAAAAATTTTTCTTAATTAAAAAATGAAACAGAAATGTAAATCCAAAAAAAGAAAGATGAGCAGTGAGATAGCCCAGGCCAATGCACAAAGGTTTAGTATTCCAGTGTCTAGATTTGAGGTCTGTATGGAGAGTAGGATTGTGGGGGCCCAGAGACAAGGTTGGACTGGAGAGTCTTACCAAAACCAGGACTCTGAAAGGCAACATCTTACACAAAAGGATAAAGCAAAAAACACAAAGTGCAAAAATAATAGCCTCTCTGTGGTATCAAACATACAAATCCAAATTTTACTTAAGCAGAAAAGGCTAGGAGAACTAATCAAAGCATTATTTAATATGGAGGCAGCCACACTGTAGGAACAGAATTAATAGATTTGAGTAAACTGGGAGAGGGACAGAGAGTCTGTCTGGCTGGTAGGTGAAAGGGGTCGGTAAGGGATCTCCAGTGTAGTGAGGCAGGTGTGTGCGTTAGCTCTGGCTCGTTCCATGTTGACCACATGAATACACTGTCATGGTTGGTCAGGATAGCACATGAAGCAGGTTCAACTGGTTGTCCTAGCTCAATAGCAGTGCCCATGAAGACTGTTAGCTGACCATCGGCTCATTAAAACATATTTTCACATAGTGATTTTTCCTAATGAGCACAGTCTGGCATCTTGAGAAGTTATATTATCATTGTAAAATAAAAAGATAACAGAATAGCATGTGAACTTGATCACTCCTCAATACACTGACAAAAATTAAGTTTCAGAGTATGTAAGCCTAAGACCCTAATCATTACTGTGACAGCCCAGTAGGACTGTTATCCTCTTATGTCATGTCTGCAGAGACAGCTAGTCTCCCTCAACCCTCGTTCCTGTAGTTCTCTATAAGCACAACTCTTTGAGTTAGTAAGGAAAAGAGACAGTGGTAGATTAAAGAAGTGGCATGCTTTGTTTATTTTTTTTTACAATGGGAAAATATGCATTAGCATAACTTTGAGGGGGAGCAGGAATGGTGGAGACTTGGAGGTCAATTGCAGCAAGCTTCAAAGCTTCAGAAAGTATTACTCATGTCACATAGCTTCGTGAGCTGGATCCTCAGAAGACTGAAGCACAGTGCATACCACTCATTCAGATAATTAGTGTGGGCAGTCAAACAGCCAGTCAAGTGAAGAAAGGAATTTTGTTGAAGTGTTGTTGCAAGGACGTGCTAAAATAGTACATTTTGATTTTGGCCTTATGCATTGGTGATCTCTGCTGGACTTTAGGTAAGCAACAGAAGGCAGGCTGATGTCAGCAAGATAGCCACGACACAACTGTTAAGTCTGGGTTAAATATAGTGTGGTTGGTAGGAACTATGTGAGATTTAATAAAAACAAAACCCACAAGACTATTAGATGATGATAGTCTGATGTGCTGTGATACTAGGACAGACTATAGTCATTGGGGTAGATAGAGCTGTGTTTGAATCATACTCTTATTAATAGATGAATAACCTAGGAGATTAAATCTCTCTGAGTGTGTGTGTGTGTGTGTGTGTGTGTGTGTGTGTGTGTGTGAATATGGGTGCATGCATGCATGCCATGGCACACGTGTAGACATCAGAGAACAACTTTGGACACTGGTCCTTGCCTTCTACAGTGCTTGATACAGGATCTTTTGTTTTAATATTTTTATTTTTTTGCTAATACCACATTAGCCAGCCTTTTAACTTCCCAGGACTCTCCTGTCCCCACCTCCAATCTTTGCCTAGGCATGCAGACATACACCCTACTGTATCTGGCTTTATATGAGTTCTGGGGATTTAAACTCAGGACCTCACATTTGCACAAGAGCTTTACTTGCTGAGCCATCTCACTAGTCCAATCTAAGAAACTTTTAAAGTCGTCTTTATTGTTGTTGTAAATTGTGAATAATAGCATTTATTTCATGGTATTATAAGGTGAATTAAAAAAATATTAAGTATCAAGACCATACAGAAAGTGTTCAATTAATGTTAACCCACTGCTTCATATTCTATGACTTACTATCACTGGACAGCAAATAGATATGCATAAAATGATAAACAAGCAATGCCAAAGCTCCATGTGGTAAGTAGTAAATGAACACTGTGGATGATGAGAGAACTCTATGTTAAGGGAAAGATTAGGTTGTAGAAAAGATAGAATGTGATCTAGAGGGCCGGGTAAATACTAAACAAGTAGACAGGAGAGTGATAGGGACAATGTACCGACAGATAGACTGAGCTCAAGGTGAGAACAAATATGGCATGTGTTTGAAGAACTGGACATTTGTCAATTTTGTGGAACATCAGCATCAATGAAAACTAGGAAGATGACAGAGGAAACCCAGGAGGATCCCAGATCCTAGGAATTCAGACTTGCTGAGCCAGATATGTACACCAGCAGAGACTGAATGAGTGACTTCTGTCCGAAGCCCAAGCTCTGATTCTGCTGTGCTTGTTCTGTAACTTTCCAAGTTAGTTCACAAGAAGCTGAGTTAAACATGTGAAGACTTTCTGCAGACACTTGCTGCGAAGTGAGGGTGTGTGGCTGAAACTGTGCAGCCGAAGTCTGAGTCTGGGCTGCTCAGATCCAGCCTGCAGACTTCCTGAGATCTACTCTTGGCTCTCTTCTCTAGGGAAAATCTTGGGATTAGTTACGCATCTGAGATTACACATAATGTCCTGGGTAAAAGGAATCAAGAAGACAGGTCAAATCATTTTTTTCCCACAAACATAAATCAGTTATAGATTAGTTTCAATCAGCTTGATTTTGAAATATATGGAGCTTTTGCTTATTCCTATATCAAGCATGATAATTTAATATATGTATTTCATTTCAATTTTCCTTGCTCTAAGCTTATTAAAAAGATAGAGGAGCAGTTAAGTCTTGATCTCATGTGTGTTTAAATTTTCAAAATTATGCCTTCTAAACATTTCACCTCCAAGACAAAAGAAAACATGTTACTCTTCTATTTTTCTTTGCTTTTATATTATTTATTTGAAAACCTTCCCATTAAATTACGTGTATTATCTACAATGATAGGAATTTACTCTGCTTCCTGTTGTATTTTATATTTTTAAACTACTGTTGATTATTAAAAATGGTTATCTTGTTAAATAAAACTACAACCTTTATGTAGCTTTTAATTGTTGTGTTATACGATTTCAAGTGACCATAATTGGCAAAATATTGAAGTACTATTTGAAAATATTATAAGAGTCAAGGTATAAGCATAACTATTATTCAGCTACAGGGATTGACTTTAACAGCTTATATATTATTCCTAAAGAAAAGTGTGTTTTATGAAATAAGTTTTAAACTGTCTTTTGAGTCAGAGCCCCATGGAACAACAAAATTTCAGTCCTCTGTGATCAGTGAGATAACCAGGCAGTGCACTGGGTTAACTAACTAAAAGTAGTTAGGTTCAAGTTTCAGAACTCTTAACTCTAATTTGGGAATGCACATTATTGCAGAAAAAGTTTAACCTGAGCCCAGTTTTCTAGTTCTCATCAACAGTAACCACTGGATATTTCTTTTATTTTATTTTATAATTAATTTAATTTTACATATCAGCCACAGATTCCCCTGTCCTCCCTCCTCTCAGTCCCCAGCCTTCCCCCCCAACACTCCCCCCATTCCCACCTCCTCCAAGGCAAGGTCTCCCCTGGGGATTCAGCTCGGCCTGGTAGATTCAGTTAAGGCAGGTCCAGTCCCCTCCTCCCTACACCAAGGCTGAGCAAAATGTCTCAGCATAGGCCCTAGGTTCCAGAAAGCCAGCTCATGCACTAAGGACAGGTCCTTGTCCCACTGCCTGGGGAACTCCTAAACAGTTCAAGATAATCAACTGTCTTACTTATCCAGAGGGCCTAGTCCAGTTCCATGGGGGGCTCCTCAGCTATTGGTTCATAGGTCATATGTTTCCACTAGTTTGTCTATTTGTCCCTGTGCTTTTTCCAATCATGGTTTCAATATTTCTTGCTCATATAATCCCTCCTCTCTCTCGCCAATTGGACTCCTGGTGCTCTACCCGGGGCTTGGCTGTGGATCTCTGCATCTGCTTCCATCAGTCATTGGATGAGAGTTCTACCACGACAGTTAGAATATTTGGCCATCCAATCACCAGAGTAGATCAGCTTGGGCTGTCTCTTGACCATTGTCCGTAGTCTATTGTGGAGGTATCTTTGTGGATTTCTGGGGACCTCTCTAGCCTTTTGCTTCTTCTTGTTCCCATGGGATCTTCATTTATCATGTTATCTCTTTCCTTGTTCTCCTACTCTGTTCCTGTTCCAGCTGGGACCTCCCGCTCCCCTAAGCTCTCTTTCCCCCAACCCTTGCCCTCCATTACTCCCCTCCCAACCTTGATGTCGAGGTTGCTCATGTAGTTCTCATACATTTCTCTGTCGTTGGGTGATCCCTGTGTCTTTCTTAGGGTCCTCTCTACTAGATAGCCTCCCTAGAGTTGTGAGTTGCAGTCTTGTTATCCTTTGCTTTACATCTAGTATCCACTTATGAGTGAGTACATACCATGTTTGTCTTTCTGAGTCTGAGTTACCTCACTCAGGATGATTTTTTCTAGTTCCATCTATTTGCCAGCAAACCTTACGATGTCATTGTTTTTCTCTGCTGAGTAGTACTCTGTTGTGTATATGTACCACATTTTCTTTATCCATTCTTCAGTTGAAAGGCATCTAGGTTGTTTCCAGGTTCTGGCTATTAAAAATAATGCTGCTATGAACATAGTTGAGTATGTGTCCTTGTGGTATGTTTGAGCATTCCTTGGGTATATGCCCAAGAGTGGTATAGCTGGGTCTCTTATTTATTTGATTTTTGTTTGCTTTGCACTATGAAGCCTCAAACTAGTGATATCCACCATTCCACTCACCATTTATACATCCTGAGTGCTGGGAGATTGTCTCCAGAGAATAAAAACAGGATGGAGCTTAGTAGTGAAGCCCGTGCTTTGGATTGCACATTTTCAGCCACAGCACCCTACTCTGCAGTGAGTGTTTCTAGAAAGACTTACCTTTAACATGTGTGACCATGCTCAGCTTCGAACAAGACATCCTCAGAACAACAACTGTGTCAGAAAGGTAGTAGAGAGGAAGGCAAAACTAACTCCTCCTCATCCTAGCATTTCAAATAATTTCTTATGAAAACAGGTTTATTTCCACTTCCCAGTCACAAATCTATTACAATATTCGATATTCAAGTATCTATGGGACTATTGGGTAGTCATTTCTAAGAGAGTAGAGAGAATGAAGTGGCTCTATTTTAGTCCCACTCCAAGGCAAACTCTCTTTGGATTCTGATGTTACAACTTTTCTCTTTACGTGTCCACAGTAGAAGTTTCTGAGACATTAGAGTTGACATTTGATTGTCTTGTCCAGTGTTGTAGTAATGTGTTACTATGCACTGGAAGCATGTCTGGCATAACCAAGAAGCTTAAAATTTCCTTTTGGTTACTAAATAATTTATATTAAATAATCCCATGTATTTAGTTGCTACTGTGACAGTGCAGTCCTAGAGTCATTTTTTTTTCTCTTGTTAAGGAGAATTTATGCTTTCAGTTTCTGTTTTATCTCTCTGTTCCCTCTCCTTAAAAGTCTCCTTAAAAGATTCTTTCTTTCTTTTGAGATAGGGTTTCTCTGTATAACAACAGTCCTAGCTGTCCTAGAACTCGATTTGTAGACCAGGCTGGGCTCTAACTCACAGAGTTGCCTCTGCTTCCCAAGTGCTGAGATTAAAAAGGTGTATGTGTGTCACCACCACCTGGAAAAAGATTCTTATCTGATAAATTCCTATTGCTGAAGATACCATGTACTTTGGACAAAAGACCTAGAGGATCCAAGCTGGATCTCACTTGAAAGTCTCCTCCCCAAGGACTAGCTTCATAGTACTGGAAGGTGCTATACAAGCTTACCAAGGAGAGAAACAATCAATAGTCTTACTCAGCTCAATGCCATCTATGAACCACCACAACAACCAGCATTGTATGAGAGCCCTGAGGATACAGTACTGACACTCATATTTTGGTAGTAACCAACAGCTCTCTAATTGGACTTAAGGCCTGCTTAACAGGAGGGAAATCATACCTGGTACTGAAAACTTAGCCAACTACTTAAGGCTAGTGAAGTCATGATCCTGGAGGAGAGCTATGATTGCCACCTTACTCAGCCACCATAATTCCTAACTGCATTTAAATATTTATCTTTACACTCACAGATAAATGTAACTCTAACCTCTCATCAAAGAAATTTATTTTCAGAACAGACAAATACCACTACAAACAACAACAACAACAACAACAACAACAACAACAACAAAAACCAAAAAAACTACAACTGGTAAAATGCAGAGAAGAAGTGATTATGGGATTCCCAGCCTCAGTTGGTGAATTTGCAGCAAAACTCCTGCACCTAAGGCTTGGGGGGTATTGCATAAGAAAGGATGGAAAGATTGTTAAGAGCCAGAGGACCAGGAAATCTGCTGTGAGATTGAGTCTCCAAGAAATGACAGGGACGCTTCACCATGATACTCAACAATGTGGCTGCCTAAACAAGACCTGAAGAAGTATAGCAGGAAGCTTCACCCATGATACTCAACAATATGGCTGCCTAAACAAGACCTGAAGAAGTACAACACCACCAGGCATGCTAATATGGAAGGGGGACATCTCATAGGGCCCCATCCATAGACAAAGAACTACAGTCAACTAAAGAATGTCAGCATTCCTTAGTTGGAATCTCTAGGGATGAGCACCCTAACTGGTTATTCAATACCAAGTGGTTAGCCCTAAAATCACATACATACAAGTAACACTAAACAGACTGAACAGATTGTGTGTGTGTGTATATATATATTTTTATAGGTATGTAACAATAGCAAAGAAAAATAAGCCATGGTTTTAAGTGGGAGCAAATTGGGGCTTGATTCCTGGGAGGGACTGGAAAAAGGAAAATGAAAAATTAAAATGTTGTAATTATATTTTAATTAAAAAGTAAAATGGCCAGGCGGTGGTGGCGCACGCCTTTAATCCCAGCACTCAGGAGGCAGAGCCAGGCAGATCCCTGTGAGGCCAGCCTGATCTACAGAACAAGATCCAGGGCAGGCACCAAAACTCTGTCTCGAAACAAAACAAAACAAAACAAAACAAAACAAAACAAAACAAAACAAAAACAAAAAAAACAACAACAAAAAAAGCAAAATGAAGGTAAAAAATATTCTTATTTGCCATTCACAAATGGCATTGCCAAAATTTATGTCTTCAACAACTTTCTCCATACATTTTTTCCCCTGGAAGAGCTTGTTCTTTCTTCTTTAGACCCAAGTGCAAATGCTACTGTCACAACTCCATCCAAAGAAGCCGCACTTCATTCTTTTCTGTCATATCCTCCTGCATGTCTCACTCTTGATGCTTGTCTTACAGTGAAGTATCTTTGTCGATGCTCATTACTTTTCCTGCTCCCTGAATCTGGCTGGGATGAGCATAGCAGCTCCCTTGTGCCCTGGCACATATTGTGGACGTAATATTTGTTGAATGAACCAATAAATGGGTGGTCTTATCTTTTTCCATTACTGATGATTTGCTAATCCCTCTCACTCACTCAGACCAGCATCTTCCACTTTAGATTTCCATTTGACTGCTCTAGAATGAAATTACTGTCTTCCACAGAAACTGCTTTTTCCCTTATCTTGGTTAATGATGTCTGCCCAGTCTCACAAATCAGAAACTTCTGCATTTTGCCTCCCCCTTTTCATTTAGTACTTCTAATACCCAGCAGATCCTGTCTGTTTTCCCACTGAAATGCCTCTGACTCATTCTTGTATGGTTTTAGTTTAGTGCCTTACTGTCGCATACTGTGGTCTCTCTCAGGACCCTCTAACAAGGGTCTTCCTGCCATTACTTTATCCTTGGACCCTCTGCTCCATGTTGCTGTCAAAGAAACATTCTTATAAGATGAGAATAAAGCTGAGTATTGTGGTACATGTTGGTAGACCCAGTATTCTGTAATGTGGGGACAAGAGAATCAGGGTTCAGGGTGAGCTTCATTTACACAGCAAACTTGAGATCAACCCAAGCTAAATAAAGCCCTTTCTCAGAAAAGAAAAAAACAACCAACCAATCAAAAAAACTGGTGGTTCTCAACCTGTGGACTACTACCCTTTTGGGTGTTGAATGACACTTTTACAGGGGTCACTTAAGACTATTGGAAAACACGGATATTTACAATAAGATTCATAACAATAGCAAAATGACATTTATGAAGTATCAATGAAAATAATTTTATGGTTGGGGGGATCACCACAACATGAGGAACTGTATTATAGGGTCGAAGCATTAAGAAGGTTGAGAACTGATGCCCTAGATCTAAAACCAGCTAGTTTATCTCTCTTCTCTGAAAGGCACCCACTGGTTCTACATTGCCTGTGGGAGGATGATGGTAATGATGATGATGGTGATGATGATGATAGTGATGACTGTGGTGGTGATGATGAGGATGATGGTGATGATCTTAAATCCCTGTGGGATATTGCCTTAGTCTCTCCCTCCTGCCTGTCCCCCACCCAGCTTCTGTGAACTGTCTATTCTGCTATCTACTTCTAAAAGTCTGAATTTTGTAGATTTCTCATAGCACTGATCATATGTCATTTCAAAGTCCAGAATGTGTAATGCATTGACTATTACTAGGTTCCCTACAAATGCATGTAAAAGCTTTTGTTAATTGAAAATAAAACAACCCCCTGTATACCACCTCTTTTCTTTTTTATAGAATTTCAAGATAAATCAACTCTTGGTGTTGTGCTTGATAGTAGAAATATAATTATAAATGCAGTTTAACCCATGGCTCCATGGGCTCTAGCTGTTTGGGTATAGAAAGCACATAAAATATCAAACTGTACTATAAGTAGATTAATTATTTCACGGCACTTTACCTGCATTTTCTAACAGATAGGATGGCACTAGATTGCCATTCATAGACTGTGAGGGAAGGATGTTTCATGACTAAGGAAAGGTAACATTGAGAGAATGCATGGGGTTTAAAAACAGGCAAGTTTTCTCATGTGACTGTATTACAGGGTTACAGTGGGACTGTGGTGGAGCCCTCGAGGCAGAAGCCAGACCAGAAAGATGCCCTTGAGTAATATAGAGACTCAGTTTTCAAGTCTTTAGAAAATGGAGCAGAGTATTTACGTTTTCTTCATTCAACAAATGGTGCCCCAAAAGCTGCTGGATAAGATCTGGTTGAGCCTGGGGTATAGAAAGTTATATAGGGGTATTTGTATATAATTCCAATTGTGTATAGAAACATGTGTAAGGATATGATATTATAGAGAATTGGTTATGAGAGACCACACGACCAAATACTAATGGATGCTTTAAATGGCCGCCTTACTGTGGCTAGGTGGGGGAGAAATGCTGAAGCAAGGGGTTGATTATGTTTAAAGCCTACAGTAAGGTCTGCATGATTTTTAAGTCATCACAGGTAACCATACCAATATTAAAAGTTATACCATGAAGCTTTTTAAAAAGAGAAATATAACTTTAACATATGACTTTAACTCACAAGGTCAGTGATAATGGAGTAAGAACAGCAGGGATTAATGGGCCTCAAAGACAGCTCAGAAGGGATAGTCACCTGCCTTCCAGCTGGATGACCTTGAAAACTACATGGCAGGGAGAACTAACTGCATGAACAGACACACAGACATAGACACACACACACACACACACACACAGATACACAGACACACATAGACACACATACACAGACACACACCACATACACAGACACACACCACACACACAGATACACACAGACACACACTGTCACACACATAGACACACAGACACAGACACACACACAGGTACACACAGAGACACACACACAGATACACACACAGGCACACAGAGATATAAGGACAGAGAGAGACACACACACAGACACAGACACACAATAGACACACAGACACAGACACACACAAATGAAAATAAGAATTTAAAGAGGTTAGGCAGATAGACTTCAGGGTATCTAAGTAGATGATGTGAGGCTGATTCAAGATTTGTGGATAAAGGTGACCCATCCCACTTTACACACGCTGAGTCTGAGATGTTTCCCAGTGCAGCTGTTCCAGTGCAGAGTAAGCAATCCATGCACAGGGAGAACCAGGGCTGATATGGAGAAAGTCGGAATTTGGTAGTCATGAGCCTGCAGACTCATATATTAGGTATTAAACATGTACTGAGTATCTACTCTATATCCAATAATTATGTACTTTGTACTTTGTTGGCATTAAAGCTAAGTTATGGGATCAAGATTCCTAAAGAAACATGAAGAAAATATGACCAACATGGAAACAAACAAACAAACCCCAAAGCAACTGAAAAGGAAACCATCAAAGATGAATGAAAACCACCAGGCAAGAGCTGGATTATAATCCAGCTGGGCACGGTGGTACATGACTTTAATCTCAGCACTCAGGAGGCAGAGGCAAGTGGATCTCTGTTAGTTCGAGGCCAGCTTGGTCTACAGAGCAAGTTCCAGGACAGCCAGAGCTATACAGAGAGACCCTGTCTCAAACAAAAAAGCAAACAAACAAAAGAAGGTACAATCCAAGGAATGAAAAGAGAGGATGCCATGAGGGAGGAGACCCTTCACACTGTCCAATTCTATTGGAAGACAATGATGTTAGGATTGGAACCAGTCAGATGGCTCCATGAAGCAGTTTTAATGATGGAATTGAAGTTTGTGTTCTTTTGGCCACCAACATAACTTTCACATAATATTCCAATTCCCAATGAACTTTGTTAAATTAAGTTACTTAAATTCTGCACAAAATAGCACACAGATTTGAAAGCAGCAAAGAAGGCTCCGTCCATACATCCTAGAGTACCATCTATTAGTCTCATTAATTCACTAATGAGGGTTTTGTAATCTCATTGCTGCATCTAAATAGATGCAAAGGCTGAAAATCAGATTGCATTTACCACTACTGTTAAGAAATAATATTTAGGAATCTATATTCCCTCAAAGCTGTCTTTTTATTTTGTTCTTAGCTAATTTTCTACACAAGCCCTAAATATTGATCCAGACTGTTACAATAGATTTCCTTTCCAATTTATTTTGAGCAATTTCAAGTAACAGAAAACTTTGAGAATGGTACACTGAAATCTCACAGAACTTTCGTTAAGAATCAATAGTTCTTGAAGTTTTAGAACATTTGTTCTCCCACTCCTTTCTTTAACTCTTACCTATCTTTCTATCGGAACCAAGAGAGTGGTCCAGAGGTTCACCTACCATCACCTTTTCTGAATAATTTCACAGACCTTCTGCCAATTCGACATAACATGTCAGCAAAACATCTCCTCAGTGTAAAGATGTTTTATGTATAACCATCATGTCATTTTCTACCAAAAGGACCTAACAAAACGAAAACTAATTCTGTGCTACATAACATATTTATTCAAATTTCCTAGGTATCTTCTTTAAGAATATTTCAGGAATTTTTTAAATTTAATGATTTATTTTCATTTATGTGCATTGGTGTTTTGTTTATATGTACGTCTGTGTGAGGACATCAGGTCCCTCAGAACTGAAATAACAGATAGTTTTGAGCTCTGGGTGCTGAGAATTGAACTCAGGTCCTCTGGAAGAGCAGTCAGTGCTCTTAAACACTGAGCCATCTCTCCAGCTCAAGGGCAACAATTACTCTTTAACTGCTGAGCCATCTCTTCAGCTCAAATGTATGTATGTATGTATGTATGTATGTATGTATGTATGTATGTATGTATTATGTTTAGGTTTATGCGTATGTGCCTGTGTTAGTTTATGTGCACCACACACATGTAAATGCCTGCAGAGACCAGCAGAGGGCATCGGATTACCTGTATTTGGAGTTACAGATGGTTGTGAGCCTCATGTGGGTTCTAGGAAAAGAATGAAGTTCCTCTGCAAGAGTAGTAAGCATTCTTTACCACTGAGTCATCTCTTCAGCCCCATGTGCAAATTTATAGGTTTTACACAATAAGGCATTTGTCACAACTCTTTACTCTCTTCAGCCCATAGTGTTCTTTGACGTGGGAAGTATTAGAGTTCTTCTTGGCCAGTCCTCACATATCATAGATACTCTGACTCAGGCCCAGGGGATAAAATTGCTTGTCACTGTCATTCATCATATGTGTGACCGAGTCCAGATGAAAATTCTAGTGTTTGGTGCTCTACATGACATACCTCAAGCTCCTAAGCAAACCTTCCCAGCAGCCGCTAGCTTTCCGCAGATCCCCATTCTGGCTTTGCTCCTGTGGATCTCCTCCTGGTCCCTGCTCAGCTTCTTATTTCCTGCAATTCCCTGATGCCTTCATTTTCTCTCATTTCAAGGTTAAGTTTTACATTTCCGGCTTTGCTGTCATGCTGATGGTCAAGTGCAACTCACTTGGTCAGCAGCCTTGTAAGCCAGCAGCATCACACAAAGTTTTCTCTTCCTTTAGTGTCTTATTATTTTTAAGCAATTAAAACAGTTTGAAATAATAATAATAATAATAATAATAATAATAATAATAATAACGGTACTAGAAACTATAGACATCTTTCTATCCTAGCCTTCAGGTAACAATTGATAATGAATTGAACATATAACTCCCCTCTGTACCCCCCCTCTACACACACACACACACACACACACACACACACACACATGCACACACAAAAACTCACCTTCTATAGTCCTATCTCTTACATGCCTGTATATGCAAGTGAATGACTATAGATCATTCAAAACCACACTATTTACCTCCAGAGATAGTTACTGTTTAAAAAGTAGGCAATACTACATAACTTGTTCTGTTATTTGCTTCCTTTATCTGTTCCCTTCCTTATGAATAAATATCAGTAACTAGACTGTAACCCTCATGAAGGCAGGTCCTTCAATTGCTATAGGTTTCTTGCATTCACAGGATGGTACACAAATTGTGGTCACTATAAATTATTATTGAGAGACTATAGACTTATTTGTGTCTGGTAAATATCCTCCCTGACTCTTAGGAACTCTAAAGATCCACAGACCCTTGCTCCTCTAAAGAGGCACTATGAACTACTCTGCCAGTGACTTGGTGGCCAGTTCAGTAGCTAATAATGAAGGGGTGACAAACTAGGAAAGAAACTGAGGTGAGAAGTATTAGTAGGAGAGATACCCAGAAACCCACGGAAGAGGCGACTGGCTGGGCAGAGCTTCCTGTGTCACGGCTTCCATCTTGAATATGTCATCTTTTGGGAACTCAAAGAGTCAGTGATTTTATAAAAGATTTTTGAACACTAGGAGATTTAGAGGAAGCTATAGAAACATTTCAAAACTCTTTGGAAAAGGCAAAAAGAAACTCAGAAGAGGAACAATGGCTGCCGTCAGTACGCCTTCTCTGGGAGGCTGCTCCTCCAGCTCTTCCTCCACTCTCTCAAGTGTTTATCAAGACTTCATAAAACAGCCTTGGCTGTTCAGCATTTCAGAGGTCCCCAGTGGATACTGTAAGCATCAGAAAATTTTCCATTTACATAGACAGGGAAGGTCCTCCCCTCCCTTTTTTTTTCAGTCACTGAAATCCTTTCTAATTGCTAACCAATTCCCTCTTTCCAGGCCTCTCAATTTAGCACACAGCATGCTGCTCCCCACAGCATGCTGCTCCCCACAGAATGCTGCTCCCCAGCAAAGTCTGAGTTTCCATGGCTGGTTGCCGGAGCTTGGAGGTGAACAGAGCTGTAAGTCCATACTCCTTTAATTAGAAAACAGCACCAGGAAATCACGATCGTCGCCATGGCTCAGTTTGTAGCATAAGATTAACCTCCAATAAAGAACAGGTGAACAGGATAGAGAACCAGGAGCGTATAAAAGGAAAGAGAGGGGGTGAAATAGGGCATATATCTAAACTCCAGACAGATAGCTTTTAAAAAATGGCCTGTGACCAGAATTTTCACGTGAAAGGTGATTATTAATAAAGAAAACACTAGTGATCATATATCGACTAAGAAAGTACTTGTTAGGTTTTCTATTGCTAGTTCCTCTAAGACCTAGACTAAAGGTAACTTTCAAAATGGGGAAACTGAGGTACAGAGAGATCAGTACCTGTTTCCAAACTAACAGAGTAAGGAAAAGGGTTTCAGACAGTGTGACATACAAGCTATCCTCTCTCCTCCTATGTCCCCCTTTTTGTCTACAGTACCTGATAGTTGCTGTCTCAGGTTTACAGGTGGCATTCTGCCTCAAACAGCTTCCAACGCTGAGAAAACTCCTCTCTCTATGCACAAGACTCAAGGATCCCTCAGTATATCAAGAAAGGGTAGCTTTAAGAGCAGCCCCAACTCCTGCTAGTGCCTGTCATCACCGTGGGTTAATGCTTTTCTGGCTATGGAAAAGTCCCTCCAGGGAGTCCTGTCTGGGGGAGCTGCGTCCTTTGGATGCAATGGATCAGGACACGGGGTAGTTCCTCTCCGCAGCTTTGCAGCTTTGGGCATCACAGATAGCACAGCCTCCCAGAGCATCTTAACATCAAATTTGTAATAATCCTGTGACCAAGCTTGCACCTCCCGACCCATCTCCTTCCTTAACTGTGAGCCACACTGGACTCAGTTTTGGGAAAGGCCAGCTGTACGGGGTGAGCAGGTTCTGCCACATCTGTGGGATCGGACTGTCCAGCATGAAGTCAGTAAGGACAGGGAGAAGCACAAAAGGCTGCAGGGAGCAGGGACCTGTCACTCGAAAGCTTCATCTACTGCATTCCACTTGTCAGCCCAAGAATAAAATATACACAACCAGTTCTTGCTGTTATCATCAGTGGGAGTTTCTCAGGACCCGGAATATGACTCTGAATCTTTAAACTCTCCATGCTCTATTTTTCCGTTGTCCATTGAGCAACTGCATGAAGTCGGAATGATTTCTCTTTTGCAAATACGTGCCATCTGGAAGAGTCACCACATACACAACACTGCCAAGCTGGGCTCCCTTCATTCTTGAGCAGTTTTTTCTTTGTCCCTCATTCTCTATTCCTCTCTGTCCTACACTTAGGGTCTCACCTCTGTGATCCTCTCCTAATCAGTACACCAGGAGGGACCACATTCCCTCACCCCCTCTGCCTCACATTTCCTCCCTGGCTGTCTGAGTTGGCTCCACTCTCCTCCTGCCGTGGCTGAATTTCTCCTGCTTGCTCCCTTGGACGGATCTGCCTCCACCTTCCTCCTTTTCTTCCCTAGCTGATTTCTCCTGCTCTGATGTGAGGGCAGACTGCAGATGACTGTGTTTACTGTAGAATTTTTTAAGTTGCATTATCTACTTGAACTATTTAATGTGAAAAGTTCATAAAAACTGTCCTAATTCCATCAAGACAAAGAAAATGTCAAATAGGGGCATGCCAGAGGAACTTGTGTTTCCATACTGAAGTAGCAGAATTATCCAGACTGAAGTTCTGAAATGCTATCTCAGACTGTCCTGTTTATATCTAATGCTCTGTGGCTTCAAGTCTAGGATAAGCCTTGCCATGTTTTTTTTTTTCCATCTAGCACTCTGGGAAAAGCTCCTTGGGAATTGCTGGCTCCTGGAACTGCTTTTAGACACTCTTTCAAATCCATCGCTGTCTAATGTAGAGCCCTGTTGCATATCAAAGAACAGACTGAATGTTCAACCTGCTCCTTAATGTCATCCTTGTAGGTCGAAGGTTCTAGACTCCATGCTTCCTTCCCTCCTACCCCTTATTCCTTGCCTAGTACCAGTTCTACTTCAGGTTTTAGGATATGTGTGTAGGTCAATATTTCCATCATTTCTATTGCAATCTCTACTTCTTGCTTATCTTTTGTCATCCTCGCCCTTCCTTTCTGTTTTGAAGTAGAGTCCATCTCTGTAGTCACACAGGTCTCAAAATCCTCCCATTCAGCCTCTCATGCTGGGTTACAGGTGAGTGTCAACATACCCTGCTTCGTTGACTCATAAAAGTATAAAACCATCATTACGTTCTTAAAACTTTGGTGTGGACTTTAGCTAGAAATATGGCTTTCTCCTATGGTTGAAGAAACCATAGGAGAAAGCCATATTTGGAGAAAAATGAAAACCTTGAATGTTGTACTAGGTAATAGGTAATTATTGCATGCAGAACTCCCATTTGCAAAGAATACATTATTTGTGAATATTGCTTTCCCAAAAGATAGCTATAATAAGAAAGTGAGGTAAATAAGGAAAAGGTATGGCTTTTTGGATGAGTGTGAGACCAATAAATGTTCATAAAACACATATAACTCAAAAGAAAATACATAATTTACACTGTATTTTCTAGGGAAAATGAGTATAACTTTATCTGTTATATTTAATTAAGAAAATTTTAGCTTGTGAACTGGTACTGTAAATTTCTTTTCAGAACATTAATTAATCCAAATGTTAGTAAATAAGTTTGGTTTCAAAGGCAAAACTCCTATTTGGCTAATGACAATATCTATCAAGAGCTGTATGCTATCAAGGGACTATTTCTCTAAAAAAAGTGAAGCTGCAGTTCTTGACAGACAAACATATATTCACACATGCAGACACCATACACACACACACACACACACACACACACACACACGCACACACACGCACACACACACTGCTGAAAAAACAGAAATCACTTAAGGTAACATACTAATTTTGATCAGTCCTCTTATGTTATCATAGGCTCCAAACCTCAGGGACAAGTGACATTTTGAAACTCTTCACTGATTGTGGCTCTATAATCTGCCACCATTTAGCTTTAGAATTTTGAGCCTTCATCACTTTATGAGACAAACAAAAATATTGTACAAGGGGATCCATCTAAATTTTTCTGTAGTTAGAATTCTGTGATGTTTGTGATTTTGTGTGTGCATTTGTATAGTGCTTGACTCTGCAAAGAACTATATACCTCTTTTAACATCTTTCATTATAAAAACATATATTAACTTACTTGATAATTGATTCTAGAAGTACTTTTTTGGTAAGAATAGGTCCTCTGCCATGTCCCAAGCTTGTGCATATTTAAGAGACAGCCTTTACTGTTGAGGCACTCGCTGTCAACAAGAGCACACCTACTTTATAGGATTTTATCTCAAAAGCTGAGATGTAGCAAATAAAAATTTGTATGAAAAAACTCAAACAATGTGTACTATCATACATGGATGAAAATTGGTACTGTATTTCATAGAATTGATCTATTGTTAGTCTATCTATCCTATCCTATCCTATCCTATCCTATCTGTCTATCTGTCTATCCTATCTGTCTATCTATCTATCTATCTATCTATCTATCTATCTATCTATCTATCTATCTATCTATCCATCTACCTATCTATCTCTGGGGCAAAGGAAAGTATATGGGCTTTTCCCATAGCTTGACATTTTGGAATTTTAACTCTGTTTGTCTATGAGGCAATGATGAGAATATCTACTTCCAAAGGGGAACAGGATTGTATTAAAGATTAAGATATAAAAATCCATTCAACAAATGGCAGTTGTTCTTTTAACACATTGAATTTAAATAATATCTTCTTGTTTCATTTAAGCATCTTTTTCAAATGAGCAGCCAAGGAAAGTTACTTTTTAGTTCCACGACTGTCACTAACCAACAGTTCTAGGATCCAAGTGTTTGTGAAGATTCTACATATAGATTTTACAAGTTCAGATCCATAGAAAGACAAATCCATATGAGGGCAAACCTCATGAAACTGGAAACACTTACCTAGAAACGTGCAAACTCTGCATCATTTAATTCCAAACCACTGCTAATAATTACTAGAAGAAATTTTAATTTTGTATTTTTAATATGAATAGAAAGCAAATTTTAAAAATTGTTTTTCGGGGTATGCAGTTACTAGTCAAAACAACAACAACAACACCATTATTTGGTGTGTAAAACTCAGGACATTTGTTTCTTAGCTTAAAGACAAAATTGCCAACTAAATCTGGCTGGTTCTTCTTGCCAGAGTAGTTTTAGAAGGCGGGTGTATGAGTTTAATGTGAAAAGTTTTGCCTTGGGAAATTGGGAGATGGCACTACATCCATATTTGTTATTGGCGATTAAGGAAAAGAGCGAATCTGCACTGTCTAAAGGAGCAGCGTTGAAGCTGTGAGCTAAGAAGCTGAAACTTGTTCCAAGGCACACTTAGAAAGAGATCAGAGGAGATCACGACACACACACAGAGAACCCCACTTCCCCCACCGAATATGTGGGAGACAGGACTGGGAGTGTGTGGGGGAAGTGTGAGAGGGTTCGTGGGAAGTGTTTAAAATCATCAAAGGAAATTAAAAGGGAGACAGGAAAATGGACCCTGTGGTATAGGCTTTCAAGATGAGCCTTTATCTGGAAGAACTTGCCATGAACACCTTCTGCCTGAAGCTTTTGACCATGTCTTAGTGTGGTGCTGTCTACAGACAAGAAATCCTTGCCCTGTTAATTGCCATATGCTTCATGGCCTCCTTGTCTTAGAAAGTCTAATTCAAATTTCACTTTTATGATTCTCCTCAGTACAGAACATTTCCTATTTTCTTTGTTTGCTCATTTAAGCATGCACATGTGTGTGCTTATAGTTTATATATATTTGCTTTTATTTTATGTGTATGGGTTGTGTGTGTCTGTTTGTGTGGTCATGCCCATGTGGAGGACAGAGGACAGCTTGTGGGAGTTGTTCTCTCTGTCTACATCTAGCTCCTAGGGATCCTGTTGTCTTTACTTGACACAAGCTCTTTAACCTTCTGAGCCATCTTGGTGGCCCCACGACATTTTCTAGACAAACCATTTCTTACTTTGTTTCCAGCTGAAGAAAAGTGCTGTGACTGTATTTCTTCCAACTCCCTTCCTCTCAGTGGCCTGTCTGTCTTTCGTGCTTGTGTGGGCTAGGAAGCATATACGAACAGGTTCGGGAGATAGGTCAGTCAGTGAAGTGCTTACCATGCAAGCAAGAGGACCTGGGTTCAAGTCTAAGAACCGAGTAAAAAGATCAGTGTCACCTATAATCACAGCACTGGGGACTTTGTGGCCCAGAGCCTAGCTGAACTCGCCCATGCTAATGAAAGACCCTATCTCACAAAATAAGATGAACGGCTTCTGAGGAACGGTATCTCTAATAATTACAGATGCATATACATGCTCACATGTGAACACACACACACACACACACACACACACACACACACAGTATAGCTGAGTATCTGATATGACCCCAAGCATTTAAATTCACATTTACTGATTGTTTATATTGTGCCACTGCTTGTACCCTATATGAGGATTTGTAAGAATCCAAGGCCCCCATTAGAGAGAGCACAACCTTATCTACTTGCTTTTGAGATGCTACAGAGCACTGTGTTTCTGCAATTCATTCTTTAGAGTTACTGAGAACTATATCATCTGATAGTTAAGATGAATTTGTTTAACCTTGGGCTAAACATATACTACTAAAATGCTGACACAGGTAGTTGGGATTGTTTACCTTATTTGACCTCAGTGTGAACTATTTCATCTTCCTCCATTGAGAGAGGGCAGAACAAGAGTTGAGACCATTAGACCCCTGGGCAATACACAAGTCAGAACTGAAGTGTGAAAATACACTAGAGTTCAGATTATGTGGTAGGACCTAGGCCATGTCACCAGGCCCAGATGAAGCCGTCAGTTAAAAATCGGGACATTTCCTCTTAGAGCCGAGACCAGCTCAGCTTGCAGAGCCATTAACTTTGGGCCAGCTGGTGTTGCTGCTAAAGGACGCAGACCACTTGACCTTGGTAACTGTGATGGGTATTGCATACCCCATGGTACAATGAATGCCCACAAGAATTTTTGAGTCAAAAGTCATTGGCTTTATTTTATAGACGAGGTGACTCATCAAAGACCCCACATCTAGTTAATAGAGAAGCTGGGTTCAAATTATGCTCTGATTCCAAAAATCTCCTTTTACTCTTTGAAAACAAAAACTTAAAATAAAATCTAGTTACCATGGAAACCAAATAGCATTCTAAGGGAATAATTTTTTTCTTATTTATTTATTTATTTATTTATTTATTTATTTATTTATTTATTTATAAAAAGGTGGGTTTTTTTTGTATTTTACATACCAATCTCAATTCCTCCTTCATCCCTTCTCCCATTCCCACACCTACCCCAGTCCCACCTCTCATCCACTCTTCAGAGAAGGTAAGGCCTCTAAAGGAGTAATTTTTAATGAATGTCCATTTGAAGGACAGCTTTATGCCACATTAGATGATGAAAGTTTTAAAGTGAGGACAAGTTATATTTTCGATACTAAGAGTCCAGACAAAGACACAACAACAAAATTCTACCTATCGCAGGAGTGCTTTGTGATACATTCTCTGAATCCCTATGGATTGTCTATTACAGTCATTCTCAACTTGTGGGTTGTGATCCCTTTGGGAGTCGAAGGACCCTTTCACAAGGGTCACATATCAGATAGACTACACATCAGACATTTACATTATGATTCACAACAGTAGCAAAATTACAATTATGAAGTAGCAACAAAAATAATTTGATCGTTGGGGGTCACCACAACTTGAGAAACTGTATTAAAGGGTCACAGCATTAGGAAGGTTGAGAACCATTGATCTACTGGCTTCTGCAAGAGCAACTACATCGTGGTACATGAGACTGTGTTGGGTATATTAGTGTTAGTGGACTGAGCAGCTACAGTGAGTAATCGCTGGCCTAGGTGTGGAGACTGGGTGAGCCCACGTGACTTGTTGAAGACCATTGGTGTTCCACGATGGAGACCTACCGAATTCACAGCCTCTTTCTCGGTGCTTCTTTGCTTCTGATTGTGCTTTCTAGGGCAGTGTAGATAAGTCAACATCCATTTCACACAAGAGCCTGGCAAGTCCTTCAACAACAACCAAAACAATAGCCAACACCAACTAACTAACTCCTTCCATGTACCGAAGAAACTCAAATGCAACAGGCACTGTCTTGGTCCTTCCTCATAGCAGCCCTACAGGCCTTTGAGCACGGTGATGACAGTCATGCCATGTAGTTCCTATAATGAAGATCTGACCGTGATGACTGACATCCTTTGCAGCAAAATTCTCAGTAAGTTCACCCTTGACAGTCATCAGTATGAGAATAGAGGTGAAGAGTCCTCTGCCCTGTGTGGGATACACATTCTCACTGTCCCCACTCACCTGCTGGGACAGAGCCCCTTGGACAGTGTAGACAACTCCCACAGCTCCCATGTTGAAGGCGGTCAGTGGCATCCCTGCATCCCATTTGCTGGCTGCTCAGTCAGGAGGTGCAAGGAGGAAAAGAATGGAAGAGAGCAGCAGGCCAGATACAGGCCAAGTTTTCTGAAGTTTGCAGGGAGAAGCCCCTTGGATTAATAATGCCTCCACCTAGCCTGCTTCTGGAACTAGGTGCAAGGCTGTACCTGGTGCATGCAGGCCTCCCGAGGGCCTTTAGAAGGCACTGCTGGTGTTTACTTAGACTAAGGCAGTAAACAAGTTTGGGCCACCTTCTGTGAATCCATATCCTCCTCAATGCTTGAAAACTCTGATTTCTGGAATTATTAGTTTAGCTTCTGCGAAGTCAGACTCACTCTTACTTCACAGACAGATGGACCTCACTCCATCTAATGATTGTTCTGTTTTTCATGATTTGAAACACAGTCCCATCCCAAACACCAGACTGAATGTAAACTCATGCCAATCTCCCTGCCTCAGCCTCCAGCATACTGGGATTACAGGTACGATCCCCGTGTTACTACGGCTAATTCTTACTCCATTTTCCCTTACCCTTGCTTTATCCTTTCTCTTTAGGACATCTCAATTGCCCCTCTGCCCTGTAATCTAATAATTCATGTTCATGATCTTTAACCTGTGACTTTTTGAGTCCCCTGTAAACACACAGCAACTCAAATGGCCTGTGAAAGCCAGGTAGGCACAGCTGGTACAGACAACAGAAGGGTGCTCCAGAGCTCCATGCCTGCAGACAGGCCTGAGGTAGACCCTTCGAACATCATCACCAAATGGTATCTTGTGGTCACACACAGATACCACACACAGTTCCTCTTCTAAGGATACACTGCCAATTCTGTGCTGCTGGGGACAACTTTGATATTCCTTCCTCCCCAGCTATCTGACTGGGCAGGGAATGGGAAATGCCTGATACATCTAAGTACTTAGTAATTCTTTATAGGTACTTTGATTTCTTATAGCTATGCACTCACTTAATGCTACTGAATCTGAATGGTTTCTTTAGAAATTGGGAGAAGAATGTATTCCCTGGCAGTGTGGTAGGAGGCTCGTGTAAGATGATATTTGCAGTGCATGGAGATGTGATTATCACAGTTAATCTAGGTTTTAATTTCACACTAGAAAGGTAATTATAACTGTTAAACCCCTAAACATGGAAACTACAGCCCACAGGTCCTATAACTACCACAAACATAAGATTATCCATACACATTTTAATCAGAAAAAAGGGAAAACATTTTACTATTCTCTCTCCACCCCAAAGGATGTTCAGAGTTTGAGGATGTTGCCCTCTAGTGGCCGCTACATGGAAGACATACTATTATAAAAGACTAGAGTTGCTGCAGTCTCAAAGTTGGCTTAGATACACACATTGTTGTCAGCTGGCAACACTTAGAAAATCATCTGTCTGTACACCAGACCCTTCTCACTACATCTGTATTCTGTATGTGTATTCTTGACCAAATATTATACTTCAAGGTCTTCACTCTGAATCTATTTAGTTAAAATATTGGTCTGACTTTATTTCTTTATTAGTTTTATAAGACATTCATAATGTGTCAGTTGAACAAGGGTGACATTCTCCTGGTTACAGTCTAGTGAGGAAAGTGGAGAACTAAGTGTGACTTTACACGTTAGTGTGGTAAGTGTAGAGAGAACGTGCACGGGGTGTCTTAAAGTGAGTGAACTAACCTGGAGGAGTTCCTGTGTGTACTGCTATGATTATGCAGGCGTGGGAAGAGAAAGCATACAGCGTGGAACCATCTCAGAGCTGAAGGACTAGTGGAAGACATCTATTCTGGGGAAGGAAGTGGGGGAGAATATCTTAGACAAAGGGTAAAAGGTTAGGTATGCCAGGCGATGAAGAAAAGAATGGGGTTTTATAGGTGAGGCCAGACATTTTAAGAGAAAGTTATGCTGACATTAAGCTTTATTTTGATGATTAAATTCTAACCATCTCTCCTGAAAAGCACAGGCATGTGCCTTTTCAGTTTTAAACATTTTATTAATTGAAAAGAAAGGCAGCAACGACCCTGTTTAAGCAGAAATGAATGATTTCAGAATATTTAGCGCATCCTCTTTATCACTCAGTTTTCTCACACACATATATTCCTAGTACAAAGGCACTGGGAGGACTCTGGGGTTGTAAATGTCATCCTTTGATTTTGCAGACCAGCAAAAGGGCCAGGAGTTTGGGGTCACACTGAGCTACATGTGGCCTCCGTTTGCTTTGCCTAGCCTTGTCTAGCTTAGTGCTTCGGCTCTTCATCCTGCGATTCAAGATACTTGATGAATCTTCTGTATCACATGTCTGTTGGTTCATGTCTGTTGGTTTAGACTGCTCTCCAATCTTGTATGTAGGACCTCACGGCTTTCTATTTGGACCCGATGAGAAGCATCTCACTTTAGACTTATGGCAGGGAGCAAGGAGGACTCAGATCCCATTTGGGTCTTCCTGAGAGGCCTGCAGAAATCGCTTATCTCTCTGTACTTTCCTTGTGGTTTAATTCGATAGGAATTGACTCATTACTTCTCTTATATTTTTGGTTGTGAGCCTAGCCTTTAACGGCTGAGCCATCTCTCCAGCCCGACTCATTACTTCTCAAAGGGCATAGAAAACTTCTTGAGTATGTGAACACATGGCTCTGTGATCATGACATGCCCTGTAGCAGTGTAACTCAGAAGCCTCTATCAAAGTCTTTGTAGATAGGGATAGTAGACAAGTAAGTGAATAAATAGTGTGGAACTTCGTATTTGCCAACAGAAGTTCTAGATGGATGGTTGTATGGGAATCGAGACATGCTATCTTAAGAGTTTGACTTAGACTTTTCCTAGAAGGAAAAAAAATATCACAGGCTACCCAAGATGAAAATATAGTTATTCTAAGTAACCAAAAATGAGAGTTGATTGTTTTATAAGCAATGGTCATTAGTATAATGACAGAAAGAAATTATAAAAATCAGAAAAAAAGGAAAGAAAAGGACAGGTAGTATGAGAAAATGTTCATAGGACTTCAAAACTGAAGACCCATCACTTGACTTGAAGCTTTTTGTTTTTGTTTTGTTTTCCTTTTTGTTACTGTCAGCTTTTCAAAGCGTAAGTACTATCTCCTTACATAATGTTGGTGTTAAGGGACACACGATCACATTTATGGTAGATTGGAAAGAGTTTCTGGCCTCAATTCCAGGCACAGCTAACTCAGAACTACTTACATATATAAGTAATAAGGATCTCCATTAGTCAAGGCAACTTCTGCTCAACACAGCACAGACTAAGAAAACAAAGGAAAGTACTTCCCTGTACTGGATTCTGTCCCAGTTGGAGGCAGGATAATGAAACCACATGAAGAATAGCTGTATATTGTTGTGTGTACTTTATTTTGCCCGTGAGACCTGAGAGATAAAGGCAATAACCATGTCTATAATTTGTTACATGGTGCCATCGATCCATCAAGAAGTTTCACCTCTAAGGAAGATATTGAACAAGAAGAAATAAAAAGAAATTAAATGACATGGAAGATTGATTTCTCACTGGCTCCTGTCTTTCTCACCTTCAAATAAGAGAAACACGGAGCACACAGTGTGCAAGAAGGAGCAACCCTTTTGAGCTTTCTCAAGAAATCACCAGTCTCAGCTTTCCCGTCTCATCCTCGGCACTTTGTTTAAAAATGAGACTACCGTTGAACGTAGCAGCACATAGTTATAACCCCAGCACTGGGGAGGTGGAGGCAGGAGGATCATGAGGTTTGTTTTTGTTTTTAAAAGCACTCACACAATTAAAAATAAACCAATAATGCACTAATTCTATTTCCATTCTTGATTTATCTTTTCTACATTGAATTATATATTTTAAATCTACCAGTATGGTAACAACTATAGTTAATACTAAGACTCCACACCATCATCCATATACAAAGCCGCATTCATATAGCCCTGTGCAAAATCTTTTGCTGCCATCTTGTGGATTTTCAGGAAACAATCCCAACTGCCTTCTATTTATTTCATTTCACTGGAGTACTTGGTTCATATGCCAGTTTATGCAAAGAACCGGAAAAATATCTAAGAGAAGACCAACTAAACATCCAGGTTTCTGGTTGCTCCTGTTATAATATATGTACAACTTACCCTAAGATAATAGTGCTTTCCTTGCCTGGCTCAAGGTCGCCTTGAGAAAACAAATGGAAAAATTGTTTGGCCAATCAGAAAGTACTAATCACAACAAATAGATGCTCTTTGCTATCACACAGTGACAGAGGCATTCACAGCTAACAGGCTAGTCTTGGTTCAGGCAGGGGAGTCCAGGCTTTGGTAGCTGCCTGGGAGTGACTTGCATTAAGTTTTAAGACCCTGGGGATAAGCCAGGAGAGGTTCTCATTAGAAAAAAAAAAATCCCTGGAAATTGTTTTACCTGAAGAGAAAAGGCCGTGGGCCTTGGGTAAAGAATGGAGTGTTTTCTATTTAACAACTCCACTGAGAAGCAGGGAGATCCTGTCATCATCAAATCACAGCTGCCACGAGTGATAAAATGCTAGGCCTGGGGCACAACCCAGGAAGCCACAATTCAGTTATCATTCTATAAGGTTTCAGCCTCATGGGCTCTCTTTCCAAAGCCACACTGGAGCTCAGAGGCAGCAGGGGTCTTCTTAGATGGCACAGATGACAGAAGAAAAACCTAAACGTTTAGGTAGAAGAATTCACAAGAAAACTTCTGCGGACAGGCTCCTTCAACTTCTACTGTGCACCAACCGTATTCCCCTTTGCTCGCCTGCCTGTGTGTGTCTGCACTGGCTTAGGCCCTGGGATGCGGTGATTGGCAGGACACAAACAACCCTGCCCTCATGCCGCTCATTCTGCAGAGAAAATATTTCCTGTAAAAGTCCCAATAAACAACCCCCATTCAAACAAGGGAGAAAGAGAGAGGCCATTTCTCCCAGTATCTGAACCCTACCTAAGGGTCTTTTAATTTAACTTTTTCCGTATCAAGTAAATCTCTCCTCTTTGAACTCTTGATCTTCTTGACTTTAATAAGTTGTCCTCCAGTGGATCATCTCAGATACTAGTTTCCAGAAAACTATTCTTTGTCTTCATTTCTCTACCTGCAATTTGATCTTTACAATTAAATTGTCATCACAAATATTAATCAAGCCATGGCTTCAAATATAGTTCTTATTCCTATCTCCCTCCTATGGTTTATAATTTAATTCAAATATGCACTAAGCATCAAGAATTTTGGGTTGAGCAGCTCTCAGCTCCTGATTGTTTTGATTGCAGTTAATTTTTGACATGATAATTTCAGGGAACGAGCCTCCCTGATGAGCGTTTCTATGGAAACAATGTAGACAGAATTTCCTGCCTTTGAATAATTTTATCACCTGGAGCGATTGTGCAGCATCTGTCTAGACTTCTCCTCTTCTTCCATCTAAGGCTTTCTTAATTTCTTTTGTAAGCTGTCCAAGTTCTCCATGCTTTAAAAAAAAATTTACTTTGTGTGAATGTCTCTGTGTGTGTGTGTGTGTGTGTATGTGTGTGTGTGTGTATGTGTGTGTGTGCGCGTGTGCGCACGTGCTTGTGCATGTGTGTAGTTTAGAGGCCAAAGTGAGAGAGTCAGTTCTTCCTTCTACCATGTGTGATCAAGGGATTGAACATCAATTTTCAGGTTTGATTGTGGGTTTTATGTTAGACCCAAAGTTAAACTATAATCCCCACTTTCCCACGGACCAGATAACTTCCAGGGATTCTGGGAATTGTAGCTCTTGAAAGGTAACACCTACCAAGGACCAGGTAACTTCCTGGGATTCCGGGAGTTGGCATTCTTGAAAACTAATAACAAAATCTCATGAGAAAGTACGGTGGCCTATGGGTTAAGCTTCACTAACATGTGTCTCAAGGCCACTTACCTGGTGATGGTCTTGGCCATATTCCATCTTGGTCAGTATTTAATATTTTTTAATAAAAGCTTGCTTAAATTCAGCCAAAATGATGTAACCGGTTTTTCTGGTGAATTTCAGGTTAACATATGGAGGGCCCAGCAAGATAATTCCATCCCAAATTCTGAAGTTTGGCTTTTCACTTTAGCTCCAGGGGACCCCCACTTCCAGTGAACAGCCATGCTTGAAAAAGGAAATAGCAAGTATCTTTTTAAAAATGGAGTCCTCCTCTTTGTTTTTGATAAGTCATAGAAAGCTTTTTAAAACTCTATGACACTTTTCTGTCTGGTTTTTGATTCTGGTTTGGTGTACCCTACTGGGGACAAAGGGGGTCTAAGGAGACCTACAAAATCCTTTTCGAGGCCACAGGGAGACATCTCACAGTCCTCTTTTTTTTCTGCTTTTATTTCTGGTTAATTGGGGTTTCAGCTAGAACCATCAGCTGTTTTTCTAAACAGAGAGTCCTAAGGACCACCTGCCTACACACACACACACACACACACACACACACACACACACACACACACACAGTGAGACCAAGAGTGGAAGCACTAAGCATATTTGGAAAGGCTTGGCACTTTGGAGTTGTTGTTCAACAGACCTAAGAACTATTATGGTAATTCCATGATACTGGGGGACGGGCGCCACGAGGATTTGGGGGCCAGTGAAACCTGGAACGGCTCAGCCTGGTGGGTACCTAGCATCTGGGTTGTACAGGAAAAACTGATAGAGCTCTGGAACAGAGAACTCCAGTTGTTAAATGTTGCAGTCCCATGTTTCCTGTTGTCGACTTTTCTTTTTCTGTTGTTTATGTCTTGGTTTATGTGTCTGGTCTGTCGCTGTGTCTTACGAATTGGGGTGGGAAACGAGGAGGGTAATGTGGAGTTGCGGGTCCCACAACCAAGCACAGCCCTGCTGCTTGCTCTCAAAAATTGAATTCAAAAGCTCACGAGGTACTTCACTCCTGAAATCCCAGCACTGGAGGAGATAGAAGAAGGGTTGTTTATTTTATGTGTACAGATGGATCTGTGCCTGTAAGTTCTGCTGCAAACATGGAGCCAAGCAAAACTGCCTCCAGCTCAAGTAAATGTATAAATGTATGTGGCCACTGCGTGTTTATTTCTGACTGGTCTTATAGATGTGTTCTATATGTCTTCATTATTGATTAATGACTTATTGGGTATGGTTAAAAGTCTATAACATCTGTAACAAAAAGTAACTTAAACTTCTAACCTGGGGTTGGGCTGTTCTGAAACAACCCATGGCTCACTGCCATTTTAACTAAGGGCAACCATGTGGGTGTTCACCAGTTTGATTGGGTTGAGAAGGACAGGTGTCATGGCTTTACCACCATCTTGACTGAGGGCAACAATATGATATGAGCCAGCCAAAGAGACAACAGATCTCAAAAGATACTTTTAAATTGGAATGAGATTTTTGTATAATTTCTGTTCTGTCTTAAGAACCAGGCTTATAAAATATAGGATTTAAAACAATGCTTGTTTAATACTTTCACGTACAAGAATGTATCTTGCTAGTGTCAAACTTTGTAACGTAAAAATAATCCACTTGGTATTGATTTTGGAGACATTGGATTGTCTACACTGTTGGAACTTGGTTTTGCCTTCTACAAATTATGGTTATGCTTTATGTCTTCACCCTTGAAATAAAAATGATACTTTATTTTGACATTACCAGAATACTCAGTTAAGAGATTTTAAACTTCTTTAAAAGATTTTAGAGTTTTTCAAAAAGTAAAAAAAAGAAAAAAAAACTAAAACTGGGTATTTTAAAGAAACATCTTTTAAAAATGTTTTAAATATATAAGGCTATGGGATATTTTGAAATTTATGTGATATTTTGTTAAACTGTCTTTACTAATATATGCTCTTAATAAATGGATAAATAAAAGGTTAAAAATTAGTATGACAGTTAAATACCAGAGACTGAGATATTCCTGTCTTATGATACAGTAAGATGATGACCTAAGCAGTCTGAGAAAGAACTTGGAACTACTGGCTTAGAGAATGTCTCTCCTTACTAAATGTCTATTCAAACTAACAGAGACTGATTTAAAGATATATGTCTAACCTTGTTTTTGCTAACATTGTTAAGCTATAGCTATTTTGGTAAACTGAGTCACATAGGAACTGTTATGTTCTCTAATAGTACAGATGTAAGGATCAGAAAAGTTCCCAGTCTCTTTATGAACTGTGTTTATGAATTAAAAGTCTTATCTTGATATTAAAAGAGCTTCAATTCAGAAATTGTTATTTTTATTAGAAACTGTTAAAGATAGTTAAGACATACAAGTTAATGGTGACTTCATAAAAGATCAAATTCTTTGATATGTTTAGATTAGCTTCTTATATATGTTTTCAAAGTTAAGCCTAAAACAAACAATATTTGTTTAGTTTAGATATACTTAACAGATAATGATCCTCAAATGCTTCAGAGATCTGAAAATATGACATTTAAAGTATTTAATATAAAAGCTTTTCATGATAAAGAGGCATGCTAACTCCTAGAAGCACCCCTGTCTCCTCCAAAGAAGGTGATGGGCACAGACGAACCTCCACATAGAGCTTGCTTTAACTGTGGCAAAGCTGGCCATTGGCTGAAAAATTGCCCTTCACCTTACCTGCTGCCAAGACCCTGTTCAGACTGTGGACAAGCAGGACACTGGGAATTCAATTGCCCCACTTTGCCTAGACAAGATATTCCAGTCCCCCCAAGTTCCTAATCCACAGGAAAGTCTGTCAGATCTTCTGGGCCTGGCACCCAAAGACTGATGCTGCCCTGGGACCTCTGCCTTCAATGACCATGGAGGAACCTAGGGTAGCCAGTAAGTCTCTGTCATTTTGGTTGGTCTTTTTCAAATCTCTGATGATGCTTGATGACTAGGCTAATGATAGCTTTACCGGTTAACAGCTCCTTCCCCCAAGATTACAACTACCTTGTTAGTTCATTGGTCAGTATATTAGTTAGTTAAAGCTACTATGTATCTTGCTAAGAAAAGGCAGACAGGTCTGCCTTGTTCACAGGCTTCATATTAAAGGATAAACAGTTATAACTTTTTACTAAAAGAACATGCTTTACAATGATTGTTCTCTAATAACTACTATGTCTCTGGTAAATGATTAAAGTCCATTCAAGGTCTCATTCTGATATTCTAAAAAATGTTCTAAGGTATGTAAGGGTCTGAGGTTATAAAAACTTAAATAATTCTAAGGGTCTCATAAAATGACTTAAGATAAAGAAATACAAACCATAAAGATATATTGTGCCACTGAGATTTCAAGGGTTCAAAGTTTTAACATGAACATTTAGGATTCTGATAAACTGGTAGAATACTGACTATTTACTATTTAGTCACAAGCTCAAGATATTAAATTTCCTTTGGTTGTCTTCTAAATATAGACTTAAAGGTAC
This sequence comes from Peromyscus eremicus, assembly GCF_949786415.1. Classification (NCBI taxonomy): domain Eukaryota; kingdom Metazoa; phylum Chordata; class Mammalia; order Rodentia; family Cricetidae; genus Peromyscus; species Peromyscus eremicus. The sequence goes on along the minus strand of NC_081416.1, from coordinate 160,569,999 downwards.
TTTTCAATGGGCTAAAATATATATCAGGCTCTATGTACATAGAAAAAAATGTTCATGCTTTTTAACCCAAAGCCATAGCTTTTGCTGTGACACAAGGGATATCTGTTCCTCTGGTTTTTCTGCCATGTGGATTTCACTACAGTGGTAATGCTAATAAATGTACAATTTTCATCTAAGGAATCAAGAGATCATAAGGTTTGGATCCACCTGTCACAGGTCAAACTAAGAAGTTCCAAATGTAAGGTTTTCCTTTAAGTTCCTGAATTTTAACTTCTGTTCCTAGTCTATATCTCAGCAGATTTCCACTTGGCTGACAGAAACATCATCCAAGGAGCACCTGCAAACTGTGCTGCTGAGCTCTGAACTTGCTGAAAGCTAATGTAAACCAGTTCAGCCAATGTGATTGTTCCCTGTCCCTTCACCAGGATCAGCTAATCAGATGCTTCTAAAAAATGTCCCATTGCCCAACCTTTGACTAGCCTTTCAGCCTTCCTAGACCCTGGCAATCAATGCTCCACTTCAGAAGAGAGTGCACCATCTCTGCCCCCATAACAGGCTAAAAAATACTAAGTCAAAAGGAAACTCCTTGACATAGGGGAAAAAATGACTACCTATAATGTCAATTGATATACCAGGAAAAATGGGCTCATATTTATCAACAGGTAGATTCATTAACTAAAATGGTTCTATAATGTGATAGAATACTTGGCCTGCTTTATGCAGAACAAAGAGATTATCACAGGGTCTTGGGCCCTTCTGCTTTCGCTTAATTACTGTTGGATCTTACATCATTATACAGTAGCTAAATAATAATTCCTATCTGGGTACCATTAAGGTAATATTAGATGCAAATGTAAACCGGTGCCCATCATAGATTCAAAGATTTGACTCAGGATACAACTTCAGAGGGGGAATATTAGACCCAAAGTTAACCTATAATCCCTACTTGTCCAAGGACCAGTTAATTTCCTGGGATTCTGGGAACTGGTGTTCTTGAAAACTAACAACAAAGCCTCATGGGAAAGTACGATGGCCTATGGGCTTTGTCCATATAAGCTTCACCAACATGTGTCTTGAGCAGGTAATGGTCTTGGCCATATTTCATCTTGGCAAATATTTAATATTTTTAATAAAAGCTTGCTCAAATTTGGCCAAAATGGTGTAAATGTTTTTTTTTTTTCTGGTGAATTTCAGGATTAACATATACCTACTGGGCCATTTCATTGATTCCCTTCTTATATGTTCTAAGAATTTGTCTTTATACTCTTACCTCTTAACTTGTCTCAGTCTAGGGTCCCAGATAGCAAGATTCTGTTCCTCACCCTTAAATCTTAAATCTTGGCGTGAAGTGTCAGACACCATTCAAGGCTTTGAAATATAGCAACAAACCATGGAAACCAAAAATTATCAAATAATGTTGTAATTACAAAGTAGTTTTCACTTCTTCCACCTACTATATCTGCATTTATAAGAATTTTCCTCTCTGCTGGATTAGCTCCATTTTCATAAAGTTGGTCAGTAATGCGTTTGCCATGCAAGCATGAGGACCTGATCCCTAGACCTCACATCTAGAAGCCAGGAGTGGTGGCCTTACACCTAGAAGCCAGGTGTGGTACCTCATATCTAGAAGCAAAGTGTGGTGACCTCATATCTATAAGCCAGGAGTGGTGACCTCATATCTATAAGTCAGGAGTGGTGACCTCATATCTATAAGCCAGAAGTGGTGACCTCACATCTGGAAGTCAGGAGTGGTGACCTTACACCTAGAAGCCAGGTATGGTGACCTCATATCTAGAAGCTGGTGTGGTGAGCTCTTATCTAGAAGCTGGGTGTGGTGATCTCACATCTGGAATCTAGGAGTGGTGATGTGCCTGGACTGAAGAAATGTACATAGTCCAATGCCTGGGGCTTGCTGGATCACCACCCTAGCCTAATCAGTGAGTCTCAGGCTAGTGAGAGATCCTGTTTTGAAAAATAAGGTGGACATCGCCTGAGGAATGACAGTTGAGACTGCCTTCTGGCCTCTTGTGAATGAGCACATTCACATCTACACATAAACACTCATTCACACCTGTACACACACACAGGAGATGTCTGTATTGACTGTTATTAACTGTGGGGAACTGAACAAAAAGGCAGTGGGAACCTATGAAAAGGTTATAAGTTGCAGAGTTATGTGATCAAAATTGGTGTGAAAGTTTAAAAAAAACAATCAAGTTTGAAGTTGGGTAGACCTAGAGTCCAATACTTTTACTGTGTGGTCTTATGCAAGTGATTTAACCTTTATGAATTTTAGAATTTGATCTGCAAGACAACAATAGACAAACCATGGGCTGTTCCCAGTATTTAGGACCCTTTCTGTCATCTTTTCCACACTTTTAATTCTCTCAGGCTTGTGCCATTGGAGGCCACACTCCAGAAATCATTCCCATTGTTTAGGAGGTAATTGCAATTTTTAACACTGTAGATCTAAAGATTCCTTTTGTAGAACTCTACAAGCCCAAAGATCTCAGATCCTTGTTTTAAAACAATCCAAAACAGCCCTGCCTTGTTAGAGACACTGGATGGGGCAGATAGTCTTTTCATGGACAGGGGCTGGGACCTAGCATCCTATACCGGGAAGACACAGAGAGAGAGAGAGAGAGAGAGAGAGAGAGAGAGAGAGAGAGAGAGAGAGAGAGAGAGAGAAAGGAAGGAAGGAAGGAAGAAAGAAAGAAAGAAAGAAAGAAAGAAAGAAAGAAAGAAAGAAAGAAAGAAAGAAAGAAAGAGAGAGCGAGCATATGGACAAGTGTTTCCTTGTCCATAATAGTTTTGTTCTAAATTACGTAAAATGCTTGTATTTTGGCAAGTTTTCTTACCTCACTGCCCTAACTCCCCTGGATGATACACTGCAAGCTGTAAGCTGAAATGAACCCTTTCTTCCCAAACTTGTTTTTGGTCATAACGTTTTGTCATACCAGTAGAAACCCTAATAGGACATGGACACAGTTCCAAAAGGCCAGACTCCTAAAGGCCAAGGTTTTGTTCACAGTAGTTCCATACAAGGAATCTCTGTTCCTTGAAACAATGCCCACCCAGCCTTCTAAAACACCCTGATGAAGAGAGACTCAAAGGAGGAAAGGGTTTATTTGGCTCACAGTTGTAGGTGACACTTCATGATTGCAGGGGAGTCACAGCAGTAGGAGTGTGAGACAGCTGGTCACACCACATCTGGTCAAGGGCAGAGAGAATGAGTGCATCCATGCTGCCTGCTTGTCTCTGCTCTCCGTTAGCTTTCTTCACTCTTACACAGTTGGGGCCAGCACATGAAAGGGAACATCTCATTTTCTGGGTGGGTCTTCCCACCTCAGTCGACAATCAAGAAAACCCCTCCCCCCAGACAAGCCCACAAGCCAATCTGGTCTAGGCAATTCTTCAGTTCAGACTTCCAGCTCAGGTAATTCTAGGTTATGAAAACTTGACATTTCAAACTTACCAGCCCACCCAGCGCACAGTGAGTCTGTATAAATATTGGCCGACAGAACACATGGAAGGACCTAACCGAGGGTTCTAAATATTTCCTCATGCGATGTATGGTTAAAATGACAAGTAGCAGCCAAGAAATGGTGCTAACCCAACATTTAGGAAGCTGAGATGGGAGGTACATGAGTTCTGAGATAGCCTTGGCTACATAATGAGAACCTGTCTCAAAACAAATAAAAGGCAAAAAGCAGGCAGGTATTAAGGTGGTACATGCCTTTTAATTCCAGCACTCAGGAGGCAGAGGCAGGTGCATCACTGAGTTCAAGGCCAGTCTGGTCTATAGAGTGAACAAGTACCAGGTTAACCAGGGCTACACTAGAAACTCTTGTAAAGCGAAAAGGGCAAGTATCTCCACTTGTCTAAATGGTGAGGCACATGTATTGAAGCCATGAAATAGGGCTGGAAATAATCTCTCTCTCTCTCCTCCTCCTCCCTCCTCCCCCTTCTCTCTGCTGGAGTCCTAGGTAGCTGATGGGCTCAGGTTCTCATTGGCTTAGCTGATGCCCAGACACAGAAAAGGACAATCTACTTTGCTGAGTTCACCAATTCTAATGCTAATCCCACCCAGAAAGAATCCCACACACAAACTAGTGCTCAACCTAGACACATGGCTTCAGAATATAATCCATTTGGTGGACACCAGTTCCTTCACATTAAAACACCCTGGGACTTAGTTCAATCAAGGTACATTCTAGAGACTTGGAAAGTCCTCGGACTGTTGGATGTTTGACTGGGTAGTTGGTTTGCTGGTGTACATGTGTACAGATGCTGCTGCAGTCATTTCTGTCCTCCTTCCTTCCTTTCTTTCCTCCTTCCTTCCTTCCCTCCTTCCTTCCTTCCGTTTTTCCTCCCTCCCTTTCTTTCTTTACTTACTAATTTTTCTTCTACTTGTTTAAACTGCAAATGTCTGTTGTTATTGGTGTAAATGATAAACAAAAAAAGAGTTTTGAAGGGATGGGTGAGGAGACAGTGATGTGTACGTACTGTGGAACAAGCTCTGAAATTGCTGGAATAAAGACCAAATTGGAAAGGTAAGGAGATGGTGCATTAAGAATGGCCAGAAGATGCATATAGCCAAGGCACAATGTGCTAATTGCTGGGATTTTTTTTTTCACCTGCAAATTCCATTGCAGAAGCTAAGCTCATGCTAGGAAACTTTTACAGCATTTGTCTTGGAAGCAGACACCCCTAGGACAGATTAGTGGGGAAAATGAATGACACACAGGACAGCTGTGTTTGATATAAGATGAATTATTTTTTAAGATGTCATGATGCCTAAGACATGGGTGAGGGTGCTGGTTTCAGAACTATGGTGAAATCTTTTCATGGAACCAGTCCACAGCAGCAGCCAGTGCTATTAGACCAATACAGAGAGCTTCGGATGGACCATGAACTGTGCTTGGACAGAACACTGGGAAAGCAGCCTGTAGAGCACCAAGGACTGTCAGTGATGCTGGCAGGGTTAGCATGGTAAGGGGGACTAGTGAGATCATGTTACCAGGGAGAGGATCCAGGGAGGCTGGTTCTGGTCACTGAATGAAGGCTGTGCACTGAAAGCCAATCCTAGAGAGGGAGCCTAGGAATTGAATATTCAGAACTCTGGACAGAGGCAGCAGCCTCCCCTCTTCACAAGTTGGGGGCTCCATGGAGTGGCCAAAACCCAGAAGCCAGGATGAAACCCTCCCCAAAGATCAAGTAGACTGTAAGGTGAATCATGGGGATGCCTTGCTGGTTTTCTCCAACAGGGCTCAGTCTACTCTTCAAAGCAGTTAGGAGAGAAGTGTGAAGTTGTCAAGATGTGAAGAAAAGAGAAATGTTGGTTAACGTGGACAGATATGGATGTAACATGTTTTTTGAAATAGCTCTAATAAAAAGTGCTTATAAGCAAGAATTTGTTTTCAGAGATGACACCACCATGGCTCAGTGGTGTATTGCTTGCTTCGCACATGTGAGGTCCTGAGTGATTTAAAACTATACAAAACAAACAAAACAAAAGACTGTACATAAGTACCTTCAGGCAACTCTGCCCTCAGAGATCCTTAAATACAGGACAGTGGGTTCAAGTTTCACCCTAAGGGATGGGATCCATGTGTCAGAGAGCCACAGTCAACCCATTCCTTCTGTCATGATCATTACCCACCCAAGGAAGGATGCTGTTGCCCAGGAAGAAGATACAATCTATGTCAAAGTCCATTTCTCTGAAAGAGATGTGGAGCGTCTACAGAGAGCCTAAGAGAGTCTGTAGGAGTCATTCAAGGACAAACACCCAGAGCATAGCAGCCCTCAGCCAGTGCTATGATTACTCCAGCTCTCTATTTCAGAACTCCATCAGTGTACTTTCTGGAAATTGGTCCACCCCTAGCAAAGATGAAGGGTGGCTTATGGGGGGAATTCTAGGATGGGTGGCTTAATTTGGAAGAACGCCATGGGTCACAGCAATCCAGCTCCAGGCAACAAAAACCTGAACATTGTCCCTATGGTAGCCTGCCATGCTTATCTCCAAGAGAAATCCCTATTACAAAACACCAGAGAACCTGTCCAGGAGAGGCCTTGACCCTGAGTTCCCATCATAGATCATTTGCAAAGTGGATTTGCAAAGAGCATGGTCCTGAGGTGACTGGTCACTTGGTTCCTTGGGTCCTAAACCTACAGTGACTTCAGCTATGCACTGAATTGATACTGTAGAAGACATTCAGTGTCCTGGAAAAGGAGAGATAATGAATAAAGGAAAGGGTGGGATGCAACAGGCCCATTTATGTTCACTCACAGTCCCATTGTGAAACTACGGATTTGTGAAATCCTAGGAAACAACCTAGGAAATTGTGCCTCAACAGATCCATGCTTCTGTTCACCTGCCACCTCACAATTTCCTCCACTGGAAGGTTCACCTGCACTCGTACATTGACTAAAGAATGTTGTGGGTGTCCACCAGAGAATACTACCAGACACAGGTCTAAGTAGAAAGTCTTTATTAAAGAAGGGAGTGTTGGTGCACACTTTTAATATCAGCACTTGGAAGGCAGACCAGGTGGATCTCAGTAAGCTTGTGGACAACCTAGTCTTCATAGTGAGTTCCAGAGCTATACAGTGAGACCCTTTCTTGATAGTAAGAACCTGTCTCATGAAAAACCAAAAGCCAAGAAAATGTCTTTAGTAGCTAGATGGTGACCACATTTGGTGTTTTGGAATCCCATTGAAGCTCCAAACCTTTCTCAGGGTCAGGACAAATACCATGTTCTGGGTCAACACACTTCAGTTATTTAACAAGAACAGTAGTTAGCTAGAGGCAGAACTGCAGAAACCAAAAGGTAAGGTTAGTACATTTAGAGACTGTCCCAGAACTTTGATGAATTAGGTCTTTGTTTTCGATTTGGTAGGTGATGCTGTCAATGTGCTGAGTTTTTATGGCCTGAATGGTGCTTCCATCATGGAGATAGTTGTGCCAAGTTTGGTCTGGGAGCCTGTTACAAGACAGGAATGTGTTCTGAGAGATGCAGATTTTTAGTTACTTTCTGTTTCAATAACAAATATTTTAAACAAAGAAACTTCTTGAAGAAAAAATTATTTTTAGTTATAATTCCAGAGGAATAAGAATCCATCATTCCTTCTGGCAGAGGTGTGGGTGAGCCAGTTCCAATGTTGTGTGCATGGGAGAGCTGTCCCCATTACTCATCTGTCATATACTGGCAGGGGTTGAGGAAAGATGTCCCCACCTTATACCCATCAACACCTGAGGTTCGTGGAACAGATTGCCCTGAGGTCATAATAGTGGGAGAGCTGTCCCTGCCCCCTCATCAGCTGCAGCACTCAGGAGAGTGGCCCCTATACCTCACCTGGGCAACACAGTAGAGCTGGGCCTGAAGATGTAGGTGTGGGAGAACTGACCCTGAGGACTTGAAAGCTGGAGAACTGGCCTTGGCCATTGTTCCGTGTTGCAAGGGGTGAACTAGCCAGGACAGTGCTGAAGAGCTCCCCCTGGTGGGAAAGACAGGAAAGAGCTGGCAGTCTGACCAACCCTGGAACTACCCAGGCCCAGAACCAGGGTTGGCCAAGCCCAACATCAAGCCCAACAACCACCCCTACAGGGACGGGGGTCGACAATCTGGCAGATGCAGGGCTGCAGGATCTCCAGGAGACAGAGTAGAAACGGATATCCGGGAAGAATCCCAGTGATGGCCCAGTGTCAAGGATGTAGCAGAGACCAGGGACCTTGAACCAGACCAACAATTCTTTATGATGAACACCCTCATGTAAAAACGTATGGATAAAGGGTTTACTTCATGACTCACTGTGTCACAATGCAGCTTCCATGACTAGATTTTCACTTTATTCCATTTCCCCCTTTTTTCTCTAAAATTTTATTTTATTTTGTTTTGGTGGGAGAGGGAGATGGGTGGGGTTTGGAGGCATGACGTGAAAGACGTGAAGAATAAAGAAAGCTTAAAAAAAAATTCCATCGTTCTGGGGAGACATGGCAGCTAGTGGAAAGCATGGCAGCGGGAGGAGGCAGCTCAAACCCAAGCAGGAAACAGAGAGAACCAGAAGTGGAATGAGACCTTAAACACTCAACGCCCAGTCCCAGGGACATACTTCTCTGTCCTTCCTCTAGCCTTGCTCTATTGCTAATATGCAGAAAATGAGAGAGCCTTTGATAGGATTCAGTGTTTTGTGTCCAGGGGTGCTCCAGTGTCTCTGCACCTTGTCACCCCTTGGGGAACACTGCTGTTGCCACCTTGTCTGACTGGGTTCTTTCCTGACAGAATCCCGACAGAGACAGAAGCCTCTGTGATGTGGATGTCTCCCCAGAAGTCCACACGTTAGAAATTTCATCCCCAGCTTCAGCCGGCAGTGGGTTTTGGAGGTTTAGAATTAAGTAGGGATCAGAAAAGGTCATAAAGATGGGACCCCCATGATGACTTTAATGTCTTTGTGAGAAGAGGAAGGGACTTGAGCTACCAGACCTGATCTGTCTCTCAGTATGATGTTCTCAGAGGGACTGAGATACAAGACTCTCACCAGGGACCAGATTCCATCCTTGGACTTCCCAGCCTGTAGCATCATGAGGTAAATATACTTCTACATTTTATAAAGTTTCCAGAGGGTAATATTATATACAGCAACAGAAGCACACTAAGATTTACTTAACCTAAACTAGATTTATTTCATTGTTTATTTTTATGTGTGCCCATCTGAGATCATGCCATGGCGTCACCCATATTTAGGGTGAAACTTTCCCTCTTCTTCTCTGGAAACTTCCTTAGAGACACATTTAAAACTGTGCCTCACTAATGCCTGAAACAGGTTCATTTTCTCCTTTGTTATTATTTTATTTTTAATTACATGGATGTGGGAATGCAGCCTCCCACTGAGGTCAGAGAGGAAGCCAGATCCTCTGGAGCTAGAATCACAGGTGGTTCTGAGCCTCCCAATGTGGTGCTGGGAACCAAACTCAGGTCTTCTGGAAGAGCAACACACTACATCCTTAAGCACTGAGCCATCTCTCCAGACCCCAGCATTTTTTATTGGTGGCCAGTGTATGTGTGGCACACACCACCACACAGCTGTGGAGATCCAAGGGTATCTAGTGGGGTCAGTTCTCCTCTTTCGCCTGTACATGGGCTCTGGGGATCGAACTCACGCTGTGAGACTTGTGTGCCAGGATTCTTCATCTGCTCATCCATCCAACCTGCTCCTCTTCTCCTTTTCTCTCCTTCTTTTTAAAGTAATATTTTTATGAAATCTTTGAGAATTTCACAGAATTTATTTGACCATATTCACCCCCCAGCTTCTCCCAGATCCACCTCCCACCTCTCTGTGCACCCATCTCCATGCTCTCTCTCTTTCTAAAGTCACCAAGTCCCGTTTGTGTCCTCCAAATCTGGGATGTGTGTTCTTCCACCTACCATGGTTCACACCCTCAGAGAAAATTGACTCTCCACTCCCCCTTGAAACCTACCCCCACCTGTTGTGCCTTCCTGATCCCTCCCCTCTGTGAGAATTCTAACTGAAACACAAATTCAGAGATAACATCCACAAAAGAGATAAAGCATGTGATGTTTGCCTTTGTGAGACCAGGTTAGCTCACTTGGGATGATTATTTACAGCTCCATCCATTTACCTGAAATGTTTTTGTTTCTGAGGCATTGTCTCAACTATCAAAGGCTGATCTACAACTCCTTATGTATCCAAGGATGACTTTGAACTTCTGATCCTCCTGCCTGCACTTTGTAAGAGACACTAAACCCAATTTATGAAGTGCTGGGAATAGAACCCAGGGTTTCATTCATATTGGTAAGCATTCTACCAACTGATCTATACCCCTAGTACTTTAGAAATTACAATGCTGCTATTATTTTAATGTGAGGGATATATATATCCATATGTATCCATATCTCTGTGCGTGCGTGTGTGTGTGTGTGTGTGTGTGTGTGTGTGTGTTTTATTGTGACACAGGGTCTCATTTATCCCAGGCTAGCCTCGACTTACTATATAGCCAGCACTGGTCTTGAACCTGGTCTGACAGCCCCTACTTCCCCAGTGCAAGGAATATAAATGTGCTCCATCACCAGGTTTACACAGTTCAAAGGATCCCCTAAGGGTTCATGAATGCTAAGCAAACACTCTGTCAACTGAGCTATATCCCTGGTCCCCAGTGCAGTGTCTAGGTTAGGATTCCTAAGGTTAAGATAAGGCTTTCTCAAAGTGATGTTCTTCTCTCTATGAAAAGGGGTCATAATGAAAAAGCCTTGAGTCAGACCCTGACATGATGGATAAAGCAGAGTGGCATACCTATACAAAAAAGCCTGGGGAGCTGGAGAGATGGCTCAGAGGTTAAGAGCACTGCTTGCTCTTCCAGAAGTCCTGAGTTCAATTTCCAGCAACCACATGGTGGCTCACAACCATCTGTAATGAGATCTGGTGCCCTCTTCTGGCCTGCAGGCATATATGCAGACATATATAATAAATAAATCTAGAAAGAAACGAACGAAAGGAAGGAAGGAAGGAAGGAAGGAAGGAAGGAAGGAAGAGAGAAAAAGAAAAAGAAAAAGAGAAGGAGGGAGAGAAAGAGGGAGGGAGGGAAGAAGCGAGAGAAATGTGTATTTGAGACAGAGGAGCAAAATGGCAGTGGCTGAGGCAGAATTCACCACGGCAATTTTCCCACAGTTGTGTCGCTGTCCACAGAGGCAGAGAAATATCAGACTAATGCAGCGAGAGAAGAGAAATTTCTGGAACAGTAGGCACAGAGGGTAGAGGTCACGATATGGAAAGGTCTAAAAACAGTATCTCTGTAACTTCAGGGACTTGAATAGTCACATGAGCCTGAATGGGGAATGGGGCAGTCATCAGAGCTCTCTCTCTATGTAACTACTGAGAACATCAGTCCTAAGCCTAAATATTCTATTCCGGACTGTGTTTAGTATTGACCCTTTATACCACACAGCTCCACCCACTAAAACACAATGACAGGAAACTTCATCTCTTACGAATTTATTACATGTGCACTGTATGTCCTCCACACCCACAGTGGACACAAAAGTGAAGAACCCCATGTCCTGATCCCAGAGCCCGCAGCACAGCCTCCTGAGGCAGTAAGGAGGATGCTCAGTATTTGGCAGGCAGTCTTGCAGGTCCGTAGTGACTTGGGTCCTTGCCACTGCGGCCCCATCTGTTTGCTTCCTGGTCAGCCATCGAATCCTCATGTCCACGGCCCATGAGACTCTGAATGCCCTCTCTTGCATCACTAGGAGAAGCAGACATGGAGGAGATCTATCACCAAGCTTCATCGCCACAGCTGACACCCCCAATTCTCTCATTTGCATGGAAAGGCTTTAGGAGGAAACCAGGAAGGGCCAGGAAAGAGGGCCTGAAACAGTGACCCTGCCAAGCCCAGCAATGCTTAGGCCAGTCTGGCCACCCTACACTGAATGACCATCACCAGACAGGCAGGGATGAATCATTCCCTGTCTGCATTTGGAAACAGGCCTATCCAGCATGAGCTGAGTGCTGGCTCTGCCCACATCCCAGGATCCACACTGAGCATGAATGGAGGAAGTAACTGCATGAGCAGGAGGGGGAGGGGCCACAGATTGGCATGACCTTCTCTGGGGCTCATCTGCCCCTGGTCTCCTAGCATGGTCAATACCTTCTACCCAGGCCCAGTGTCCCAACAGTCTGTGTTTACCTGATGACTTCAGGAGCCTGGACTCTCCCATGACCCCTTTGGGCAGCATCATAGTTCCCTCTAGCATGGAAGTATTTGTCTGAATCTTTCCAGCTGGCCTCCTTCATGTCAGAGTAGGCTTGTCACATGTCCCCAGCCCCTGGGTGGGAAAGACAACATGAGAGGATGACAGGGATGGAAAAACTCATGGCTTGAGCCTGTGGTCAGAGCAGCCTGAGACATGGTAGAGAAGAACATTTTCTAACCCTAGCTGGTCTCTCCAGGTTACTACTGAGAGTTCTTAGAAGGTGCTCCTGTGAGAGCTGGTGCCGCAATCTCCCCTCCCCCATGGGAGAGATGGCCCCGCCTCTGGCAAGGGAGAGCTGGCCCAGATGGCATGGCTTAGGAGTGCTGGCTCTGACCCTTCCCTAAGGGGGTGGTCCCAGTGGCCCAGACTGACCAGCTCATCTACCATCCAGACCCACCTGCCGGGCCTTGGGTTGGCCCACCCTAGTAGCTGCCCCATCTATGACCTGCTGGAGAGCACAAGGGCACTGGTCCTTCAGAACAATGACTGCAGGATCTCCATGACTCGGGGCAACAACAGGATGACCAGGAAGGGTTTCAGTGGGGGCCCAGGGTTGATGGTGTACCAGATCAGAAGCCTTGAACCAGACCAATGACTCATTACAATGAATGATTGGTAGGTGGGGCTGACTGGACAAAAGGGGTATACTTCGTGACACACTGCAGCTCCCGATACCACTAGGATGAAGGAGGACGTGTTGAAAGACGGAGGAGTGAGGTGGATTTTTTGTTTTGCTTTGTTTTGAATTAATTTTGGGGGAGCATACTGCAGGGGTGATGGTGGGTATGGAGGGACTGGGAGGTGAGAGGGATTGGGGGGCACGATGTGAAATTTCCAAAGAATTGATAAAGAAATGTTTTTAAAAACTAATGAATTAAAAATCCTTAAAAACAAGACGGTCCACCTGTGATGTGTTAGTGTGAGAAACACTATACACATGTGAGCTGCCTCTTTTTACACAATGGGAATGTGGAACAGAAAGACGGGAGCTATCATCACAGAACAGAACTTCTCAGCCTTGGCCCTATTGCTGTGTTGGGTCCCTCGTTTCCAGGGCTGATCTGAGCACTGAATATGTTTCCAGCATCCGTCCCTCCTCCCAACAGCACAACCCCCTAGTAGTCATCTAACGTACCTTCAGAAATTGAAAATGTCCCGAGCCACTGTCACATTAACCTTAATCCACAATGAGTGTTCGAGAATGAATTTGAGTTTCTGAGGGACTTCCAAATGCAGAAGACACAGGAAAGGGGGAGAAAGGCTGAACATGGGGAGCACTTCTGTACTGATTTCTAAGCAATCCATCTTGACAGTGTGCATGCACATCACTGTAAACAGGCACTTCTAGTCCTTCTAAACAGACTGTGCAGTGGGGTGGATGCTTGAGGAGGCACTAGAGCCACAGTCCCCAGTGGTGCCTGTAGGTTCAATCACATAGGGATTTACTGAAAGCTGCCATGACAGCTACACCCAAGATCAGTTCCTGAGACTCTAAGAGGACACAGGCTTCAGTAGCATTGAAGCCTATGGGGGATTTCACATGCCCCTAACAAGTTCACATGGGAGACAGCAAGAAGGCACATCAACCAGGCTAGACTGGTCTCAGGCTCAGCCAAGTTCAAACACTGCTCTGCCACCTGCTGTGTTCAGACCATTACAGTCACTAGTACAAGATTTATATTTATATGGCACCCTACAAAAACCCAAAAAAGTACATACCAAGGCAGTGGGAAAAAGCTTTGAAATAGTTGGCTGAACCCCACAAGCCATACTTCATCCATCAGCCTTACCTCGGTAAGCCTCACCAGTAAATGAAAACCAACTGCTGACCCCCAGGGCCAGGGAGCAGAAAATGAGGCCAGTGAGAAGCTTCATCCTGCAGAAATCAAAAGAGAATCTAGGAGACACACGCAAATTTGTACCTTCCCCTTAAACATCTGTAATCCAGGAAGAGGCTAGTTGTCCATTCCCACTGCAACTCACTAGAATTCCAGTGGGACACTTAGGTGACCTTGCAACAGGACCTTCCTCAAAATCACAAGCCTTCAGTTATGATCCCATCAGCCCTGAACCAAGTCTGTCTGGGAGGACAGCAAGACATCACTGATGGAGGAAGAGAGACATCGAGAGCAGATTGTCTCCCCCTACAGGAACCCACAATTCACTGAGAGGCATTTCCCACATCCCTGCAGCACAGCACAAACTTTACACTATATATATTTAGAACACAAAGATTAATTTAAAAGGAAATCACACTCTGGGACAGAAGAGCAGAAGTGTTTGTGTAGGTCAGTCCATGGAGTCATCTCTCACCTGAGTCCTGGAGAGTAGGTGATAGTCTGTGGCTGTCAGGGAGAGGATGCTGGTATTTATGTTGAGATTCCCCATTGAGGCCAATGGCATGTGTGCCTGGCTGGGTTCCTGGAGAAAGTCCCACCATGTCATTTCCCATGAAAGACTACAAAGGAATCTCCCTCGACTCCAGGATACTCTTTATTCACAGGTCAGCTTAACCAGAGGACACAGGATAGTTTTGATTTTTTTTTTTGGATTGGCTGTTGGGTTAGGAAGGGTTTGCTGGGGTAAGGAGATTCCTTAAGGTGTGCAGAGACAGGTGTCATCTATCCAGGATCTAGTTTTCCTTGCTGTTGGCCTATGTGGAACTTTGGTAGGTAAAGTCAGATGTCTTGAATTTCTGCTCCCTAACAATGCTCCTGTCTGTGATGGGGTGGGGACAGTTTTTCTAATGTTTGATCAGTCAGTCAATGCACATAGCCAGGTGGTAAAGGTGGTATATTTGAAGGCTGTCAGAATGATTGAAATGCAATAAAGTTGGTAGATTTCTTATGAGTATTCATTTATTCAGAAGTCATATTGGACATTGCTAATATATAGAAAATTATGATAGTTTGTGATTGAAATTATTACTTTATGTGTCCATGGGTCCCCCACTGTATGGGAACCTATGAGCCTGAGTTAGAGCAAACCTCACAGACATACCCACTTGCAGCGAGTAGCCTGCAGTCTGGAGAGTCAACCTGGCAGCAGAGTTCAGGAGCTGTAGGGCCTGAGAATTTTCCCCTCTTCAGCAAAGATCACAACATGTTAATTTCTCAAACACAATATCCAGAATTAAGACAGTAAACAGCAGAAAGAATTTTAAGCCACAGCTGGTAATCTGTGAATCAGGGAAAAAACCCAGGTGGCTGCAGAGTATGATCCAATTGGTGGACACCATTTCCCACCCACTGAAACCACCTGGATTTAGGGGGTCTTGAACTTTTGGTTATTTGATGATTGGATAATGGCTTGTGGATGTACATTTGTTCAGAATGATGCTGCAGTCCATTCTTTCTTTCTGTCCATCTTTCTTTCTTTCTTTTTTGTCTTTTTTCTTACAAATGTCTATTATTATTTGTGGAAATGATCATCAAATTACAAGAGTTTTGAAGGGATGGATGAGGAGACAATGATGTATACGTACTGTGAAGCAGACTCTGATGTGGCTAAAGACCAGAATAGAGAGGTAAGGAGATGGTGCATTGTGAATGGTCAGAAGATGCACAATTGCTGGGTTTGTTGTTTTTTTTTTCATTGTCAAATTCCAATGCAGAAGCTAAGCTCATGCTAGGAAACTTGGAAGCAGGCACCCAGTAGGATGAATTAGTGGGGAAAACGAATGACACAAAGGCCAGATATGTTCGATATGAGAGGAATTGTTTTTGAAGATGTCAGGATCCCTATGAGTACATTTGAATGGGTGAGGGTGCTGATTCAGAACTGCAGGGAGAGGTTTTGATAGAACCAGTCTATAGCAGCAGCCAGTGCTGTTGGTCCAGCACAGAGAGCTTTGGATGGACCATAAATCATGCTCTGGCAGAACACTAGGAAAGCTGCATGTAGAGCAACAAGGACTGTCAGTGATGCTGGCATGGTTAGCATGGTAAGGTGGACTAGTGAGATCTTGTTAGCAGAGGGAAGATCCTAGGAGGCTGGTTCTGGTCACTGAATGAAGGCTGTGCACTGAAAGCCAATTTAGTGAGGGAGCCTGGGAATTGAATATTCAGAACTCTGGACAGAGGCAGAAGCCTCCCCTCTTTGCTAGTTGGGGCCTCTGTGGAGTGGCTGATACCCAGAAGCCAGGATGACACTCTCTCCTAAAGACCAAGTAGACTGCAAGGTGAATCATGGGGATGCTTTGCTGGTTTTACCAACAGGCTTCAATCTATTGAAAAAAAGAGGAAGAAGAGAGATGAGAGAGAGGGAGGAAGAGGGAGAGAGGGAGAGGAAGAGAGAGATAGAAAGGGAGGGAGGCAGAGAAGGAGAGAGAAAGGGAGAAACAGAGGGAGAGAGGGAGAGAGAGGGGGGAGGGAATGGAGAGTCAAGAGTGAAAAAAACTAAAAAGTCTGACTAGTAGGGATAGATATGTCTATCATATATTTTTGAGACATTCTCATAAAAAGTGCTTATAAACAAGATTTTCTTTTTAGAGATAACATACAGCATGCAAAAGTGAATGTGGGGCTAGGAATGTGGCTCATTGGTATAGTACTTGCTCGCATGTGTGAAATCCTGAGTAGTTTGAAACAATGCAATATAAACAAAATGAAAGCACACACATTAGGAATTGAAGACTAATTCTGAACTTGGAAAACCTTAAATACAGGACAGAGCGTTCGAGTTTCACCCGAAGGAATGGGATCCGTGTGTTAGAGAGTCACAGTCAACCCATTCCTTCCATCATGAGCAGGACCCCTTCTGGGAAGAATGCTGTTACACAGGAAGAAGAAACTATCTATGTCCAGATCCATTTCTCTGAAGGAGCCTGTAGAGAGTCTACAGAGAGCCTAAGAGTCTGTAGGAGTCATTCAAGGACCAGCACCCAGAACATAGCAGCCCTCAGCCAGCACTCTGCCTACTCCAGCTCTACCTCAGAACTCCCTAAGAAGACTTTCTGGAAATTGACCCATCCATTAAAAAAATGAATGGCTTACAGGAATTCTAGGGTGGGTGGCTTAGTTTAGAAAAGGGCCATGGGTCACAGCAATCCAGCTTCAGGCAACAAATCCTGGACATTGTCCCTTTGGTACCCTGCCATGCTTCTCCCTATGTGAAAGCCCTGTTACAAAACACCACAGGATCTGTCCAGGAGAGGCCTTGAACCTGAGTTCCCATCATAGATCTTAAAATCCAGCACCTTGGGCTTGGAAACAGCATGGTCCGGAGGGGAAGAGTCACCTTGGGTTCCAGGACCTAGAGTGACTTCAGCTATGCCCCATAGTGAAACTGGGAGACCCTCAAAGTCCTGGTGTAGAGGGGATAGTGTCTAAGAAAAAGCGTAGGATTGAGTGGCCCCAGTGATGTTCAGTAGCATTTCTGCTGTTTTCACAGCCAACCAAGTGTGCATCAAGGGGTCCATGCCTCTGTACTCCTGGGCCTTCTGAATTTGCACCAGTGGCGTGTTCACCTACATACATGCATGCTTAAAGACAGGGATGTGCTCTGAGAGATGTAGAATCTTAGTTACTCTTCTATTGCCAAGACAAAAATACCATAACTTAGAAACATACAAAAGAATGATTTTGTACTTATGGTTTC
Organism: Peromyscus eremicus; assembly: GCF_949786415.1. Lineage (NCBI taxonomy): Eukaryota > Metazoa > Chordata > Mammalia > Rodentia > Cricetidae > Peromyscus > Peromyscus eremicus. The sequence continues at coordinate 160,552,630 of NC_081416.1, read as the reverse complement.
AAAGGAATAAGAATCCATCATGGCGGGGAGACATGGCAGGAAGTGACAGGAAGTTCAAAGGCAGGCAGGAAGCAGAGAGTAAACAGCAAATAAGATATAAAAACTCAAAACCCAGCCTCAGTGACATACTTTCTATAGTAAGGCTCCAACTCTCAAAGGACCCACAATTGTCCTAACAGCTCTACCATCTTGGTTACTTATGGAGGGCATAGCTCCTCAATATCACAATATGGCAGAAGGCACCCAGATCATTGTGTGCACATGACCTGCACACAGCTAGACAATACAGGCTAACTCACCCATGTTGTCTCCAGGTACGACAAAGAAATAGTGAGTATCAGGTACATGAGGCTGTTGCTGCACAACAGGGAAGACTCTTGTACACTAACGTGGTTAACCAAAAGAAGTGCGTTGGAGTAAGTACAAACCAGGATTGGAGATATTCTTTACCATAATCAAAGCCTGTATAGAATTCTGTGTGCTGCGGTTTCATGTGAATGGCAACACAGTAGTTTTCCATACAGCAGTGCCATCCACATGTGAGCAGTACCTTGGTATATGGCAATCCCAAGGCTATGGTGTCAGCAACAGGAGTTCTTCTGCTCCATTATACTTTCATGGGTGTCAGTGACTAAGGTGTTGGGTTTTATCCCATGGCTGTTTAATCATAGGAAAAGCATTCACTGGGTCTTTTATTTAACAGTCACTGAAGCAGATGTTGGACAGACAGTGGAGGCAAAGTCCAGCCTATGATTTCATGAATGTGAGACTTATAATGAGGGGATGGTGATGCATGCTTAAGACAACTCTCCTAGGTATTTAATAACAAAATGGGTAATAAATAGAAAAATATATGAAGGAGTGTATATATAAAAGTTCAGTTAAGGAACTATTAAAGCAGAGGATACATACAGCCTAAGATTGCTATCTCCCATGAAGAAAAAACAAGAAATAAAATAATTCAGAACAGGGGCTTAGCAGTCAAGTCCACTGTCCATTTCCTTCCCCCTTCTTGGCAGCAAGCAGCCCATTACAGCCATGAGGGACAGAGGGAAGGGTGTCCCTCTTGAGCCTCTTCTCACAAGTCACACGTGTGCTGGTCTAAAGGACATGGTGAAGGGAATAGACTCCTAGCTCTGTGGAGATGTGTCCCTTCCAAAGCTGGCACCCACAGTGAAGGGTAAATCCTTTTGACGTGGTGAGTGAGAAGTACCCAGGAGCATCAGAAGAAACCAGCAGGCCCTGTGTGTACAACTCTGCACTTCTCTCTTCTCCACAGTCTTCCTGCCTTCTGCGGCCTGCTGAGCTTTATGTGATGGAAAGAATCAGGGCAAAGGACACCACAGAGAGAGGAAAGATTCAGTCTCCACCCTACTGTCTGCAACAGTGACTGGAATCTGGAGTCTACCTGCAGTGTGGGCCAGCAGATAACTGCATCCTATACACAAATTGCTGGTGCTCTCCTCTGAGAACATTTGTGAAAGGGATAGTGCGTTACAGAGTGCTCAAACCAAATTGTTCCATGAAACCATAAAAATTGGTTCAAATACAAACTCATTTCTAGACATAGTTTTTTTTTTTTTGGTTCTTTCAAGACAGGGTTTCTCTGTGTAGCCTTGGCTGTCCTGGAACTTGCACTGTAGAATACCACCAGTGCCAGGCTACAGATACAAATTATCAAATCATTTTTGAAGCTTCGTTAAAAGTCAAAGGATCAAGAATAACTCCATCCTATGCACCCAAACTAAACCTTCTGTACCTGGATCCAGGCACCCACCTAGGCTGGAGAAATGGCTCAGCAGTTAAGAGCACTGGCTGCTGTTCCAGAGGATTTGGGTTCAGTTAGCAGCACTCAGATGATGGGTCACAACCATCTCTCCCTCCAGTGCCAGGGCATCTGACACCCTCTTCTGGCCCACAAGCACTAGGCATTCATGTGGCACACAGACACTGATGAATGAGGCAATTTTTTAACTTTTGGAATTTATCATGCATAGTTGTTGTATCATTGGGAGAAGATGGAATTAGCCCCTTCTTCTCTGTGTTAAGGTGAATTGTACACAAAACATTCATCAATGAGTTCATTGGTCAGTAATTAGGTAGTTACTATTTTAGTCATTTTATTTATTTATTTTTAATATTTTTTATTTATTTATTTTACATACCAACCACAGCTTCCCCTCCCTCCTCTCCTCCCGTTCCAAACCCCAGCCTCTCATCTACCCCCCTCCCCATCCACCCCTCCTCTATCTCCATTCAGAAAGGGCAGGCCTCCCTTGGGCGTGAATAAACATGGCACATCAAGTTGAGGAAGGACCGGGCTCCTCTCAAAGCATCAAGGCTGGATGTAGTAATCCCAGCATGGGGAACAGTTTCCCAAAAGCCAGCTAAGCACCAGGGACAGGTCATGATCTCACTGCTAGGAGCCTCCTCACAAACAGACCAAGCTACACAACTGTCACACACATGCAGAGGACCTAGGTCTGTCCCATGCTGGCTCCCTAACTGTTGGTCCAGAGTCCATGAGCTCCCACAAGCTCTGGTCAGCTGTCTCTGTGGGTTCCCCCCTCCTGACCTTGACCCCCCTGGCTCATACATTTCCTCCTCCCTTTCTTCAGCAGGACTCCAGGAGCTCAACCCAGTACTTGGCTGTGGATCTCTTCATCTGCTTCCATCAATTACTGGATAAAAGCTCTCTCATGACAATTAGGGTAGTTAGTCATTTTATTATATAAAAATCCTTGGTGGATTGTTGAATGTATTTTCAAGTGATTATGATATTTGTAAAAATTGATTCTGAAAATATTTGTAAAAATTTACTAGAGATTGATTTTAAAGATTTGTTTTTATTATTTAATATGTACGTATGTATGTCTGTGTGAGTTTATGTACGTCATACACATGCAGGAGCCTGCTGAGACAGGAGTGTTGATACCCTGAAACTGAGTTATGGGCAGTTGTGAGATGCCTAACGTGGATGCTGGGAACCAAACTCAGGTCCTCTGAAAGGGCAGCAAATGCTCTTAACTGTTGGGCCATCATTGCAGCCTGAGATTATTATTATTTTATCTTGTGAAAGAGTGAAAATGATTGGTATTCAAAAAGTTGCTATGGCTGATCATAAAACCATTTCTTCCCAACAATCACCAGGGATAATTTAAACCCAGACACTGAGGGTGGCCTGCTTTGTGTCATGTGCTTATTTATTGGTCTCTGCAACATAAACACCACGAGGCCGGACCTTTCAGTACAGGGACGGTGTTAGCCCAGTGTACCAGTTCTGCAAGTCCCACTAGGACAAACATGGTGATGAGTGGCTGCTGACCACCCTCCAGGTGGTGTGACAAACACCACATACATGCAGGGACAGTACAGACCCAACTTCTGCTGTCACTCTGAAGTTACAATGTGGGAGTCCTTGGAATCATTATGTAAACAAAACATCATCTGTCATAAGGCTACAGTTGGGTTTGACTTTTTGTTTTGTTACTACTTTCTGAATCTTTAACCTCAAACAAAGAAGGTAGACTGGTCAGATTCACAACTTGCTGGCCTGGCCACAGGGGCCGTAACTGACCTCTTTTATTCCGCTAACGGCATGTGTGCACATAAGACATCTGTAAAGTCAGGTAGAATCTTGATGCCCCTCTCTTTGCCTCCCACATGCTACGTACCCTGGGGAGTTTAAAAGTCTGTTTTTCATTCATACCAAGGAAGAAGAGCAGGATGACAGGAGAGTGAACATCAGAAAGAAGAGACTAAATGAGCTTCTCTGCTGGGATGAACCAAACCCAGCAAAAGGAGGAGGAACAAGAAACTAGTTTCAGGCAGAGAATCAGTCTGTCTCCTCCATCCATCTTCAGTTTGTAATGATGTCACCTTGTCTAGGCTGCCTGTGGTGTCCAGAACCCTCTCCCTAGAATATTTCTGCTTAAGAAGAGCAAGAGAGCTTATTTTCTGGATGGCAGCAGGCTGTGTTCCTACATGTACAGGCTGGTGTAATGCCAGCCCTCATCTCCTACCCCTGATGACCCTGAGATTTCCAACTCACACTGATGAGAGGGCTAAGAGGGATCCTCTGGGAAATACAGCCCTGAGAGCTGGGCTCATCTGTCAGTGCCTGACCTAGCTTTCCCTCACCCCACCACCACCACCTCTGCTGGCTGCTCTTCTCTGTGAGAAATGGTACTTCCTTCCTCCCTTCTACGGGTTTCTTAGTTCCTTTCTCCCCAAAGCCTTAGCCCTGACCTTATGCTCCTTCCTAGGACTGAGTTAAGGAAGGAGTAGGGCCTCTCTAGTACCTTGTCCCTGTGAGACAGTTTAGTTAATCTTTTTGTCACATCACAAAGAACGTAGAAATAGAGGTGCCTCCCTAAGAGCTGAGAGCGGAGTATGCTAGTGAAAATGCTACAGGTGCCTTGGAAACACACAATGTCTGGTGGGGCTGGCTGGTCAGTTTTGCAATTTTAGTTTAGACATGAAAAAGAGACTTATGGCCAGCTGGGCGGTGGTGGCACAGGCCTTTAATCCTAGCACTCGGGAAGCTGAGGCAGATGAATCTGTGAGTTCTAGGCCAGCTTGGTTTACAGAGTAAGTTCCAAGAAAGCCAAGGCTACACAGTGAACCCCTGTCTCAAAAACTAGAGAGGGAGAGAGAGAGACTGACTGACTGACTGACTGACTGACTGACTGACTGACTGACTGAAGGTAAAGTGTCAGTTCCAGGTTAAAAAAATAAAAACCAACCTGAGGCAATGCCTGGGAAAGCAAGTGTTGGCTACAGGAATTATTCTCCTATCCTTAGGAGCCCTGATCCTCTACTGAGATGGCCACTCCTTGACTCTCAGCATCCTCAGTTCCATCAGTATTAAAAAGTATGTACTCTGACCCAGAAGACTGAAAAGACAAAGGTGTATAGTGTGTTCACATTGCACAATTACAGGAAATGACCTGTGGATGGAGCAAGATTTCTGTTGCAGCCTTTTAGAAGAAATGACCTGCTGGGAGTTTCCCCAAGCACCATGCCAGTCTCTCTCTGCCCCTGACCCCAGCAGGGAGGCTCAGCATAAATACCAGCCTCCTCTCACTGACAGCCACAGCCACCCATCTCTGCCCACCAGACATCAGTTGAGGGACAAACCTATGCACAGATACTCAGTGTGTGCTGTGTTTCAGCAAGTGTGCTGTCCTCTCAAGGGAATTCCTCACTTCTGTTCACCTGGTGTGGGATTTGTGCAGGCTGAGTGGGCACGTGGGAAATGCTTCCTGCTGAATCAGAGGCTCCTGGAGAGAGTAGTAATCTAGTCTCTGCTCCTGCAGCTCCATCAGAACTGCCTGCTGCCTTCATAAACAGTTCAGCAGGCAGGATGGGGTCAGAACTGAGACCTTGTGGCTCTGAGCTGGGTCCTGCTGTGAGGTCTCCAGGGGCCACTGCTAGGACACTACTGAACATCAGTAAGACAGAACAACCAGGGCGTCTGTGGATGAGACACCCAAGAGGGAGGCGCCAGACTGTGGGCGTCTCCTTCAGCCTGTCCTTTCATTTCAGCAGGATGAAGCTTCTCACTGGACTCATTTTCTGCTCCTTGGTCCTGGGAGTCAGCAGTCAAAGCTTGGTTTCATTCCTTAGCGAGGCTTACCATGGTAGGGTTTGGGGGCAGAGAGGCACAGCCTCTAGGGGTCTCCTGAGTGTTGGGAGAATTCCTGCAGATTCTGGAGTGTTAGCACCTAGCTTTGATCTGCCTTTTGTGATTGCTAGCTCCTGTCTCTGGTACCCTCTGTTTGAAGTCTTATCTGAGAGTTTCCTAAGGGGTTTAAAGCCTATGCAAACTTGGTTTAGGACCCAAAACACTGTGGTATTCCTTTACTGAGAATTTGCCTTTGGCATTGTCCTGTTAGGGGGCTTAGATAAGAGGTTTTGGTAAATGGAATTGACTTACTAAGGTGTAAATTGTATAACAATAAAAGGGCCCTTTGCTAAGCTACAGTGGTTCAGTCCAGAGAGATGAATCCACCTTGCAGTTGGAAAAGGCGAAGATTCATCTTTGAGGTGCCTCTGTGTCTTCATTCCATGGACCCTCATTAACACCACCTGTTATACAACACCCGAGCATTCAGAAGAGCTGGACTCACTGTCCTGCTTGTCAGGATGGACCAGGGACTCTGGCAAGACTTCCTGAAATGCACTGCCTACAGCAGGGGGCAGAGCAGAGATCACAACCTAGCTGTGCTTGAGGACAGTCCTGTCTGTCAGTCTGCTGGACACTTTCTAAATTCATTTGTGACCAATATAAGGTACCAATGGCATCACCTAGAGAGTTGTAATACCACCCAGGTCTGGACCAGTCATCCCCCTGCACCTAGAGACTCAAGATTGGCCTTGGGTGTGGCCTGGCGTGGTGACTCTCAGTGTCTCCTCAGAGGATCAGAACCTGCAGCCACAGCTGAGATCATTGCTTCAAAGCTCCCTCAAGACAGCACAGAACCTGTGCAGTCTAGTCCAAGGGCAGAGATGACAGTGTCACTGTGGTGCACATGCTCTCTGTCAGGACAGAATTCTTAGGGATCAGAGTCGATGCTCCCTGTGTGCAGCCCCCCTCCGCCTTCTGTATACTAAGTCACCTCAGGATGGGACTTCCTAGCTGAGGGTAGCTGCCTCCAGAAACACTGGCCCTAGCTTGGAGGTGGTGTGCTCGCAAGGCATTTTCAATGGCTGTAGAGACACTAGGTTGCACTACTAAGGAAATGTGCTTTGAGGTCCAGTGGCAGAAGCTAACGACTCTGTAGCAAACACTTCCACGATACTGAAGCTGACACACTCTGCTATGTAATGACATTGTGCTGCCTCATTGGCTGCTTCCCACCCAGGTGAGGGGCAGCTCACAGCAGCACTGTGGAAGAAAGGTGAACACAGGGCAGCTGGGTCCCCTAATGGCCCTCCTGAGTTACTAAGAGAGGACAGTGAGGATCAGGAGATGATCTTCCATTCACGCTCTCAGCTGCTCTGACCACAGGCTCAAGCCATGAGTTCTTTTCATCCTCTCTAAGGCATGGGCAGAGCTTTAAGGTTCATGTTCCTGCTGTCTTTCCCATCTAGGGGCTGGGGATATGTGGTGAGCCTACTCTGACATGAAGGAAGCCAACTGGAAAAACTCAGACAAATATTTCCATGCTAGAGGGAACTATGATGCAGCCCAAAGGGGTCCTGGAGGACTCTGGGCTGCTGAAGTCATCAGGTAAACATAGATTGATTGGAAGACTGGACCTGGGTAGCAGGGCTTGACACTTCTGGGGGAAGTAGTAGAAGATTAGCTCTGGAGAGGGTCATGCTAATCTCAGATCCCTCCTACTCTTGCTTATCCAGGTACTGGCTCCATCTATGCCCAGTGTAGACCCTGGGTTTGGGCAGTCAGCACACAGCCATGTTATGTGAGCCTGCTCCCAAATGTAGACAGGGAATGACTCTCATCATCACCAGTGTTTCTGGTGTTCAACAAGTGTGGGGTGATCAGTCTGGGCTGACCTCCTGCCTGGCCCTTCCTGGGTTCCTCCTAAATCCATACCATGCAAAGGGGGAAAACTCAGACAGTGGACTGTGGCCATGCATCTTGGTGATGGATCTCTTCCATCTCTGCTTCTCCTAGTGATGCAAGAGAAGGCTTTCAGAGTTTCATAGGCCGTGGACACGAGGACTCTATGGCTGACCAGGAAGCAAACAGATGGGGCCGCAGTGGCAATGACCCCAATCACTACAGACCTAAAGGACTGCCTGACAAATACTGAGCATCCTCTTTATTGCCCCAGGAGGCTGTGATGTGGGCCCTGAGGACAGGGACTGAGGTTCTTCTTTCTCATGAACACTGGAGTTGCTTGGGAACACACAATAGTTATCTCACATGAATATGCCCAAGAGTTTCAAAACTGTGTTATTCTTGGAGTAGTAACTACTGCTTGAAAAGAGGGTAATAAACACTAACATGGAAGTGGAGCTGAGCCTGAGTATCTGTCATTGAAGGACATTTCTGCGTTCACACAGGGCAGACACCACTCTCACAGAATCTGGCATGATCCCTTCTCTGGGCTCCTGTGCTATGGGTATGTTGTTATTTTCAGGCCTTTCGATGTCCAGGCCCTTACTCCCTGTCAACCACGTCCAGTCACCTGTTCTCATACCACAGCCTTGTGCTCCCTGTCTCTGGGGACCAGGTGCACAACCATAGGAGGACTTGCCCCGCAGCTATCACCTGATCTTGCTCACTCCTCAGCAGCACCGAGACAAATCCAGTATTGCACAACTTCTCCATCCTAAGAAATATTCCCAAGTAGTTTCCTCTCATCTTAGGTCCCTATTTCCATGAGAAAATACTATGGCCAAAGCAACTTAGAGAAGGAACAGTTTGTTTGGCTTACACTTCCACATCACTGAAGCAAGTCAGGTCAGGAACTCAAACAGAGCCGGAACCTTGTGTCAGGAGCTGATGCAGAGGTCATGGAGAGGTGCTGCTTACTGGTTTGCACCTCATGGCTTGTTCAGCTGGCTTCCTCATAGAACTCAGGACCACCATCCCAGGGATGGACCACCCACAATGGCTGGGCCCTCCATCATCAATCACTAAGAAAATGCCTACAGCCAGATCTTATAGACACATTTTTAATTGAGGCTCCCTCTTCTCCAATGACCCTCTTGTGTCCAATTGACACAAAACCAGCCAGCACACCTCTGCTTGACTTACACTGGGTCCAGAGAAATATCACAGGGAAAACTGTCTCTGGGGATACAGACACAGCATCAACACCAAGATGCAGCCTGTTTGTGTGGCCTTTGACATCCCTGTTCTGGGGAAAAAAACCACTGTCCTTCTAAGCCTATTCTGGCTGTACAACCTACACACTCCTCAGGAGTCTGGGCACTTTCCTCCTTAGATAGGAATTCTGAATGCTTTTCTTGTATTGATCCTCTAAGAAATCGATGACCTGGCCTTTCCAAACTAGTGAACAGACTTCTCTGTCCACATGTTCTACTTGTCACATGCTAAGAAGTGGTGGTTGTTGAGACAGGGTCTCACACTGTTACTCAAGCTAGTCTTGAACACAAGAGATCCTCCTGCCTCAGGCTCCCAAGTTCTGGGATTACAAGCATGTGCCACCACACCAGACTGTTTAAAAATGTTTTATATGAGTATGGTGTGTGGGAGAGTACTGTGCTGGCTGGTTTGATGTCAATTTGAAACAAGCTAGAGTCATCAGAGAGGAGGAAATCTCAATGGAGAAAATGTCTCCAAAAGATCCTGCTGGAGGTTGTGTAACTTGGTCTTCATGTGAAACTCCTAACAGTGAGAGCAGGGTCTGTCTCTGACTGTGTTGCCTGCTTTGGAATCCAGCCATAATAGAAGAGGAGGTGCCTAATCTCGCTGCAACTTGATATATCATGGCTTACTGATATCTAGGGATGCCTGCCTGTATCTGATGAGAAACAGTGGGGGAGTGGATGCGGGGGAGGGGGTGTAGGAACTGGGAAGAGGGGAGAGAGGGGAAACTTTGATTTGATTGTAAAAACAAATTTATATATACACAGACCAAAAGAACCCACACAAATTAAAAATATCTAGCTGTAGGGTATTTTCTTAATTAGTGGTTTATAGGAGAGGGTCCAGCCCATGCAGATGATGCCATCCATCAGCTGGTGGTGCTGGGTTCTATAAGGAAGCAGGCTGAGCAAGCCATGATGAGCAAGCCCGTAAGAAGCACCCATCCATGGCCTCTGCATCATCTCCTGCATCCAGGTCCCCGTCTTGTTTGAGTTCCTGTCCTGACTTCCTTCAATGATGGACTATGATTATAAGTGTAGGTCAAATAAACCCTTTCCTCCCCAACTTACTTTTGGTCATGATGTTTCATCACAGCAATAGTGACCCTATGACATGTGTATGTTCATGCTTGCAAGTGTGTGGAGGTACAGAAGACTCTTGGTTGATGTTGGCTGTTGTCCTACTTTGTTTCTCTGTTGCTGTGATAAATACTTTAACCAGTTGTGGGGGAAGGGGTTTACCAGGCTTATAGGTTACAGTCTGTCACCAAAGGAAACCGAGGCGAGAACCTAGAGGCCGTCACTGAAACAGAGACCACAGTGGAGCACTGTTTCCTGGCTCTAGTTTGTGTACCGTTGACAACAACTAACCAGCATGGGTATCTTCCTCAGTTGCTCTCACTTCTGTTTACTGAGGCAGTTCTCTCTGAAGCTGCAGCTTGCCTGCTCCTGCTGGCTCTCTGTCCTTGCTCCCTGGGCACTGGGGTTAGAGGCTGCTACCACACCTGCCCAGCTTTTATGTGGGCCCTGGGAATGCAAACTCTAGTCCTCATGCTTCTCAGACAAGTGCTACCCACTGAACCACTCTCTCCCGCACGGTGCAGACTTTAATGTCTCTCATATTTATAAAGCCTTGGAAGGCTTGCTTTATTCAGCCTCACAGCTCGTCCTTTCTCTGATCTTTTGTTCTCTTTTCTTGCATTTCATGAAAATCTAGAACCCGACTTGGGGCCTCACTCTGCTGTAGGAATCTGACCACGGACCTGCCCCCCAGTACTACACTCTCCTGGAGTCAAGTCCATGGCCACACTACCCTCAAGGCCAGTGCTTTGAGCATGGTCACAGAGCCACCCTGCCACCACTGTCTCCCCAATCTCATTTATTCTGCCCCCAACTCCTTTTGTCCTAACTCCGAGACAGAGCTTATCCCCTCTCCCTCACCTCTGTTTGAACCTCCTCACAGGAACTGGAGATGTTCTGCTGGGAACTACTCTAATCTATGTTCACATTTCCTTTATTCTTTCAGTGTTTGGTTTTTCTCTAACAGGGTCTCACTATGCAGTCCTGACTGTCCTGGAACTCACTATGTAAACCAGGCTGTCCTCAAATTTACAGAGATCTGCCGCTTCTGCCTCTCAAGTGCTGAGACTAAAGGCTTGTGCCACTATGCCCAGCTCATTTATTCTTTTCAGTTGTCTTTCCTCTGAAAATATAACTTCACCAGTCTCCTCCCCTGAAGAGTACTCAATTCCACTTTGAGCCCCCGTGCCCTCCTGGATTTGTCTTCTCTGCCAGAAGAGGGCGCTGCCAAGGCAAGTCCGAAATAAGAGCCCTGCTTCTGTACACTTGGCTTCTTTCCAGCTGGTGTTTCTGGGACCCCCGGTACCCCTCACCTCAGAGAGTTTTAGGACTAACAAAATCCAAGTCTGCTTCCCACAGGTTCAGTGGCAGCCCAGCTAGATTGCCAAGGGATTCAGAAGTATGTATCTTACCTTTCTTTCCATGGCTGGTTCTCCCTGCCCCTCCCTGGCAGTGCCCTGTTGGGGGCAACTTCCCAGGAAGGCTGTTAGAACCCCAGCTGACTGCCTGGTCAGTGAGAAAAAAGCAGCTACTCTCCTGGATTCCTCCTTTCCAAATAAATCTCTTTCTCAAAATCTTCATTCACTGATGCACAGAAGAACCTTGCTGGGACATCCCATAGTGGATTTAGCAAGGGGGAGCTGAACAGATCTTTGCTGAGACGTCCCTCAGTGGACAGAGCAAGAGAGAGCTGAAAAGTAACATTTTTCTCCTGAGCCTGAGGGGATTGATACATTTCTGCAATTTCTTAGGCCAGAGAAGCAGAGCTCTGCTGGGAAGCCCCCTTAAGTGGGTGCTGAGCAAAGCTCAGCTGTAGCAAGCAGCTCTCCAGGAGAGGAGCAGGATTGCTATATCCTGCGAGGAGACCATCCCCATCACACCAGGTACAGTCTGACTTTCCCTAACAGTCAGGATACCCTTCTCTGCTGAAGCAGTTCCAGGCCTGACTTTCCCAAGAAGTCAGAAAAACTTCCCTCCAGGGATGAACTGTGTCTTAGCAGTTCCAGCTGTCACAGCTGTGCTAAACAGGACACCTTCAGGGCAGAGCTGCTGTTCTGAGCAACTCGAGGTGTCTGGGATACCTCGCCCTCCAGGGCTGAACTGTCTCCTTGCAGTTCAGCCATCAGAGCTATCCTAAGCATCTCAAGGTGTTGCCTGACTCCCAGGTAGTCAGGACACCTTTCCCAGAGTTGCAAAACTCACGTTTTGGTGCCAAAATCCGGGACCAAACCCAGACTTGTTGCAACCAATTTACTTAATTGTTGGTGCTGAAACCCAGGACCAAACCCACAGAGCTGCAAACAATTTACTTACACACAGTGCTTTTCCTGCTACCTGCAGATCAAGATGCAGGACTCTCAGCTCCTTCTCCAGCACCATGTCTGCCTGTGCACTGCCATGCTCTCCACCATGACGATAATGGACTGAACCTCTGAAATTGTAAGTTAGCCCTAATTAAATGTTTTTCTTTATAATAGTTGTCAAGTTATTGGGGTCTGTTCACAGCAATAGAAACTCTAATTAAGACAGTGCTGTCATCCCTCTTCTTGGCTCCCAGGCCTTATACCCTTTAGCTACCACCTCATTTTGTCTTTGGGAAGAGGAGCCCCTGGAGTCCTGGCAATGGATACACTGGGCTCTCCACCCCTTATTCCTGACTCAAAGTACAACCCTTGCACTGTGAGGTCTAAGAGACCTTTTTCCTATGGTTCAAACTCAGTCTCTAAAACCATAGAACTGAAACACTATTCCATGAGTACCCTCTGGCCTTGCAGGAGAAGGGAGGCTGACTCTGCCTGGAGCTGTTTCCACTGCACACCTCACAGGCGGCTTCCTCTAGCTCACATCTTTCACTGAGGTAAGGCTAAATTGCTGTGACAGCAATAACTCCAAATACTGAAGCTTATGGAACCTACAGATGCACCTCACACTTAGCAGTTTAGTTCCCATATCTCGGCCATCATGGGCTTCAGCTCTGCATTTCACATTCCTTCCAAGCTGTTTTACCACAATGCAGTCTTGCACCTCATATTATGATCTGAAGGCCAGAAACATCAGTCACCTTGAGTCTTGTCAGAAGTACAAAACCTCAGGATCTGCACCAGATCTGTTGTGACATTTACGATCACCTCATTTGTGAGTACCATGAAAACCAGAAATGCGGGTGCCCTACTACAGAAACCATTTAGAATTACAAGATTGAGGAAACAGAGCACTAAGTCAAGGGCAGGAGCTCTCCCAAGCAGCAGATTCTGTTACTGTGAGTGCACATGGGGCTTCCTGGGGCATAAGGGCCGATTGAGTCCCAAGGCATTCCCAAAGCATATCCACAAGGTCACACATACCCATGAAATAGGACAGTTTACTTTGAAATGTTCCTCAACGGGAGGGTTGAAAATACTATGACATAGCTGGGCAGTGATAGTATATACCTTTAATCCCAGCACTTGGGAGGCAGAGGCAGGCAGATCTCAGTGACCCATTTACCTGTTCTACATGGAGTGTCAGTTCTTATTCCTGGGCAGGTGGCTCTACACTCAGTTCCTAGGTGCCAGATCCCATGGTAAAGCTCTCTATCATTTAATCCATACAATCAAAACTTAAAAGAGACAAAGTACCTCACCAAGATCATTAGTGGGGAGATACACCCAGGCTGAGCGGCCACCCTCCCAGGACAAGCTCTTGTCTGCTCTGTCACTCTGTAGCGGTCAGTAGTCAGATCCAGACACAAAAATGAAAGCGAGACAACCACAAATCGAGTGTGTCCCGAACTTTTCAGCAAACGACAGATGTGAAAACACTGTCTCACGCTCAGACTGTTCTAATGTCAATGTTTGGCTGAAGAGGATTTTATTTTCTTTGCCTTGGAAAATAAATTCACGTGACGTGGGCCAGGAATACTTGTTGGGAAATAACGATTGTGGTAACTTGCCCTAGACAGGGAGACGAGGACATGATGGCAGCCATGCCAGTTCTTGGCATCTGCTTGCCTTGAGACATGCTCTGGGCTATATTTCAGCCACCATGTAGTGACCAAGGCAGAAAGTGAAGGGAGAGCTCTCTCCCATTACCTCAATGCAGTCTCACATTTAGCGTCAGGCAACACACCCCAAACCCAGGTGCTGCCTTGTTTCCCTGACAACCACTTCAGTCTACCAGGGCAGATCATATCCACGTCATGGGTAGGTACGACAGAATGTGTGCTTCTCTGGCTTGGTGTAAATGGGGGGAAAGAAAGAGGTCACTTATTCAGTATGTCTAACACCATTCCACACTGGATTTACCCAAGATGTTCCTGCAAACTGCTCAGAAATCAATCTCATGTCCACGTTCTGCTCAAACAAAACCTTCATCATTTATTACCAATACAACATAAAGTAAAGGCTCACAAATGACAATCTAGTAACATGGCTTAAATAACACCATCATTTGTTATAACTGACATTAGTGCTTGACTTTCTCTTACCATAGCTCTTTAAAAATAATTTTTAAAAGTGTGTGGGGGAGAGTGGCACACACCTTTAATCCCAACACTTAGAAGGCAGAGAAAGGAAGGCAGATCTCTAAGGTCTAGGCCAGCCTGGTCGACTTGTTCTAGCATGTTCCAGGCTAGCTAGAGTTACAAAGTAAGACCCTGTTTCCAAAAAAAGAAAGGGAAAAAAAGTGCATGACTCTTTTGGGTAATACTCTTTAAACAATGTCATTGTTCTAAGTCTTAACTCGGTAATTTCTAGATGGCCTCAGACAAGTGTAAATAGTACTGAACTCCAGTTCACAATATTATCTGTCCTCATGGAGCAAAGCGTCTACCCCCAAAAGATCTACCACAGTAGAAAACGATTCCCTGATGCACTAAAATCACAAACACCACTGTGTACGCACTGAACACCACATGGCAGTGAGCAGTCCCATGCTCGGGCCACGGAACCATGACCAACTTCTCCCAAGAGATGACTTTGGTTGACAAACTGAGGTCATAGAGCCACAAGAGCCAAGTGCCAAGGTGGAGATGGTGGCAGGAGCAGCTGCAGCAGCATGGCAGGTTCTGTTCCTGGCATGGTTTGGGGTATCCCTTTTCCTTCTGTGGCAAAGTCCTCTGAAGGTTCTGGAGCAGGATTCCACTTGGTCAAAATGATACCATGTCCCGACATATCTTCCACTAGGCCTGCTGTAACCAGAGGAACCGTTCACACTTCTCAAGCATGGCTTGTATCAGCGCTCTGAAATTCCACAGAAGGAACAAGCAAATTCAGTTGTCCTAGTTCATTCTTAATAGCAAAGCAAAAACTCTAAAGACTAAAGAGGACTCAAAACACTGTGATAAAAGACACAGGCTGAAACCAGCAGAGTGGGCTAGGAACATCATCATTCGGGAACTGGAATGTTGCCAGGCATAGATGAGGTCTCAGGTTCAATGCCCAGTGTCGGGAAAAAAGAAAGCGATCAACAAAATGAACAAGCAATCTGGAATGGGAGAAAGTACATGCAAATCCTACCTGGTAAGAGGCATCTAGATATTTAGAATATGGTGGAATTACACAGCTAAACTATCAACCTGACTCTAAAATGGGCAATAGACTTTGCTATTTCTCTAAGGATGATTTCGAAGCTGGTAAGCACACATATTCATTCAGCATCACTACCAGTTGAGAAGCTCTTCTCAAATCTAAAACCTCTGAAACCTGGAATACTTCTGTTCTGAGGTATATTAGCTATGGGATACTCAACCTATATTATTATCATTGTACTTTGATGAGGCATGTGGGATGCTCCAACTCCACAGAAAGTCGAATGATGGTTGTCAGGGGTATGGGAATGAAGGCCTGTTTAATAGCTCTGGCCCATCAATTCAGAGGAAAATAGACTAGAAACTGGCTACACAGCAACCTGCACACACTGAATCACTAAATGCTCTAGACAGCAAATTTCACATGCATTTGCTTTCTTTTTCTTTTCTTTTCCTTTTTTTTTAAGACAGGTAGTTAATGCTATACAGTCCAGGCTGGCCTTGAACTGCTGATCCTCCTGTCTCAGCCACCCCGGAGCTGAGATTACAGGTGTGTGCCATCACACTTGCCTATGGTTTGTTGTTGTTGTTGTTTTGTTTTTTTCTACAACATCTATTTTACCACAAATAGAAAAAGAAAAACTTGAGTAAAATAAGTGTGTGTGTGTGTGTGTGTGTGTGTGTGTGTGTGTGTGTGTGTGTAATATTTCAGTAAATAGTTTTGCTTTGTGTTTCAAACTGGATATTGAATTCAGGGCTTCATGCATGATAAATAAATGCTCTGACACTGAGCCACATGCCCCACCTCTTTTCACTTTTGAGATGGGATTTCACCAAATCCCCTGTGTCTTTGAACTCATGGTTCTCCTGCCGTGGCCTACTAGGCAGCAAGCTCACAGACCTGTATCAATACCATTCTTAGAGAACTGAGGATGCATGGTAGTGGGGTACTCACACTAAGCTGAAGAGTACCTTGATCATGCTGATGAGTAAAATTTTACTTTGGCCTCTTCATTTACACCATAATCAGCAAATGTGTATCAGTCTCCTTATGTGCTAGTGAGGGGTTGAGACTACATGATCTCTGCACTCCCATCTATCCTGATTTCTTTTGATGATGAACAGTGATGCAGAAGTATAAGCCACATAAGTCCTTTCCTACTCCACTTGCTTTTGGCAATAGTGTTCCATCCTAACAACATTAACTCTAAGACAAATAAAAAGTCTGTGATGAAGAGGTGAAGATGGGAATAAAGTCTTCCAAGTACAAAAAAAAAACATAGTTTAAAAATTGTCTGGACCTGGTGTGATGGCTTGCTGGGTAAAGGTGCCTGCCACCAAGTCTGATTACCTGAATTCCATCCTCAAGACCCTCGTGGTGGATGAAAAGAACCACATTTGTCCTGTGACTTGTACCCTCATATCATGGGACAACACACATGCTTATGTGCACACACATATGAATACAAAATAAACATATTGTTATAGTTATGTTTAATATTGCAGTGATGAAATGCTATGACCAAAGCAACTAGGAGAGGAAACACTTTATTTGGCTTAAGCTTCCACATCTCTGTTCATCACTGAAGGAAGTCAGGGCAGGAACTCAAACGGGGCAGGAACCTGGAGGCAGGAGCTGATACAGATCCAGGGAGAAACAGTGCTTACTAGCTAGCTCACACGGCTTGCTCAGCATGCTTTCTTAACCCAGGACCACCAGAACAAAGAAGGTACCACCCGCAATAGGCATCAATCACTGATTAGGAAAATGCTCTAAAGGCTTGTCTACAGCCTGATCTTATGAAGGAAGTTTTCCAGTCACGGTTCCCTCCTGTCAGATGACTGTAGCTTGTATCAAATTGACATAAAAACCACCCAGCACATATAAATAATATAGTTTTAAATTTTTAAGAAAAGTTCTAATGTCAAAAAGTTTGCAGATTGACGTGTTAGTGAAGCAAAGGACCAAATCCTTCAAGAGGACACAATACAAAGCAAGTCCATGTGCATAAGCATTGTCAGGACCAAAGAGCCAGACTAGTTACCACAGAGCTCAGAAAGGCTTTCTGTAGCCTGTAGGTTCCCTGGTCAGCTCTCTTATATGAACCTCTGGCCACCAACGATTTCTCTCATCACTCAGCAGTACAAACTTCTTGGTAGAGGAAAGAAATCCTTTTGCTTTCTTCACAAACTCATTGTGGAAGCTCTCATGACTCTCTGAACTCTAGGGAGAAGTTCCCACACCTTTCTAGCTGCATGTACCCCTTCGCTGTCATCTCATGAATCAGGTCATCAACACCCTGGGCAGTTGGCCTGCACCACAGCTCTCAATCCCTGTGTTAAAAAGAAAGTCCTAACAAGGTGCAGGAGAGTGTGTCCTGCAAGGAAGCCCTGGCTGCAGGAGAATCCTCAATAGGGACATTTTCTACTTCCTATGTGCCATTTCACTTAGATTATTAGTAAAATATAGAAGGAATGAGAAGAATCCAGAAAGAGGATGTGAATAAAACCTATGCAGAAAATAAAAGAATAAAAATTTAAAAATTATATAAAATAACAAGATACTGCAACAAGGAAAGCATAATAGTGAAAACAATAAAGGAATAAGACATGAAGTTGGTCTATTTGTGTTTTTCCGAACAACACAACATTTTCTAAAACTCTATACTTAAACAATGTCTGTGGAAGTGACTGGATTAGTGATAGATTTCATACAAAAAAAAGTGCAGCCTCAACTAAAGCATGTTGTTCCAAAGTGCTGAAATACATTTGAGACTTTAAACTAAAGAATTAATACACAAAACACCAAGGGAAGACAGGGCAAATGTCAAAGGCTGGAGTTATAGGCTATTGTGAGCAGCCAGACATGGGTTGTAGTGGGTAGCTGTTCCAGCTTTGACCTGGAAGTACTACACCCATCGAGGCTTTGGTAACTGTCACGCATACAAGGCAGAGCCGAGACAGGAGCCCTTAAGACCTGAGATCCGGTTGTGCCAGCTTTCTTGGTTCCTAGATCCTGGACGCTTGAGGTAGACTGAGCAGTTTTCCAGAGAACACAGCTGGACGGCACTACACCTTTTCCAGACCCTGTAACCTATCTCTTTACTTGTAAGTTACCCCACAAATAAACCTCCCTATTTACTATGTGGAGTTTCCTTAATACTACAACCAATAATGAGTGTTGGCTATCAAATATGCATCTTCTGCAAAAAAAAGAGTAAAGTCTTAATCCCTCCCCTGCAGTCATTCCCAGAGATCAATTTTAAAGAATTGAATGGGAATATTTTTATGAGGATTGCATTCATTGATTATATTCCACACTCTGAAATGGCAGAAATCTTTCTCTCATCCCACTGTCCAATACAAATTACATGGTATGTGATTATGTCATGTACACACATTTGCCTAAAACAATACATGACGTGTGTACAAGCGTTAGTAAAAAGGTACCAACCTATTCCCTAGGCATTAGGGGAATCCTAAATATTGTTAAATGTCATTAATTTTATAGTATTCTTTTATTTAAAGTAACATAGATGAGTAATATACATAATTTGAGTTCATAAATATTCAGGGATTTTTTTTCTAGCAGGTATCAATTCATTATCTCTTAGTCATAAACCAACCATTTTTTTACTTGGTTTTCTGGCACAGTTGCTATGTCTTGCACAACATATACTTATAACTTACAAAATATTAAAGTCTAGCAGGAATATTGAAAATTGGAAGGACATTAAAAGTGAATCCTCCTGGCAGACAGCAGCATCCATTTACCCCAAGATGGCACTGAACATGACACAACACAAAATTACAAACTTACAACATTATGATTTTGTATTTGTGATTCTGCTTTGTAACTCAATTGTATGGCTTGCAAGTATGAGTGATAACATGGTGTTGCAATGTCAAAAGACTAGACAGGACTGGGAGCCTTTCTTAGGCTTCTAGACTTGTGATTTTTCAAAATTTCCCAAGGTGTGCAAACCCAGGCAGATTTTTTCTGATGTTCATCCCTCCTGGTCAATGCTGCTTATAGTCAACAGGAGAATAGATGAGATCCTGAGTAAATTTCTGTTGTTGGCATGAGCATGGGATGTCTAGGACATCAGAGTCTCAGACTCATGGAAATGGGAAAGCCTTCCCCAGGTCAGGCTAAGTAAAATGGCATGATCTTCCAGTGATCCAAGTATAGAGGCTAATAGAATGTGCACAAAATACCAACTGTAGCTTCCTCTTCTTACTGACTGCATCCTGAGACTGTTCCCCTACAGAGATGAGATGACCAACCTCCTTGTTCAGCTGTATTTAATAAACCCACCTTCTTTTTTTTTTTTTTTTGGTTTTTTGAGACAGGGTTTCTCTGTGTAGCTTTGCAACTTTCCTGGAACTCACTCTGTAGCCCAGGCTGGCCTCAAACTCACAGAGATCCACCTGCCTCTGCTTCCCAAGTGCTAGGATTAAAGGATTGCACCAGCACCCAGCTCCCACCTTTTCTTTTAACTTTATCTAATACACATGCTGAGTTCCCGGGCTATAGTTGCAAGTTTTCCTGGTCTTGCCCAGCATCAAGGTCCCACAGCCACTTATAAAATTCCTGTGTCCTGCAAGGTCCTGCAACTGCTCAGACCCAAGTAAATATATAGAGGCTTATATCAATTACAAATTGCATGACCATGGCCTATGGCTCAAACTTCTTGCTTTTGCAAGGCCCATGGATAACAGACAACCTTGAGTCTTAGAGGAGAATGGAATTTTCATGATGAGTGATATTGCTCTGTATGCTGTGAATGTGTTGCTCTGATTGATTGATAAATAAAATGCTGATTGGCCAGTAGCCAGGAAGGAAGTATAGGCAGGATAAGCACACAAGGAGAATTCTGGGAAGAGGAAGGCTGATGGGGAGATGCCAGCCTGCTGTCCAGGGTGCAGCATGTAATGACACACAGGTAAAGCCATGGAACACATGGCAACATATAGATTAACAAAAATGGTCTGAGTTAAGTGTAAGAGCTAGTCAATGGTAAGCCTGAGCTAATGGCCACGCAGTTTTAATTAATATAAGCCTCTGTGTTTACTTGCACCTGAGCGGCTGTGGACCAGGAGGACATAGGAAAACGTTCAGCTACATTTTCAAGTGTTGTTATGTGTAGGACTCCTTAGTTCCATTTGGATGCATTTTGTATTTTGCCATGGTCGTGATCATATAAAGGCCAGTAGTTAAATCATATGGATAAAAGAAATGAGTTTGGTTGCCAAACTGGCAGGGTATCAATGTTGACAGTCTACTAGAGTAGGCTTGCTCTTCAGCAGTAGAACCAACTCTCAAATGGTTGGTGATATGTTAATGACTCTGTTCTACTCTAATTAACATGTGGAGATATCTGTCACAGAGTCCATAGAGAGGAAGTATCTCTAGCTTAGCTTTTTAGCCTCTAGACAAGTACAGTATTAACTTGAATTAGAAATGAGTCACTCTTGAGTGCTCAACATGAAACTCAAAGGATCCTTAAATAATAAGATTAGTTTTTCCTTTGTAATGGAGAAAGGCCTTTTCCTTATCCAAAGCTAGCATAGTGAAACAAAGATCAATTATTGGTAAACACCTCAGGGTAAAATCAAAGTTAAAGTGGACTATTTTCCAGGGCCTTCAATTCCAATGGAGATTAGATATTACTTTGTAGAAAGCATAGCAAATAGAAGAGACTAAATCAGTTAAATTCAGTGCTAAAATCTCTGGGATGCTGTGATAATCATTACATGTTCACAATCCATGACCCAGAACAACTTCCCTCTACTATTCATTATTCTTTATCATTGTTTCATCATTAGATTTTTCATTAGTTTTCTCTATAAACACCCTTTCCCACATGCTTTTCCAATATAGCCTCAGCCCTCTGCAAAACACCTGGATGTGCTGTGTTCCTGACATATATAGAGACCAGGTCCTGGCATTGGGCATCACTAGGCTCCTTTAAATCTCACCTTTGTAATGTATCAGTTATGAGACATGGCAGACACTGTAATCTCTGATGTCACTTATTATTTATTATTCAATAAACCAAGGCAAAAATTGGAGAGAAATATTTTATTTGGCAAAGTATAGTGATTTGATCTTTAAAGAAATAGTCTTTAAAAAGAAAAATTATTGAAAAAATTTTATTTTTATATGAAAGTGTCATTAAACAAAGCCTATGAAATGTTGCTTAGTCTTATTTTTTGCAATATCCACTAAATCCTACCAAATACCATCTTTGACTTAAATGTTAAAAATAATACATAAAGAGAAATGGTCCCCAAAAGGACAAATAACTCATGGAGCTCAGCTAAATATATAATGGAGCATATATATACATATAGTTTTACTATAGCAAACAAGGAGAGTGGTATATTTCATCTGATATTTTCTTCAGAATCTTTTTAGCAAATATAAGGTCCGTTTCTATATCCTTACCTCAGCAATGCTGTGGGTCATGAACTCTTTATTCACATGCACACCTTGACCATTTTCATTCACAGAAGATCTTTGCTGTAATAATGGATCTGATATGAAGATAAATGACTATAATTAGCTTTCTCTTTAGGTTTAACTAAGATTATTTCTTTTGTCATGACTGATTTATCTGTTTGAGTCTTTGGTGGTCCATGTAATTTCCAGCCAGGCACCAAAGGGAGGAAAATGAAGGTAAGTTCAACATCTATAGCAACTTGTTTTCTGTTCTCCAGAATGATCTTTCTAGGCAAATCTACAAGCCTTTGCACAGGCCTGTGTGGGAATGCCCTGTGTTTTGAAAGAGAGCCTTTATAAAACACAGAAATCAGTCTTGAATTCCTATAATAAAGAAAAAAGATTTTATAGGAGTGTATCTAGAAAACTCTTTTAAACCCCATATGAAATTTTCTTTCCCTCCCCCTTCTCTCTCTTTCATTTTGAAAGAGAATGGGGACAGACAGTATATGGATAGGTGCAATTGTTGAACAACTTAAAAGTTTATTGAAGATATGAAGTTCCTCTTAGGTGGCCATGGGAGTGAAATGAGAATAAATATGAAAAAGCACATTTCAGGACTGAGGAAACCTGTGGTCTACACCTACATCAGCAGAGGGGAGACATTCCTTTCTTTTCTTCTTCTTTCCTTTCTTGTCATCATCCTCCTATTCCCTCTCTTTCTTCTCTCCTCTCTCCAAACCGCCACTGCCTTACTCACCCAATCTTGTCCTCTCCTTTCCTTGTTATATGAGCAAGCAGCTCTCTGTTTCCTAGGATGGCCTTGAACTTCTGGGCTCAAGAAGTTTGTCCTGAAAACTGGGACTACAGTGCATGTGTATTTCGCCAACAATGTGTGAATTTGCTTTCTTCAGACCTCAAATCCTCTGTTCAACCTCCAATATTTTTCAAATCCCTGCAAGCATTTTGTTTGTTTGTTTGTTTCCTGATAAACTCTGTGATTCCATACCCAAGTGTGGTCTCTGGAGAAATGCCCCAGTCTTCTACCTCACACATGCTTAGGTAACAGTCCTGTGAGATTGCTGTAGTGCAATACTCTCCACTCTATGCTGTGAACTAGGAAACTGAATCAGAGAAGTTCCCTTTGGTAGCTGAGTAACACAGTATCTGATAAAGTAAAAATTCAACACCTTTAGCAGTTCTTAATAGAGGAAACATGAAAATATGGGTGTGGAAAGCATAAAAGTCGTTAATGAGGAAAATTCTCTTCTTAAGAGTTAGCAATGGACAGCAGAAGTGAACATACAGACCTGGGATCCTTTGACATAGAATGGCTGGAAGAAGTAGACCTAAAATTGGCCCCTTCTCCATGTTATTCTTTGCTTTAGGAGACACTAAGAAAGAATGCTGCTGAATTGAAGTATTGATGCCTACTGGAATGATGTCAATTCTGAGCCATTTCAATAGAAAGAACACCTGAAAGTACATATTTAAATTGCTGAATTCAAGTGAACATTCTAATTCAATTTTAATACTAATAGATTTTAGCTTCAATTTCTTTGGTTGGTTGGCTTGTTTGTTTGTTTGTTTGTTTGTTTGATTTTGAGACAGGGTTTCTTTGTGTAACAGTTGTGGCTGTCCCGGAACTCCTTTTGTAGACTAGCCTGATCAGAACTCACAGAGATCCACCTGTCCCTGTCTCCCAAGTGCTGGGACGAAAGGTGCATGCGACCACCACCTGGTCGAGCTTTAATTTCTTTAACAAGGAGGATACCCTCTCTAGCAAAGGGAATGACTGAAAGTGAAAATCACTGATATCACTTTCTACTTGCTTTTATCTTCTATATAAAAATGACTCCAAAATAATGATGCTTATTACATACTTGATATAGTTGTGTAAATGCTACTTTTACCTTCCATTGTAGCAGACTTTTTTTCAAAAGAATTTCAAGTGCTCTCAGTAATAGTGTGTCAAAAAGAAATGAGAAATGAGAGAAAAAAACAGAAGGTAGACATGTGAGGAGTCTTTGAAAAACTTCAGCTCCTGATCTCTGTCTACAGAGGACCTCCTGGTGCAGGGTGGGTGACCTCAAGGATTAAGGCAGATGTATCCAAACTCAGCACTGCACAGGTGGGCAACTTATGTGTGTGGTAGAGGTGGAGACTCGGAACAGCAGAGTACTGAAGAAAAGCAGGTATTTGTGAACGATATCAGGGTGTTTTCCCTGGATATCGTCTTAGCCCTGAAGAGTGAGAAGAATCCACAAAATAAAATAATTGTGAAGACATTCTCAGATGGAAAGATGAATTTTAGAATCACACTACACTAAAGTAAGCAATCAGAAAGATGCATGAGATGGAACTGTATCCCTTTATCCTGGTGTTGGGAATGAATTAGATCAAATTGGCCTCATCTTCTCTGAACTGCGCATCCAGGTGGTGACTTTACCTAATGCCCCAAACCTGACATAAGAACAGGTATTTTGTTCAGAGAATACTTGGAAAAACAGTGTTTGACACTGGTGTGTGATTTTCTATTCATGTCACCATCTTTTATTAAACACTATCTCATGAATTATAAAATTCACACACGGACTTCTTAGAGCCTGTATCTTAAGATAGAAATCAAGATGTGCCTGGAAACCATTGAATTATAGACAGGGATGGGTACATACAGGGTATAAAGTTAAATTGCAAAATTATGAAGCAAGTCAATTGCTGAATAATGAAAAATAAAGTAAATCACTGATTGCTAACTCTCAGGAAATAATGCTTCACAGTAAGAATTATAATTTCATAAGACTCAAAGGCATATAGAAAACAGGGAACTCAGTGTGTGTAATTTGCTCCTTCAAGAAACACAAGATACATAAATGTGGGTCACCATGAGATTATAAATTACAATAGAAAGTATATCTTCAATGCATACCATGATTTTGGAAACTCTAGTTTTTATTCTTTGATACATATGCAGCTACCACAAAAGGAAATGGGTGACTCTTTATGGGAAATGACAGTGTTTCTGTTTTCTTACTCAAGCAGCAACATCTCCAATTTATCCTAAATTGCCTATGAGAAGCAGGTGTTCATAGTTGCCGTATTGAATTGTAGTGTGAAGCTAGGCAGTGCTGTAGTTTCTTTTCTGTGTATGAGTGATGATGATGCCAAGTACCTAGAAGATCACATCCACCATGAATTCCTTGTGCAACCACAGCTCTGTGCACAGAGGACCTGAGAGTGGAGTTACAGGCAGCTTCACCTGGTAAATCCTTGGGTCACTTTAGCTGGGCTGAGACAGAGATTCAGTCATTATTTTAGTCTGTTATATTCATTCCTTTTATCTCTATCATTATCAGTATCATGGATTATTCTTCTAAGTCATGTATTCTCTCTGACTGCTAAGCCTCCCATATTCCCAACCAAAGAAAAGGTGTTATATACACAGCAAATTGGAAGAAATATAATGAATATCACTGCCCTTTAAGGGAATCAGAATGGTCAGAATCTTCTAGAAGCTATAACTAGGCACCTACTATATGTGAATCTGAATGTTGATCACTCAAGTTGGATTAGGAATGAAAACCTCAACAGTACCTCCACTGGATATTCTTATTCACCTTGTTTATGCTTCCTTTTGCAGAAGTAAAACTTTTTTCTCTGCCAAAATACTTCAGAATGTATGGTCATTTTTCTGAACCCAGAGATCCATCTCTCACATCTGCTTCTACCATGAATGTTGTTAGGATACAACTCTGGTTATCAGGCTTTGGGGTAATCATCTTTGCCTATAGAGATAAATTTCTAGCCTTAAGATGGAGTTTTTCTTTTCTTTCTTTTGTGTATTTGCTTTGGAGTGTCAAGGATAACTCTCAGGGCCTAGACACACACTTTACCACTAAGCTATATTCCTAGTTTATATTTTTCATGTGTTTTGTTCTCAATAATAGAAACAACATATTCACAAATACGTATGATGAATGAACTTCTAACATATGATAAAGTGAGATCCTAAAAATTTAAAAGTTCTGGAATTTCATATCCATATTAAGAACAAAACCTAATCACAGACAAAGGGGAAATGTTCCGAGGCATAGATCTGTTAATGACTACACCTGTAATATAAGAGAAATCCAATTGCTTTTCTCATTTTCATGTTTTCAGACATTGTAGTGGATAACTTTTGCAATTCTTCTTTAGAAACAAGCAGTGGGTTTAGAGCAACACAGAGAACTTGGGCAACTGAGAAACCCAAGTTAATTTAGTCACTTAACAAACTTCACAGAACCATTCTTCAAGATCTGACTCAATTAATTCACTGGGCCTGCTACTCCTCCCGCTCCATCAGCTCCACAGGGAAGGAACTCCCATGAGCAAAAAACTAGCCACTTTAGTTGTGGATGTACAGTTTAGCTACACACAGGCTTCCTTTACATCAGACTTAAAATTCTAGGTATTGGGTTTATATTTTGTGAGTCTTTGGCCTCACTAAGAACCTTTCTCTGTATGCTTTGTACAGTACACTTGTCACCATATTGGATACAGCACTTTATGAAACATGGCTACCATGTTAGTCATATACACACTACAACAACACTAGCCTGTGGGCTTTTACATACACAATTTCTAAGGCTGTCTGACTTTCTAACCCTATGTAAGACTCAATTTGAAAGTCAAGCTAGAAATCCCTTCCAGTGAAGAATAGAATTCAGTTTCAAATAGGTTTCATGGTTCTATCCATTGTTTTTCTTTCCTATAAAGTACTGCCTTGTGCTTTATTTTCTTATAGGTAGAAGAAATGACTGTGTTGATCACTATGAAATACACCTGGCATATTCCTTCCTATTGACCTGTCGTATTGAACACTTAATAAAACCTATCCATGAGACAAGAGGTTTCAATGTAAATAGCAACAGTGACTCTGATTATATTCTACAGGTCAGATCTCTAGATGCTGCACATATGATGAAGAATTATGTGGTTGTTGACCAAAAATACAACCATACACATTTTTGGTGACTGAAAATATCAGAGAGAGTTTGGCTCAAAGAATTGGGTAAGAACAGAAATACAGTATTTGAATAACTAAAAGAAGATAAAACTAATGGGGTAGATAGAGTATGAAAAACATAGTTATCCTTGGTTTGTTTTCCAAACATAGAGAGCAGTCACCTAAAATTAAGAAAGGTTTCTTCTTGTATTCTGGTTCTACTTCACTGGTAATGGATGGGTTGTCTAGACATCCAAAATTTCATCTGTTACTCACAGATGCAAATTACAGGCAATCTTGTTAGAAAAAATCTAACACTCTCTATTCTATGCTCTTCTTTAAGTTTGCACTGTTATCCTCCTGCACTTTGTCTTTTCTAGCCTCTGTTTCTCTTCATCCTCTTTTCCTTTTTGTATGCTCTTTCATACACTTTTTTCTCTTCTGTACAACAGTGTGTTTGTCTATCTGTCATCTATTATCTGGCAATTATCTACTCATCATCAATCAACTTGTTTGTCTATTATTATATGCCATTGATCATCAATCTATATGTGAATCTGTGTATCAGTTCATCTGTTGGTCATCTTTCTTTCTATTACCTACAAATCTAAATGGAAAACTGCACTTGCAAATGCAAACACACTGTTCACTTTGAGATATTTTGATCTAAGTAAATGGAAAGTTAGCTTAGAACCAATCCCTTAGGTGTAAATGAAACATGTCAGAAAGTAATTGTTTCTATTTAATTTATTTTCTGCTTTAATATTGAAATTATTTTATAACAGTTAAGTAAAGAGAAGAGCTAGTGGTTTGTTCAAAACAGAAGCTAGAACTAGTTTTCATACTTTGCCTATTGACAGGATAGAAGCACCCAGTGAAATACACACCAAGCTGAATTATATTTGCACTTGAGTTTACTAAATGGGCTCTTTGAAATTTTGATGTTGAAAAATAAGTGATTAAAATTACTTTATTCTACTTTAAATATTAAATTTCCTTAAGTACAATACTGATAATGAACTGACATAGTCTCTTTGAGGAAGAAAAGCATGGAGGATAGCTCAGCAATCTTGGACTCCACTTGACTTGGGCTATGTACATATCCATCTTCTAATGATGTGCTCGCCAATCTAGGATCCTTTACCTTCATGTACTTTGCACAAATACCGCTCTTCTACCAGATCTCCTAGCAATCTGTTGGCAGTCGAGGATGCCATCTTCATGGAACTGCATGTACACACCACCACTCTGAACAATGGAACAAAATTCTCCAACCACTGACAGTCATCAAACAGTTTCAATTGAACACTAGTCTAGCTATGTCTGAGTAAAAGAGTAGAGAGGGAAATCTATCCTAAATTTGTTTTGGGTACATTTATATAAAGCAAACGGTGTGTTGTATGTAAATGAACTTTTAAAGAGAATCAATTATTTACCACTGTAAGTCTATGCATAATTGGGTGTGCAAAAGATTAAAACGGAAACCCATAACCACATTGAAAATATAAAAAGATTACACAATTTATATATGTCAGCCAAAATAGAGATCCACACAAGCTATGTCCTTATGAACCAAGCTCTTCTTTCTCTTGAGAGCTGTTAACAATATTCTGGGTGCTTGGGTGTCTTCACTAATGGGACATTGTCATTCTTGATAGTATTCCATTCTGATCCCTACTACTGCTTTGCTTTTGAATAAAGTTTCTTGCTTCTTTTCACATCTGTGTGAGCCTTTAGTTCCTTGAATAAAAAGCCAACCACCTGGAACCAGCCACCTGAGATGAGAACCACCAGTTGCATATTTACCATGGCCCTCTTGGGTGTCCTGAGGAGATTTGGGATAAGATCTCCAGCAGTAATACTGCATAAATGCTGTGCTTTCGCACACAATCATTGGCTTTATTTTATCGCACTGGATGTGTGTGTGTGTGTGTGTGTGTGTGTGTGTGTGTGTGTGTGTGCCTTCACTTGCCTAATACCAGGGACATACCCTGGCTAAATTATTATCTTCCAACTCTTGACATATCTGATTTCATGCTGTCAATAGAACTAATAATTTCTGAAAGAACAAATATTTTGATGGAGGAGGGAGAGAGAGAAACAAAGAGAGACAATATGAAGAAGAGACAGACAGGGATGTCTCCATCAGCTCCCTCCCCTCATTGCTCAGGGAACTCTGAAGAAGAGAAGGCAGAGTTTAAGTGCCAGAGGGGATGGAGGACACCAGAAGAATGAGGCCCTCTCAATCAACTGAGGAAAGCTGATAGGAACTCACAGAGACTGAAGGAGCAAGCAAAGAGCACAGACAAGTCTGCAGCAGGTCCTCTGTGAACTTATTCTAGCTTTTAGTTTAGCATTTTTTATGGGACGCCTGAGTCTGTGAACAAGTGTGTCTCTGATTCTTGTGATTTCTCTTGGCCTCTTTTCCTTCTATGGTTTGCTTCTCCAACTCACCTTCAATGTGATGACTTTTGTTTGGCAGCCTGTGTTTGATCTCAAATCCAATATAAAGATTGAAGGAGAGAACCTACTCCATGAAGTTGTCCTATGACCACCACATTTCACAGGTGTACTCCCCCATAACAAAAAACAATCACAAAACCTTTAAGTAACTTCCATGAGGGATGGAAAGATGGTTCAGTGATTAAGAGCATGTGTTGCTCTTGCATATGACAGTTCAGTTTCCAGCACCAGTATCAGTAGGCTCTCAACTGTTTGTAACTCCAGCTCCAAGGCCCTCTCTGAGCTCTACATTTGGGTGCACACATCCACATGACACACACACATACACATAATTTAAAGTACTTTGCTTGCAGAAGACATGAGTTCAATTCCCAACACCCACATGACAGCTCACAACTGGCTATAGTTCCAGTTCCAGGGAGTCTGACCCCCTCCCCGTTTCTGACTCCTTGGGGACAAGGTACACACATGATGCACATACTTGTATGCAGGCAAAATGATCATTTACAATATAAGCAGATAAATTTTTTAAAAATTTTAATTAATAAGTAACTATAGCTTCCACAAGAGCCCCCACCCCTACCCTTTATTTGAGATCAGGGTGCACCATTCAGGGAAAAGGCCTCAGAGAACCTCTTTAGCATCCAAGTTGTACCTACAGATGTGAGGCCAAGGAGCAGCTCTGGTGCACTGTTTGTAATGCACCTGTCCTGTTGCTGAAGTCGGCAGAGCTCCCTCCCCTCTAACCCTGCTGAACCGACACCTTCTAGGAAGGTGAGCACGTGAGGCAACCACTCCCATGGCCCTTAACTTGCAGGTGGAGTGTAATTGGGCCAAATCTTGCTAAGACAAAGTCACCTAGGAAGGAACCCAAGGAATGCACAAGTGTTGGGTGTTGAGTAATCCCTATCATGGCACTGGAAACAAGGTGGCCCTGGACCCTCACCTACTCCTGCTCTTTGGCTTTGCCCATGCTCATGTGGTCCAGCATCAGATGCTAATAGTCCCTTGTAGAGTAGCTCCCTGAGCTCAGAGCTTGATCCTACAGATTGTTGCCAGCCAGGGCAGGGACCCAGCTGTTCCTGCAGCAGATCATTCAGCACCACAGCTTTCTGGGAGGCCAGAAAGGGCTCTGAGGATGCAAGTGATATGGCCGTGGTGACATGTAAAGGCCTCGGGCAAACCAAATTCTTGCATCTGCTGTGTCCCAGGTTCCCCAAGCCTTGGAGGGCAGGACATGAAGAGGGTGTGAGGTGATGGTGGGGCTGGCACACAGAGACCCATGGCAAGGGCTTCTCCCAGTACACTTCACACCTGGGTGTGTACAGTGTGTCTCGGTTGAAGCAGAGCCTTTGATGGGTGGGGCTTGTAGACGGCCTGGGCCCTAGGAAGAGCACAAGGTAGAGAGAGGAGTGGCAAGCTCAGGTTACGGTCAAGAGGTTTTACACCTGTAACATCTCCTTAAGCTACAGAAAAATGGCCAGGGTGGACCTTCAGGGACAAAGCAGATGAAGAAGAGATCCTTGAAAGGCCGTGGTGAAGAGGTGTTGCACCCTGGTCCACAAGGCTCGATTGAAGGCAGGAAAGGGTGGATCTGGCATGTGGAAGTCTGCAATCAAACAAAGGACCTTATACACCTGAGTCTGGGAAGATGACTCCAAACTCCCTCCTTGGAGCCTACTTGGTAGTAGGAGAGAATTGACTCCAAAGCATTCTCTGCCCTCCACTCATGTGCTGTGGCACATGCACCCACACCCATAGGCAAAATAAACAAATGAAAGCAAAAGGCCTTGTACTCGCCATCCCTTGAGCTCTGGGTAAGTGTGTGGAAGAGCAAGGGTGACAGAGCACACGGAGGGCCATGGTCTATGGGCTCATGCCTGGTTCACTCAGGAGCAGGAGGCAGGGCTCAGGGAAAAGAGGGTTCATGAGGGGACATCTGGAGGTCTGGGCCTGTAAAGGGTGCCCTGGGTGGATCCTGCAGAGATTTCTGGTCTCTAGGCCTTACACCTGTGTGGAGGCAGGATGGGGCATCTGGAACCAGGTGAAGGGGTGTCATCATTCCTGCAGAGAGTGGTGAAGGACCATAACGTTCCCCACTTGGGTTGAACAAGGGCCAGGCAAGGACATGATAGGTGGAGCACTCACACAGAACTCTACCATCTGAGATTCTTACCACTTTAATACCTGGGGCACTGGACTCCAGGACAGGGAGAGCAGAAGGGTGGGACCATGTTGGTCCTTCAAAGGGTTTTGATTGACAGGTCCTACATTTTCTTCCCCTCCTCCACAGGCAGGATGAAAGGGAAGGATTAGAGGGCTACAGGGAGGAACACAGTAGAAGATCCTTTTGCCTAGCTCACCTCACAACTCCTGCAAGACAGGAGATGGTAGAAATGAGTGGAAACCATGGTCAAGAGACATTAACATGGACCCATTTCCTGAAGGAGTAGGAGGAGAAATAACACCTCATCACCTACTGTGGACCTCACCAGAGGACAGCCTCTAATACTGGCCAAGTGCTGATTGTGAACACTCGATCACAGCACCAGATCTCAGATTGGAATCACTGGAGAGTCTGGTTTTCTTTAACACATGCGTACTGAGGTGCTCTGATTTCATGGGCCTGAGTTCCTGGATGTGTGCAAATATATAGACACACATTTGTACAAATACAAGTTTACATTCTATGTACACATTTAAAAGGAAGCTGAAAAAAGGTAGCTCAGACATAGAATGCTTGGCCAGCACTGGTGAAGTCCTGGGTTTCATCCCGAGCCCAAACTACCAGACTGCAGATAAAGTTGCCTGAACATTAGCAAAGAGCCCTGAGCCCCAAGGAGAAATTCACCCTTTTCAGGCCACACACTTGATACTTTCTGAAACTTCTTTCTCTTCCTAACTTACCATCTTCACTATTTTCCCAAACTATTTTAACTATATGTCAAATTTTGTTTTCTTGCATTTATGACTTCTACCTGCACTGCCCAAAATAGGTCTGAATTTCTGGGCACAAGTCATCCTCCTGCCTGAGATTCCAGAATACTAGAGTCTCAGGCAGGTCAAGCCACACCTTACAGGTAAAGAAATATAACGTAAGATAAAATTAAGGAAGGTATTTGTTCACTCAGAGGGAGTTAGAAGGAATGCAGTAAAGAATCAACCTCTTCCTCTTCCTACATTTCCCCAGATGCAAGCTGGGGTAACTGTCTTGGCCACCAGCAGGCTTCACAGTGGTCAAAAGTGCTTGTCCAATCAAAACAGAGTAGTGGAGCAGAATGCAGAATCTAGGCTCACTTTCTCCCTAGGGAAAATCCAAAGATCATTCCTCACAAGGACCCTCAGGACAAACCCTTCTTGTTCTCCACTTGGGCCTTCAGAGCCACTGTTCACAAGGCAATGCCAGTGCAGAGCCCTGAGTGTGCTTTGGACACAGAGAAGTTGGGCATGACTGGAAGCCAGAGCAGACAGGGCCAGAGGAGTCTTGACGAAATTTTGTGTACGTTCTGAAGTTCTGAAGCATTGTCTCTCTATCTGCTGAGGGCCAGGTTAGAGAGAAGACTCCATGGAGCAAGAAGGGAGTCAGAAATCCTGTCTTCACCTCAGTGGGCACTGCACATGAAGGATCTATGTGGAAAACACAGTGAGCACTGCACAGGTGGATGACAGGATTTATGAGTCAAACTTGATTCTAAATTCACCCTCTATAGTTACTTGACTACACAGGATCTCAGAAAGTCCAGACTGGTCTTTAACTTGCTACCGTGGATGATGATTTTGAACTCCTGATCCTTGTGCCTCTACCTCCCAAGTGGGGAATCCCATGCATGTACCTCCAGGCCGAGTCTATGCAGTGGCTCCAATCCCCACATCAGCCCCAAGAGGGTCTTTTCTAGCTACTGCCATTTCACAGACACGGGAAGCTGGCCCCTCCAGCAGCAGAGCCTAAGGTGTGGCTGCACCCATCCACCTTGTCTGGCACAGCCCATGAGGTAAACTGGGGCTCTGATAGCATGGACAGTTCCTATACTAGAGAATATAGGAGCTCTGCTATTGTCTAGACAGATGGAGAGGGGCCAAAGTAAAGGTGGCCAGTGGAGGAGGCTTTCGGAACATGTGGAGGAATTGCTGGGAGTCATGACTCCATTCTGGTGACTTTTTCAGAGGTGTGATAAAAGGTGTATAAGGGCCAACCTGAGGAGATCCTAGACTCCCAGTCCTAGAATCTGTAAGGGATCTAAGGGAGAAGACTGTGAGAAAGGCAGGACTTTGGGGAGGCTCAGAAGGCTCTAGGGGTTTGGAGAGAAAGCTCAGTCAGTAAAGTGCTCAGCCTCAGGAGCTGGAAAACATGAATTTGAAACTCAGGTGGCCATTGAGAGAACTTGTCAAAGAATGTGGAAGGTACCTGAAAAGCAGAATCCAAGTTTGTCTCTTGACCTCTACACCTAATGCTACACACACACACACACACACACACACACACACACACACACACATGCTGACAACAATGCACACCTCCAAAATAGTAATGGGGTCCAGCGCCTTTAGGCATGCAGATGCAGTTGGAAGGTTTCGCAAGTCCCACCAAGCCCCTGCAGTCCAGCGGCCCACTTACAAAATAATCACTCGGAAGCTTATATTAATTATAACTGCTGAGCCATTAGCTCAGGCTTGTTACTGATTGGCTCTTACACTAAAATTAACCCATAATTCTTATCTATGTTTAGCCATGTGGCTTGGTACGTTTTCTCAGTTCTGCCTTGTCATCTTGCCTCCTCTGTGTCTGGCTGGCTACTTCTGACTCTGTCCTTCCTCCTCTCAGAATTCTTTTCATCTGCTCACCCCACCTATACTTCCTACCTGGCTACTGGCCAATTAGTGTTTTATTAAACCAGTGTACAAAAGCATTATCCCGTAGCATGCAGAGGAGTGAGGTAAGAAGCAGTTGGGAAATAGACCCTGCAGCTCACAGCCTCGTCCTGCAGAAGGAATCCACAGAAGCATCCCTCTTCTAAAGCTCATGGGCCTTCCCACCTCCCGAGTGCACCCTGCACTCTTCTCTCCTCTCTCTGACATTCGTGCCTTTTGAGCTGTGGTTAGTTTCCCAGGGCAGCAGTAGAGCTATTGATAACTGGCTCTTGGGCAGACTCCATAGGAGTGTCCATCTATTGGGTGTGGTGAGGGTACAGGGGCGCAGACTAACGGTCCTGGAAATGAATACAAGAATTGGTAAAGAAATGTAGCACTGAATTAGAGTATCGAGGATTGATGAGAAGACTGGTCAGAGGACGGAATATTTTACACTTTCCTCTAATCAGCCAATCCTCCCCATCTCTACATTGGTGTTCAGGTCCAGGAAATTTGTTAAGTATAGAGGCACTTGCTTTCCCAGCCTGAGGACATGAGATCAACTCCTGAGCCCATGTAAAGATGAATGAAGAGAACCAACTCCAATCATGTCCTCTGACCTGAAAAGAGGCACCTATAAGGCAAACACACACACACACACACACACACATACACACTCCCAAGCCCATAGACATCCATACACAAAAGCACACATGAATGTGAACACGCAGACACACATGCCCAAGCACACATGAATAATGCTCACAACTTCAAGTACATCCTCACACTCATGAAGATACACATTTACATGTCACACACAAATGTAAAAACCACCCATGGGGTTGAAGATGCACGTAGATATACACACATTTAAACACCCTTTTTTGTAATGGATATGAGCTATTCCTCCACTGTGTTCTCTTTTGCCTGAGAAACTGCCCCTTGTCCCCAGGGGGGGGAAAAAAAAAAAACAGGCCCGGTTGTCACTTCATGAAAACTGTGGGATCTATGGCTTCTTCCTTGTTTCAGGCTCCCATCACAATGTGTGGGACCCCAACACTTTTTCAGTCATGTTCTCCCTCTCAGAAATTTCTTGATGAGACGGCTTAGGGGCCCTGGAATGCCAACAGCACAACCCCTGTGGTGGCCCGTGTTACAGCCTGCTACTGCTTCTTAGCTATCCATATCACAGATTGAGGCAGATGCATGAAGTTACCTCAGGGTAGATAGGGACCAGTCATTAAAGAATTAATGATAGGCATGTTACTTCTCCCAGCTACCTGAGGACCTCTGTCTCCTCAGGTGGGTCCAGTCAGTCTGTGGAGAACTTCATACCATTGTTCCCTCTAAGGCTCTGTCAACCATTAAAGGAGAAGTGGCCAGAGAGACAAGAGCACTGACCCTGGGTTGCAAGCTGCAATGAGTTGTTCACAGTCACCTGAACCTTCCCCCACTTACCCAGTGTCTTTGGCTTTTGGTAGCCACAGTGATGTTTGTGGCTCCTTGCTACTCCAGAATGTCAGCAACCTAAATCTCTAGCTCTGACCTAAACAGATCATCAATATCACTGCTATTCAAAGCTAAGGGAAGCTGAGGCAGGAGAATCATCAAGTATCTGTGGCTAGACTGCCTAATATAGAGATTCTACCTCAAAACATAAGCTTGACTAAGTGTCTATTTAGAAATATCAGTACCTTCCACCTCTCAGGGACTACTAATGTCACTTACCATGCTAACAAGAAAATGTCAGCAGCAGCAGGGAGGAGAAACAGCTCCATGGTCACCTGTGTTAAGGACAGCACCTGAGCAGTTCTTTGCACTTTTTGATGGACAAGCAACAGCATCTCAGGAGGTGTCCCCCCTTCTCTCTATAATGACCTTATTTGAGATAAGTTCCCACTATGGATTCCAAACAGGCTAAAAGTCATAGTACATTACTGCCTTTCTTCTCCAGTACAGGGAACTCGTGTGTGAACCAGCAAACCCAGCAAGCTTTTTCTTTTTGTCTTCTGGATGAATTACCTAAATTGCATTGGACCTCAGTGAAAACAAAGGAGAAGACATTAGCCACCATCCAGTCCTAAAACTTCAGGAAACCCAGGACATTTGTCCCTCCCTTATCGCTAAATTTCCTCATCCCATGATGAGCTTAGAGCCTTCAAATACTGCTTAAATTCTTCATTTACCTAGGCCAAGGTCATGTGTTTATAAATACAGTTCCTCCTTAGCCTAATAAGCTCCCAGTGCTAAGCCTGAGAGGGCTGTGCTTCAGGACAATAAACTATAGCAGGAATGGCAGTGA
This sequence comes from Peromyscus eremicus, assembly GCF_949786415.1. Lineage (NCBI taxonomy): Eukaryota > Metazoa > Chordata > Mammalia > Rodentia > Cricetidae > Peromyscus > Peromyscus eremicus. The sequence continues at coordinate 160,516,194 of NC_081416.1, read as the reverse complement.
CTTCCTGTCTCCCATTTTCTTCATCAGACCCTCTGTTTGCCACCCCAGGGTCTACCTGGAAGCCTCATGCAAAAAGAGTGTCACTGTGGTTTGTCTGGTGAAAATCGGGGAGAGCTGATGGCTGAGGAGAAAGTCCATATGCACTTGGTTAAAAAATTCCATGTTCCGTTCCTCACTCTCTTGCTGCCTTGTGGTCAGCAATTGCCTTAAGCTTCAACTAGAACTGTAACTCTACAGCTTGTCATCCTGGACTTGCTCTGCCAGTCCCTACTTGCTGGAAAATGCAGAATGATGGACCTGCCTCAAGACTGAGCACAATTAGCAAGACCCGTGAGCACCAGTACAAATTTCAAGAGTCCTGTGCTTACAGGTTTCTTTTTTTTTTTTTTTTGCTTTTTTTTATGAGTGTGAGTGTTTGTCCTTCATTTAGGTATGCGCATTTCTAGTGACAGCTGAGGTCACCAGAGGGAGTTAGATCCCCTAGAACTAGGGTACAGAGTATTGTGACCTACCGTGTGGGTGCTTGAGATGCAAACTGTGAACCTCATGATTGAGCTCAATTCTCTTCAGCACTGAGCCTTATCAAACCCTGTGTACACTCATTAAAGTGAGTGGTGCTCTAGGAAGCGCTGGAAATCAGAATGCTTTCTTTCCTCCTGGTCTGTTTATCTAGGAGCATGTACAAGGGATGGCCTGGGACACTCAGGCCAGTCCTGTACAAATAGAGCAACCTCTCTTAAAACTATGCACTGGCCTGCAGCATGTTGACTGTGGGGGATAGGTGGGGTCTTGGATGTGGGGTGTCTGTGTCTCCAGGGCCAGCTCTGATGTGAAAAGATATAACCCCTGTCTTCACTTAGGCCAGACCAGCAAGCAGTGGGGGAGAACACAATAGGGAAGGACAGAAATGGAGAAGTTTAAAGAAACGGTTTCTGGAGCAGGGGTGGGATGGAATGGGAGCATATACAAAGAGGACACCTACAGACAATTTCCTGCACTGATCTAGCCACAGATATCCGTGGGACCAGTGGTAAAAAAGCCATGCACTGTAGTGATGGAATGGTCATCAGTATGGCTTCCATGTAAGATCCATTTGTTGAGTGTTGACTTATGGAAATGGGTGAGGACTCACTACTCTCATGCAGGAATGGCTAGGGCAATACTTACCACCCCTGGCTGCACTTGAGGATCCCAGCAGGAATCATTCTCTACACAAGGTATTCACTCCTGTCATGTTTCACTAATTTCTAGACTTCATAAAGAAATGTTCAGTATTGGCTGCAGGTTTACAGACCATCCTAGGTCTGGTCCTGGAGGAGTCAACAAGCAAATGCAGCAGGGTGGGTGTCTAGGTAACTGAACCATTAAGTTGAATGTAGTCTGGAATTCTGGAAAGGTTTCAATGCCCAAGATGAAGATCCTGAGCCTTAAGAAGAAAGCAAACAGGAACACCTGTATGTTCTTCTCATGCTGCTTCCACATTCATGGGTTATCATAGAAACATTCAAGTCCCTGCTGTGAGATACTTCCTAAGCATCTTTAGTCAGGGAGGCCCCAGGCTTCTAAAACAACACAGGCTAGTACTATTTCTCTTGGTTACACACCAGAAGTAGATGGTAAGACCCTACTGTTGAAGACACCACCTTTAGTTCTTAGCACACAGAGAAATCAGCTGAAACTGATGAGCAAACTTCCTCTAATGCTGCCTAGCTTTCTTTGTGCAGGGTGGTGCTATGCATAGTACTGGGAGAAAGTAGGCATCAGTGTTCCAATTAATTAAGCATTCTACATACTTTACTGCTGACCTGCTGCAGATGATGTGCCCACAGATATGATCACGGCACTATTGCTATGACAGTAACCAAGCATGTTCTAGTTGGGTATTTGGCCTCTTCCCAGGATGTAATTCATGTGGGTGCCATACTTCTAGTGCTAAGCCCACACACTGGGGCATAAAGAGGACAATGGGGAAACATGCTACTGTCATTTTTCTAAATGGACATGTTGTCAAAATGCCTCCCAAATACTTATGTGTCCAAAGATTAGTACTGCTTTCCCATTGGTCAGAGAAGCTTCTTGGCATGGAGAGTGGTTAATACATTGAATCATTTACTTGTCAAACTGTTGAGAAAAAGTGTTGAGTGTTTGATTCCAAATGAGACATCACACATACACACACACACACACACCGTCACCATTCAGAGGCATGGTGTAAAATGACGCTGAAACAATTTAAGAGGTGGAAGCTGGAGAGGAGTGCTGTGAAAACCTCTTTTCTGGACAGGACAAGGGCTTTGCACTCAGGAAAACCCAACAGCTGTGTTTATCTCCACTAAAGCTTCTCAAGGGGGAGCGCTTCAGTATTCCAGAATGCATGGTGTAGGGGTTAGTGCTCTAACCCTAGCTAAGGAGTGATTCATACTTCTTTAGGGGGAAGGAGGAGTCATTTTTCTTTAGGGGTGTAAAAAATGGGAAGTTGCCCATGATTCAGTAGAACCCCACAAGCATGCACATGCAAGAAACCCTGATTAAACTCAGTGGGTTGTTCAAAATAGAAAACGGGGCAGGCAACTTGGCTTCATACAACAAGACCCTTGACACCAAGCCTGACAAGTTTAGAATAGGGGTTTCAGATGGGGTTGGAGGAGCGTGGGTGAGGGAGGTGAGGACTAAGTATGATCAAGATCAATTATAGACATACAGAACAATGTCAGATGCTTAAAATTTAAAACCACAGCAATGAAATGTTTAATCCCAACCCTTGGGAAGCAGAAGTAGGTGAGTTTTTGTAAGTTCCAGGTCAGCCTGGACTATAAAGTGAATTTCAGAGTAGACATTGCTTCACACTGAGATCCAGTCACAATAAATAAGAAAGACAGAAAAATGAAAAAGGAAATAAAGGAGAAATAGGCAACTAGGACAAGGTTGCCCACCAGTACCTACTAATCCTATTAGCTGGCAATCACACCTCTCACTTAACATGGTCATGTGACTCCTGATCAGAAGGAAGACTCAAGAGCTTGACACAAAACTCAACTTTAATTATAGAACTAAATAGAATTTTTAAGAAACTACAAATCTGTTTCAAAACACACTTATATAAAGAAAATACAAGTTTCTGTGAAATTTATGGAAAATTTCTAGACAGGGCCAACATGAGGAGAGAGTGTGTGCCCGAGCACAGTTCATAGTGAGCCGCTTTGGCCAGACTATCACTGGCAGTGAATTTGTCCCAGCATCCCTTGCGCAGGACAGCATTTTTATTTGCAGTTTGCTGTAAGCATTAGCCTCAGTGGTGAGTTCATCACAGCTAGGGAACTTTACATACTTCAAAACAAGCTTTTTAGGTAAGTAGACTTCTCTCTCTTGGCCAAACATCCTTTAGAGTTGTGTTGTAGCCAGAGTGGTCACTCAGGAGGACTGTCTTCAGGACAACATGGTCGTCAGACTGGATCATCTATGAGGAGGAGAGGAAGGCTACCTCGTGCTGTGATACATTAAACAACTATGACACAGTCCACAGAGCTGCACTCATCTTCTCTTGCCTTTCTAGGCTTGTGAGGTGGTCCACTTTGTTCCAGAGCTCCTTATTCTATACGAGATGCCCTGGAGCTTCAAAATCACTCATCAAAAGCCAAAAGATCAATGAATAAAGAGTTTAAGCCTCACATGTGATGCCCAAAGGTTCTTCTTGTAACCCAGCAGAGAATCCCCATTAATAGAATATTCTCTTTTAAACTCTGGCATTTTTCCCCAGTTTCCATGTGCCAGACTATAGTGCAACATTTCACCGAGGGAGACACCATGTAGTCTGCATCAGGAACTCCAAATTCTATGTGAAATTGTACATTGTTGGCAAGCCTCATCAGGGCATACAGCCACTCAAAAAGCAATAAGACTCATCTGAGTCAGAAATTTCTCTTTAAATTATGTCATTATCAGTTAGTTTCAAGTTCTGTGCCTAATCTCTTCAAAAAGTCATTTGTCTGTCAAAGAAGCCTCCAGGCAAAGTGAGACATGTAGGCTGATGTCTGGGATCAATGGAGACCAGTAGATGTAACCAACCATCTTATTAAATAAGAAACACAGAGCCGATTCAGATAAGAAAGCCAAGAGGTCAGAACTAAGAGCCTTACCCTTCCTGCTTCAGCTATCCTGCTTCAGCCAAGAGAGCTCTCCGAAAAAGAGGGCCTACTTCCTGTGTGTATGTCTTTAAATAGTCTAGATGTTCTGCCTTCTCATTGGTTGTAAACTAAACACGTGACTGCCTGTATGTACCACCCTCCAGGTCCTTAAAGGAGTACGCCACCACCGCCACGCACTTGCTATGGCTCTAAAACTCTGACCCCCAGGCAACTTTATTTATTAACATACAATTAAAATCACATTTCAGTACAAGTAAAATACCACCACATTTCCCCTTTTCTATTTTAATAAAAAGGAAAAAAAGAAAAAGGTTATAACTAACAAAAGAAAAACTATATACAAAAGTACAATAACTATATACAGTATATACAAATAATAAATGTCTAAACAACGTCTAGTCCATTTGTATTTGACAAATTCAGAGATAATAATTTCATTATCCTATTTTGTTAAGTCCAAAATGTATCTAATTCACTTTCTATCCTAATTAATGTTCAACTATAACTAACTAACCTTCAACTATAACTAACTAATCTTCAACTCCCTCAGAGACCCAAGAAGGAAATAATATTAGCTAACAAAAATAAAAACATAAAGTGCATGCAAGCAACTTCCAAAAAATTTGTGAGTTGACAGAAACAGCCAGCTGCCTGGACATTCCCCTGAGGTTTCTCCGCAATGCTGGGGCATCATCTTCAGCCTATATAGGCTTAGCATATCTGACAGACTCATTTGTGAAGTAGGATGTACACAAGGTCAACAGTTCAACCTCACATTGGGTGAGAGCAGTCCATGCACCAGAAACACCTGAATTCCACTAATGTCATGTCATGATTCAGGATTTTAAATTCTGGAAAATGTTGATGGTTTTTTAGTTCAGCTCTCCATTCTTCTTGGCTGTGTACATATGGCTTCATCTCAGCATCCCGTTCTTCTCCACATCTCTCTATCAAATGCCAGTCTACTATTGAGAGGCGTGAGCTTAGTTACTCTTCAAGAATAACTGTTTCAGCTGCTGTTCCATAGCACATCAGAAGCCATCGGCCCACTGCCTGTTCAGCTGCCTTCGAAGAAAAGGGCACTGTACCTTTGCGAAGGCCACGTCAGGGATGGTGCCATATTATCCTGGCCTCAGAAGATGCCTTTTGATAAAGCCATAACCACGCTTGTTTAGGCAAGAATCAGTAGTCCTTTGTTTCATGTCCTGTCTGTCCATTTTGTCATCAGTTGATTCGAGGATACTTAGTTGTCCAGTGGCTAACTTTTGCCACAATGAAAGCTAACTCCATACGCAGTTTCTTCAATGCCCATATTTTCTCTGAAGTAGATTGGTACTGCCAGGAGCAGACATGTCTCATAGTCATAACAAAAAAGAAAAATTTTCTAAGTTATTAAAACATTTTAAATGCCATATTCTATACATCGCTGAAGGGTTTGAAGATGACCTATCTAAAATATATCTGCTCAATTTTTAAAACATATCTAATATGACTACAAGTTCTATTGTAATGTCTAACTACTAACTATCATTTCTTTATATCCTAATGGTAATAATAACATTCAAGGATCAGAAAATTGCATTGTTAAATGAACGATATAAGTACAATTAGAAATATACATATAGCATTTTCTAACAATATCAATTTCAATATATATAATTTGTATACAATATAAAACAATCCAATCCAATGTAAAGTATTTAAAACTAGTAATTGTCTTTTTCTTCTTCTTTCTTTCTCTCTCTTTTTTTTTAAAATAAGAACCTTAAATCTAATCTGCTTAGTCTTTTTCCTAACCCTTGACAACAACTTGTAACCAACCACCCTAAACAATGAAAATTATCCCAGACCCAAAACCCATTAAAAAGACCAAAAAACCACCCACCCCACACCACCTCTTTGGGAATGTGGGCGTCGTATTCTTAAAATTGCTTCCTGCTGGGTATGGGCGAAGTTATCTTTATCCTGAAAGAAAAATTTTAGGTTAATTGTCAAATTCTAGGAAAGGTAACTATATCCTTCATTATCCATTCTGTGTATAATGCCAAAGTTCAGGGTTTACCTCAAGTCCTTATTCAAGTAGTCTTTGAGACTGGATCATCTCAGCTAGTCATCTCAAAATTGCTCTGAGCACCTTGTAGTTCAAAGCTGATCTGTAGATGATGTTTGTCAGCTTAGTGCTGTTATTATTGTCCACATGGAATTGTTGTTGTTGTGGGGCCCCAACTTCTTCCTGGAGACTTCAGTTGATGTTAGGCCTGGCCGTGAATTCCTGCAGAAAACTGATAAGAGACTCGAACACAAAGACACATATATGCAGCTAATTGAAGCCTTTTTTTTAGAATTAATTAGTACTCTATATGACCATTCATATCTTAGCAAAGTTTAAAATGTATATATATATATATATATATTAATCTTGTAAGTTTTGATATAAAATTTATACTTTAAGAAAAGTTTAAAGAATCAGAATAGAATCAAAGAGTTGAGATTAGTAATAGAATAGTCCCTTAATTAATTTGGCTTTTCTCCTGTCTCATAGCAGAAGATGGCTCTTTTATTCTGGCATGATACAGGGAGTTTGCATTTTCCTTTTAACAACATGCTTGAGTTTAAAGAAGGAGAGAGCCATTCTCCAACTCCAAAGTCAGCTTTAAATTTTAATTGGACTGGGACTATTTATTAGAAGACCAATAGTGTTAAATCTTTAGAGAAAAGCAGAAACAAACATTTAGGAAGACATAAAATTTTTTAGATAATATATATCCATACGCCATTTCACTCTGCTTCCTGGGATAGATGATTTGTCCCTTTTCTTCAGTTGTCTTATTTGTCCAGTGTTCTTCAGATTCCTTAACCTTCATTCTCCTAAAAGACAAAAACAAAAACCTTTCCCCAAGACTAATTTTGGGGATGTTCCTTTTTGGCAAGTTATTATCTGATTAAATGAAAAGACATGTGTTACTGGTATAAGTTAGTTTAAATTGGATGTTCATGTTGGTTGATGAGCTATCACCTCCTCTAATTAAGAGGTTTCTCTTGTTCAAATCGAAGCTTTATCAATTTTGATGGTACCCACAACTTATCTTCTCCTGTAGAAACAAAAGCAAAACCTCGTCCCCAATGTAACACATACCCTGGTTTCCATTCTGAGGTCAGCACATCCTTAAAATATATAGGCTGATTTAATTCTGTAGTTTTTTCTATTATCCAATGTCTCTCTGCAGCTGTTGTTCCTTTCTCATTGGCATTAAGAAAATTCAAAGTTAATAGAGCATTATGCAGTCTATTTCTGGGGGTTTTTGTTGCCCCTTTCTGTTTATTTAGCATATCCTTTAGAGTTCTGTTTGATCTTTCTATAACTGCTTGACCTGTAGGATTATGTGGTATGCCTGTAATATGCTTTATACTGTAATAAGCAAAAAAACTGTTTCATTTTAACAGAGACATATGATGGAGCATTGTCAGTTTTGATTTGTGCAGGTATACCTATGATGGCCATAACTTCTAGCAAATGAGTGATTACAGAATCAGCTTTTTCAGAACTCAAAGCAGTTGCCCACTGAAATCCTGAATAAGTATCGATAGTGTGGTGTACATATTTCAGTTTTCCAAATTCTGCAAAGTGAAACACGTCCATCTGCCAGATTTCATTCCTTTGAGTACCCTTTGGGTTACATCCTGCTGGTAATGGCGCTTGATTGTAGAAGGAACAAGTAGGACATTTCTTTACTATTTCTTTGGCTTGTTGCCAGGTTATGGAAAAATCCTTTTTTAAACCTTTACTATTGACATGATGTTTTTTATGATATTCTGAGGCCTCCAGCACATTTCCTATTAATAACTTATCAATCTCATCATTGCCTTGTGCTAGAGGGCCTGGCAGACCAGTATGGGATCGAATGTGAGTTATATATAAAGGATGACTCCTTTTCCTGATTGTATCTTGTAATTGAATAAATAATGAAGTTAATTCTGAAGCATCAGGGATAAATTCTGCAGTCTCAATATGTAATACTACTCTTTCAGCATACTGAGAGTCAGTTACTATGTTGAGAGGTTCTGAAAAATCCATTAATACCAACAGAATAGCATATAATTCTGATTTTTGAACTGAATTATAAGGACTTTGAACCACTTTACTTAAATTTTCTGATTTGTAACCTGCCTTTCCTTGTTTGTTGGCATTATATAAAATGTACGAACTCCAGATATGGGCTTTTCCCGTACAATTCGAGGCAAGATCCAATCAGCTCTCTTTATAAGATCAATTCTATCGCTTTTGGGATATTTGCTGTTAATTTCTCCCAAAAAATTACTGCAAGCTCTTTGCCAAGGTTCACTTTCTGTCCATAATTTTTCAATGTCCTCCTTAGTTAAAGGTACGACAATTTCTGCTGGGTCTATTCCTGCTAATTGACGAAGTCTCAATTTTCCTTTCCAAATCAAGTCAGAGATTTTTTCCACATAAGTTTTTAATTTTTTGTTTGGTTTATTTGGTAAAAATATCCATTCTAATATAGTATCTTCCTCTGCATTAATATTCCTGTAGGAGAATGCCTAGAAGGTAAAATAACCAAAATGCAATCCAGCTTTGGATCAATACGATCCATGTGCCCTTCATGTACTTTCTTTTCTACCAAGGCCAATTCTTTCTCAGCTTCAGGTGATAACTCTCTTGGACTATTTAGGTCCTTGTCACCTTCTAAGGTTTTGAACAAATTATGCAGTTCATCATTTTTTACCCCAACAATAGTTCGTAGATGAGAAATATCTCCAAATAATCTTTGAAAGTCATTAAGAGTCTGTAGTCTATCTCTCCTAATTTGCACCTTTTGGGGTCTAATTTTTTGTAGCTCTATTTTATATCCTAAATAATTAATAGAATCTCCTCTTTGTATCTTTTCAGGAGCAATTTGTAATCCCCAGCAAGGCAAAATTTTCTTTACGTCTTCAAACATTCTTTCTAAAGTATCTGCATTTGAGTCAGCTAGTAAAATATCATCCATATAATGATAAATTATAGATTTAGGAAATTTTTTACGTATCACTTCCAATGGCTGTTGTACAAAATATTGGCACAGAGTTGGGCTATTCAACATTCCTTGTGGGAGGACCCTCCATTGAAATCTTTTAACCGGTTGAGAATTATTATAAGTAGGCACTGTGAAAGCAAATCTTTCTCTGTCTTTTTCTTGTAACGGTATTGAAAAGAAACAGTCTTTTAAATCAATAACTATGAGAGGCCATCCTTTTGGTAACAGAGTAGGCAGAGGAATTCCAGATTGTAGAGAGCCCATTGGCTGAATTACTTTGTTAATTGCTCTAAGGTCTGTTACCATTCTCCATTTACCAGATTTCTTTTTAATAACAAATACAGGAGAATTCCAAGGGCTGGTTGATTCCTCAATATGCTGAGCATTTAACTGTTCTTCTACCAGCTCTTCTAAAGCCTGGAGTTTCTCTGTTGTTAAAGGCCATTGCTGGACCCATACAGGCTTGTCTGTTCACCATTTTAAAGGTAGAGGTGTTGGTGTCTTTTGAAGATCATCAGTTGTTGTGCCCTGTTCTTGTATAATATGGATGGCTGGTGACCACTCAGAATAATGCCTTCTAATATTTCTCTCAGAAACATGTGCTAATTTATGATTTGTTTCTGAGATTGGAGGGATGTTAATCTGAATATTCCATTGTTGCAACAAGTGTCGACCCCACAAGTTCATAGCTATGTTAGCTACATATGGTTTCAATTTTCCTCTCTGTCCTTCTGGACCTATACACTCGAGCCATCTTGCACTCTGTTTCACCTGAGATAATGTCCCAATTCCTAACAGTTGAACATTTACCTCCTGAAGAGGCCAAGTTGGATGCCAAAATTCTGGTGCAATTATGGTAATGTCCGCACCTGTGTCTACCAGACCAGACAACAAAACACCATTTATTTTTATCGATAATTTTGGTCTTTGTTCATTAATAAAAGTTTGCCAAAAATTTTTCTTTATATTTACTCCTGAATTTTCTATTCTCTCTGTTTCATCATCCTGACCAGCATGACTTATTCCAATAGGCATTTGGTTATTTAATTGCTCTGGGTAGGGGTTTCCTCTACGACTGCAGGAAAGGTTTGAACTGGATTTGCTATTGGGGCCTGCCTGAGGCCCCTCTGGGAGTTTCCCAAAGACTGAGGCAAAGGATTACCCTGTCTGTCCCTTGTTGATCTCCATTCGTTGGTCCAGTGTTTTCCCTTACCACACCTTCTGCATACTCCAGAAGGAAGGGGCATTCTGTTGCCATTGTTCCTTGAAGAAACATTGTTTCTAGGAATGACCTGTTTACAGTCCCTTTTCAAATGTCCTTGTTTTCCACATCCAAAACATCTAACATTCCTCAAACCTTTTGAAATTGCTTCTCCTACCCACGTATCATCATGCTCATGAGCTTCAACATTAACCGTATCTCTAATCCAATCTTCCAAAGGTGCAGATCTTGCCTTTAACAGCCTGATTATTGTTTTGCATGCTGCATTCGCATTCTCAAAGGCCAAAGATTCAATTATTATCTTACTAGCTTCTGAATCCGGGACCATTCTCTTTACTGCTGAAGCCAGTCTTTGTAAAAAATCTGTGAAAGATTCTTTTGGGCCTTGTACAACCTTTGTAAATGACTCAGTTTTTTTTCCTGGTTCCTCAACTCTGTCCCATGCATTCAAGGCTGCTGTTCGACATAAAATTAGGGTTTGGACATCATATAAACATTGTGTTTGTGCTGAAGCATATTGACCTTCTCCAATAAGCTGATCCTGGCAGACTTGTATTCCTTTATCCCTCCACTGCTTTTCTATTTTTAGCTTCGTCCTTGAACCAAGTTAGCCACTGAAGCCTTTGACTGGGTTCAAGAACAGCCAGTCCTGTGGTACAATCCTATTATATGTTGACCAAGAGTTTAACATTTGATTTACATATGGGGAATGCATACCATAAGATACTATTGCCTCCTTAAACCTTCGTAAATCTATCATTTCAATTGGAGCCCAAATATTTTGTGTAGTCATTTGATCAGGCGACTGCTGTACGGTTACTGGACAAACTAAGGGTGACTGTGTGAAAACAGGCTTTCTTTCTGTAACCCTATGATCCAATCTTGAAGCAGCTTCACTGTTAGTTTCTTCTGTCTGAGTTTTTACAGGTTTAATAGGTTTTTCTAAAGCTGTCATCCTGGCACTTAAATTGACTATCTTTTTAAATAGTAAAATGAGGATAAACATAGTAATAAAATGCATAATTCGATCAACATTAATCTTCTCATATAGCTGTTCCATTGTCAGACTGTCTAAAATTGCAAACAAAGCCCAATTTTCTTCCAATGTACACAGAAAACCCATTTTTTTTAATGTGGAAAAAAATTTTTTCTTTTAAATAGTTTCCTTTAAAATATCTGATATGTTAAGTGACTTACCAAGTCCTTGTAGAACAGTACCAATCCGAGGGAATTTCAAACAGCCACCTAGTGTCCGAGGTGTGAGTCCAGGGAGAGAGAGAGAGAGAGAGAGAGAGAGAGAGAGAGAGAGAGAGCAAGCAAGCGTAGCCACACGTTCTGCCTAAGAGCTTGAATCCAGCCACGTGTTCCCGCTTGAGCCTAGTCAAGCCTTGGCTCTGGCTACCTTAAGCTCCAACCACGTGCATTGGTTTTACAGGCAGGGGCCCTGTTCGGCAGGGCAGGCCTGAGTTGTTTGTAGCACTGGCTTTAAGCAAGTAGCTCAAGGTTAGTCCAGCCTGAGGCCAAGCCGACCTGGGCCCGGGCTAGGGAGCCGGCCGCCCTGGCGGGAAACCAGACCTGCCGGCCGCCCTGGCAGGAACCCGGACCTGCAGCCAAGCCAAGTTAAGCGGTTTTAATGGATTCTTGTCACGTTGGGCGCCAAATGTAGATGTAACCAACCGTCTTATTAAATAAGAAACACAGAGCCGATTCAGAGAAGAAAGCCAAGAGGTCAGAACTAAGAGCCTTACCCTTCCTGCTTCAGCTATCCTGCTTCAGCCAAGAGAGCTCTCCAAAAAAAGGAGCCTACTTCCTGTGTGTATGTCTTTAAACAGTCTAGATGTTCTGCCTTCTCATTGGTTGTAAACTAAACACGTGACTGCCTTGTCACTGCCTGTATGTACCACCCTCCAGGTCCTTAAAGGAGTACGCCACCACCGCCACGCACTTGCTATGGCTCTAAAACTCTGACCCCCAGGCAACTTTATTTATTAACATACAATTAAAATCACATTTCAGTACAAGTAAAATACCACCACAGAGACCTTCATTTTTCTTCAGTTGGTTAGTGAGCATTGGTATTACAACCTGTCCTCTAGGCTCCCTGTGGCAGGTGAGGCAAGCCAGCAAGTGCGTGCATTGGGCCCTTATTCCTATACTGGATCCTGGCCAGAAAATATCATCTAAAACTAATAACAAGTAAACTATATAATAAAATCAATTTCTAGTCATTATGAATGACTGATATACTATTCTAATTCATTAATAGAGCACACATCAGTGTCTTCCTCTGGGCTCTGTGAATGAGTACAGTGTGCCATTCATACACACCAGTGAACATAAATGACAAAGATGTAACATACATGAAACAGATGTAACATACACAACATAGGTTGAACACATATACATATACACATACACCATCCTACATTCACTCACATATACACAAAATACACATGCACAATACACACACACACACACACACACACACACACACACACACACACACACGCTCCCACTGATGTAGGTGTGTGGGATCTAACTCATCGCAAATCTGTGACAGTCAGCAGGCTGTTTTGGATGGTGACGTGACTGCAGTCCTGCAATTGGAGAAAAGGAAATGTGGTTAAGGCATGGACAACTCCTGTTTTGAAACAGCTTATACCTTTTATATTATACCAAAAGAGAGCTTCATGTGACCCAGTCTAGAACATGTAACCTAGGTATGCCAGAGGGATCCTGAAATTACTCTCTTGCCACTAGCTCCAAAGTGCTGGATTATAGGCAAACACCACCATGGCAGATTTCAGTAGTTCTGGGAAATGAGTCCAGGGCCTGGTGCTTGAAACAGGAGCACTCTCCCAACTGAGCCACATCCCAAGCAATAAGCCTCTGATTGGAGAAGCTCACTGAAGTTACATAGTTCTCATCCTAGCACTGAAATCCTGATGTCAATAGAAGCAATGTCAAAAGATCTGGCACCCAACACTCCTACCAAGTTCTCCACATGGTCGGATTCAGTGTCTCCCCGTGTATCTTTGCATCTATTTTCCAGAGTCACTTGTGAAACATTCCTTTATTAAAAGGGACCAGGAAGTTCAGTGCAGTATTGGAATCATGATGTCAATCAGATGGTAAAGGGGACCTAATAGTCCTTGAGGAGATACTCACACTTGGCATACAAAGTCATAAGGATTTACCAATCTGAAAGCCTGGCTATGTAGCCTCAGCTGGCCTCAAACTTGTGATCTCCTGCGGCAGCTGTCTAAGTGCTGGCGCTACAGGTGTGCTTCACCATGGTCGGGTTTGGAGGAGGTCTTGCCAATTGGGAACTTGAGAACTGGTGTTTTAGACATTTTTTGTTTTTACTTGTGCAACATCTTTCAAAATTCTAGCACCTAATCATTTTGTATTCCAAGATAGAGCTATCTATTTTTTAACAGATCTTTTTTAGAAAGATCTTCCCCACATTCAACTGAAAACCTGGTTTGATCCATGAGACTAGAAAACAGGGACTGGAGTATATGGTACAGTGTTTAACAACACCCACTGCTCTTGCAGGGAAGTGGGCAGTGAGCAATGGCTTGACTCCAGATCTAGGGCATCTGCCAACTTCTTCTAACCACACAGGCACTAAACTCATGTGAAAATGCAAATAGAAAGAGAATTAAACTCAAAACTCAAAACAGGGTCTACTTTTAAAAGACTACACAATGAAGTTAAAGAAATAAAAATAATGAAATAAAAGTATATATATATATATATATATATATATATATATATATATATATATATACTTTTTAAAGAAAGCTGAAGTTTCATTAGGTCTTATTTTACTGTTAGGATCAGGAGTATGATGCAAACTATATATAAATACACACACGCGTTCAGTATGATACATAGAAAACACATACAGAGTTCTACCACTTGGAATTAGCACTCTGATCTCAGTATCTTAGCCTTCCTTCAATCTCTGTGCTGTATCCCTCAATCTTATATATTTTATAGGACTGGGTTCTGGTCTTTTCACTATGTTGTTGCATTCCTTCTGAATCAAAGTGGATGAAAAAGTCCAGGTTAATGTAAAGTAAAGTGCCAGAATCTCATTGATCTGAGGCTGATCTGAGGCCCTGAGGCCTGATCACACTAAGTGTGTTGTTATCACAGATACAAACTGGGAGAAAAAAACCACCTCCCTAGGCAGGTGAGCACAAAACTTCAGAATGAAATATGCTTAATTTATCTATCTTACATGGCTTTTTCTTTGGCATTCTGATCACCCTCTGAAACCTAGTAACTGACATTGATGAAGAACAAATGAATAAGTAATAAGCCTTGAATAAGCTAATGGATTCCATACTTTGTGGGTTATTTCTTTTCCCCATGTTACTGGGGATGGAATCCAAGGTATCAAGCATGCTGAGGACACACTCTGCCCCTAAGTCCACCCCAGTCCCTCTTCCTTTATCCTCTCAGCAGCCTGTAAAGTACATAGTATTAGTATCCCCAGTTATCAGGAAAAATGGTCCAGATGGCCAGCACCCTCAAAGACAGTAAATGACCAGGTTGCAAATATAAGAAACTGATATCCACAGCCCACTGCTTCCTAGATACATGGTTATTATGGATTTCTAGGAAGGTGAGTGATGAGGTTGATCTTCCATGAGGATCAAAAAGATGTTCAATCACATCAGCTCTATGTCCTGGCTGGGAATATGGCCTTGATTTCTTGTACACAGATACATACACAGAAGAGAGCTGAGTCCTGATTATGAGAATGAAATCCTCTCTGGGGACAGAATGCTATTTCTTTTAATCCATAAGATGTTAAAGTAAAAATTCCAACTCTGAAATGAGAAAAAGTAAAATTACAGTCGAGCAGATATCCCCCGTCTCTTTCTTCTCTCTCCTCTCCATCTTTCCTCTTGTCCCCCTTCTTTTCCTTTCTTTTCCTCCTCTTCCTCCTCCCCTTTCTCTTCACCTTTCTACCCTTCTCCCCTCCTCTCTTCCTGTCTCTCCTCTTCTCTGCACAACTCTTCCTCCCTCATAGACCATGTGGAACTCCTTCTCCTATTCCTAGTCATCATTGTCATTGTCCTGTTAGACCTTGTCTTCTTTGTCATAGTCTCAACCACCCTCCCTCCCCCTCTCTTTCTTCTCCTCCTCATCCTTTTCTTGTCCTCCTCCTCCTTCCTCCCCTTCTTTTTACCCCTGTACGTGTACCGCCCTCTCTGTCTCACTCTCTCTGGATCCCTTTCTTGGCCTAATGATGCAAAGGAACTCAACAGTAGAAATGAGAAGGAAGAAGAATCAAACAAAAAGTTAGGTCTGTTAGGGCAATCATTTTGAGTAGCAAGTTGGGGGTGTGCTGAAACCAGGGTCCAATAGCCCCTGTGAGACAATATCCAGTGTACAAAAATTTATTACAAAACAAAACAAGATGATTCATTGCTTTCTCAACATTAGCTCTGCCGAGAAACTCAGATTAACATGACATTGGGAATGATAAGAGATGACACTCGTATGCAGTGTCCAGTGTGGAATTTCTTTAACCTCTGGCTCTTGAAGTCACTTCTTGAAGATGGAGCCCAGCAATGGTGTCAGCACATCTTTTAAGAGCAGCTGGTTTTAATTAGAATATGCACCTTAAAGGGAGGCTTTCATAGCAATCACTTAAGACACTCTGGATATTCATTTTCACAGTGTTCTGAGCCATGGAGCATTTTGATCTTGTACCATCCAGACCTGAATCCTACATACTCACTGTTTATATTTGGGTGCACACACCACTGCAATGGATTCTGGGAGCATCTTCTGGTAGCAAAAATGAGTGTGTAAATCCACACTCGACAAGAAGGCTGTCTGGGTTGGATGGGTCTGAGAAGACAAAAGAAGCCAAGAATTCCCAGTGAGCCCCATGCCTGATCCACAAAGGAAAGCAGTCCTGAGGAGCTTCAACAACTGGTTCCCACCATGAATCCCGAAATCACGCCAGGAAAACACTCTGGTCTACTAGGTGGAGAAGGAAGAAGGAATTATCTCTTTTGTCTTCCTGATCCATAAAGGTCCTAAGCTGGTCATTCACTGAGGACAAGATCCCTTTATTCATCCAAGCCTAGTTATACTGACTGCCTAAAGAGTAACCAAGTTTTGTCCTTCAGCATCTAACTTACCTCTGCTTCCCTCCTGCTAACAGCAGACTCTGATTCCATCTCCCTCAGAGTTCCCATGACTACTTCAAACATCAGTTCAACAGACTCTCAGGGTCTTCAGCTCCAAGCCTTCAAACCTGCCTCTGAGACCTCCCTATGTGATTTCTCCCTGTTAAGAGGAGACCCTTCTGCCCTTCGGGTGTGGTGCTGTAAACACTACTGCCACATTATCTTACCCCTCTTTCCTTCCCTTCCCTCCCCTCCTTCACTTGCTCACCAGGTGTAAACACACATCAAACAACTGCATGCCAGAATGGGGAGGAACCTTGCAGATGTTAAGCCAAGAAAGCCAGATGTGAAAGTCATGTATCTATCCATTGCATTTCAGGACATAAGCAAATATGAAGTACTGATAGCAGGGAGGGGGCACACTTAGGAGATTAACTCTATAGAGATCAAAGTAGAGACAGTTAGAGCAAGAGGGGGATCAGTCTCAGAGGAAGGAATTTGGAAAGATGGACCAGGCTCTCAGCAAATTCCTCTTTCCTCAAGGAGTCATTAAACTCTGCTGTTCATATATGTACACTACAAGTAAGCTATATTTTAAAATGTCAAGCACTTGTAAAACTAAAAGTCAAAGAAAAAACTAAAGTGAAGGAAACAAAAAATAACTAGACAAAATCATGATGAAACCATTTCCCAATTCTTGTACATGTCCGTACTCTGTTAACCCAACTCTGCAAAAAGCAGCCTCATCTCTCTCCCTTTCGCCTAGAATCTTGGCCTAGATAGATGTGATCCTCAATATGGCAGTCCTGACAAGCTCCACAATAGCAGTAATTTCATCAGATGACTTTGTTTTCAAGCTATGGTCTGCCTGTGTAGCACAGGTTGGTGCCAAAGTCACCATCCAGCAGGCCCACCTTCCTGAAGGCTAGGCTTCCAGGACTGTGCCGTACAACAAGCTTTCCATGGCTTCTTTAAACCTTGCAGTCTCTACCAACCAAGGCGTAAAAGTCATTAGCCACCATTCTCAATGAGCTGATCCTCTTCTGTTGGAGCCTGTCCCTGGGTCACATACTGAACTCATTCCCCCACTGTCCCTGCTGTGCATCTTCTGTGAACCCCATAACCATTTCTCCTGCAGCCTGTATCTCTGTCATCCCGCACTGTGTTCCCGCTCTCCTCATTAGATCTCCTCCTCAGCTGTCAGCCAATCACTTCTCTTGCTGTCAACACTCCTTATTTACCAGGTTTTCTGGACCACCTCCATTCAGAAGCCACACAGATTCCTCTCCTACCTTCACTGGGCTTCCCCAAACCTCCATCCAACTGCCAGCAAAGGCTCCATAGATGTGATATCTCACAAGTGCCTTAAATTCCACAAGGTAGGACTGAACCCCACTTCCAAAGTCCATCTTCCTCTAGATGCCCTACTAATGCTTATGATAACTGCCATCCCCATGGGTCCCACTCCAAGCCTGCCCTGTCACAGACTGGACAACCTCTATTCCTCAGCCCCTGGATCCCTGAAATCCCACATTCCTGTGCACATGACCATCACCCTCTCATCGTCATTGGAAGTCACCAGCTCCCAAACGTTAACTGACCTCCCCACTGTTACCAGCCTTGCAATTCCTTCATTTTACCTTCTGTATCTGGCTTTGATCACATCATTGTTCTGCCCAGAACACCCAAAGAGTTCTCCCTTTACTCAAAAACAGGTCTGTTCTTTCTGCCCTCACCCGACAATGGAGAGCATGGCTCTGAAGGGTCATGTCAACACAAATCTGCCATCCTTTCCTAATATCAACCACAAATCCCAACGGACAAGACTGCTCACTGATGCAGGACCACTTCCCCAGGAAGCTCTCCTTGGGCTTCTTTGTAAGTCATTATAAGTCACCTCAAGTGGGACTCCTCTTTCCATGAAACCCACAGTGCCCTATATTTATCTCCTGAAAAGTAGAATGGACTCTGCCTCATCAAAACTGGTGCTCATTTTCTGTGTGATCTCCAGGCACAAAAGGACAAATTTCCATCTGCCATGCTATATTATTGTTAGGCAAAGCAGTAAGAATTTATGTAACTGGAGCATAAAGATACAGGAAACTGCCTCACATATCAGCAATTCCCAAGCTGTGAGTACAAAAGTACTTGTGATCTCGCAAAACCTAGAAATAACCAACTGATTGTGGCTTACACCTGTCCCATTCTAAGAGAAACTGCATGTTCTGTGAGTTTGAAGCCATGAAAATGAGAGAATCATTCAGAAGAACTCTCTAGGGAAGGAACTCTATTTCCTTCAAGATCACCACAAGCCTGCACAGCATGGCCAACTACCTGAAAATCTTGCATGAAGGTGCTCTTTTGGTGTGCACAAAGCAAGTGCTTCTCCATAAAGACAAAATGCAATCATTAGAATGAATTATCTTGACGTTAAAATACGTCCAGTCATACAGCTTTTAGGGACATGGTCTCTACACCATGTTCTCATACATCCTAGGAAAGCTACCATTATTCATCTATTCACAAAGTATTGGAACTTTGAAGAATTACTTTGAGTAAGAGATAAAATTAGAAGAGCTGGAAATACACCAGGAAACGTGCCTTTGACTCAACGCTGAAACACTAGTGACTGCATGTGCTCAGAGACAGATGATCTGGAATGGATTGACTTTGTGATGAGAAAGAAATAGGCAGTGTGTTTAGAAGAGGAGCTGCCACAGGGAGGTCAGTTTGCTTACATGAATCCAACCTAAGGTGAGAAGCCCCAGCTCTTCTTGAACAAAAAGGAGTTCCTCCTCGTTCTCCATACAACAGTAATTAGACGTTCCCTTCTGCACAGGGATTATAACATGACTGATGTGGTATTCTTCCTTTTCCTGCCAAGAGAAAACAACTTGTTACAATTCCCTGGCACTGTCAACCCACTCTCTCATAACACAAGTAAGTGAAGCCCCCACCCCAGTGAACGACTCTCATCCTTCTCCCTCACCTCAGTGTTTCTCCACCTTAACTGCTCCAGTGCTTTGCTGGGAACTGTATGAAGGCACAGAGGATAAGATGAACCTGACATGTCCCTCCTAGCACATCCTGAGACTAGAGTCTTCCCTGCAGCAGGCAATAGGTCTGATTGAGGGTCTTGAAGTGTTTAATTTATATTCCAAGGCTTACCACAGAGTAGGTGGTCAGACCAGGCTACAAAAGGAACTGAGTCCTCCTCCTTTTAGAAGTAGTCAATGTGCCTGTCTCCATGTCTCATACCTGACATTCTGCCTGACAACCTGCCTGCTTTTACTTCAATGTCTCACTCTGTATGTGAGCCAGGTTTGAACTTGTAGGAAGCCTCCAGCCTCAGTTTGCCAATGACTGGGGTTACAGGCACTAGGCACCACTAGAGTGAAAATTTCTAGCTATAGCACTGAAGCAAATTATTCAATTCAAGGGACTCTGAAAAGCAACCAATTGCAAAATCATCAAATTCAAGGTGGCCAGGCCTTGTCATCCATGGTTCCTTCTGTGGAGTGATAAGTATAGACACAGCCCCTGGATATGTTTTCTGGGAGTCATAGGAAGCCAAGGGCGAAGAAACAGTCTCAGAACAAGGAGCTTTCCTATCTTTACCAGGGTACCACATAAGACTCCGCATGTTTCCACTCCTTTTTTTGTGTTGTTCTTCGCAGAAAGCAGGAACCTATCCCATAAGTCTTTTGGAAGGATCACAGGGCGGAGGCCTTTGGAATTCGGAACTGCAATGGAAAAGAGAAAGAAATCTGAGGTTACAGGGCCTGGTGTCCCTGAGCAGAACTCAGTCTGGTAGCCTGGAGGAAAAACACAAAGTCATTGGTATTCTCTACAGCAGCCCCTCTCTCCATGATGGAACCACAAAATAGGCAGGGAGTTTTTTCTCCAAGCTCTGGCCACAGCTGAGTGGTAGCTGTGAGCATGGTCTTTACTGTCAGCTTAAGTGGATGGAACAACATATTTCTGGGTGTGACCATGAGTTGGTTGCAAAGAAATTTCTGTGTGGGTTCACAGACTCAGTGAGCAAAGGGCCCTCTCAACTCTGGTGGGTAACATGAAGACTAAACAGGACAAACAGGCAGAGAAAATATAAACTTCTGCTGAGTCCCTCCTGGGACAGACATGTCTTCTTTATCTGTGGTTCAGATCTCCAGGTCTGCTGGCCACTGGACTCTCAGGTCTGGACTTAGTTTTCCCTGGGTCCTCATGGGTTTTGAGACTGAGTTTCACAAAATTGGCTTCCATTGTCTGTACCTTTCAGACTTAGACTGAGCCAAACTACAAGTATTCCAGAACTTCCACTTGAGGAAAGCCTGTTGTGAGCATGCTCAGTCATGCAGACCATTTTCCCCAAGAGTTTTGAGGCCACAATAAACCCCACCAGATTTCAAGAGGTTGCAGTTGCATGAAAGCATACAAAGATTTTCTCAAGGTCATACTATCACAGACTGTCCCTAATAGGGTATGTCGTAGGGATGGAGGAAACCCTTGAGACCCTGGAACTACAGGGTCACCCATGGCACACACCGCCTAGAGAAGTCGCAGCCTCAAATCCAAATGTGAGTGAAAATGGTGCACTTAGCTCAGCAAAGTTCCAAGGACAGATGGCTCCACTTAGCTGGAACCAGTCATCCCTTTCCTGATTATTCTCCAGTCCAATAGGTTCCTATTGAGCAGCTTACTCTTGCTTTTTCATTACATTACACAGATGTGTAGATTGCTGAGTGCACAGGCTCACAGCTGGGAAAGGCTAACTCTTACATCTGGAAATGTGTGGATTGCTTAGTGCACAGGCTCAATTCTGGCAAAGGCCGACTCTCTCACCTGTGCCTAACTGAGACAGAGTACTAAAAATTGGCTTACAGCTCCTCCTCACTCAAGAAGAGATTTTTGACTCTTGCAAGGCAAGACAAGAATCAACCAATACTTTAGAAACATCTGAAAAGTCAGCTTTGGTGATGCACACTTGGAATTTCACCATTTGCCTGCTGAGGTGGCAGGATCTCAAGTCAAGTCTATTCAGGCTGTAAAAATAGATGTTACAAATGAAACAAACAACATAAACCAAATGAGATGAGATACTTGAGAACTTTTTTTCAGAAATATTTGTGTATTTTCCCTTTAAAATCCTTTCTGTATGAACTGTGAGTGTGTTTGCACATGTCCGTGATCTGTGTTTGTTTTTCAGAATGTCCATGCTGATGTGTGAGCAAGGATGCACAGGTGCTTCAGCATATCTGCAGATGTGAACTGACTGCCTGGAGTGCTGATCTTCCCTGGCCCCTTTGGTCCAACAGAATCTCTTCTGTGCTTCTGTGTCTGCCCAGCTAGCTGTGCTGTAAGAAACCAGGTCTTCTCCTGTCTCCCTGTCCCATCTCACCTGAAAAGAACCTTGAATGTAGAGGTGGCCAACCACACCTCACTGTCACGTGCTTTCTGGAGATTCCATCTCAAGTTTGGACACTGTCACTGCTAGCGCTTCACCCACAGAGTCAACATCTCTGGCCCTACTTGAGGATTTTTTGTGAGAGTCTACCAAATGCTGAAAACATAATCTCATGCACCTGAAATTCTGTTGCCTTTACATCTCTCCATTATGTCCTAAAATTATCTGAGAGTCCAAGTTTCATAAAGTAACCATTTCTTATGATGGAAAATGATTTAGTATTTTCTTAATGTGCTTCTTCAAATCTCTACAGAGCTCAGAAAAGATGAGGATCTGAACTCAAGCAAGTTTTGAGGAAACTTATCTGAGTAAACTAAGTTAAAGGTTATTTTGACAAGACAGTTAGATGGCAGGAAGGAACGAGACAACACTCATCACAGGAGGTTCTGTTACCACAGCAAAGTGGATCCATGGAAGCAAACGGCTGAGGACATGGACAAGGGGAAGGGACGTTCTCTGTGTTGCTCAGTGCTCTAGACCTCGGACACCTGTGCACCAGTACTGCCTTACTTTACTGGAGAGCTGCAGTCTCAGTTTTGTGTGGCTGACCCAGATGCAATGGGAAACACTTATACACAAGTCATTTCCAAGTCATGGACCTGTGGTGACTCACCTGGGCTTTTCACCACCTTAGTCTCCCCAGGAGTGTCTGCTGAAGGGGTGGGGGTTATCTCCTCGATGGCTTCCTGTGGGCCACACACCACTGTTTGTTTCACAGGTGTGCTTCCTCCTGAAGGCTCTTCAGACTTTGTAGATGTTGGTGTCAGGCTGGGGCCCACCTTTCCACGACTCATAAGTCTTTGTAGAAGAGAGCTGAATTTGGGGACGTCTCGGGAGTTTTGTCCATGATATTTTCTATGCTTCCGGAACGCCTTGTTTTTTGCCTCTTCCTCTTTTCTTTTCATCTACAGAAAGAAAAACAGATTTAGGTTACATCTTCAAATCCCAGAAGAAAAAGCCTTACCAGCAAAAAAGATTTTCAAAGTATAGGTCTGTTTAGGTCTGACATCTCAGCTTAGGGCTCATGGAGTAGCAGTTCTATGGAGAACAGCCACCACCACCTTAGTCAGTTCCTGTATAGCCTTCTTCAGTAACAACCAAGTCTCAATATTCTCAGAGTCCTACTGCACTTTGTGTGTGTGTGTGTGTGTGTGTGTGTGTGTGTGTGTGTGTGTGTGTTGGTTCACCTGGATAAAGTGCATGTGTGTTCAATTGAGTGTGGAGCCTATCCATTGCATCACAGACTCACTGAAACAACAACACAACACAACCCCAGGACACAGGCTGAGCAGGTGACACACAATCCTCCTTCCTCCATGCTCACACACTGACCTTATCTAGGTAGCCTTCATACTCCTTAGTATGATTTCTTCGGAGTGTGAATTTAAGGCTCTCAAATTTTTCAAAAATGTTATTTATAGTCTGCAATACAAAACAGAAATGAAGAATTACAACAGTTCTAATGTCAGAAAAGAGAATAAGAAAACAAGTGGGGAGAGGCATCAGTATCTCATACATGACTTGAACCCCATTTCCTGCCATCCCTCTCCTCTGTACTGCTATGCTGAGGCAGCATCAGCTCCCATCATACCCAGGGTCATGATCTGTTGCTTTTTTCTAAGTAGTTCACTGCTGTTCTGGAGATTTTAGATCAGTCACATAGACAATGAAGACTCACCTTGTTGATTTTGGATCTTATTCGAGCTGAAAGACACTTATTCGGGCCTTTTCTGAGTTTCTCCATAAAGAGTCTAAAGGAATAGAGCAGAGTGACTAAGATGGACAAAAAGTTACAAGTATCAAAATGAGGCCCTGAAGAAATTCAGGGTTTGAGAAGTTCATGGAGTGAGTAAAGGCACACCCTGAAATCCCACATCCCCTTATCTCCCAGTGCCTGGAGAGAGAAAAGTCTTCACTCTTCTATCTACTGGTACATTCAGCAAACATCAGCTATCAAGAAGTATAAAACAACCTCTAGAGGCATCACAATCCCTCACTTCAAGCTCTACTATACAGCTAAAATAATAAAAACAGCTTGATACTGTCATAAAAACATGTGGACCATGGAACTGAACTGAAGACCCTGACATTAATCCACACTCCTATGAACATATGATTTTCAATAAAGAAGCCAAAACAGTACAGTGGAAAAAAAGAAACCATCTTCAACAAATCGTACTGGCATAACTAGATGTCAACATGTAGAAGACTGCAAATAGATCCATATCTGTCAACGTGCACAAAACTTAAGTCCAAGTGGATCAAAGACCTCAACATATATCCAGTTACTCTGAAACTGAAAGAAGAAAGTAGGTAGTCTCAAACGCATTGGCACTGGAGATCACTTCCTAAATATAACACCAGTAGCACAGACACTGAGAGAAACAATTAATCAATGGGACCTCTTGAAACTGAGAAGCTTTTGTAGGGCAAAGGACATGGTCAACAAGACAAAACAACAGCCTACAGAATGGGAAAAGGTCTTCACCAACCCCACATCTGACAGAGGGCTGATATCCAGAACATATAAAGAACTCAAGAAATTAGATATCAAAATAACCAACAGTCCAATTAAAAAATGGGCTATAGAGCTAAACAGAGAATTCTCAATAGAAGAAGCTCAAATGGCTGAAAGACATTTAAGGAACTGCTCAACATTCTTAATCATCAGGGAAATGCAAATCAAAATGCCTCTGAGATATCCATCTTACACCCGTCAGAATGGCTAAGATCAAAAACACTAAAGACAGCTTATGTTGGAGAGGATGTGGAGAAAAGGGAACACTCCTACACTGTTGGTGGGAATGCAAACTGGTACAGCCACTTTGGAAATCGTTATGGCGCTTTCTTTAAAATTGGCAATCAACCTCCCTCAAGACCCAGCTATAGCACTCCTGGGCATATACCCAAGGAATGCTCCATCATACCACAAGGACACATGCTCATCTATGTTCAAAGCAGCATGATTTGTAATAGCCAGAATGTGGAAACAACCTAGATGCCCTTCAACTGAAGAATGGATAAATAAAATGTGGTACATATACACAATGGAGTACTACTCAGAAGAGAAAAACAATGACATCATGAGACTTGCAGGCAAATGGATGGAACTAGAAAACATCATACTGAGTGAGGTAACCCAGACTCAGAAAGACAAACCTGGTATGTACTCATAAGTGGATACTAGATGTAAAGCAAAGGATAACCAGACTGCAACTGACAACTCCAGGGAGGCTACCTAGTAAAGAGGACCCGAAGAAAGACACAGGGATCACCCAACGACAGAGAAATGGATGAGATCTACATGAGCAAACTGGGGATGGGGGGGGCGGTAATGGAGATCAAGGGTCAGGGGAAAGAGAGCTTAAGGGAGCAGGAGGTCCCAGCTGGATCAGAAACACAGTGGGAGAAGAAGGAAAAAGATACCATGATAAATAAAGACCCCGTGGGAATAGGAAGAAGCAGAGTGCTAGAGAGTTCCCAGAAATCCACAAAGATGCCTCCACTATAGACTACTGGAAATGGTCGAGAGAGTGCCTGAGCTGACCTACTCTGGTGATCTCAGGGCTAAATATGACTGGTGAGACCTTTACCATCATTCCCTTCCTCAAACACACAATGTTCTTGTCATTAAGACTATAGGAGTCATTCCCTGGGGACAGCTCTGCAATCTTATTCTGCCTACCCAAGTATGGTGAACAGCTCAGGGACTGTGCTGAGCCACTCCAACACTAGGTGGTCCACAGCCCAGTCCTCTGGTGGCTGTGTAGCTACAGGAAAGGCTAACCTCTTTGCTATACCAATCAATAGGCTACAGGATGTAGAGAAGAGGAATCTGGCTCTGCCACACACAGCAATAAGCCTACGACTGGCTGCCTGGGTAGAGATAGAGCACTCAAAACACTCACCAGTGCAGACACATCCTGTTCATCTGTCAACTCTTTTGTCTAAAAGCTGGGCCCTGTGGACACAAGCTCAAGAACTCTCCTACTCATGCAGTCCCTTATATGGGATACCACCAACTTTGGTCCTCATGTCTTTGAACAGTAAGGAAAAGCATGTGTCAGATCTGCCAGAGAAATCTGTCATCTGATTAAAAGATGACTTTTTCAAGTTCCATATGGTCAGCAAGGGTAAGAAGCATGAAGAGGAGGATAGGATGAGTGAGGGATCAGTCATGGGAAAGGAGGTGGAAAACTGCAGGTTCTCACGTTGAAAATTTGTGATACATCACAAGTGCTTCCTCTGTGAGGCCTTGATTTAGCAGGACTTCTGCTTTTATCTGATAGGTCTTCAGTTCAAGGTAAGATTTCCAGGGAATGTTATTATTGATGTAAATATTCTCCAGAGAGCTTAAAAGTTGGAACTGCTCTTGGGTCAGAAGAGTGGCATTGTTATGTCTGCGAATGGTGCTCCTGATCTAAGAAAAAGAGAAGATGGGGAACATCAAAATGCATCTCCTGCCATCCTGCCATTCTAGCAGTCTAGAACACACAAACATGCACACGCACACGTGCACACGCACACACGCACACATACATCTCCCTAATGAAATTAGAGTAAATAAAACACCACATTGGTGATTCAGCTCAATAAATGTATGAACAAACCCAGCCTGGGATCCTCTTACTACAGTAGTAAAGAGGTAGAGTTGGGAATAGGGATGTCTGTGTCCTTTGAAAACAATATGAAGGAGCTCTTGATTAGCATTTAACCTAAGGAACAGACCTTACACACATTCAGTGAGATTCGCACTAGAAGACATATGTAGCTATGAGTGGTTGTGCACACATCAGAGGATTGTGCTTAAGCATAAACCCAACAGTTACCACACGGGCTTCTCCTGATGTTACCAAGGCAATCAGAGAGCACCCAAGCTTGGAGGAAACCCTATTCATGCCTTCCACAATGCAATCCCAGCTGGAAGCAAAAGGATTTGTGATGGGGTGCCCAAAGTGATTTAATTAGCATTTAGGATACTCAAGTCTCCAAGAGCCTTTGTGAGACAATGAGCAAGGAAAACTCAGTTCCTGCTATTTAAAGATTCCAGGAACTAAGGCTCAGAAGCAGCAGAAAAACAAAAAAACCTTTGGGAACTGTGAGCTCCGTGGACCACAGCATTGCACAAGCCTTTCTTGAACCTTTCTTGGCTGTCAGTGTCTTTGAGAGCAGAAGTGTAATGAATTCTAGAGACAAACTGCTCACACTATTGACCTGCTTTCTGTGATCACACTTCTGATGAAAGACAAAGTAAGACATGTCCACCAGGGAGAAAAAAAAGTGAGGTTCACTAATTTAAACATAGAAAAGGGCACCAGGCTTTTACATTTGCTCCATAGGATTACATACAAATGACCAATCTTTTCAGCAGCAATGAGACTTACCTTCTTTGGAGCTCCAGCAATGAAAGGTCCTTTAATATCTGGACAGCTCTGATGGTCTGTGAGCCAAGGTGTGAGAATATCACCTGTTACCAGATACAAGTAGTTAGGAAAGGAGCTACTTTGCTTCTCCAATGATCAATATTAGTTTATGCTAATTTACGTATTCCTAACTCACTGACCACGATGGCCATGGAGATACAGGCTTTAATCCTGCAATTTCATGGCTGAGATAGTAGTTACAACCTGAATTCTATTTTAATTTAAAAACTGGGATTAAATAAATTTTTTCAAGAGTTTACAAAGGAGATCAATTCAAGATGGCAGTGGCTGTTGGCATCCACAGGCCCATGGAGCAGCTCTAAGGAGCCTGAGAGACCCAAGGAGGGTAAGATTGGAGATAGGGCAGCAGAGGATGAATCTGAGAGAGCACAGAATCTCAAAAACAACTAAAATATGGTAGGTCATATGGGAAGATGCTTTTAAGAAGTGGTCTCATGAAACTGAAAAAAAAAGAAGAATAGCAGAGCAGATTCCATACATGGGCCAGAGATAAGTGAACCTACAGCTCCTGAAGCTCACACTAATGGAGATGGAGAATGGTTCATTTTCTGGATTGGGTTAGCTCAAAAAGCCCCCAGAGACTGTGCTGTAGCTGGAGGCCATGTTGGTGTCCATAAACCATGCTGCCACCAGAAACCATATGGAAGTCAATGAGCTGTGCTGCCACTGGCTGTTCCGGGTAAGGAAGCTTCTTTTGCAGTGGTAACAATGACTGTAGACTCATAGTTGAGAATGAGAAACCTATCACAGAAGCCTTTTCCCACCTTCAAATAAAAAGGGAAGCAGTCTAGACAGTAAACCACTGAAGAGAGTCCTTAAATTGTGATAAAGATGCTGAAATGTAGCTCTTTTCAGTTGATGTCTTCCAGCAGGAGATGTGGCTGTTGAGTGTGGGGAAGGACTCAGTTATTTTAAAGGGGCTGGCCAATGAGACTTTCACCATGCTCCAATGACTACGTGGAAAACACAAATTAGAATTTATGTATTTTTTTTCTTCTTTTGGGCAGGCACAGGGTGGGAGAATGCCTTTGGAAGGAATGGGAAGCTATTTTGATCAGGTGCATTATATAACATTGCCAAATAATCAGTAAAAATATGTTAGAAAAAATGTACAATGAATAGAAAAGATTCCCTTAAAACTCTACAGGGATTTATTTTTATGGCATGCTCTCCAGGAACTCGTTATGCAACAGAGGGTGCTAGCCATGAATTAGTGGTTACTCAGCTATCTCAGCTCCCAAGTGCTCAGGGGACACTCCTGAATAAGCAGTCCTGTCCCTGAACTACTTTTAGAGAGTTTCTTTGGGGACCACAGCAGGAGACACAGTTGCTCATGTGCCCTAGACAGTCCCAATTCTCTACCCTGAAGGTCCTGTCCTGAGGGTTGCTCACTGATCTCTAGGTAGGACACAGCTGCCTATCCAGCCAGCTCCTCCAAGGCAACCCTACTCATGCATGAGTGGCAGATGTGGCCACCAGTTCCTCTCACATCCCAACACTACTGCTCAACAGCACTAACATGGAAATGCTAACGTGGAAAATTGAGTGGAGGGTTGATGCTGCTGCAGTGGAACATCTTGGCTCTGAGTGTGCCTATCTACACACCTGGCTCTTTCCCTACTTCTGTGGAAATGCTCTCAGGAACTACTTGAGTATTTTGTCTACACTGAGCTCATAAACACTTAACACCTCAGTGAGCCCAGAGCCCAGTCTGTCAGATATTCCACTGTGGAATGTAAAGAACCATTTAGTGAGAGAGGAAATGTTCTGTCCAAAATCATAACCCCACATATATCAGGGATAAGATTCTAGTTAGGACAACAGCTTCTAGTTCAGTATTCTACCCATAATTCCACACTTTCTGGACTTCTCAAAGTGTGTGGGAAAATTGAATGAAAGAAATGTTTCAATTTCTTTACTTACCAGACATTGTTGGGAAGATAATAAAAACACAGTTATAAGAATCAGATAAAGAGACAAAAACACTGTCTGGATTCTGAAACAAAAAACCCACATGTCCAGGGTCAGAGATACTGGACACTGAGGAAAATTAAGTTTGTCAGCATCATAAAGACCAAAAGACCATTCAGGTACTGGTGGGCTAAGAGGTAGAGTGATGTCATAAAACTACACTGGTACCCTAGTCAAAGACTTCTTGAAAAAAAGAGCAAATAAATTAGAGATGCAGACCTGAGTTTTGTTGGGTTCCTATCTTTTCTTTGTACTTCTATGATTCCTTATGATCTGCAAGTCTGTACTCTAGTGAAGACAATGACTGTGAAGATGAAGAAGCAGCTTCAGTTTGAAAGCTGATCCGAAAGGCTCATAGGCTCTGCCACACATTCGACAATTCATGTGTTCTCCAGAGGTCAGAGAAATAAAGGACCCAGCACTTTCTCTCAGTCCTTTCTAACTGAGCTAGCAGTGTGTGCAGAAAGAATTCTATTTTCTTATTTTTTTCAGGAATAAGTTTGTCTTTGTGACTGAAGCTGGCTTGAGATTCACCATTTATCCTACATTTGCCAACAACCAGCATCAGTCCTCCAGCTTCAGCCTCCTGGGTGCTGAGATTTCACCTATGAGCCCAGACACTCAAATCAGAATTGTTTTGATATATCTATAGCATGCTTATTTTCATATTTTTTCTTTTTTTTTAGAGACATGGTTTCTCTGTGTAGTTTTGGTGCCTGTACTGAATCTCGCTCTGTAGAGCAGGCTGGACTCGAACTCACAGAGATCCACCTGCCTCTACCTCCCAAGTGCTGGGATTAAAAGCAGGCACCACCACCCAGTTCATTTTCATAATTGTTAAGCATCACCAATATTCAAGAAAACAGCAGAGAAAAAACAAACACAAAAGGTTTCTTTCCTGACAAGTTTGCTGTCCTAGTTACACATTTTTCCAGCCTCAGTTTACTTCCTGGTCTACTAACCTACATGTTCACTAAATCCATCTCTGTTTGCCCTGTGCTGAGCAAATTACTCAATCACCAGAGAAATTTATTATTCAATGAAGTCTTTTGGCTCCCTTCAGCACTCAGTCCCATAAATCCTATGTTACCATGGTTAACACCTCCAAGTTCCATGTTCTCCCTTTCCTCCATTCTATTTTATCCCCCACCACTGCATTTTTCTGTTTTCTTGACTATCTCCAGGTCCAGGTGGCCGGTTCCTTTTTGTAAAAAGCCCCAAAGTGCTCTTCCAATAGCTTCAGCCTCCCTGCCCTGTGTTTCTTCCTCCTCTCTAGTTCTCTTTTAACTAGACAGAAGACTCCAAATATTGGGAATGCTGATTTTTAAAACTCCATTGGTTTTATTTTATTTCTTCAAGAATGGTCTTTAACACCCGGGCTATCACCAAAGTCACTGTGCAGCTAGAGACTGGCATGGTCTCCTTGATTCTTCTGCCTCTGTCTCCCAAGGGCCAAGATTGCAGGGGTATGGCACCATGCTCTGACTAATCACATTAGGAGTTTGTGTTGAGTCTGAGCCAGGGTTGTACAGCTATCTGAAACTGCACAAAACATGGGTGAGGACCTTTATTATCAGGAAGGTGCCTGTCATTGTCCCAGTGTGCAGGTGCCAGAGAGAGCACAGCTGCTCCTGTTGTTCACTGTATCAAACAGTCCTGCTTTAGCAGGGACAGCAGACTTTCCTCGCCCCCACTGCTTTAGGATACATGTGAGGACACAGAAGAGGGAGGGACATCTGCCTAGCCAGAAAAGGTCAGCTCATCTCAGCTGCGAATGGAACACTGCCAGACACACTCTCGAGTTCCCTTGTATTTCACCACTAATGTTGACCAGCACCAACTGTGAAGTATCATTGTGGGAAACTGTGTGGAGGGAAGTGTCTTGGCCCTCAGTTCTCCTCATTACATACCCAGCTCTCTCTCTCTGCTTCAGCTGAAACAGTCCCAGAAACTTTGATTTTCTTCTCTATGTCTTGCTCCTAAACACTCAATACCTCAGAGAACCCTGAGCCCTGCCAGCCTGTTATCTCACCAAGGAAGGTGAAGGAACATTCACTGAGAGGATGAGGAAATACTCTGTCCAAACCTCAACCCTAGGGAATGTCAAAGATGAGACCACGTTAGGGCACCAACCTCTTGTTCACCACTTTCCCCTCTATCCCACATTGTTTTGATGCTTCCCAATTTAGTGAGCTGTCCAATTAAACAAACATTAAAGTTTCTTTTCCTACCTGACATCTTCAAGTCAGGAACAGAACAGGAGTAGGATCTGGATAGAGGGATGGGGACAAAATAGGAGTAGGATCTGGGTAAAGGGATGGGGACAAAACAGGAGTAGGATCTAGGTAAAGGGATGGGGACAAAACAGGAGTAGGATCTGGATAAAGGAATGGGGACAAAACAGGAGTAGGATCTGGATAAAGGGATGAGAGAGTGGGTTGTTAGGTTTCGCAGCAAAAAAAATCACGTCTGTGCAGGATCAAAGATGCTCAGTACTGAGGCACATTTGGTCACACACGGCAACCTCAAGACTCAATCTGGTGCTGATTGGTTGAGGGAGGAATGATGTCATAAAGCAGATGAAAGAAAGCCAATAGGATTCCCAGAAGCCATGTTTAAAAAGGGACAGTTGAAAAAAAAAAAAGCGACAGTTGGACACCTGCAGGAAGACTAGAGCAGCTTTACATGGCTGCAATCTGAGAATCTGAAAGCACATAACCCAGATATGACAATTTCTAGTCCCAGACCCTTAGTTCAGGAAGAGTGTCAAGTGTTTCACACAAGTGATCATTAATAAAGTAATTTATTATTGACACATGATTTTCACATTTCAACAGATAAAAATGTATTTAAATGCACAGATGATGTCCTTGGTGAGCATCTTAGATACTGTTTTATTGCTGTGAAGAGTCACCACAGCCAAGACTACTCCAGGTAGGGCTCCAGGAGTCCAGTTGGTGAAAGAAAGGAGGGATTATATGAGTAAGAGATATCAAGACTATGATTGGATAAAGCACAGGGACAAATATCCAAACTAGTGGAAACACATAAACTGTGAACCAATAGCTGAGGAGCCCCCATGAAACTGGACCAGGTCCTCTGGATAAGTGAGACAGTTGATGAACTTGAACTGTTTAGGAGGCCCCCAGGCAGTGGGACCAGGACCTGTCCTCAGTGAAGGAGCTGGCTTTTTGGAACCTAGAGCCTATGCTGAGACATTTTGCTCAGCCTTGGTGCAGGGAGGAGGAGACTGGACTTGCCTCAACTGAATCTACCAGGCTGAGCTGACTCCCCAGTGGAGACATTGCCTTGGAGGAGGTGGGAATGGGAGGTGGATTGGAGGGGGTAAGGTTGGGGCGTGAGAGGAGGGAGGACAGGGGAATCATGGCTGATAAATAAAGTTAAATTATAAAATAAAAATATTTATTTAAAAATACCTCATCTTTAGTGAAGTATACCACACCTAGAAAGACAAATAAGGTATATACTAGCTTATACGTAAATATTAGCTGTTAAGGCAATCATAATCATAACCAAGCAAAAATCCATATAACCACAAGGTTTGTTATAGAGTAAAGAACTGAGCACAGGTAGATCTCTCTAGGAAAGGAAAATAGAACAATTATGGATAGATAAGGGGGAGCTGGAAGTGGAGGATCATGGAGAGGAGAAGGGAAGAAGACAAGGAAGGAAATACATGGAGAGACAGCTAAAACTAAGAGCCATCTGAATGGGTAGTATAGAAATCTGACAGAGAAAAAGATTCCTAAAATATACACATATATGCAGATGATGTACATGAAATCACCAAATACTGGGGAGACAGAGCTCCAACAGGACATCTCTTGTCACCAAATGAAGCATTCATTAGCAGGATTGGGTTACATCTAATTGAGCTGCTGGCCAAAGGGGTTTTTGTGAATCTCCAAATAACTGAGGTTGTTGCCAGGACTATAGGTTGTTATCTACAAAATGACAGCAAGACATCAACTGTTGAATAGAACACCAACAACTCATTGAACATGAACACAGAGAAGTCAAACTAGTGCCTACATACAGCCTTCACACCTATAGTCTAGCATCTTTGGTACAAGGAGGTACTCTACCGAAGGAGAAACATAAACAGTAACACAGCCATGAACCCCTTGATCTACAATGGTGTTGTGCCAACAAAATATACTTAGTGCAATGGTGCTACAAATCTTTTGCGAGTAAACAACCAATATCTTATTGGATTTAAGGCCCACACCATGATATAGAACATATACTGGACACTGGTTGGATAAGCAAGAACCTGTGACTAGATAGGTCGGGGATCTAGTATGAAACCAAATAACACCTTTCCAAATGAAACAAAACATAAGAAGAAAAACCGCCTAATGATATTCCACATACTCAGAGTATGGCATACTCAAATATATCTACGGCATATCTATGACATACTCATAGTTAACTGCTCAGTCATCAAGAGGACTTTCTCCAGTGGATAATAGGTTAAGGTGCAGAGACCTACAGTCAGACACTATGCAGAGTGAAAGAATTTAGATTGCTTAGCTTAGAACAGATGTCTCTATCAAATCTTTCCCCTCAGGCCTCAGGGGGTGTTTTGAAAGAGGAGGCAGATAGAGTGTGGGACCCAGAATAGATGGAGAAAACCAAGAGTACAGGTTCTCTAAATCAAGAAGATTGACGTACAATTGAATTTCACAAGGACTGTGGCAGCATGCACAGGGCCTGCATGAGTCTACACCAAACTGGGTCCTAGACCTGAAAAGAAATTTGGACACATAACCCTATCCATAACCCAGAAGCTATTTCCAGTTGATAACTACTTGCAAGTGATAATTTAGTTTTCTCCAGGTGTAGTTGGGGGCTTCCCTGTGTCCCACCTGGTCTGCAGCCACTCAGACCAAAATAAATACACAGAGACATATTAATTATCAACTCTATGACCATTAGCTCAGACTTATTACTGACAAGCTCTTACACTTAAATCAACCCATAATTCTTTTAGTTTTGTTTTGCCATGTGGCTTGGTACCTTTTCTCAGTTCTGCCTTCTCATCTTGCTTCCTCTGTGTCTGGCTGGTGACTCCTGACTCAACCCTTTCTTCTCCCAGAATTCTCCTCATCTGCTTGCCCCACCTATACTTTCTGCCTTGCTATTGACCAATCAGCATTTTATTAAACCAGTGTACAAAAGTAATATCTCACAGCATTTCCCCTTCTCTGTGTAATCAAAAAGAAACATTTTAATGTTAACATAGTAAAATTACATATAATAGAACTGTTATCAAGCAAGAATTACAGTTACAATATCTAGTCTATTTGTATTTGGCAAAATTAAAGAAAATATTCTATCATTTATCCTATATTTGTGAGTCTAAAGTTTCATATCCAATTTATCTTTTATCATAGCCAAGGAAAATTATAACTATCTAGTCTTCAACTACATCAAAGACCTCAGAAAGATATAATATTACCTAAGTAAATAGGAAGTACCATTTTAAGCAACTTCTAAAAATTCTGGAAATGACAGAGACAGCTGCTTGCCTGTATAGTCATTCAAAGTTCCTCTGAAATGTTGGGCATCTTTCTTCAGCCTATAGGCCTAGAGTTTCTTAGTTGCTTCTCTCTGTGTCCTGTAGAATATCTGGCAGTTTCTTCTGCAAAGCAGGAACCAGAGCCTAAATGGGGAATGGGGCAGTCATCAGAGCTATCTCTCTATGTGACTTCTGAGAACATCAGTCCTAAGCCTAAATATTCTATTCCCCACTGTGTTTAGTATTGACCCTTTATACCAAACAGCTCCACCCACTAAAACACAATGACAGGAAACTTCATCTCTTACAAATTTATTATTTGTGCACTGTATGTCCTCCACACCCACAGTAGACATAAAAGTGAAGAACCCCATGTCCTGACCCCAGAGCCCGCAGCACAGCCTCCTTAGGCAGTAAGGAGGATGCTCAGTATTTGTCAGGCAGTCCTGCAGGTCTGTAGTGATTGGGGTCCTTGCCACTGCGGCCCCATCTGTTCGCTTCCTGGTCAGCCATAGTATCCTCATGTCCACAGCCCATGAGACTCTGAATGCCTTCTCTTGCATCACTAGGAGAAGCAGACATGGAGGAGATCTATCACTAAGCTTCATTGCCACAGCTGACACCCCCAATTCTCTCATTTGCATGGAATGGCTTTAGGAGGAAACTAGGAAGGGCCAGGAAAGAGGCCCTGAAACAGTGACCCTGCCAAGCCCAGCAATGCTTAGTCACTGTATTCTCTCAATTTTTTCATTAAAAAGAAAAGAAAAATGTCACAGTTTTCTGAGGAAATGAACTAGCAGTGCTAATGCCAAAGATTCGAGGCAGACTGATTCGTCAGGAGATCAATGACAGCCATTCTGAATCTACAATCAATAGTTTTTCAGTTATTTCACATCAACTTCAAATTAATCTGAGTGATTAAATTACCACTTCTCTCAGTTCCTAATCCAAAGGAGGTTTGGTCTTCTCAATAGGAGTTCTATGAACGACACACACACACACACACACACACACACACACACACACACACACACACTTATTTTTCAGCTGAAAAGTAAATTGTCAGTTCCCATAATTTTCTAGATGGTTGCTTTATTAAACATGGACATGAGAAAGTAAAACTTATGTAACAAATTCATTCTTACAATAATTACAACTAAATGTTAATCACACTGTGCCAAATATTTAGCTACAATTTTGTGCTTTTACTTGTTTAATTAACATAAAAAATATATTTGCTAAATATTTTTCTCACTTTGCTAAATGAATTTAGTTTCACCATTTGATGCTAGAATATGTTCTTAAACATTACTACTGTGTCCAAAAACAGTCAAAAGAATGACCCATGGTGAACAATGCCTTGAGGAACTGGGAGAGAGTCTCCAGGAAAAGAGGCAGAGGGCCTTTTACCTCAGGTGCATTTTGTTCACTGGATTGGTCATGGGTGTGATTTCATGTCTCCTGTGTTAAACATTTATATTCAATTTACAAGACATGTCTATTCTTGCTGGATGTCAGAGCATAGCTATTGAACCCAATCTGGTGAAAGGATGTGTGGAGTGCCGTCCTCAGTTTACCTGAATCTGGATATGGCCTTCTGCCTTGCTTTCCTGCTTTCCTAGATATAATCTATAGTATATTCCAGGCAATTGTGTTTAAATTGATCTGACCTGAGAAAGTTCTGGGAAAGGTTAACTCTATTAATATTTAGTATGAGGTTATTGACATTTATTTACATTTATTTTCTGATCATGCTTTGCTGAACTCAAACAGCCATCCTTGGATCATTGCTTTTTTTGTTACTTCTATGTATAAAGTATACTGAAACTGAAGCAAGGCTCTCTGTAGTGGTACTTATTCCGCCAATGACCTTTGGCTATAGGGCCCAAAGGAGGTGATGCTTTCTGCTGCTGTACATGACCTCTTAAAAGGAGAGGGAGAAGGGTCCCATTCCTCTTTTCCCTGCTCCTGCCTGAGAGGTGGATTCGCTCCTGGTCAGATCAGAGGATGACTTCAGCTGTCTACCGTGGTCTGTATTCATGATGTATTTTCTCAATTCACCTTAATAAATTTCCCTAATACTTCTTAAACAGACTCCCGTGGATTTATCGCTTTAGTTGTCTACAGCATTAGACTGTAGTCTGCCCCATCCTTTCAGGTCCTCAGATCATGGGTCCAGAAGACAAGATCTGCACAGGTTGGTCAAAAAGTTGACACTGCTACATATATAACAGAATCTATAGAAAATGTTCACTATAAACACAGCCCTAAAAAGTAATTGAATTTGATCTTTTGTATTGAAGATTCAATTTCTCATAAGAAGGTAACTATTACAGTTCATGAAGTATATTAAGCATAGACTCCATCAAGTAGCATTTGCCGAAGCTGCACTGAGTAAGTACCTTCTGCATGCAAGTAATGCTATAGCAGGAACTGCTGCACACAACTGCTAAGGACAGAGTCCCCCGGTCCTGAAGATCTCCCACACATAGGCTGCACCATGGGCATTCCCTCCATGAAAATGTCTGAATGAGGTGTTGGGGTCAAAATGCCTTTTTCTAAGGGAAGAGTTCACAACTTCCTTACACTGTCAGAAGATCAGTGACACTAAAGATCAGTCAACCCTCATCTGGAAGCAACAGGTGAAGATTATTTGTGGAGCAGGCCCTTTAAGCTGACCAGCATAGGCAAAAAAAAAAGGCTGTGTAAAAACCATCTGAAATAAATGATAAAAGCCATATTTCATGTGAGTGGAGCTTTGTTTTCTATTTTCTTGGAATGTATCCCAAAGTCCTTGTAAATGCTGTTATTCTAAAAGTTGGGCACAGGCTCCTGTCTAACTTCCCCTTACTTGGAAATCCCAAACTCTCTACAGATAGTAACTAAACAGTGGGATTTCCTTGCTTTCAATGGTCAAGACACAATTAGTGCATGAAATGTTAACAGAAAATGTGGTTGATCTTCACATGTTTCAGTTCATTCATTGAGTCTCCCCTCTCTGCTATTTTCTTTGTACAGAGATTGACATGGGGGGGAGGGGGTTGGTCCAGCCTCAACTGAATGTACCAAGCTTTGTTGACTCGCTATGGGCAGCCTTAACTTTTTGGAGAAGTAGATGGGGGGAGGGCTGAGAGGGGGGACTGGTTGGTATATAAATGAAAAACAAATTTTAAATAAATAAATAAATGAAAGACACAGTAAAGTTGGTTAATTGGTACTTTTTCCTCATTAAAGTGTAAACAATTGAGGCATTATAAGCCACATGGTCTCCTGGTATGAGCTAGTGTGGGGAAGAGCTATCCTTTCACTGCACATTGGAAAGAACAGTTGGAAAATCTGTTTGAACCAGAGCATCTTAGATCCTCTTTCCAGTTTAAGCCAGTTCAGTTCCTCTCATGTTGGCCTCTTGCTTTTCTTAACTAAATGAACAAATATTTCAGGGTCAGTGTGACCTGAGGCTCAGCACAGAGATCTGTTAGTCTTATTTCATCAAAGGTGATTGTTCCCAATCCTGGGGGAGTCTCTTTAGAAGACTGAATTTGTGAAACCCTGTAGTGGGTAGCTGTTCCAGGTTTGACCTGAAAGTACCATCCCCAGCGAGGCTTCTGGCAACTGTCATGCCTACCTCTGACCTGCCCTTGAGGCAGGGCCGAGAAGGGAGTGCTTAAGACCTGAGATCTGGATATGTAGGCTCTCTTGGTTCCTTGTGATCCTGGATGCTGGATGGTAGACCAAGCAGAGTTCTCCAGAGAACACTGCTGGACTGCACTTCACCTCTCCCAGACCCTGTAATCAACCCCTTTACTGGCTGTAAATTACCCCAAAATAAACTTACTTTTAACTATGTGGAGTTGCCTTAATAAATCCCACAATAAAGCCCTGTGTTAATTTATCTTCTTGAACTGCATGGTGCAATTTACAGCTGGTCAATGCTTCTGTACACTTTATTTAGCTGTTTACTGACTGTAATGGTAGCTGTAAGCCATACTTCATTTTTTCTTTTTTTCTTCAACATTTATCAAGCAGTACTTTAATAAATGAAGGTTATTTATTTTTAAGATAATGTCTCTCAATGTAGCCCTTGGCTGCTCAAGAGATTTTCTACATAGATCAATCTGGCTTTGAACTCATGGAGATAGACCTGCCTCTGCCTCCTAAGCACTGGAATTAAAGGTGTGTGCCACACTATACAAGACATAAATGAAGGGTTTTTTTTTGTTTTTGTTTTTGTTTTTTAAGAAAGTTGACATGTAAGTACTATGTTGCATCCTCAGGCAAGGAAAATTATTCCTATTATGCCTTACACTAATTCATGACTGACATATTCAGTAACTGACAGTATTTTGCATGAAGTTCTCTAGGTTTTTATAGTAAACATGAAAGGCTGACATCATACACTGAAGAGCATCACTCTGCTTCTCTTCTGCCCATTTTCTTTCCCAAAGATGAGAACAACATAGTACCCAATTGTATGTTGATGCCTCTCTGGTGGGGGAAAAGCTGTACTGTCCAAGATGTCAAAGGCATAAGCAACACATACTACTCTTTGTAGTGTAGGAGAGAACCAAAAGTGGGCAAGGAAGAGGAACAAATAAGGACCAACTCTCCCCTCACCAGCATTCTGATAAGAAGGCCAAGTTGAGGCTCTCAGGGTTGGGACCTTTTCCATTAGAGTACTCTGAAGCTGAACACCATTGACTTAATGACAGAGTCCCACTTCTTTCCCTGAATTTTCCTCAAGTTTAGGTTTTCCCATTGTAATGTTGATTGGAAATGGGAATTATTAAACATAGCTCTGCTTCATGCCTCTCTGTTAGAAAGTTTGTTCTTGTGTATGGTCTCCTCCTTACATAATGCATCTGGGAATTTCATGAAAGTTTGTGCACAGCTAAGTCATTTCTCAGGAGACAGCTGAGATACCATCACTTGGTGAACTCTCTACTAATCATCTTCCTCTCATTTTCATCACCTCAGTGACAGATCTCACACAAGCTATATTCCCATGCATGTGACTCGGTTCTTGCCTCCAGTGTTCTGAGTTATTTTATTACACATTAATCTCTTTTTTCATTACATGCCTCGGTTGATGAGTAATCCAGGTTTATTTTAAAAATACTAATCCTGCATATGAGTTACTACTAGGACCCAAAGAATTCAAAAACTTGGGTACACAATGAGAAGAGAATAGTAATGGACAAAATAGATAATTACTGTCAAAGAAAAAAATCAGTACTCCTGGCTGCATTTATTTCAGCTGTGTTACCAGGACATTGAAAATTCCCTTAAACTAATGCAAGGGATAAAGCACAAAGCAAAGTGTCCAAACGGGACTTGAGTTAGGACCAAGTGGCCCCTGTGTCAGAGTAGTATTGATTTCATGGCTATTGAAAATCTGTATGGTGGTTCCTCCAAAACCTAAAGTTAGATCTACCATAAGACAGAGTGATAGCTTACCTAGTGTGTGAATATATACATGAAGAACTCTAAGGCGGTGTGCCACAGAGACAACTGTATCTCTATGCTCATGGTCAAACCATCTGCAGCAGTTAAATTCAAGAGTCAGCTTTGATGTCAATCAACAGAAGAATAGATACCCAAAATGTGTTATACGCTTCTTAGCTATGAAAATACCATCATGAGAGGTCTCTGTAATTGAAGGTTTAACAACAACAATTTTCAAACATTGAATCAAAATGATTAAAAATTGCACATTTTGTCCAGATGAGCCAGCGTGAAGCACCCCCAGTACATAAGCATACAACCTCATCACATTTCTGCAGAATTGTAATTCCCACACACATTGAGTACTATTACCCCCATTAGAATGAGAGAAGGGTAGCCTGGTTCTCAACAAGGTCTATGAATGAAACTCCAATGAAGGCAGCTACAGTGTGGGGTTATGGAGAAGGAGGAGCTACATATTAAGTGCAATTTTACTTGTTTCTCTGCCTTCCTCCCTCTCACATGCCCTCCCTCTCCTTTACTCACCCTTTTCCCTTTTACACATATGCACAGATAGACAGATACAGATACACACAAACATATTTTGCTGATTTCATGTATCCATCTCAAACTAATAATGTTGAAGTTTTTTGTTTTGTTTAATAATGAATCGTTCTTCCAAGGATACTTTACACTGATGTGCATCTTCTTGGTACAATCGTGACCTAGACTTGGTAATACACACTTGTGCTTGGCTTCATCTTTCTCTATGGAATAATCAATCATTCAATATTATTGCAATTAAAATGTCATGTTTCACCCTTTCTCTAGAAATCATAGAAATATAGATGTTGATGCAATCTATTTTTCTTTTATATACTTTTTGTGGAATTAATAAAGAACGTGGAGAATTTTCTCCATTCACACCATCTGGCTGCATCTAGCATCAATTGTTAAGGAGCCTGAAAACTATTCATATCCATAAACTCTTTACTCAAGATGCTGTCATTAATTGGCTCCCTCAGCACTTCATAAAGCTTAGCCATTCCCAGCAGCTGTAAATGAAATTCCCAGTCCTGCTTCTTATAGACACAAGAAATTCATTTGTTTCCTGGTACAGACTCATGACTAAGTAGGTAGAATTATCTTTCTTCTACAGCCATCCTTCAAAATGTGTGTGTGTGTGTGTGTGTGTGTGTGTGTGTGTGTGTGTGTGTTTTCCCCATCAAAAATATATTCCTCCCTTAGGTAAGGAAAGCTACATCATGACATCATGAAGCACTAAATTGAAGCTTGTTGTCCTTTACATTTTTGGTGAGAAAATCTCCATTCTTATTCCTTACTCTGCCTACTGGACCTAGCATTATCCAATTAATGTGGGGACTACAGTGCAATACTTAGATAGTAGGCAAAAAAAACCATGTAATATATTTAAGAAAACTAGGTGGCCACATTAATAAACATCTGCATCACATTTGCCAATGTGCCTCAGATCCAATAAAATGTACACATTTCAAACGTGTTTTCACTAAGTTTTAAAAATTGCATACAGCCAAGAACTGCTGTCTCAACAAAGATTGATAATTCTTAAAACACTTCAAACGGTTT
Source organism: Peromyscus eremicus (assembly GCF_949786415.1). Taxonomy (NCBI): domain Eukaryota; kingdom Metazoa; phylum Chordata; class Mammalia; order Rodentia; family Cricetidae; genus Peromyscus; species Peromyscus eremicus. The sequence continues at coordinate 160,474,162 of NC_081416.1, read as the reverse complement.
CCTCACATACTTCTGCTGCATATTCCACAGGCTGCATCAGAAAGCTCTTATTTTGATTTTTATCTTTAGTTTCCCTAGTTCTAAAGCCTGGTAGAAACAAAACAAAAACAAAAACAATATACACACAGTGCACATGCCATGTCCACTTTATGTTGCCCAGAGCATTACTTAATTCAACATTATGCTTTTGTGATATAGTTATGAATTTATTAGACAATTACTGCATCACGTGGCCATTGTACACTAAGTTAAAACTTCCACAATGATTCCCAAACACGGTATCCACTTCACACTCTGAATTGATGTGGGATCCCAGTTACTCTATGGCTCTGGGATGTTTCGAATTATGGTTTCCTTAAATTGTAACTTTTATTTACATTCTCTTAATGGCTACTAATCTAATTATTTACTTTCATATATTCTTTTGTAAAATATCTGAGCAAGCCTCCTTGTCATCTTTAGTTTCTGATGAATATGTTTACCTGTTTTGATTCATTGACAAGTAAATTTTCTTTATGTACCCTAAACACAAATAATGTTTAAAATATGCAGGGTATAACCATTGTATATCAGTTTTAATTTTTTCTCACTGGCTGTTTTTGTATATAAATTTCTAGGGAAAGTCTGTGACACTCTTACAGGTTATTTTGATTTCTTACTACAAAGTCTTAAGCAAGTCTCCTGTATTTATCTGGAAGTACTGAATTTTTACCTTGGTATGATTTTTTTTATATATGTAATTGAAAGTATCTTGTAGACACTACGTAGGAATTGAGTTTGATTTCTCCCCCAGGGTCATCTAGCTATCCCAACATTATTGGTTTAAAAGTACTTTTTTTCCTGCCTTTACAATAGCATTTTTAAAAACTTAAAGGAATAAAAATTTTCCTTGCCTAGATCAGTTTATTGAACTGCAAGATATGGAGTGTACCACCTGTAGACAATGCCTCTACCTACTTGGAGACCTTGGACAAAGCCAGCATTATCTACTTACAGTGTGGTACACTGTACAAAACTTAGGCCACACTGTATATTTGAAATTTATTGGAGGAACTAGTCAAGAGTAACTTAGTCTTGAGGAGTGTGAAGAAGCAGAGAGAACGACCCCCAGACGGACCAAACCCGAGCACCACTGCATCCCCACCTTCAGCACGGACGTCCCTGGCCGCCGCCATGCTCAAAAGAAAGGCTGAAGGGGATACTAAAGGAGATAAAGCCAAGGTGAAGGACGAGTCACAGAGAAGATCTGCAAGGTTGTCTGCTAAACCTGCTCCTCCAAAGCCAGAGCCCAAGCCTAAAAAGGCCCCTGCAAAGAAGGAAGAGAAGGTCCGCAAGTACAAGAAGGGGAAAGTCGATGCTGGTAAGGATGAGAATAATCCTGCAGAAAATGGAGATGCCAAAACAGACCAGGCACAGAAAGCTGAAGGTGCTGGACATGCCAAGTGAAATGTGTGCATTTTTGATAACTGTGTACTTCTGGTGACTGTACAGTTTGAAATACTATTTTTTATCAGATTTTATAAAAATGCAGAAGTGCCAAGTGAAATGTGTGCCCTTTTGATAACTGTGTACTTCTGGTGACTGTACAGTTTGAAATACTATTTTTTATCAGATTTTATAAAAATGCAGAAGTGCCAAGTGAAATGTGTGCATTTTTGATAACTGTGTACTTCTGGTGACTGTACAGTTTGAAATACTATTTTTTATCAGATTTTATAAAAATGCAGAAGTGTTGCTTTACTGTAAACAGCTTTTCTGACCCTCCAAGAATTATTAAACATAAATATGAAAAAGATGAAGAAAAACAGAGGTAAAAAGGGAAAGAGGTAAGAAAACAAAGAAATGAAGTAATGGAGTGAAATATCAAACAAGATTTTTTCCCTGTCAAATGGTAATAAATTTCTATGATAATTATCATTTGCTATCAATTTGACTACATCTGGAACTCACTAAAAACCCAAGCAACTTGGTACAACTGTGAGGGATTTTTAGTTAACTGGATTATTTGATGTGGGAAGACCCATCCTAAGACTGGGCCACATCTTGTGGAACATATAAAAGATATGGGAGAAATAAGATTTTGCTTTTTGCATGCTTGCCCTCATTCTCACTTGTAAATTCATATATCCTGCTGCCAAGGCATTCCTTCACTGACATTAGAGCCTACTTCTTCAGGATTCTGACATATACTGAGAACCAGCTGAGACACCCAGCCTTATTTGCTGAACAACTGTTACATTCTGGACTTTCCATCAGAAGATGGCCATTGTTGGACTAGCTGGACCACAGCCTGGAAGTCACTCTAATAAGTCCCATACAAACAAACATGCATGCATATACACATACATGTCCATTCTATCAGTTCTGTTCACGTAGACAACCCTGACTAACACAACTAATACAACTTCTAAAGCACAAATGCTTTGTACATTACTATGGTTTCATGTACAGTGCCAAATATATGGCATAAGAACTCAAGAGAAATTAAATAAAACTAAAATTAAACCACAATCATATCTGACCTTTATCTGTCTTTTATTTTTCACACCATGGATTTGAGGAAAATGTGCTACATATAAGTTATAAAAAAGAATCCTGAATTACCATCCTTAATTTATGCAACAATTTGACATTAGCTATAGCAACTTTTATGACTTCAGAATTATCAACCTATGAAACTGAAACAAACAGCCTCCCACATGACCTACAGATCCGTTTAACACTAAAGACCTTTATAGATTTTACTGAAGGCTGAGAAACATTTCTATTGGAAATGGCAACTTATATTAACATTGCTCAAAGAAAGCTTGCCAGTTTCGTACTTACAATTGAATTTTGAAAGTGAAAATTTTTTATATTTTAAAATAATGTGTAATTTCATTTTATCTGCTTAAAGCACTTTCCTTTATATGGATTATACCAAATATTATTAACTTTTGGGGTTTTATTTAATAGATAAAGGCAAGTCCTACTGCCTATAAATTATCAGCCTAGTGATATAGAGCACTAAGCTAGGGCCCCTTAAGGATCTTTGATAATCTTAAAGTTTTAGAAAACAAGTAAAGTCTTGATGGCTCTTATGAAGTGAGTTTCAGTTTATCACAGAGCAACCCTGTCTCAAGGGCAAACAAATATGCAAACAACACTGCCTCAGAGAAAGGGAAGTGCCTTGTCCAAGAACAAATCTCAGCAGGGAGGAAGCACCCAAAGTATGCTAATACATGTTCTGGTTCTGTTTCCCAACGCAGGACATACCTGAGACTCATCTCCACTCTGTCTCCTCCCCATCCTCAAGTGTTGACCAGGAGGGCACTATGCTAATTCTCAAGCAACTCCCAAGTTACATCACCATCACATAGACACTGAGAAGCTAATTTAAGATGAGTACAAAAGCGTACTTTATTCAATAAATTACATGTGCGCTCCAGTGAAAGTTATCATAAATACGATCAGAGATGCATTTAAGGGCTTCATTGGGGGCTAGAAAGATGCTTCAGCACTTATGAGCCCTTGCTGTCTATGGAGAAGACCTGAGTTCAGTTCCCAGCACCCATATTGGACGGCTGACAGACCACTTACTCTGGATTCAAGGAACCTGACCCCATGTCTGGCTTCTCCTTCTGCAGCCACCTGTACTCACAAGTGCACATACACACACACACACACACACACACACACACACACACACAGCACACACACACACACACACACACACACACACACACACGCAAACACACACACACACACACACACACACACACACTCCTGTACATAAATGAAATTAATTGGAAAATAAGTCTTATAAAGACTTAGTTAAATGAATCCCACAATATCTGATTAGGAATACATTGTCCTATAGCTATATGAGATGTAAATTTAGTGTAAAATAAACTTAATAATATTGGCTACTTCATTCATTTATTAGCCTTTCCAATGACATAAGCAGTTTAATGATAATGATATATATTATTGTATAAAAGCTATCAAGAATAGAATCTCATGCAGTTTTTCATTCCTCTTGTCTCGCTACATTGTTTTATAATTTTCAGTTGTGACATACATCAATCACATAGAAAATAATAAAGCGAGCATTACAAACAACACTGCAGGTCTATTTCATCCACTTCTCTCCAGATACAGTTGGAAAATCTAAGATAGTGTTGTTGAATCCCACAACATGCTATGAGACAGCCCTCGAGAAAATATCATTTATATTCTTCAAACTCACGACCTACAGGGAAACATTGGCTTCACAGAATTCTTTAGGTCAAGTTCCCAGGGGCTTGTGATGGGTCTTTTAAATGAACACAGTTACTGAAGCTGTAAGGTTGGAATGGAAGAGTTTCAAAGATTAATACAAGAACCTGAGTGTTTAAAATGGACCTTGGGAAGTTGTTTAACAAGTGAGCAGTTTGTCGGGATAAATAGATATGGAGGAATTTTTCTTTTTAGCCAAACAATGGTTTTTATTTATGAGTTTAGTCTTAATTGTTCTCGGGAAAATGCCTTCTGAAACAAGCAGCAAACGTATCATGGGCAGCTCAACTGCACTGGATCAGGACAATGTTAGTTCTTGCTACTGCGTGTGTGTGTGTCTCTGTGTGTGTGCGTGCGTGTGTGTGTGTGTGTGTGTGTGCATGTGCGTGTGCATGTGTGTGTGTCTGTGTGTGTGCCTGTGTGTGTGCCTGTGTGTGTGCATATGTGTGTATGTGTGTGTGCATGTGTGTGTATGTGCGTGTGTGTCTGTGTGTGTTCATGTGTGTGCACGTGTATGTTCGTGTGTGTGTGTGTGTGTGTGTGTGTGTGAATGCATGTGTGTGTGTGTGGTGTGTATATTATGATGCATGCTCTAAAGCAGTAACACTGTATGTAAGAATAGAAAATATTCTGAGCAAACTGAAATAAGGAATACATGAAAATATATGAAGGACATTTTGAAAACTGAAAGATTTGGGAAATGTTCATAGTTGTATACTGCTAAATATAAAAGAAAGGGAACACATAAAGAGGAAGTGGTTTTTTCTCTTATATCAAAAACATGTAAATTTATTAGGAAAAGCAAAATCAAGACAACTAGTGTTCATCCCTCCAGCTGGGGTGGGGATTCTCAGTTATACAGCTGTCTGAGACACTCATACTGGTATAAGGAACAAGATAAACCCACTGGGTCTGCCATCTCTGCCTTGAGGGGGGTGAATAATCCAAACTAGACACACTGAGAGGAGTGCTTTACTGTCCTGCAGGGTATTTCTCAGTGCATCCAATTAGACAAACAAGTTAACCAGTAAGCTTTTCCTATTACCTTCTTTTCTATTAATTATAATGTCATTATTTTGAAATCAATGTACAATTCATGAATATGTTTAGTGTCATTCTTTTTTTTTTTAATAAAAACCCATATGTGGTCCCAAAATCTTAAAATACTTACTAGTTCACTAATAATAATTTACATTTGGTAGTATTTAATTAACTTTTCAAAAATCCTGAGATGTCTCATGTCTTTTCACCACCAATGAAACACTTTATTCTGGGCTGGAGAGATGGCTCAGAGGTTAAGAGCACAGGCTGCTCTTCCAGAGGTCCAGAGTTCAATTCCCAGCAACCACATGATGGCTCACAACCATCTATAATGAGATCTGGTGCCCTCTTCTGGCATGCAGGCATACATGCAAGCAGAACACTCTATATATAATAAATAAATCTTTTTTTTTAAAAAAAAGAACACTTCATTCTTATTCCTGGGACAGAGTTATATTACACTTATCCTATGTATCCAATATCAGTATCCTATTGATTTTGGCTCTGTATTACATCCCAATGAATAGACCATGAGGATATTTATTGACTGCTTCACTTCCAGCCCTGATTTGTCAAAACTTTTCAAGTTCTGGTACTCATTATTGTTAACCATTGATTAATACAATATCTGTACCAAAGTTCAGGTCAGTTAGAAACGGAGATGGGAAGACCTGGGGAAGACAACCAAGGGGATGGTGATCCTTTGGCTCACACGGCAAAAGCCAAACATCTGTTTTATCTGGGACATTGTATTTAGGTGGTTATTTGTACAGTAATTAGCATTACCTTGTTTGATATTACACTAGTATATCAAGTTAAAAAAATTATCTGACCTTGAAAATAAGCAAAATTACTAAGGAAATGATTACCTTCAAGTTTTGTGATGTACTGAAGGCATCACTGAGTTTACTCCTTTATCACTCAAAACTGAACACTTCTGTGATTCCTGACTTCATAAAATCCTGGGTACAATTTACTCAAAGAAGTCTGCCATTGCACTTGTAATAAATATTTATCATGTATTTATCTACAAATGAGTATCTTCATAAAATATCTTCTAAGAATTAAATGTGATAGTTTTCAAGCACCTAACTTATTTAGAAGGTTTTACTTCAAGAAAACTTCTGTTTCATGTATCCATACATTGTATATGTGCATATTTTCTGTATTATACATAATGTGTATATATAAATATATATATATATATATATTTATTATATATATTTATATATATATATATTTCTTCAGCATATAGTTACAGCACACAAGTGCTTATGCATAAATTTTTAAAAGATTTATTTAATTTTAATTATGTGTATGCTTATGTGTCTGTGTTGTTACCTGCCCTTGAGTGCAGTGCCCATAGAGGCCAGAAGAGGGCATCAGATCTCCTGGAGCTAGAGTGGCAAGAAGCTGTGAGTTCCTAAGAAGGAAACTGAACTCAGGTCTTCTGTGTATGCTCTTGTCCATTCAGACATCTCCCTGGCCCAGGAGAATATTTTTCAAGAAACAAAATGCTAACAAAAAGAATAAGAAAGACATAAAGAAAAAATATCAAAATATTGAGAAAATGTATTTCTACTACAAATAGGTACCAGACAGGGTGAGAAGAATTAGTGATATTTTAGGCCTGCTATTAGGTGCTTGAATACTATCATATTTAATTCTCAGAAGACATTTTGTGAAGATACACAATTGTAAAAAAAATACACGATAAATATTTATCACGAGTGCATTGGCAGACTTCTTTGAGTAAATTGTATCTAAGATTTTATGAAGTCAGGAATCACAGAGGTATTTTACAGTCTCCTGTAACTCCAGCTCCAGAGGACACCATATCACTGGCTTCCATGGACACACGTAGTATTCACTAGTATGTAGAGCATATACACACCTACAGGCAAATACACATAAAATAAATCTTTTTTAAAGACTAGCTTGCTCCTTTTTAAAGGATCTTCAAGTACAAACTGTGGGGATATGGGGGCTCTGTCTAACACACTTGCACTGGATATAGCAGTCAGATTGTTTGGGATTGCTGCTGTTCTTACTGTTATAATAACGAAATGCCTAAGGCAACCTGACTCTGTATAGTAAAGAGGGTAATTTTTTCACCAAAGTTTGCAGGCTGAAGTTCCAAGACTGGGGATTCCTATTTGTTTTGGCCTCTGGTGAAGTTTAAGATCACACAGCAGGGAAACATATAAGAAGAAGACATCTCATGAGAAATAGGAAGCCAGCAAGTGGCTGAGGGTAGGGGTTGACTTGTAACAACAGCTCATTCTGACCATCTCTTCTGACTGTAGCTCCTGAGGACTGCAGGAGTTTATGGTTGCTTTTGCCTTTTAAACATCTTCTCCCTTCAGTGTTTCCACAGGATCGCCACATTCAACCCATATACAAACTATCACATCAATAAATGGATAAAATAAGTTTCTAGCCCAATGGAATATATTTACACATGAACTGGAACAAGCTGGTTAAAAATATATAAGGAAAATAGGCTTAATGCCAGTTGAATATGTTTCTGATTGACACAGAGAATGTGATAATTGTAAGAAGTAATGCATGAAATGTGATCAACACAGTTGTCATTACAGTGAAGACCTGAACAAAGTGAGGGTAGAACTCAGAGAAATATCTCAGACATGAACATCCAAGAGAAATATACAGTTAGCATGGATGTTGGCACGTTCAGGAAATAAAATAGTAAAGCCTAAGGGTGAGGAATATAGCTCAACAGTAGAGTATTTAGAACGCATGAGATATATGAGGTCTATCAGTACATCATCAGTACAGCAAATATGTATATACTAATATATGTGTACATTAGTATATATGCACATGTATTAGTGGCCTTTATAAACTGGATCAGGAAAGGAAATAGATATCCTGGTTGCAGCTCAGTGAAGCCCACTTTGACTTCTGACCTACAGATATGTAAGATGAAAACAAGATGTGTGATGCCACCAAGAGTGTGGACATCTGTTATAAAGTCATAGAGAACAATATAGGAAGATAAATATATAGAAAGTCGGTATGGTTATGTCCATGTAAACTGGTATGTCATTTTTCTCGTATTCTACTTGACAACATCAAAACGACAGTGGCAATATAAAGCTACTTACTATATATGATACAACTTATACACACACATGCACACACACATGCATTCATGCACCTTTCTATAGGTGAGTACATATGATGTATATTACAAAAATTGCATGAATTACAGACATCTAATGGGATACTTACATAATAATAATACTTGAAAGTAATAACTAGACTAACACTATAAAACATTATTCAGTGTAATTGCTGCTCAGATAGAATCACTGTCGATTATCTAAGTGATGTTGGCAAGGGATTCACCCAACTGCAACTACATTTAAAAATTGATTTAGCCGGGCAGTGGTGGCACACGCCTTTAATCCCAGAACTCAGGAGGTAGAGCCAGGCAGATCTCTGTGAGTTCGAGGCCAGCCTGGGCTGCCAAGTGAGTTCCAGGAAAGGCGCAAAGCTACACAGAGAAACCCTGTCTCAAAAAAAACAAAAAAAAAAAGATTTTTAAAAAAAGCATGGACTCCAGTGAAAGTCTAGAGTGATAGTTTAGTTCAGTAGATCTCTATGATGGAAACATTGTCTCCACCACTACCCTCCAGCAAGCCTCGTATAGTAAACAAGGCAGCCTCAACAACTAAGGCTGCTCCATAATGACTGGCTTTGGAGAGGCTTGCAGCCCCTCTTTCACAGGGTACTATTCTTCAGCCACTCAGCTCAGTGCTCCTGTGCCTCTTGCTGTAAGCACACTCCCACAGAAAGTGACTGTGAGATTGTTGCTTTATCAGCTCATCTGATGCTCTCTTACCAAGTATTAACACTCTAAAATTAAATTAGTTAGGCTCCAGTTTTTTGTTGTAATTTTTGCTAACTCTAGTTGGCTCACTGCTGCTTTGGTTTGTACTGATTACTCTGAGTCTAGAGTCCAAACAGAGCACCTCTTCACTGACTCTGTCTTCCTGTTAAGAGGACACTCCTCCATCCTAGGAAGCAAATCTGCATCTTCCCTGGGCTTGAGTATGGTGTCAATGTGGTTATTGGTAATTACCAGTGTGTGGATGCATGCCAGGTGTGCTCTGCTTATATCTTAATTCTGTCTCTACTGTGGCTGCTTACTCTGCTCTGATGTGCAGATTTATATCAATTTCATCTAGGGTTAGAGCAAAGAGATTCCCAAGGAAGACTGAAGGAAAGAGAGGAATATGTGAGTACATTTGCTTTCCCAGATCCTTGGTGTTTAACTAATGAATGAATGAATGAATGAATGAATGAACAAATGAATAAGTGATGTTTTCAGCTATGGTAAGTTGATAGGATGTTTTACTATGTTTCTAGGTTGGTGTCAAGTATTTGAATACTTAATACGTCTTACTTAATCCCTATACAAATAACATCCATATATACCTACCTAAATATATATATATATATATATACACACACACACATATATACGCATACATACAAACACATGCACATATACATATATACCAACTCCATGGTTCCCTGCATATATATATGTATGTATGTATATGTATATGTGTGTATGTATGTATATTATTTGTATGTAGGGAACCATGAAGTGGGCGTGGCCTAGCTGCCTTGAGAGGCATGTGTCATAGGATTTTCAGGTTAGAGTCTGTGGCTCTTAGGGCACAACCTGCTTTTCAGTTCTTGAGAGACTGATGCACTCCCTCAGGCAGTGAAGCATTCAGCCCAGTTTGTGTTTCTCTGTATCTTCCCTTAATAGTCAAGGAAGCATGAGGACTTGACAGGACAATAGGCCATAGACAATAATCTATGTACCCTATATGACTTGCAAATTTCACTGTATCCTGGCAATTGCCATTATATTCTGTCTCTGACCAAAGTATAAAAAATCTGATCGCTGTCAATAAAATTGTCACAGCCTCAGGTGTACTGTGGCCCCTCCAACCCGAGACTGGTTTCATTCCTTGTGGCCATATGAAGTGACCTTGGCACCAGGTAAGTAAGCACAGGTGGTTACACACATACATACATACATATGTATACACACATATATATATTATACACACACACACACACACACACACAAATTACTGTGTGGTCAACTACCCTCAGATTTACATTTTATAGAAAAAGAAAAGGTATTCCCTTCCAGGCAACAATCTGGGATTAGGGTGACATGTAGGTTGAGTGTCACTGGCCTCACACGTGGGAAGAGAAACATACTTAGGACTCTGCAGTTCACTTGTCTATGGTTTGATGACATCACCTGTGCATACTAATCTGAGACCATCTGTCCCGTGGGTTCAGGCAATTTCATTCCGTCTCTAGAGTGTACCACCAAATCCTAGATGACTGTGAGCTAGTCTGCATGATTTCTGTACAGTTGTTCCTTGTTTTCTTGTGACTTTTATTGAAATGCACATCTGCTTGAAAACAGTTTTTCTCCACCCTGTTAATCTCTTCCTCAAAAGCAGTCAAACTTGCTTCAGGCCTCTTGTCTTGCAGGATTTAGTGTGCAGAGTCCCCAGTCTAACAGTAACAGAGATTAGAGTGGGAGACAAGGGCTCTGAGCAGAACCTCGCTTCTCAAGAGGACGAAGCTCTGAATAAGCCTGACCTCTCAGAGATGACATCACCATTATGCTCTTGTTACTGTAGAATAGATTATTGATTGCAGGGCCTCGCACAGTCCAGGCCACTGCTCAGCAGCTGAGCTCATCCTCGCTCAGAGCTTTCATTACCTTTTGCTCAACTTGTAATACTCTCCTAGCAGTAGAATTTCTAAAACCAAACAAAGGTAAGAGAGCATGAGAAGGAGTCCACCCATTGCTCCTTGTGGTGGGAAGTATTCCATCTTAATGACAGATCTATGTTCTAGCAGAGGTTGCCAGCAGGAAAATCCTTCCTAATTAGTAGATTTCTTTTTTTATCGTGAGTACACTTAGTAATATCAAATTATTGTAGTGTACAAATAAATTTTCTGTTAAGCTCAGAAAGCCATTGACTTTCTGCCAGACACTTAAAGAATTTCCCAAGTACAGAAGGCACAGGGTTTTGTTTTTCCTCCCACCGAGCAGTACAGAATTGCATGGCAAGGCCTCTTCTCTGCACTCTACCTGTTGAAGGTGCTGGTTTAACTACTCCCCTTTCATTTCCCTGTCCCTCTCAGCTCAGGCATTGCCATGGTGACAGGCATCATTTGGAGATCTCTTTCATAGTGGCTCTAAAGCATTTAAGGGTGCTTGACCATTCCTCGTAGCACAACGCACACTTTACATTATTAACCAACCACCTTTACAGAGAAACTAATAAGTGCAATGCACTTGATGTTCTCTGCTGTATTATTTATGCAAGCTCACAATGGATTTTGTGTTTTACTCATAGTTCAGAACTCCCAGCTGAAAATGATAATCTGTGTCAGAACACAGAGAAATTAAAAAAAACAAAACAAAACTAATGTTCTTGAGTTTAAGAAAATGAGTATTTGTCATAAGAAAATGAATAGTGTATTTGTTCTACAATTTATGATTCAGGATAATGTAAGGGAATCTCATGGTCCAAAGCTGACTTTTAATGTGGTGTATGTGGACCAACTCGAGTTTACATTCTAAACACGATTCCAGGTATAGTGCCCTTGGTGGTTCTGGGTTTGGCATTCCTGTGTCTTTGGCATTCCTGGGCCTGAGGGGAGTGTGATAGCCTGAATTTCCTCCAAATGGCCAATTTACAGGTATCTTTCCTCAGAGTTCTAAGGCTGCCCCCTTGTGGCAATCTAAGGTATATATTTGGAAGCTGTGGCTTCCAAACTCCAATAAAAGCCACAGAAGGAATTTAGGACATGAGTTCTCCCTCTGGTAGGAAGGGGAGATTGATCATGCTTTACCAGGAAAGCACAGTGGTTAGGGACAAGAGAAAACTGTGACCAAAACTGACATTTTGCTAAAGTGTTGTATAATCATTTAGCTTCTCTTGTCCTTTTAGTTGTGAGCCAGAGCCATTAACAGCTGAGCCACCTTTCCACACCACAGCATCAGTGAAGAGCTAGAACAGCACTTAATTCATCTCATGAGACCGTCATGAGGAATAAGTGAATTAGCACACATAGACTGGAACATTCCTAGTCATATTTTAGCACATGAAACAGCAGCTCTCTATAGTGTCCATACTCTCAGCTGCAGCACAAGTCTGTCTATCCAACGCATATTTCTCCAGATTTTCCTGAAATAAGATTTAAGCCAAAGACCAAGGATGTAAAACATGCATCTTAATTCTGCATAATTCTGAGGCATTTAGTCATCTAACTGTGGTTACTGCACAGTCAGCTTTGTGCATCACAGACCCTGGCTGGTGACAGGGGCAGAGACTGATTGACATAAGTGACATTCAGACATGCCACAGTACCTATCACTGCATCAGACCTCTCTGAATTGTGTAGTTACAGTGCCTTATGCTTTGGGAGTCTGCCACTGACATACATTCAGGTGTCTGTCCCAGGCAGCAGGAGTCCTTAGGAATCCAGATCTGAACAACCACCCACTGACCCTGAGCAGTGCCAGCTGCAGATGTACCACAGCAAGATAGGCTTGTGTCCAAGGTTTGTGGCTCTTTGAATGTGCTCCGTCAGTCATTCTTAGGCTACAGTGTCTCATGGATCAAAAACCTTTAAACTGAAACCAGTGAAACTAAAAGCCATCCAAAATACAAAAAAAAAAAAAAAACAACAAATGAGAACTGAAACAAATATCTTCTGGTAGTGACAATTAGCCTATTTTCTACTGTCTGGGAAGTAATGAACAAAATTTAAATCATCAATTCTTATCCTCTAGGTTTTCCCTGTATCGTATGGGGAATAAACACAGACTGGATTTCCTTTGATCTAAAATTACTACTTTTCCTCCATTTTAATATTTTTTAAAATTATGCATGACATTTTAATGTGATAATGCTCATTTTCATTTCTGAGAAAAGCCTGTTAATAAATCAATGCTGCATTTATAATCATTGCTAGCATTTCAGATTTAAAATTAGAAGAAGAAAAGCTAATGCTGATTACAACACACTATGAGGGATCAAATGAAAGTCTTCCTGGGGATTTTCAGGTTATAAACCCAGCAAGAGATATCTTCAAATTGTAGAACTCCTGGGATTTTAAAATGTACACATTGATTTGCACACACACACACACACACACACACACACACACACACACACACACCAAGAAGTAGACACACACCACATGTTCTCAAACCACTTTTGCTACTGACTCCATCCCCAAATCCTCATGTGGAATATGCATGCCTTTGACCATTGTGTAGACCTTGAGGAGAATAGAAACTAGACTAAGAAGCTCCGACTTCTTTGAATTTGCAGCATGTGAGGACATTGAGAAGTATGGTTAGGTAAGACCTCTAATGGTTTCTTAGTAAGAGACACCAAAGACATAGTCGAAGGTTTGAAAATTTGTTTCTATTTTTTCCCTGTAGTCTCTGGCCAAAGCTTGAATTCCACTGAGAAAAGAGTCTGATTTCTGATTTCTGAGAAGTCTCAAGAGTGTACTACTTGACTCTGATTCTTCTTGTGGACCTTTCCTAATCTCCCAGGCTAAGAAGTAATGATAATGTGGCCATATATTAGGAAGCAGGAGATGGAGCATTAGAGAGAAGTAAGTGAACGTCTGTTCGGTCTCATGACCCTATGTGCAGCATATCTTATGTGCCCTCTTGTGGTAGATTTCCTGTCAGGATAACAACATTCATAGCTTCACCTACTTGCACATCCTAATCACCCACAAAATCTCAACCTCTCAATACCACCAAAGTGAGCAGTTAAGTTTACACATGAAATTCTGTGCAGACCACAGCATGTAGCACACACACACACACACTCTTCTCATGTGAGTTACTAAAAAAAAAGAAGCTGGTTTGCCTGATGCTCTTCAAAAGGAAATGATGAGATCCCAAACACAAATCACATGCTCATATGGTTGATGTCCTACTGTTGCCAGCTTGAAACTCTTAAGATGTTTTTCTGAATTTGCAGCTTTCCATGTGATGATGGATGAATGTGCATGTGGTAAAGGGTTATGCCCACCCTGTCCCCACTTCCTGCTGCTGGAGTCTGCATGCATCATCCATAATGATCTGAGAATCAGATTAGGCAGGTCTATAAGGCCAGTGACCCCAAAGATCAAGTTGTAAGTTACATGTTCTCAGTCTGTTTTGGAGAGTGAAACTATTCTGACTCAGAAAACAGGAACCAACCAACCCCATTGGATTTATTGTTTTTCACTTGATATTACTGTAGCAGCCAGCTGCTGTTGTAGAAATAGATACAGAGAAGGAAGAAGAAAAGACTAGACAACCAGAGCTCATTTCTCCTCCAGCAACCAAAAAGTAAAAGAAATCATTAAGTTAAAATGGTGCAATTCTACTGTTGTATAAAAAAATCATATATGGATACATATCTACACGTATATGTACATACATATAAAAGGTATATAGACACTATATGTAATGAGAAGAAATGTATATAAGCTTCTAATGCATGTTGTATAATTTCAGTGATTTCGTATACATCTTGGATTTTCTAATTTAAAAGTAACAGCTAAATGTATTAATTATTAAAATAGGAAAGATTTAATTTAAAGCATTTAAAACTAATACTACACAATGCAAAAGTTGATGACAAATAAAAACTGGTATTTTTGCTTACCTTAAATACTTGTAAGTGGTAACTAAATGCTAAAAAGAGAGAGAAGTAAGAAAAGTTGGCTCTTTCTTGTTTGCTTGCTTTTGTTTTGTTTTTGTTGAAGAGATAGGGCCTCTATGGTCCAGGGTGGCCTCAACCCTATAAGATTCCTGCTGCCAATTCTACTGATACAGTTACAAACTTACGTCCATCTGCTTAGCAAGAAAAAGCTTTCTAATTTAGCACAACTAACACACTTTCTTCTCTCATGATGGGCTCAACACCTAGCATTATTATTTTTTACTATGCCCTGTAATTATTTTTAATGATGTTTAATTTATTATTTTTAAATTTCTTACATTAATTCAATGTACCTTGATCACATCCACCTCCTCCCTACCTCCAACTTTCTCCAACACCCCCCACCCATGAATTGCATCTCCTCTTTTGGTTCACTCAGAATAGAATACATGGTCAACGTAAAAGAAAGAACATAACAATGCCAAGAGAGAACCAGAAAATACTTAGAAATTCTAATAATTTACTTGCTGGCTTGGATGTCTCTTGTTTCTCTGCCTCCAACACACCCTCACTCATAGCCCTTCTGTCTATTATATCATTTTGTCCACCAGCCACTGATACTCACTAGGCTCATAGGTTCCATGTCTTCTTTCAGAGGTCTTCATGTCTATCATTACTAAGTAGGTCCCAGGATTAAGAGAGACCCTAAAACAACAGCCTATTCACTCTGTCAAACCCATTGCTGATAACTTGCATCTGAATTTTGGAGTGGAGAGCTGCTGGAAGCAGGCTGAGCAGTGAGTGACATCTATGTCTTCTATAAACTTAGCTCTTTTAGTATCAGAGTAGTCTATGAAATCAGCAAACACACTCTATGCCCATTTGCTGCATCTAGAAATAAGGAATCACCACAGTCAACTATCACAAATGAGTGTCATTGGTCCTAGAAGGCAAATGTAGAAATGACATGATTTTGGACATCATCCATGAGTTTCCATCAAGATTGTTCTTTTTAGGTAAGTTAAATATTCTCTGAGTACACTTCTTCCTTAATGGGGTGTAGAAAATCTCATAGAACAAAGTCCTCCACTCAAAATCAAAACACATTTTACTTACTATCTCAACATTTTTCACCATAAGGGCTATTGACGTGAACCAGATCCCCTTTTAACCTGTATCCATCTAGGATTCTGAGTAATGTGCCATTGATGAGAAGACTTTAGCTCTATCCAGGTTCTTTCTGCAATGTCTGATGGCTCCAGCAGCCACACTAATCTGCAGAAGCAAGAGTGGTGGTCACGATAAAGCCAGCCAGCCTGACCTGATGTCACCAGGGAACTGAGTGCAAGAGCCGATGCATGGTGTCAATAGGGATGAAAGCTACTCCAGAGTGGGGCTGTTCCAGAATCTGAGCATTGCTCTGCTGCTGCACTAAGCCCTGATTGGTTCTTTGTCCTTCCCAGACTCTGAGAGCTTCCTGATAACCTTTGAGCAAATGTTCAGTTTACATTTGCTGGGACTCTCTCTGATGCTTCAGCTCATAACCCAATTGAAGCATCGTTAATGTGTGTGTTCAGATCCCAGGAAGTCTTGACAAATGGTATAGAAACAAATAATAACTCATTTCTGAGAATGTTTCTATACTCTTCTTGGAAAGGCCAACCAAATATTATTGATGACAGTATTCTGGAGGAAGAATGATGGATGAATATTTTATATTGTGTTAGAGAAATGACTACTGCATCTCAATATGCCAGATTAGCTACGAAGGGATGTTAGCTTAAGGGGAAGAACATCCTTTGCTTTTTGTCTGTGTGGATTTGGAAAAAATATCTGTGTGCTGTAGCATCATGATTCCTGAAAGACGTTTAAAAGAGCCAGTTCGCATTCATTGGGACTCTTAGGAAAGGTTATTTGATTTGATTTGATTGTATGAAGTACAGTGTCTTAGCTAGTTTGGGCTGCTGCAAGAAAATGCTTTATACTAAGCAATTTATAAAGAAGAGAAATTCATTACTCATTATTCTGGAGGCTGGGGCTTGCCTTTCCTCGGGCGTAGCATCATCTCTGTATAGACAGTAGAATAGAAAAAGGCTCCCTCAAGTTTTCCTGTTATGATAACACCATTCACAGTTTCATCCACTTGTATGTCTTAATGACCTGTCAATATGACAAAAGTGAAAATTAGGTTCCATGTGCCTTGCCTAGGGATAGAGATGTGCAGACCACACTGTACAGCACACTGGGATGTCCTATACATATTCTTGTCATGCCAGTTACTGGGCAAGATTTACTGTTTGGCTGATGTAATTCATGAACAATCATGAGATCTTATATTTGAAGCCAACAGAGGCCAGTGAGCCTTTTTCCCAACAGGAACCTGTGCATGTAATATAAGACACAGACAAAGGGGAACAGAAAGGACACTGGCATTTAACAAGGACTCCACACAGCTCTCAGAAAGTCTGCTTTGATGGAAGATTTACTCCAAAAGCATCAGCTTTAAGTTCCTTGGCCTTTGCAAGGAGTTTGCTTAGCTTTCTCGCTTGACCTTCACTGTGGCATTGACTCCTCTTCCAGAATGTTCTCTGAGATCTGGGGAGATGTTTATTGTTAGAGTCAAGAGCACCCCTTGGACTTTATATGGTGCTACTTTCCTTTTGCTTTAAAAAATGAGATTTATGTGAGTTAGTGCTGGGAGCCATCCCTGGCGGTAGATGGGTCCTGCAGAGGATGTAAGGAGTCGGTGGTGGAAGAAGTGAACCAGGCCATGGTGGTCAGGAGAATCTTGTAGCTAACTGACTAGCAGCCAGAGTGTTTCTTTATTTATACAGAATTTAGTTAGCAGGGATACATTCATGATGTTCCAAAACATAGATCATATCATTTTTGTTTTTGGACATGTGTTTCACTTTCTTTTGCTCATCTTTTTGTCATCATTAATAAACTATGACAGAACAGAGTTATCATTTCCAATCATTTTCCCTCAAGTTTTGACATCATTAATAAACAGAGTTATCATTCTTACTCATTAACCCCATAACGCAATTTTTGAGAATGTAGAGACATATGACAGCCTGTGCTCAGGCTGGTTGTTTTGGTTGCTTCAAGGACACTAGACCAAAACAAAATCTTCAACCACCCTGGGCATTTTGTCATGTCCCAAGCAGTGTATTATTTACTCTTAGTGGTCAGAGTGCCCAGGAAAAATCCTCAGGCTAAAGCTGCTGTAGTTATTATTCAAATTCTGGCATAATACAATCCATGTTCATATTTATATCCTTATAGAATTTATCTATATGTCTAATCTTAGCATTCTGTTGTTCCTTGGTCATATGACATTATAGTGGCTCTATATGAGCTAACTTCTAAGAGAGGGAGGTCCTGACATCTCATACTTTTATCATCTTTCCACTCCATATTTACTTATCAATATGTCTCTATGTAGGGCAGAGTTGTATGCCACATAATTGTCTGAGTGTACAGTGGGAAGAGGCTTATAATCTGAACTGTGGCCAACTCCTCTATTCCACCGGATCTTGTTGACCTTTTTGAATTTACTTTGTTTTGAATATCTTGTTCCAGTGTAAGTATAGGGACAAATGTTTCAAGAATGTCTCATAGCCTCATGAAGAGACCTCTGGCTTCTTCTTTATGTGTCACAATCCCCAAGGCATAAGGAAGACCTTCAAGTAGATAAGGATATCTCCCTCAAAGTGGGGGGGGGAATAGTATGTTCAGGACTTTCCTGGGTAAGCTTAGAAGCAGCGTTCCTGGGAGAAGGCATAAATGATTCATAAGGAATTTTCCATCAATCCAATGTCATCAAATTATACAAATATTAAAAGTGCCCCAAGTATGTAACAGGTGGAGATGAAAACCAAAGGTGGCATTGCAGCCATCATGTGGCTCAGCTTTGCTGGATCTTTGTCAAGCAGCTGTGCTGGCTTTATGACTTCTGCCATTCCATTCAGATATGGCTGTGCCAAGTTAGAATGACTCTCTGTCCTTAGCCACCCTGTACTCTTTTCCTTTTTGCAATTACTATCTCCACTTCCTCTGATTCAGCTCTTTATTGATATCAGTCCACCAGCTGGGGGCTTATCTTTTTCCAAGGAACAAAGAGGGGCACTGGGTTCCACAATTATCAGCAAGGGGATTTCACTGAAAGTAACGAAATTTTCAACTAACATAGATCTTAAAAGTAGAAGGAGATGCTGTATCATTGAATAGAAATTCTTAAAACTCTTACCATCACTTAAGAATGTTAGGCATCAATGTAATGCATCGTATCTTCCCATAGATCAGCCACATCTAGAAAGAAAACAGTTTGCAGTTTCTCTCCTTAGGGTCTTGATATCTCAGACACATCTCTAGGCATTGGAGTTTGAGAGGACAGAATTCCACACTGGGAGGCAGAACAGAATTAAAAGGGCTTCTTTTCATATGCCTTTCCATTTTTACTAGGACTGGTAATCTTTCTCAAAATCTAAGAACACATCCTTCATTATAGATCCTTCTTCCGGAATGATCACTGCTTCATGTCCTGGTGTTGAACCCCTCATACCTGAAAAAAAAATCTGTATTTCATGAGCAAGACATAATGTGTTAATTGTCTTTTAGGAAAACAGTCTGACTTCTAGCAAGACAGATACGAATGGTTTGTTTTTCTTACGAGAAAGCCAGAGTGGTAAAATCAGACACTTGGAAACATAACTGAAACGATGGGAAAGAGGGCTTACTTTTTTTGTGACTAATGGCCTAAATTGTGGAATTCACTCCAGTACCATGAAAACACCTCTTCCTTCTGTGTTTCCTCATATTCAGTCCATGACAGGAGGCAGGGCTAAGGACAGCAGCTGCAGAGGGAGATGAGACATTGCCATGAAGAGGGGGAATCACATCCATGGAGTTTTTTTTCCTTTCAGATCTTTAGATCACAACAGGTAAATGGTAAGCACCACATGCAGAGACAGATGAGTGGGAGGCAACTATAACCCTTCCTGTTTGTGAGACACTGCCCTGAAGAGTCTGTGAAGACATGGCCCACAGTGATAAATGTCTGAGAAGAAGAAAGAGGGATTCAATTAGAAACAGTTCAGATTGCATCATAAAAGAAAATACTGTTAAGCTGACGAGGGACCTGCTGAAAGAGAAGGCTAGATAGAAGTCTGAGATGAGATGATCCTAGGACAGGAATACCTCAGTTATAAATAATATCCATGACTATTGTGTAATTGTACCTCATTTTCATTATCCATTTTTCAATTACTTTGCTGTTAAAAGAAATAACATCATGAAATTTGCAAGCAAATGGATGGAACTAGAGAAAGTCATCCAGAGTGTGGTAACTCAGACCCTGAACGATAAGCATGGTATGTAGTCACGTATAAGTGGATATTAGCTGTAAAGTAAAAAATAACCATGCTACAATCCACAGCTCCAGAGAGGCTAGGTAACAAGGAGGAAACAATAGGGGGTGAATGGATCTCCCTGGGAAGGGGGAATGAAATAGATTTTGTGGGTGGACTGGGGGAGGGTGGGGTGGGAACAGGAGGGAACAAGTCAGGGAGTGCAGAAAGAGAGGACTGTGAGAGATGCATGGAAGTGAGGGGTAGGTATATTGGGAATGTGGCAGAAACCTAGTGCAAGGGGAACTCCCAGGAATCTACAGGAGTGAAAACTCCTGGTAATGAGGGATAGAGTCTGAACTGGCCATCTTCTGTAACTAGGCAAGGCTTCCAGTGGAGGGACTGGGACACCAACATGTAGATGTAACCAACCATCTTATTAAAATAAGAAACACAGAACCAATGCAAAGAAGAAAGCCAAGAGATCAGAGCTAAGAGCCTTACCCGCCTGCTGCAGCTAGCCTCTTCAGCCAAGAGACCTCTCCGAAAGAGATCTACTTCCTGTCTGTTTGTCTTTATATAGACTTTCTGTTCTGTCTTCTCATTGGTTGTAAAACCAACCACATGACTGCCTCGTCACTGTCTGTTGGCTGTATCCTTGAATACACAGAGATCTACCTAGCTCTGCCTACCAAGTGCTGGGATTAAAGGCGTGCACCACCACAGCCCAGCTTTTGCTATGACTCTAATAGCTCTGACCCCCGGGCAACTTTATTTATTAACATACAATTAAAATCACATTTCAGTACAAATAAAATACCACCATACCAACACAGCCACAAAATCTTTCCACCTACAATTTGTCCTACCTGCAAGATGGGCTGAAGTAAAGGTGGCACAGAACATGTGGGAGTGTGAAACGAATGACTAGTCCAGCCTGAGACCCATACCACAAAAGGGAGCCCATGTTTGACACTGTCTGGAGGGCCAGGAACAAGGGTCTGAATAGCCAAAAAACTAGAATAGAGTCAAACAGTTCCTGGGGATGGGGGAGTCAATGAAATGATTCCTTATGATACTCTGATATACTTGTAGAGGATAGCATAATTATTACGAGAGAAACTTCATTCAGCAACTGATGGGAGCAGATGCAGAGACCCACAATCAAGCATTAGACGGAGCTTGGGGAATCCTGCAGAAGAGGGGAAGGATTGTAGGAGCCAGAGGGGTCAAGGACACCACAAGAAAATGGCCAACAGAATCAATTAACCAGGGCTCATAGAGGCACACAGAGATTGAACCAACAATCCGGGAGTCTGTATGAGTCTGCTGACCTACGTCCTCTGCATACATGTTATGGTTATGCATTTGGATGTTCTTGTGGGACACCTAACAGTGGGATCAAGGGCTGTCTGTCACTGTTTTGCCTGCTTTTGGGACTCTTTCCCTCCTACTGGGTTGCCTTGTATGAGCCTTAATATGAGGGGATGTGCCTAGTCTCATTGCTACATATGTCATGTTTGGTTGATAACCCTGGGAGGCCTGTCCTTTTCTGGGAGGGGTCTGGGAGGAGAAGAGGGAAGGGAAACTGCAGTTGGGATGTAATATATGAGAGAAGAATGATTAAAAAATGGAAAAAAATCCATGACTTTATAATTAAATATGTGTGAAAATGAGGATGGTTGAGTGGATCCAAACCCTAACTCCTAACAGTATTAACTTCTTTGTGACCTTTGGTTCTTTCATCTTATTATCTGTTTCCTGTTTTAAACTAACCAAATCAAGCCTTATTATAAGTACTCAGGGCTATACGAGTTGAAGATGTACTTTTCATTTCTAAAACAGTATGTTAGAGAAAACAATGTGTCCCACAGTACACATTACACTTTGGGACAGTAACAGATTTCCGCCCCCCCTCCCCCAGGAGTCCAGACATATGAAGCCAGAAAATAAAGGTAAATCATTCAATAAATAAATACTGCTTCTATTCAAAGGATAACACAAAAAGACTAGATAAAAGTCTGATGAAACACTTCCTGAAGAGTTGTTCCTGAGAGGGAAAGCAGAAGCAATGGGAACTTTATTTTTAAATTATCTAACATCTACGTATCTATTTACATTTTGTCATCTGCTTTCTGACATTCTCCTTCATGTGTGTCATCTATCTTCTATCTATCATCTACCTATCATCTCTCTAACAGGAGATTAAGATTTTCAGGAGTTGGTTTAAGGGTTTTGAACTTGACAAATCCCAGTGTTTTAGCACAGGCTGACTGAGGTCATGTGGAGATGATGTCATGTCTCCACCCTCTACTCAGTCCAGAGCAGAGCTTCAGAAACCTCATTCCTTCTCACTGGCACATTCTTCAGATGTTGTTAGGTTCACTCCATTATGGAAGACAATTCACTTTACTTACAGCATACTGACTTAAGTTTTAGTTAAATCTGCCAGGCGGTGGTGGTGCATGCCTTTAATCCCAGCACTCCGGAGGCAGAGCCAGGCGGATCTCTGTGAGTTCGAGGCCAGCCTGGGCTATCAAGTGAGTTCCAGGAGAGGTGCAAAGCTACACAGAGAAACCCTGTCTCGAAAAACAAAAAAAAAGTTTTAGTTAAATCTAAAAAGGACCTCCAGAGAAGCATCTGGACTGGTGTTTGACAATTATTAGGTACCTTGGCTGAGGCAAGTTGATACATAAATCAACCCTCATTTCACAAAGCAGTGGGAAACTGCACACTGAAAGGAACTAAATGATCAACTTTCCATGCTGTCCTTGCCTTCTTGGTTGTACACTTAGCCTTCAATGGCCAAGGCAGATCTCTAGCATCACTATTAGACCTTAATACTTATGAATATCTCAATCCTTATCATTACATAGGATAAGGTACCAATTCCTCAAGAATGTTAATATACATAACACATCAAAACGTAGTTAGTCACATGGCATGAGCTATTAACAGGCTCTGGTGTCAAAAATGAAGAACATATTAGGGCTTTATCTAGGTGAGGGGAGCAGAAGCCAGATGTTTCCATAAAAATAATTAGACAGTTTCCTAACTAACTTCAAGGAATCACAACACAATATTTTTTTATAAAGAATCCTTGGTGGTGGGTTGATAAAGGTGAAGGCCATTCTTCCTATAATGTCCTAGTACACAAGAGAAGGAATGTTACTGAAAGTCTCAAATGAGTGATAGAGAGCATAACAGAATAATGTATATTCATATTAGGAAAAGAAATAACAAAAGTAAAACCTGTGTTGATTTAAACAAACTCTGAATGGAAACCACAACTAACCACATATTAACATTCCATTTTTCCAATATCCAAATCTCACCTGGTACTGCACAAAGATAAGGGCATGACTATACATAGCAAATTAAATGGTCTTGCTGGTTGTTCAAAAAGAAATCGAGTGCTTTTGTTTCAAACATGAATTCAGTGGTGGTCTGCTATCACTAGGATTTGTGAGCTTAAGTAAGCTACTTGCACTGTGGAGTTCTGTTTATTTTCACTGGTCATTATATAAATTGGTTTTCAGAGTTTCCTTAAGGATTAAACATGATTACACACGTAAGAGATTCAGAGCTAGTGAAACACAAGACAGTAGTTCCTTGCCTTAGATGCTGTGAGACTGCTGCTATACTTCACATTTTGTGTCCCTCACTTGCCTCATTTGCTTCTCATTGCTGTGATGAAACACTGAGCAAAAGCAACTCTGGGAGGAAAGGGTGTATTTTATCTTAGAGCTTAGTCTGTCATCTAAGAAAGCCAAGAACTCAAGAGAAGAGGCAAACACCACTGGGGAATGCTGTTTACTGGCTTGCTTTTCCTCTCATACTGAGCCAAGTATCTCATACAACCCAGGAACATCTGCCTAGTGGGGTTGGCCTCTCACATCTATCATCAGTCAAGACCATGGCCTACAAACATGCCCATAGGCCAGTATCACATGGTACTGCACAAAGATACTGGCACGGCTGTGCGCAGCAAATTAAACCAGTCTTGTTGGTTGTTCAAATGGCCCACAGACATGCCCAAAGTTACGCAGACACACTGAAGACAAAGTCTCTCTCTCTCTCTCTCTCTCTCTCTCTCTCTCTCTCTCTCTCTCTCTCTCTCTCTCTCCTTATCTCTGTCTGTCTCTGTCTCTCTCACACACAGACATACACACACACACCATTCTTAGTATACTATTACCAATTCTCTTGTCTTTATTGGGAAATCCTATGCTAATGACTTATTGTTAATTAAAGTGGTCTTATAAAATCCAAAAAAGCAAAGTACACCTGAAATGTGGAATTGCTTTGCTTAGGAATAAGTAGGCCCATTGAAAAAATACAGAGAGCCGGGCGGTGGTGGCGCACGCCTTTAATCCCAGCACTCGGGAGGCAGAGCCAGGCGGATCTCTGTGAGTTCAAGGCCAGCCTGGTCTCCAAAGCGAGTTCCAGGAAAGGCGCAAAGCTACACAGAGAAACCCTGTCTCGAAAAACCAAAAAAAAAAAAAAAAAAAAAAAAAAAAAAAAAAAAAAAAAAAGAAAAAATACAGAGGAGGATGTTGAAAATGCCAGACTAACAAGGGAAGAGAAATGGTCAGTGCACCTGACCTGTGCCCTGTTCACTTTGTGGCTGTTCCCTTTCTCTAGTCATGGGTTTAAGATATGTGTGTCACTATGAGTGGTTATTAGAGAACATTGTGTTCTCTGAAGCTGAGCAGAAATAGATCTTCACTTCTTTCTGGAAAGCAGAGCTCAAATTTTGATAAATGTTACTAGAACACTATGTAAGAATGAAGAGACGAAGAGAGGGTGAGAAACTGAATATCCAACTCTGAGCTTTCTCAGCTGATACCTTAAAACCTTAGGGATGGATGAATCCATTAAGCCTTTTTCCTTCCAAAACTGCAGTAAGTAACTCAGGAACTTCAGCTATTTGTAGAAGATTAAACTAATTTCAGGGTTAAGACTCAAAAGCTGTGTCTCCCATTTCTACGTATAGGGATCATTTCATTAAGTGTTCATAATAAAATCATAGTTTAGAAAAACAAAAAATATATTGCTTTAAGGTCAAAACTGTTACAGGAATAAAAATGAAGCATATTTTATATATAAGTATTATTTTGTAGTTTTTTATTTTTAAATTATTGCCTCTGAAAAGTCATTAATATTGAGAACTAGTCCTTATTTAATCTTTTGAGAAATATTGCCCATCCTGACAAGGAAAGATTAAATTAGAAGCTTCTCCATTAAAAGAGTTTTCATTAAGTATCTTTTATTATAATGTGTAATGCTATATTTGTGAAATGCTTAAATATACAGAATAATGAACTAAACACACACAGAGTACAAATTTTGTGTGTGTGTGAATATTGTATAAAGTAACAAATGAAGAATATAAGGTGTACAACACTGGTATGTATTGTAATAATTAAACATTGAAAACCACTGTTGTGGACTGCTTCCGTCTTCATTAGAAGCAGCTGTGACTACTCACAAGCGACCTTGAAGAGCCAACCTGATGGCATTCCCTCATGGAAGGAAGAGGTGGTTAGGGACATTAAGCCCTCCACTGAGATTTTAGCCTCTCCCTACCATGTTTCCTGCCACTTGTACGTAATTCTTCCTCAGCTGCACGAGGTCATAATGATTTGGGATCTGTCAGTTTATATGTACTGTGGAAGATGACTGGAGGGGGAGTACTGTCCATAAATCTATCAGGAAGTTGACATCCATGCTGGGGCAAGACTTTGCAGTGGTGCAGCTGTTTGGAGTCACAAACTTTGGTGAGTACCCCCTCAATGATGCAGTGGAAGGAAACCCAATAAACTCATTGTTAGACCTTGTAAGCCTTGGGTGGAATCATTCCTTGGGTCCCATCATTGGAAGACAGCTCTTGCCATCGTCAGTAAATATCTATTCCTTGTCCCAGGAAAAGTTTATATAACCACAACTCTTGACTTTATAAAGTAAGTACTGTTCTTCAGGTGTGCTCCTGATATTATCCACCATTGTTTCCCCTTCAAGAAGGAATTGCTGCTCTGAATTAACTGATTGAAATAGAAGAGTGTGGTACAGGAGCATCAGCAAGACTAAGAGGATGCATGTTCCTGGAGACAGGCAATGCTCAGTTCCAGGTAGAAGACATATTAAAGGTGCTTTCCAAATTTAGAAGTGTAATATTTAGTTTCAGATAGTTTGGGTCAATGCTTTTATTTCTTTCACATTTTAGAATAATTTTACTTTGAAACAAGCACACTGTGTGTTCATAAAAGGTGATGGTAAGAACTGAGACAATATTAAAATTCATTCATCCAAGAAAGCTTTTTGTTTTTACTGAAAAACAATGGAAATTTGAAACACAAATATGGACTAATATGCATTTAAAATCCCCCTTTTCTCTCTTTGTTTACATGATATTCCATTAACTAAATCCCATTTCTACTAACACTTCACAGTGACACACTCAATATCCTCATTGCCTTTGGGAGCCATATACTATTACAAAGATGCAAATAAGCAAATAAGAAAGACAGCTATTGATTGACTTTGTCAAAAATTGAGTAGATGTTGGTCTATTGAGATTTCACTGGAATTTGAAGTTTTTAACCTCAGTTTTTCTAAAAAATGAAGATATTCTAGAGTTTGATTGACAGCTTTGAAACATAAACATTAGGCAATTGCTAAGCTTGCATCCCTTTAAGATATTTTCTTGGAAGGCTGTCACCTTGAGTTGACTAGCTTGAACTGTTCGGGAGGCACCCAGGCAGTGGGACCAGGACCTGTTCTTAGTGCATGAGTTGGCTGTTTGGAACCTGGGGCTTACACAGGGACACTTCGCTTAGCCTGGGAGGAGGGGACTGGACCTGCCTGGACTGAATCTACCAGGTTGAACTCAGTCCCCAGGGGAGTCTTTGCCCTGGAGGAGATGGGAATGGGGGGGTGGGCTGGGAAGAGGGGGGGGAGGAAAGGAGAATCCGTGGCTGATATGTAAAAGTAAATTAAATTATAAAATAAAAAAATATATTAAGATGTCGATTAAGTCCATTTGAGTCATGACATCGTAAAGAATAATACTCAACTTCATATGGAAAAACAAAAAACCCAGGATAGCCAAAAGAATCCTGTACAATAAAACAACCTCTGGAGGCATCATGATCCCTGACTTCAAGCTGTACTATAGAGCTACAGTAATAAAAACAGCTTGGTACTGGCATAAAAACCGACATGTGGACCAATGGAATCGAATTGAAGACCCTGATATTAATCCGCACACCTATGAACAAATAATTTTTGACAAAGAAGCCAAAAGTGCACAATGGAAAAAAGAAAGCATCTTCAACAAATGGTGCTGGCAAAACTGGATATCAACATGTAGAAGGCTGCAAATAGATCCATATCTATCACCGGGCACAAAACTTAAGTCCAAGTGGATCAAGGACCTCAACATAAATCCAGCTACTCTGAACCTGCTAGAAGAGAAAGTAGGAAGTAGTCTTGAACACATTGGCATAGGAGACCACTTTCTAAATAGAACACCAGTAGCACAGACACTGAGAGAAACAATCAATCAATGGGACCTCTTGAAACTGAGAAGCTTTTGTAGGGCAAAGGATACGGTCAACAAAGCAAAGCGACAGCCTACAGAATGGGAAAAGATCTTCACCAATCCCACATCTGACAGAGGACTGATATCCAGAATATATAAGGAACTCAAGAAATTAGACATCAAAATGCCCAACAGTCCAATTAAGAAATGGGCTATAGAACTAAACAGAGAATTCTCAACAGAGGAAACTCAAATGGCTGAAAGACATTTAAGGAATTGCTCAACATCCCTAATCATCAGGGAAATGCAAATCAAAACAACTCTGAGATACCACCTTACGCCTGTCAGAATGGCTAAGATCAAAAACACTGAAGACACCTTATGCTGGAGAGGATGTGGAGCTAGGGGAACTCTCCTCCACTGCTGGTGGGAATGCAAGCTTGTACAACCACTTTGGAAATCAATATGGTGATTTCTTAGAAAATTGGGAATCCATCTCCCCCAAGATCCAGCTATACCACTCTTGGGCATATACCCAAGGAATGCTCAACCACACCACAAGAGCACTTGTTCAGCTATGTTCATATCAGCGTTGTTTGTAATAGCCAGAACATGGAAACAACCTAGATGCCCTTCAACTGAAGAATGGATAAACAAAATGTGGTACATATACACAATGGAATACTACTCAGCAGAGAAAAACAATGACATCATGAGATTTGCAGACAAATGGATGGATCTAGAAAAAATCATCCTGAGTGAGGTATCCCAGACTCAGAAAGACAAACATGGTATGTACTCACTCATAACAGGATACTAGATGTGGAACAAGGATGACTGGACTGCTACTCACACCACCAGGCAGGCTACCTGGAAAACAGGACCCCAAGAAAGACACAGGGATCGCCCAACGACAGAGAAATGGAATGAGATCTACATGAACAGCCTGGACAGGAGTGGGGGTAGTGAAGGGCGAGGGTCGAGGGAAAGAGAGCTTGGGTGAGTGGGAGATCCCAGCTGGATCAAAAACAGAGAGGGAGAACAAGGAATAGGAGACCATGGTAAATGAAGACCACATGAGAATAGGAAGAAACAAAGTGCTAGAGAGGCCCACAGAAATCCACAAAGATACCCCCACAACAGACTGCTGGCAATGGTCGAGAGACAATCCGAACTGACCTACTCTGGTGATGGGATGGCCAAACACCCTAATTGTCGTGCTAGAAACCTCATCCAACTACTGATGGATCTGGAGGCAGAGATCCATGACTAGGCCCCAGGTGGATCTCTGGGAGTCCAATTAGCGAGAATGAGGAGGGTTTATATGAGCGAGAATTGTTGAGACCAAGGTCGGATAAAGCACAGAGACAAATAGCCAAACAAACGGAAACACATGAAATATGAACCAATGGCTGAGGGGTCACCAACTGGATCAGGCCCTCTGAGTGGGTGAGACAGTTGATTGGCCTGATCTGTTTGGGAGGCATCCAGGCAGTGGGACCTGGTCCTGTGCTCATTGCATGAGTTGGCTGTTTGAAACCTGGGGCCTATGCAGGGTCCCTTGGCTCAGCATGGGAGGAGGGGACTGGACCTACCTGGACTGAGTCCACCAGGTTGATCTCAGTCTGTGGGGAAGGCTTTGCCCTGGAGGAGATTGGAATGGGGGGCGGGCTGGGGGGAAGGTGAGGGGGGCGGGAGGGGGGAGAACAAGGGAATCTGTGGCTGATATGTAGAACTGAATTGTATTGCAAAATAAAAATTAAAAAAAAAATATATTAAAAAATAAAAGATATCTTCTTGGATATAAATATGTGCTTTATAAACAAGGGAGCATAGTGATGAGGGTAGAAGGCACCTTCTGCAATGGGAACTTGTTTGGAGGTAAATCTTAGATACTCTTTCTTTTTCTTTTTTTTTCCCCCAGGGGAGTCTTTGCCCTGGAGGAGATGGGAATGGGGGGGTGGGCTGGGCAGAAGGCGGGGGGGGGCGTGCAGGAGGGGGGAGAACAAGGGAATCCATGGCTGATATGTAAAATTAAATTAAATTATTAAAAAAACTACAAATGGAAAAAAAAAACTTTAAAAAAAATCTTACTCTTTTCTTAATGTGAGTAACCCAGTTTAGACTTCAAAACTGAAGATCAGCAACTTATTTAAGAAGGAAAATTAACTGACCCTCTTTTCTTACTTTATGTAATGATGTTAAAACTTCCTTATATAATACCATATATGTATATATAATCATAGTCTCCTTATTTATTACTACATACAGTATACAAGGTAAACACATTCAGGTTAGCCCCACCATGCCTTATGTGTCCTTACAGTTCCACTTAAAGCAACTATAATTTCCCTAGATCTTTCCATTTTACTGAATTATGAGTTCATCTCAAACATGTAACACTCTTATTACTCCTAGATTTTTGTGTCCAACACAAAAGATGTGGCAGAAAGAAGAAGAAGACTGAACTGCTTATAAGAGGAATTATACTGACTGGTCCTTCTACTAAGAGGTCAGTAAATGGTTGGGGCACAATAAATAAATAAATAAATAAATAAATAAATAAATAAATAAATAAAATAAATAAATAAATAAATAAACAATCAAGCCAGGCGATTGAGAAGAGCAATTCTATGACATACACCCAGTCTAATGAAGTCAGGCAGTGCAAGGCTCACATATAAAGCCTGCTACAAGTCAGTTCAGTGCAGGGAGGGTGTTCTATTAGACAGTGTGTATGTGTGTGTGTGTGTGTGTGTGTGTGTGTGTGTTTGTGTGTGTGTGTGTGTTTGAGGCTCCACAGGCCAGAAGAATCTCTAAAGAGGATCACAGTTCTGAAATGGTCCTAAAGAGATCCCTGCTCAAAATTATTTCTTCAAGTAATACATGTCACTTTTTAAGAGATAAAATTTGAAGTAGCTAACTACTACTAGAACGACCACCACCAAACACTTTTACAATGCCATGTTACCATCATCAAAATAATAAGGTTCTAACATTCACAGAGCATTACAATACTACCACACCATTGTTTTTACCCCATAGCACTAATTCACAAGTAGTCATCACTATTGCAATGTTATACAGAAATAAATACAACTGGTGTATTTACTTTCTGTAACTGAATTCATATCACCCAACTTTTATCTCAGAGTCACATGCCCTGTGTCAAATTCATGAATGCTTTCTCATTTATATCCAGCCAGTCTCCCATGCTCCCTTGCTTTCCCAACTTCTATATATGCTCTGCTTTGGCCATTATCATCTTATATTTGTAATGTTATCATTTTCTGAAAATCTTAATTTGAATTGCTCATTATAGATTTTTCACTCTAGAATGCAGGATGCAAGTTCTTTGAGGACAGAGGGGTTGTTTGCTAAATGTACTACTGCCCAGCCAGAGAACAAAGCACTGTGATAGACAAGAGGTCCCAGTGAATGAACACCAAACAGACTAGACCCCCCAAAAAAGTCCCCTCGCAACATAATAATTAAACAATTAAACGTACTGAATAAAGAAAGAATATTAAGAGCAGCAAAGGAAAAAGGTCAAGTGACATATAAAGACAAACCTATCAGAATAACACCCGATTTCTCAATGGAGACTTTGAAAGGACCTGGACAGATGTAATGCAGACACTAAGAGACCATGGATGTCAGCCTAGACTAATATACCCAGCAAAACTTTCAATCATCATAGATGGAGTGAACAAGACATTCCGTGACAAAGCCAGTTTTAAACAATATTTATCCACAAACCCAGCCCTATAGAAAGCACTAGAAGGAAAATTCCAACCTAAGGAAGTCAGATACACCCTCAAAAACACAGGCAATAGATAAAGCCACAGCAGTAAACCCCAACGAAGAGAAGTACACACACATCACCACCAAAAAATAACAGGAATGAACAATCACTGGACATTAATATCCCTCAGTATCAATGGACTTAATTCACCTATAAAAAGACATAGGCTTACAGAATAGATACGAAAGCAGGACCCATCTTTCTGCTGCATACAAGAAACACATCTCAAATTCAAAGATAGACACTACCTAAAATTAAAAGGCTGGGAAAATACTTTCCAATCAAATGGTCTTAAGAAACAAGCGGGTGTAGCCATCCTGATATCCAGCAAAATAGACTTCAAACTAAAATCAATCAAAAGAGATCAAGAAGGGCATTACATACTCATCACAGGAAAGATCCACCAAGATGAAGTCTCAATTCTGAACATTTATGCCCCAAACACAAGGGCACCCATATATGTAAAAGAAACATTACTAAAGCTTAAATCACATATAAAACCCCACACATTAAT
Organism: Peromyscus eremicus; assembly: GCF_949786415.1. Taxonomy (NCBI): domain Eukaryota; kingdom Metazoa; phylum Chordata; class Mammalia; order Rodentia; family Cricetidae; genus Peromyscus; species Peromyscus eremicus. Next base: position 160,441,896 of record NC_081416.1, on the reverse strand, counting down.
AATGGGAGACCTCAACACCCCACCTTCACCACTGGACAGATCTCCCAAATTGAAACTTAACAGAGAAACAAAGGACTTAACTGATGTCATGACTCAAATGGACTTAATCGACATCTGTAGAACATTCCATCCTAACAAAAAAGAATATACCTTCTTCTCAGCACCCCATGGAACCTTCTCTAAAATCGACCACATACTTGGCCACAAAACAAATCTAAACAGATACAAAACAATTGGAATAACCTCCTGTGTTCTATCAGACCACCATGGTCTAAAGTTGGATTTCAACAACAACAAAAACTACAGAAAACCTACAATCTCATGGAAACTGAATAATACCCAACTGAATCACCAATGGGTTAAGGAAAAAATAAAGAAAGAAATTAAAGACTTCCTACAGATCAACAAAATGAAGACACCACATATCCAAACCTATGGGACACTATGAAAGCAGTACTAAGAGGGAAATTCATAGCACTAAATGCCCACATAAATAAGCTGGAGAAATCTCACACTAGTGACTTAACAGCACACCTGAAAGTTCTAGAACAAGAAGAAGCAAAGTCTCCCAGGAAAAATAGATGCCAGGAAATTATTAAAGTGAGAGCTGAAATCAATAAAATAGAAACAAAGAGAACAATACAAAAAATTAATGAAACAAAGAGTTGGTTCTTTGAGAAAATCAACAAGATAGACAAGCCCTTATCCAAACTAACCAAAAGACAGAGAGAGAGAGCATCCAAATCAACAAAATCAGAAATGAAAAGGGGGACATAACAATAGACATTGAGGAAATCCAGAGAATCATCAGGTCATACTTCAAAAACCTCTATTCCACAAAACTGGAAAACTTAAAAGAAATGGATAATTTTCTGGATAGGTACCACATACCTAAATTAAATCAAGACCAGATAAACTATTTAAATAGTCCAATAACTCCTAACGAAATAGAAACAGTCATTAAAAGTCTCCCAACCAAAAAAAGCCCAGGACCAGATGGTTTCAGTGCAGAATTCTACCAGATCTTCAAAAAAGAGTTAATACCAATACTCTCTAAATTGTTCCACACAATAGAAACAGAAGGAACATTACCAAACTCCTTCTATGAGGCTACTATTACCCTGATTCCTAAACCCAACAAGGATACAACAAAGAAAGAGAACTACAGACCGACCTCCCTCATGAACATTGATGCAAAAATACTCAATCAAATACTGGCAAACAGACTCCAAGAACACATTAAAACAATTATCCACCATGATCAAATAGGATTCATTCCAGGGATGCAAGGATGGTTCAACATACGAAAATCTGTCAATGTAATACACCATATAAACAAACTCAAAGAAAAAAACCACATGATCATCTCACTAGATGTTGAAAAGGCATTTGACAAAATCCAACACCCCTTCATGATAAAGGTCTTGGAGTGATCAGGAATACAGGGAACATACCTAAACATAATAAAGGCAATTTACAGCAAGCCAACAACCAACATGATTTTAAATGGAGAGAAACTCAAAGCAATTCCACTAAAATCAGGAATGAGGCAAGGCTGTCCGCTCTCCCATACTTATTCAATATAGTACTTGAAGTTCTAGCCAGAGCAATAAGACAACATAAGGAGATTAAGGGGATACAAATTGGAAAGGAAGAAGTCAAGCTTTCCCTATTTGCAGATGACATGATAGTATACTTGAGCAACCCCAAAGATTTCACCAAGGAACTGATACAGCTTATAAACACCTTCAGCAACATAGCAGGATACAAGATCAACTCAAAAAAATCAGTAGCCCTCCTATATACAATGGACAAAGAAGCGGAGGAGGAAATCAGAGATACATCACCCTTTACTATAGCCACAAATGGCATAAAATACCTTGGGGTAACACTAACCAAGCAAGTGAAGGACCTATATGACAAGAACTTTAAGTCCCTGAAAAAAGAAATTGAAGAAGATGTCAGAAAATGGAAAGATCTCCCATGCTCATGGATAGGCAGAACTAACATAGTAAAAATGGCAATCTTACCAAAAGCAATCTACAGATTCAATGCAATCCCCATCAAAATACCAACACAATTCTTCACAGACCTGGAAAGAATAATACTTAACTTCATATGGAAAAACAAAAAACCCAGGATAGCCAAAAAATCCTGTACAATAACACAATCTCTGGAGGCATCACGATCCCTGACTTCAAGCTCTACTATAGAGCTACAGTAATAAAAACAGCTTGGTACTGGCATAAAAACCGACATGTGGACCAATGGAATCGAATTGAAGACCCTGACATTAATCCGCACACCTATGAACAAATAATTTTTGACAAAGAAGCCAAAAGTGCACAATGGAAAAAAGAAAGCATCTTCAACAAATGGTGCTGGCATAACTGGATATCAACATGGAGAAGGCTGCAAATAGATCCATATCTATCACCATGCACAAAACTTAAGTCCAAGTGGATCAAGGACCTCAACATAAATCCAGCTACTCTGAACCTGCTAGAAGAGAAAGTAGGAAGTAGTCTTGAATGCATTGGCATAGGAGACCGCTTCCTAAATAGAACACCAGTAGCACAGACACTGAGAGAAACAATCAATCAATGGCACCTCTTGAAACTGAGAAGCTTTTGTAGAGCAAAGGATACGGTCAACAAAGCAAAGAGACAGCCTACAGAATGGGAAAAGATCTCCACCAACCCCACATCTGACAGAGGACTGATATCCAGAATATATAAGGAACTCAAGAAATTAGACATCAAAATGCCCAACAGTCCAATTAAGAAATGGGCTATAGAACTAAACAGAGAATTCTCAACAGGGAAACTCAAATGGCTGGAAGACATTTAAGGAATTGTTCAACATCCCTAATCATCAGGGAAATGCAAATCAAAACAACTCTGAGATACCATCTTAAGCCTGTCAGAATGGCTAAGATCAAAAACACTGAAGACACCTTATGCTGGAGAGTATGTGGAGCTAGGGGAACTCTCCTCCACTGCTGGTGGGAATGCAAGCTTGTACAACCACTTTGGAAATCAATATGGCGCTTTCTTAGAAAATTGGGAATACATCTCCCCCCAGATCCAGCTATACCACTCTTGGGCATATACCCAAGGAATGCTCAACCACACCACAAGAGCACTTGTTCAGCTATGTTCATATCAGCATTGTTTGTAATAGCCAGAACACGGAAACAACCTAGATGCCCTTCAACTGAAGAATGGATAAACAAAATGTGGTACATATACATAATGGAATACTACTCAGCAGGGAAAAACAATGACATCATGAGGTTTGCAGACAAATGGATGGATCTAGAAAAAATCATCCTGAGTGAGGTAACTCAGACTCAGAAAGACAAACATGGTATGTACTCACTCATAGCAGGATACTAGATGTGGAACAAGGATGACTGGACTGCTACTCACATCTCCAGGGAGGCTACCTGGAAAACAGGACCCCAAGAAAGACACAGGGATCGCCCAATGACAGAGAAATGGAATGAGATCCACATGAATAGCCTGGACATGAGTGGGGGTAGTGAAGGGCGAGGGTCGAGGGAAAGAGAGCTTGGGGGAGCAGGAGATCCCAGCTGGATCAACAACAGAGAGGGAGAACAAGGAATAGGAGACCATGGTAAATGAAGACCACATGAGAATAGGAAGAAGCAAATTGCTAGAGAGGCCCACAGAAATCCACAAAGATACCCCACAACAGACTGCTGGCAATGGTCGAGAGACAGCCCAAACTGACCTACTCTGGTGATGGGATGGCCAAACACCCTAATTGTCGTGCTAGAAACCTCATCCAACTACTGAGGGATCTGGATGCAGAGATCCATGACTAGGCCCCAGGTGGATCTCTGGGAGTCCAATTAGCGAGAATGAGGAGGGTTTATATGAGCGAGAATTAAGACCAAGGTTGGATAAAGCACAGAGACAAATAGCCAAACATATAGAAACACATGAAATATGAACCAATGGATGAGGGGTCACCAACTGGATCAGGCCCTCTGAGTGGGTGAGACAGTTGATTGGCCTGATCTGTTTGGGAGGCATCCAGGCAGATGCACAGACCGGGTCCTGTGCTCATTGCATGATTCGGCTATTTGAAACCTGGGGCCTATGCAGGGTCACTTGGCTTGGCCTGGGAGGAGGGGACTGGACCTACCTGGACTGAGTCTACCAGGTTGATCTCAGTCTTTGGGGAAGTCTTTGCCCTGGAGGAGATGGGAATGGGGGGCAGGCTGGGGAGGGATTCTGTGGACAAGGGACATCAAGATCGTGATTCAGAAACCTAGAGACAACTGAACCAAGCTAGTAGGAACTCATGAACTTTAAACTGACAGGAGTAGAGACTACATGGGACTGGACTAGGTCCTCTGCATAAGCAAGACAGTTATGTAGCTTGGTCTGTTAAAGGGGCTCCCGGCAGTAGGAACTGGATCCATCCCTGGTGCATGAGCTGGCTTTTTGGATCCCATTACCTATGGTGGGACACCTTGCACAGCCTTGATGAAGGGGAAGGGGCCTGGACCTACTTCTACTGAATGTACCAGGCTCTGCTGACTCTCCATGGAAGGCCTTACCATTTTGGAGGAAAGAATGAGGGATGGGTTAGAGGGGAGCTGGAGGAGGGATGAGAGGGGGATCTGTGGTTGGTATATAAACTGAATAAAAAAATTTTCTTAATAAAGAAAAAAATAATTCCCTCGGGTTTTCAGATTGGGTTGTAGATTTCATTTTACATTTAGAGTTTTACTGTCATGGTTCTTTTGATGTATGAAACTTTTTATTCTTTGTTATTCTTGTATTTCATTGTTGTTTCATTTTTGTTGGTGGTGTTTTCTTTTTCTGTGCCCTTTTACTGTTTAATCCCTTCCTGTTCTCTTTATGTTGAGGGAAAGCATTGAGCTTTTCTATACCAGTTAAGTAGCTGCATCTTCCATTCAATCTCTACTCTGAGACTCCAGAATTCAGTTTCTGGGTTCTAAATTCCTCTCCACTTAGGAATCTCCCAAGGACTGGTTAATGTACTCAAGGAAAAATGGTGAGCTTCCCTTACCCTAAAACACATAGAAGGTGTTAACTACTTTTACGGATTAGTCTTGTTAGCAAAACACACCATTGATGATACATCTGATCTCTGGGAGAGTCCTGTGAAAGAGCTTAAAACCTAAGAAGCAAGGACTACTAATGGCATCATAAAGCTATCCAAAGTACTGCTTCTAATTTGGGGAGTATCATCTATATCAAGAACAGTAAGAAAGCAGCCATTTTAGCATTATTCTTTTAGAAGACACCTTTATATCATAAAAATCAGAATGAGTTATTGGACATGCATGATGTGAAATGTCACAAAGAAGACTGACTGGAGTTTCCATGAGTATCCAGACATTCAGGGGAAAGTGTCGTACTTTACTGTTCATATACAGAGGGTATTTGTTCTCAGGATTTCTCTTTGCGTGTCCCTTCATCTCACAATGTCTGTTTCTCTCTCTCTCTCTCTCTCTCTCTCTCTCAAACTTACTCACTCTCTTGCTGTATCTTCTCTTATCCTCTTTTTCTCTGTGATTCTTCAGTGATGACACAAGTCCATGATCATGTACCCATGTTCTCTATAACAAAGTCACACTCAAGCCACACTATTTCACTTTCTTCAAGTAATTTTCATATCACTTATAACACGTTGATGAAATTGGAGCTCGAGAAAATTTGGGGTTCTTAAATGGCTTGCATTTCAGGAGTGAAGGACTGGGTTTGCACACTGAAATCCACAAAAAATCCAAACATCTGGTTGCACATGAGTAATGCCACTACATGAAAGAAGTAAGCAGATTGTGTAAGTTTTGGAAATTATAGACCAGACAAACTGCCTAATGGCACACTTCCACATAACTGAGAGGAACTGTTTCAAAGTCAAAAGGAGGGCAAGAAAGGACCACACACCAAGAGAATTCTGTAACCTCCCCATGACCACTATGCATGCTCACACCAATAAATGATATGGAACACACAAACATCTGAGAAAATAAGACATTGCGTGGTCACCAGAAACAACTGAGTAGTTTCTAAGTGTCTGTAAACAGAGGTGCTACACTTGCCACTCAAGCAGAGTTCAGGGGAATGCCTGGCACACTGCTACAGAGGCCTGAGTGCTGAGGTCCACTGAAAGGAGGGGATCATCTCACTTACCAGGCACTGACTCCTTCCTTGACTCTTTTCCAGTGGTGGAAATGGAGAGGGCCCTTGGATAGATAGCTTCCGGTCAGACACTCTGTTTGCTGCAGAGTCCTGACTTCTGAAATGCCTGAACCCAGGATACCCGGATGAAGATACCACCTGTTGATGGGGACAGGTCATTAACTGCCCTTATTCACAGTCCTTCAGAATTCCTGGCCTTGCCTCCAGCTCCAAGCCTGGAATAAACAGAGAATAACAATGTGGAAGAGATGACTGCTGAGCAATCAAAGCCTCTGAATGCCTATGAGGGCAGTACAGAAAACCAAGGCTCATCATTTCTCCCTCTAGCACACTCTGACATGCAGCAGCCCCTGAACTACACTGATGCTGGGAGATTAAGGTAGAAGCCAGATTCTGATAATGCCATCTTGTGAAGCAACAGCCTTGGTCTAGGAGAGCCTGGGTCTTTGCAGAGTGTCATGGTCTCAAGCATGACATGGAAGACATGACTACAGTGCTGTCAGATATTCACCTTCCCCAAATCTTAAACTCCCTCACTGACCTAGACCACCAGGAAAATCCCACAGCAATCCATTCCAAAGACTCCACAGTCATCAGGAGGGATCAGGCCCAGGAAAGTTCCAGCATCACTGGACTCTGAAAAAGTGAACAAGAAAGACCAGAAAGTATCTCATCTGCTTCATGGACCTCTTCAGGACCAAATCCAGCACCAGGACCTGGTGGAGGGAGCAGAGGCTGGAAACAATGCTGGGGCCAGTGAAGGGGATATTGACAACATGGACAACAAACACTTGGAAATCTGCACTCAGCAGGCCCAGGGTAGCTAGGGTGCAAGGACAAGACAAGACCAAGAGGACCAGAGAAAACAACTTCAGCAAAATACAGCAGCTGAAGCCATCACGTCACAGAGTCAAGACACAAGAGAAGCCCACCATCCCCAAGACCAAGAGGAAGAGGAATCCACCTGAGCTCAGCAATGACGCCTTTAAAAAGCCTCAAACTCACCTCGGAATGTACATAATGGGCATCCACTCAGGCCCTTCACTCACGGGGGAAGAAGAATAATGACAAAACTGGCATCTCTTCCTCCCAGACTCTGCTAAACTTCAGCAACAAAAATGTCTGGACAAGCCCAGCCACCACATCCCGTCTGGATGTGCCATGTGATGGCCGAGGCCCTGGTAAAACCCCGAGCAACGCTCAGAGACCAGAGAGCAATGCTCACAGGGACTGTCCATCTCCATCTCAGTATGAGCTTCCCCACCTGGGAAGGTCAAGTTAGTACCTCTGGCTTTCCCAGGCCTGGAGAAGCCACAAGCCAGACTGGTTTCTAGAAAGCCTCTCTTATAGTGGTATTTTATTTGTACTGAAATGTGATATTAATTGTATATTAATATATAAAGTTGCCCAGGGGTCAGAGCTATTAGAGCCATAGCAAGAGCATGGTGGTGGTGGAGCAAGCCTTTAATCCCAGCACTTGGTAGACAGAGCTAGGTAGATCTCTGTGTGTTCAAGGATACAGCCAACATTGGAGACACAAGCTTTTAATCTCAATACCATAGAGGACCTGGAGGGCTGTACACACAGGCAGTGACGAGGCAGTCATGTGTTTGGGTTTACAACCAATGAGAAGGCAAAACAGAAAGACTATTTAAAGACATACACACAGGAAATAGGCCCCCTTTTCGGAGAGCTCTCTTGGCTGAAGCAGGAAGGGTAAGGCTCTTAGTTCTGACATCTTGGCTTTCGTCTCTGAATCGGCTCTGTGTTTCTTATTTAATAAGATGGTAGGTTACATCTACACTCTCTCCCTGGCTTCACGCAGGCTCCCTGCAGTATACCATGTGAGGCCTCATTCCCACTCAGCTCAGCCTACCACACTCAAGCCATCTAAACCAGCTCCTGCCTGCACTTCTTTGATGGCCTCTGACAAGCCTGTTCTGCCTATTGCTACCAGGGCCACACGAGCTAACATAACCAACCCCATCCAATCTTTCCCTGGGCCTCAGCCAGCTGTCTGTAGGCCATTATCCTACAGGGCATCATCTCACACTTCACTACAGAGGGAGCTTATTTCTGCTGCCAGGAAAAAGGCCCCATCACCTCCAAAACCTCAGATCCATTATCTGCTGCAAGACTTCAGCTACCAACCAATTCCATGGAGGAAAGTCCACATTCCAGGGCCAGTCATCTCACAGCCCATCACAGAAGAGCAGAGACCAGAGAGGGAGGCCATGAAGAGACAGGCTCAACGGGAGAGAGAGAATGCTGCCAAGTACACCTCTCTGGGAAAACCACAGCTCTTCCTTCAGAGGCAGAAGGATATAGAAATTTCTAGATATTATGACTATATCATATAAGTCCTAGCCTAGTTTTTGGAACACAGTGGTATTCAACACAGACAAAATGAGATATAGACATAGATATACATGTATACGTTGGATTAAAATCTTGGTGAGTGTGTAGATAAGTAGGTACATATGGAGTTAGGAAAATTAATTGGTAGATCCAGGGATTTATATATAAATGGTCAGACAGTTTCTATACTTGTAAATATTTGAAGACACTAAAAGTGATTGAAGAAATTAAGTCAGTTATATCATCCATTAGTAAGTATATATAGAATGCTTTGATGGTTTCTTCATACCTTTGCTATTGTTCTTTAATGTTTCCAAAGTAGAAATATGTGTTACATAAATTCATCATATGCTAGAAATCACTGGTAGTGTTATTTAAGGTAAAAGTAATTTGTCAAAACCTGTTGTGGTTATAAAATTATTCTCCTTGACTTTTATTTTCATTATACTGGCTTTTGATCTTGGTATGTTTCCTATAGTGTATACTGTATAGTGAACACACTCCTGTTCTTCCAACACTTCCTCCCATTTTGTACCAATTAGCGAGAATGAGGAGGGTTTATATGAGAGAGAATTGTTGAGTCCATTTTCCTTTTAACAACATACGTGGGTTTAGAGAAGGAAAGAGCCATTCTCCAACTTCAAAGCCAGCTTTAATTGTTAATTGAACTAGGACTACAAAAAGACCAATTGTGTTAGTGGTCTGTAGAGAAGAGCAGAAACAAACATTTAGGAAGACTTAAGAAATTTTACATGTGATACACCAACAGGCCAAATTACTCTTTTTCTTGGGACATTTTTCTAGATTATTTGTCCTTTATCTTCAGATGTCTCATTTGTCCAGTGTTCTTCAGATTCCTTGGCCTTCATTCTCCTGAAAGACAAAAACAAAAAAACGCTTCCCCAAACCTAACTTTGGAGAGGTTCCCTTTTGGCAAGTTATATCTGATTAAATAAAAAGGCATTTGTTAGTGGTATAAGTTAGTTTAAATTGGATGGTCATGCTGGTTGATGAACTATCACCTCTTCTAATTAAGGGGTCTCTGTTGTTCAAATTGAACCTATATCAATTTTGATGGTATCTACAGCTTATCTTTTCCTATAGAAACAAAAGCAAAACCTCGTTCCCAACATAACACATATCCTGGTTTCCATTCTGAGGTCAGCACATCCTTAAAATATATAGGCTGATTTAATTCTGCAGTTTTATCTATTATCCAGTGTCTCTCTGCAGCTATTGTCCCTTTCTCATTAGCACTGAGAAAATTCAAAGTTAATAGAGCATTATGTAATCTATTTCTGGGGGGGGTTGTTACCCCTTTCTGTTTATTTAGCATATCCTTTAGAGTTCTATTTGATCTTTCTAAAACTGCTTGGCCTGTAGGATTATGTGGTATAACTGTAATATGCTTTATATTGTAATAAGCAAAAAAAGTTTCATTTTACGAGAGACATATGCTGGAACACGGTCAGTTTTAATTTGTGCAGGTTTAACCATGATGGCCATAACTTCTAGCAAATGCATGATTACAGGTTCAGCATTTTCAGAACCAAAAGCATTTCTGCACTGAAATCCTGAATAAGTATCAATGGTATAGTGTACATATTTTAGTTTTCCAAATTCTGCAAAGTGAAACACATCCATCTGCCAGATTTCATTCCTCTGAGTACCCTTTGAGTTACATCCAGCTGGTAGCAGAGTCTGGTTATAAAAGGAAAAATTAGGACATTTCCTTACAATATCCTTAGCTTGTTGCCACGTTATAGAAAAATTCTTTTTTAAATCTTTACTATTGACATGATGTTTTTTATGAAATTCTGAAGCCTCCAGCACATTTCCTATCAATAATTTATCAATCTTGTCATTACCTTGTGCTAGAGGGCCTGGCAGTCCCATATGGGATCAGATGTGAGTTATATATAAGGGATGCTCCTATTCCTGATTATATCTTGTAACTGAATAAATAGTGAAGTTAATTCTGACTCATCAGGGATAAATTCTGCAGTCTCAATATGTAATACCACTCTTTCAGCATACTGAGAGTTTGTAACTATGTTGAGAGGTTCTGAAAAATCCGATAATATCAAAGAATATCATACAATTCCATTTTTGAACTGAATTATAATGACTTTGAACCACTTTACTTAAATTTTCAATTTTTTTCCTGCTTCCTCAATTCTGTCCCACACATTCATGGCTGCCATGCGGCATAGAATTAAGGTTTGATTATCATATGAACATTGTCTTTGATCCTGGGCAATGTCCACACCTCTTCTTCTACATGGTGTCTATTGCCTTAGCCTCCTCCTTAAGCCATTGTCACCACTGTAATTGTGCTCTGGATTCTAGAACATCTGTTACCAACTCTTTCCAGTCCTGAGGAATAATCCTATTACAAGTTGACCACGAGTTTAACATTTGCTTTACAAATGGAGAATGCATTCCATAGGATACTATAGCTTCTTTAAATCTCCTTAAATCTACCATTTCCACTGGAGTCCAGTTAGCTTGTACATGCCGTTGAGCAGGTAGTTCCTGTAAGGCTACCAGATGAATTAAGTTTGATTGTTTGTAAAGAGGCTGTCTCTCTGTAACCATATAATGCGTTCCTGAAATAATTTCACCTTTAAAGTCTTCTGCCTGGGTCTGAATTTCTCTATAATTCATTTTAACCTTTTTTTCTCAAGCTTTTATCGTGGCACTTAAGTTGACCAATCTTTTTAATACTAAAATAAGGATAATTAAACAAATAATAGTTATAACTGTTGTTTCCTACATCCTATCAACATTAATTATCCTCTCATTTAACTGTACAGTTTTCAAGACTGTCTAATGAATTATCAAACAAAGATTAATTTCCTTTTATTGAAAAATATTTTCTATTTTTTAATATGGAAAAAATGTTCTCTTTTAACTAGTTTCTCCCTTTAAGATATCTGATATCTTAATTGACTTACCAAGTCTGCATAGAACAGTAGAAGTCCAAGGGATTTTCAAAGCAGCTACCTAGCATGGTGGCAGTCCAAAATGAGAATCAGAAAGAGAGAGAGAGAGAGAGAGAGAGAGAGAGAGAGAGAGCGAGAGAGAGACAGAGAGAGACAGAGAGAGACAGAGAGACAGAAACAGAGACATAGAGAAAGAGAAAGAGAGAGAAAGCACCTACTAAAAGCTAAAAACTAAATAAAAAGTCCAGCCACGTGTTCTGGTCTGAACCAGGGGCTCTGTAAACACACAAACAGTGCAGCTGCTTGCAGTTCTGCAACCTTGCAGCTCCAGCAACATGAGTAGGAGATCTGGCTACAAGTAGCTCCAGCTGCATTTAGCCAGATCTCATGTAGCTCTGGCCAAGCCAGGGGGCCTGTAAACCCTGGCATATAAGGCCATCAATGGGTTTTTTAATGAATTCTTGCCACATGAGCACCAATTGTAGATGAATTTCTAAATGGTCTTATTAAATAAGAAACACAGAGCCAAATATAGGGGTGAAAGCCTTAGAGATCAGAGAAATAGAGAGAGCCACCAACTTTACCTCTCCAGTCCTGCACCTACCAAAAGTGAGCTACTTCCTGTCTTACCCATGCCTTTATTGCCTTGCTATACTGCCCTCTCATTGGCTCTTAGCCCAGCTACCTCACTTCCTTGTCAATGCCTGTCTGTACAGACCACCAGGTCTCTGTGGTTGGTACTGGGATTAAATGCGTGTGTCACCAAGCTTGGCTGTTCCCTACTGTGTCCTTGAACACACAGAGACCCTATGCCACATGATCGAATTAAGAGCGTGTGCTACCACTGCATCACTTCTATGTTTACTTAAAAGTGGCTGGCCATTTTACCCTTGATCTCCAGGCATGCTTTATATATTAACATACAAATAAGATATCACCACAAATGGTGTATCTGTCTTCACAATATCTAACTACTATGTGGGACCAAAATTGTTCATTCTAAAGAGAGCTATTTCCAAAGTCATTCATGTAGAAAATATTAACAAACCCACCATGAAAAGATCCTACTACCTGTATACGATGATCCTCACAGGGACAAATTTGGGTACAACAGAATAATGAAAAGCAATGGCTTAGGGAGGCCTCTGGTGTTATGCTGTCTTTGTGTGGCTTTAATTACAGATTTAAGCACTGCCATGAGACTACTGTCCTTCACTTTACATCTTAGGAGCAATAGAAATGCATTTGAATAGATATCTTCTAACCTTGATATTATTACTTTAATCTTGATGTTTTCAAACTAAGGGTCTTGTAGAATAATTCTTATTAAACAAAGCTCAGGAAGCATTTTCATATTAAAGCAATTCATATAGTGCTGTACTTGTATTGAATCCTTCTCAATAACATTAGTTCTCATTGTACTTTTCATTGAACATATTCTTTTAAAACTGTATAATGTATGCTGAGCCCAGTAACTTTCCTTAACTGTCACCAAAAATCTTAGATATTGACAACTGCTTGACAGCATTGCCTCCCAAGTCATGAATGGAACCATGGAGATATGTGTAATCTAGGATCCATATATAGAGACAGCATCAGGAGATATTTGTCTGGGACTGGATACATATGGTATAATATGAAAATCACGAGTTACAAGAACTCTCCTGCAATCACCTTGACTGAATTCATCACTTTAGCTGAAATGGTTCTGTTGTGTGTAGACATCACATATTCCTTATCCATTGCTCTCTTATTGGAAAACAAGATCAGCTAACATAGATATTCCTGAAAAATGCTGCGATATGTACTGATGTGCAAAGCAATAACATGTTCAATTCCTTGGAGATGTATAAATGGGAAATGATATAGACATAGTGATGGTGTTTAAAGTGACCTCATACTGAAATAGAGAGAGGGTAGAATACTTCACATTATACCCACCAACTTATTGGTGTTTCCTGTGGAAGCAATACTTGGAAGCCCCCTACTTTCAGTTAACCTCTATTTCTACTCTCTAGCATAAAGAAAGACCATTTTCCAATGTGCCTGATAGTCAAATGCAAGTAACATCTAGAATGACAAGTCAAGTTTTCATGAATCTGCATGGCTCCTTCTACTATGTACAGTTAAGCTTCACAGACACAGACCTGTCTATCATTGCAAATTTCTGTTCAATTACTTTCTAAGGTATCCATCCATCCAAGGTAATCACTGCTAACATATCACAATGGAATGTTCACTTGATTTTGGAATAAAAAGCCATGCTACACTATTCTACCCCACTGCTCTAGTTCTCAATTTGATTGGACTACTAGTAGGACAATCCCTGAGCTTTGGATGGACTGCTTTGTACATGATCCATTTCTGAGTACCAGCCAGCCATCTCACCACAACAGCAGCCACTGAGACTCAGCAGCTGAAACAATTACAACTCTCTCCATCAGCAACAGAAACAAATGCCAAAGGATGGCCAGCAAGGAAGCAGACTCTAACTGTTACATCTGCATCTGCAACTACATTAATCTCCTGCAAAACTGCAAAGGTTTAGAAGGGAAATGTAGAGACCCAACCATTCCATTCAACAAAACAATAGCAGTTGTCTTACCTCTGGGACATAGGAACTACTCAGTCACAGAACATTTTATGGTGGATTGCAGTACAAGATAAGAATTCCCTTCTGTGCATATGTACACATAACAAATTGGAGAGTTGTTACAAATATATCTAACAACTGTGCCTTCCACTTACCAGTGTATAATTCTCTCTTGACATTTTAATATGTGGAAGAGCCATCCAACAACCTAATAGCACAATTCCTGACCATTCTCCCCCAAAATGATGGAAGAGCCTGCTTGGTCTATGAAAGCCACCCAGCTGGCTATCAGAAAGGGGATTCCAGCTCCAGGCGAGTCTGAACTTCTCATATTCTGGAAATCATTCAATTTGGCCCTTTTCTACTTCTTGCTCATAACTTACAACAGGATCACAATAACTTTCATATTTTAGGAGGAACTAAGGACCTTCTTAGCCAACATCTCCTGAGGCTTAACCCTACCTCTGTTACTTAGCATTTAGCAGGCATCTTTCTTCAGAGAGTGCCATTTTCTCACACATACAGGATGCCGTCTTTCAAGTTATTTAACTTACATTTACTTTTCTTGGAGATGCTGTTCTAAAAAATATTTTATCATATTTGTTTGTTATCTCTTGAAAGCTTTTTCTTTTGTAAAGAGGGAGAGAATGGTAGTATGTACTGAGAAATGAGGACTTGGAAAATAATTGAAAGGAGTGTGGTAACTAAGTTCGGTATATGTGGTTAGAGGAAATAAGTCATGTTACACTGAAAGAAAAATAATATGCGAATATTAAAAAGTAAAAAACACAGAAATTATGAGAATTAAACACTGAACACAGTTCTATCTATCTACTTACCAATCTTTCATTTTCTCTCCACTGTCAGAATTCAAATAACACAGGCCCCGGCATGTTCTACTCATTTGGTTCTAACCTGCTACAAGAGAACAGTTTTTTCTGATGGATTTACAACCAGAAGCCTGGATGAACCTTCCAACTTTCAGTCATTGCCACTTGGAATGTGTCACATTATCTGACAAGTGGTCAGTCATGAAGGAAACTACAAGGGTGAATGACAAAGGCAGCCTGCTGGCCTATGAAAAAGGACAGTCTTATTGCAGACCTTTGCCAAGCAATCCAAAATATGATACAATCCACATGGAGGAACAGGTCTACTGAGCTGGACATGTAGCTGCTAGCTACGGCACTAGCTCAGTGTAAAAGAGGTCCCAAGGGACAGTGCTGACAGCTCATGTGAATGCAGGAGGAGAGCTAAACAGGCTCCAGGGTCATTTTCAATGAGGACTGACAGACACTGTCACAGTAGTGCTTGTTGAGGCAGTTAGAGTAAGAAATGTCTATAAATGCACACTACACCCATGCCATAAGACAGTCTATGAACCCTCCAGTGAATGACCAAAAATGATAACAATCTAAATCAAAATGAGGAAATACACAAGATTTCCCCATATTTCATCAAAATTTTGCATTCCTGTCTGTGAAGATACACTGAGATGGGAAATGGGTTGTTCTCTTTTTTTCAAATATAAAGGGAAATTGTAGGATAAAAGAGCCAGCCAAAGAAACACACAGTGGCCCTGAAACTATGGCTCTAAAAGAAGAGCCAAAAGCTTAAAAAGGGCCAAAAAAAGAAATAGACCATAGCCCTGAAACCAGAGCCAAAAGGTTAAAAATGGCCAGTGAATAAAAACACACTTGGGACCTGAAACCAGAGTCAAAGAAACACACTCTGCCCCTGACACACTCAACACAAAAACCAACCAATCCCTTAGGAAGAAAACCAACCAATCCCTGAGCACAAAATGTAACAAATCTCTGAGTTTGTCCAAACTCCGGGACTGGAATCTGAGCAATTCTCACCCTGAAAAGCTCCCCCACTAAGAACCTCTACTACATAAGCCCTGTACACGTTCAGTTGGGAAATGCCTTTTTCCACTCTGTTAGAGGAAGCAACCTTCCTGGATTCTTCTCCTCTAATAAATCTCTTGAATGAGATTTGGGTGAGACCTTCTTTCATCAGAAGGGAGCAGAGCAGAGAGGGAACATTAGCCGTAGTGGAGCAGAGTAGAGCAGAACTGTACCTTTTGCTGTGGAAACCTTCCCCTAACAAAGCAGAGTGGTTTCATTGGGGAAAGCTTTAACTGGAACAGATGTAAGCTGCTAGCTTAAATTGACTTTGTGCTATTGCTTGGCTCTCAACTGCCAGGATCCCATTCCAACAAGCTGCAACACTTACAAAAACACCTACATTGCATTTTCATGTAACCCACCACCACATACCAACAAATGCCTTCCTGCTCCAGGTGTTCCATCTCTATTTAGCCTTTTCTCATAAAAAAGCATGGCAGAGAATGCTAGAAGCCCAGGATTCTGCAGAGACTGTTGCCAGAAGGAAGAAGCTTCAGTAACTGTCACACTCATTATACTTGTGGATGAAGAGAGAAGGCAGCCAGACTCAATGACTAACAACTTCAAACTATAAGAAGGGAGGCAAGATACAAAGAATGCCCATGAGTCTGAGACCAGAGTGAGGTACAAGATGAGCACCCAAACAACAGGGGTTACCCCTCAAGTGCTTGCTACAACCAGCAGCCTCCAATTACAAGCATCTTCATGGTGAACAGAAGACCATTGCTTCTGGAAGTTCACCATGATACTTCCCACCACTCTAAGGATACAGGTTCACCCTAGTCCAAGAATCAAAGCCTACCAAAAAGGGATGAAAAGCAGAGAAGGGAGATGTGAGTCTTGGCTGGGTCAACACAGACCAAGGAAGGCCTCTAGGAGAAGAAACCCAAATAGAAAATTCTTGGAGTTGATCATCAAAGGTGCATCAATACCCTGTTCTTCTACCCAGTCAGAAGGGAGCCCTTTGATCTCTTCCTTGGGTCATGGACAGAGGATGACAGCTCATAAATCAGATCAAGTGAAACGGTTTCACACCCACGTTTCCTTCACGAAGGTGTTCCTCTCTTTCTTGCCCAAGGCTACTGACTGTATGTACAGTGTATGATGATGGGACACTCTATGCTGGAAGGTGACACCTCATGGGAACAATAGACACAGCTTCATCGATAAACCTTATAAGAAGCTCTGCCAATACTCTGGACTAAACCACATGAAAGGGGGACTTCCATGCCAAGATTGCCTTCTTTCACTAGCCCACACCTCAGCCTCTGTGGCTACTGTTGGATTCCTGGCATTTTCTTTAACCAATCCCATTTGTTAGCTCAGAATCCGATCTTCCCATTGGCTGCTGCCCTGTTTATGACATCAATCTCCCTCCAACTCTACCATCACCTGGTAGGTTCTAGGGGTTGTCATGGCGATGCCTGTAAACAAATTTGGATCATCACAGGTCACCTGTGACCAGTGACCAGTAAGTGCTGTCTGATACTGGACACACTTGCCACTCAGGTCAGCTGATCAGACAAGGACAACCAATTCTCTTGCTCAATTGTACTGTGGATTGCTGATACTCTCCCTCCAACCATGGCAAGTAAGGAAAGAAACTTTAAAACATTTCTTTTGATCACTTCTCCCCTTATTTTTACTATAATTTAAATCTTGGTTTAGTGGGGATACCATTGATGCTGATAGAGTTACCTGGAATTGAATGTCACATTTAGATTTGGTTCTTACTGGGGTTAGAAAATATGGAAATAAAAGAAGACAAACTGCAGAGATGACCCTGATGTACACAAAGGCAGTTTGGAACTGAATGTTACAGATAACCACAGATTATATAAAAAGGCACAAGACAATGTCACATCCCCACCCATTATTATGCAGCCACACTGTTGAGATTAGTCTAGGTAACGGTTTCCTGTCACATATACAAAATAATATCCAGCTGTGATCCCTGGCTCTTACACTCTATCCAGCCCATCTTCCACATCATCCTCCACATTTTTTTGAACACTGCTTGTGTTGGATGTTATCAACATGGGCTGGGTACTCCACAGTCAGTTGTTCTCTGGACAAGAACTGACACACCAGTGTGTGCAAGAATTCTCACAAGGATTCCCAACTAGGAGAGTTACAAGAAATTAGCAATTACTATGGAAGTGTTCATTGAAGAATGAATTTAACCAACTATTAAATTAAGAAATAACCTTATTCAGAGATGAACTCCACAATACATTTGTAGTCGCAAGACATCACACGAAACACAGGCAATCAACATGAAATGTTATCAGCAGGTTGTATTCATGTAGTCATATATGTATATGAGTTGAATGGTTATATAAAAGTAAGAGGTAATGACTTACACAAAAAGTAGTGGGGAACAGAAGGAGCTAGATGACCAAGGGATTCTTAGCTAAATACAGTTCTTATCTATGAAATTCCTGATACATCATTTCATTAAGAAAGCTCCGAGTAGAGCCAAGCCTGGAGGACATGGAAGAACCTACAATGCCAGCACTCTGGTGCAGAGGCAGGCCAGTCTGTGTGATTTCAAGGTCAGACTGATCTAGGGAGAATCTCTCTCTCTGCATAGAGGAAGCTCTGCACAGAACAGGACAAAGGTACAGGCATGAGAAGCTGTCTAAGGTTCTCCTACTTTAAACACTTCTGTTCTGGGACACAGGTGTGAGGCAGTACCACAGCAGGTATCAGAACAAGACAAAGCAGGGCAAAGTATGGTGTTGTCTAGTCAGAGCAAGGGTCAACCTGGATCAACTAGGAAATGCTTGCCCACACAGGAAGAACAGGCAGCTCATCAAATGAGTGTCATCCTATCCATTACCAAGAATCATTCTGAACCACTTGTTTGGGATATGAGAGGGAAAATAGGTCTCAGACTTTCCCAGACAGAACAAACTGCAGTTAACAAAGCTCCTCATGGGAAGCCACAGAGATTCCATATCACTGTTCTTCCCACTTTCCTCTTCCTTCCTACAGAAAATTTCCAAAGTGCACCTTTCTGTGGGACAGAATGTGCTCTGCAGCCCTCTGTGCCTGTGCTGAGGAATGCCACGCCCTTAGCAGGAAGTGTGTGCAACTTCTTCAAGGTCTGCATCCCAGCTGTGAGTTCAGCATGGCTCCTGCCATCAGACTCCAGCACTTGTTCCCAGCAGCTCATGGACAGTGCCTACCCCTACTTACCAGCTGGCACAACCATGGTGACTGCATTGACTGACCAGGGCCAGAGCTCTGCCTCAGCACTCTCCTATCCAGGTGTTCTTAGTGGGATCCCACGGGAAGCACTGACAGGAGGGGAGCTGCACTCCAGGACTTCACTGTAACTGTCATTGACCAGAATACCACATTCTCCTCCTTGTCTATGACAGCCCAGGGTGACAATATTTTAGATCCCATTGCCTTAGTCCTTTCCTATCCAACACTATCTGCCAGCCTTGTTCAGGCCACAGCACCACAGGTACCTAATCAAGGATACAGCCTGGCACCTTCCTACCAGGAGGGCAGCCACCTCTATCAAATGACCTCAACAGCCTCGGTCCTCTGATGGCTGGAGGACTCAGGCAGTGCATGCAGGCCTGTAGATCTGTGTCCTATTCTGGGGGTCAGTGCTCTGCCCTGAAACCAGGGATGGTGATGATGCCAAAGGAGATTCAGCCAACGAATGTCCAAACACCCTTCTCCAACTCTGCCATCTAACATCCCACACCTGCTCAAGACATGCCAGACACCCGTCTTCAAGTAAAGCCAGGAGGGGAGGAGTGAGATCAGCACACAAAGCAGACACAGCTCGACCTTTCAGCAGTGGATGTCCTCAGGGAGAAAGGATGGGAGTCCTGAGAGCTCAGCCTTGGCCTGGCTCACCATCCCCATCTTCAGTCTCTATAATGACTGACAATGCAGGGCAATGAGTGGCACCCATCCTCCATTAAGACATGTCCAAGGACACCACCACAGACACACACATCACTGACCTAGTTAATCAGTCCCATGCACCGTTACACAGCAATCACCTGTGGGAAGCCTTCCTTGGCAGTGGATGGGTTCTGCAGAAAATGTAAGGAGTCAGTGGTGAAGGAAGTGAGCCAGGCCATGGTGGTTGCGAGAATCTTGTAGCCTGACTAACTAGCAGCCAGAGTGTTTTTCTTTATTTATACAGAATTTACTTAGCAGACATTCATCATGTTCCAAAACATGGATCATATCATTTTTGTTTTGGACACCTCCTTTTGCTCATCTTTTAGTCATCATTTGTAAACTATGACCAAACAGTTATTATTTCCAATCATTTTCCCTCAAGTTTTGACATCATTAATAAACAGAGTAATCATTCTTACTCATTAGCCCCATAGCCCTATTTTTAATAATCTAGAGGCATATGATAGCCTGTGCTAAGGCCTGTTGCTTTGATTACTTCAAGGACACTAGACCAAAACAAAATCCTCAACCATCCTGGGCATTTTGTCATGTCCCAAGCAATGTATTATTAACTCTTAATGGTCAGAGTACCCAGGAGAAATCCTTAGGCTAAAGATGCTGAAGTTATTATTCAAATTCTGACATAATACAATCAATGTTCACATTTATCTCCTTATAGAATTTGTCTATATGTTTAATCCTGGCATTCTGTTGTTCCTTGGTCATGTGACATTATAGTGGCTCTACATGAGTTAACTTCTAAGACAGGGAGGTTGTAACACCTCCTACTTTCATCATCTTTCCACTCCATATTTTACTTATCAATATGTCTCTATGTAGGGCAGAGTTGTATGTCACGTAATTGTCGGAGTGTACAGTGGGAAGAGCCTTGTAATCTGAATTGTGGACAATTCCTCCAGCCCACCAAATCTTGTTGACCTTTTTAATTTTACTTTGTTTTGAATAGCTTGTCCCTGTGTAAGTACAGGGACAGATGTTTCAAGTATATCTAATAGCCTCATGAAGAAACCTCTGGCTTCTTTATGTGTCACAACATCCAAGGCGTAAAGAAGACCTTCAAGTAGATAAGGATATCTCCCTCAAAGTGTGTGTGGGGGGAACAGTATGTTCAGGACTTTACTGGGTAAGCTTAGAAGCAGCATGCCTGGGAGAAGGCATAAATGATTCATAAAGAATTTTCCATGGATGCAACATACCCAAATTGTACAAATATTAAAAGTGCCCCATTAAAAGTGTAACAGGTGAAAACCAAAGGCGGCATGGCAGCCATCATGTGGCTCAGCTTTGCTGGATCTTTGTCAAGCAGCAGTTCTGGCTTTATAACTTCTGCCATTCCATTCAGATATGGCTGTGTCAATCACCTACTTCCTAATCTGTTGCTCAGTGTTATAGAGGACACCAAGGCATTTCTATTTGGTAGACCTTTATTTTCTCTTTGCTGAATTCTGATTCTAGAGCAGTGCAACTCCAAATCTGTCCTAGAAGAAGTATTACTCCCAGATTCCAAGTGCTGGCCCTGCTGTTCTCTTACAAGCATAAGTGCAGTGAGAGTCCAGGATACCCAGTGTACCAGTGTACAACTGCTAAGTTGGGCAAAGCTTCTCTCTCTCTCTCTCTCTCTCTCTCTCTCTCTCTCTCTCTCTCTCTCTTTCATTGGCTCTGTCCCTCTCTCTCTTCTTTTTTTTGCAATGGTTATTCAGAGGTGAGCCAAGTCTATGCATAATCATTAGGATATTTTAGCTACTACACAGTCACACAAACCTAACATTTCACCTTCTTAACCCAATTTTCATATCATTAAAACAAGACTGTGAAGTGTGGAGCTGGAGGAAATCCAGGGTTGTAGAAATGATTGCCTTGCAGGAGTGAGGAACTGGGTTTGGTTACCTGAACCCATTTAGAAAGTCAGGCAACTGGGGGCATTTGAGTAATGCCAAGAGTTGGAAGACAAGGGGAAGTTCTTGAATATTGTGGACCAGACAACCTGCCTGATAGCAAACTTCCATGGAAATGAGGGTCACTCTTACAGACATGGGAAAGGAAAGGGAGGACCACACCCCAAGGGATTTCTGTCACCTCCCCATGATCACTATGCATGCACACAACACACAAACACCAAGGAAAACACAAACATTTGAGAAAACATGATATCACATGGTTACCAGAAATAAGACAGTGGTCACAAGTCTCCCAATGGAGGTGCCGCCTATGCTACTCAAGCAGAGCTCATAGGAATGCCTTCCCCACTGCTGTAGGGGTCTGAGTACTGAGGTGCACTGAAAAGTGGGGAGCACCTCACTTACCAGGATCTGACTTCTTCCTTGACTCTTTTTCAGTGATGAAAATGGAGACAACCCTGGGATTGACAGCTTCAGGCCAGACACACTGTCTGCTGCAGAGTCCAGACCTCTGCAGTGCCTGCACCCAGGATGTCCAGAAGACACCACCTGTCCATGGGGACTGGTCATTAACTGCTCCCATGCACAGTTTTTTGGAATTCCTGCCCTTGCCTCCTGCTCCAAGCTTGGAACAAACAGAGAATAATGACTTGGATTTAATGACAGCCTCTCTATCAACTCCTGTGGATGTTCCCTCTGCTGGCAAGAAGGAGGACCTATTACCTCCCAAACCTCAATTCCAATATGACTTCAGCTGACAACCAATTCCAAGGAGGAAAGTCAGCATTTCAGGGCCAGTCATCTCAAAGCCCATCACAGAAGAGCAGAGACCAGAGAGGGAGGCCATGAAGAGGCAGGCTCAACGGAAGAGAGAGAATGCTGCCAAGTACACCTCTCTGGGAAAACCACAGCTCTTCCTTCAGAGGCAAAAGGATATGGAAATTTCTAGATATTTTGGCTATGTCATGTATGGGCTGGCCTGGAGTTTGGAACACAGTACTATTCAACATAGACAAGGTAAGCCATTGACCCAGATATACATGTATACGTTGGACTTAAAGATTTGGGTCAATGTGTACATATATAGGTACATATGGAGTTAAGGAGGTTAATGTGTAGATCCAAGAAAATTTAAATAAATGGTCAGACAGTTTCTATACTTGTAAATATTTGAAGACACTAAAAGTGACTGGAGATGCTAAAATTGGATATTTCATCCATGAGTAAGTATATAGAAGACTTTGATGGTTTCTTCGTACCTTTGCTGTTATTCATTTATGTTGCCAAAGTAGTAATATGTGATATATTAATATATCATATGCTATAAATCCCTGGTAGTATTTTTATTTAAGGTAAAAGTAATTAGCTAAAACCTGGACTAGTTATAAAATTATTTTGACTTTTATTTTCATTATACTGGTTTTTGAACTTGGTATGTTTCCTATAGTGTATACTGTTATAGTAAACACACTCCTGTTCTCACCACACTTCCTCCCATTTTGAATCACTCACTTCAGTCCTTTAACCATTACTAGTCTTGGGCAGAGCTCCTCCTGAAATTTCATAACGTGAAATACAGGATTCCATATATGCACCATCAAGGATGTACTTTAAAGAGAAAATATACAAGGTTGAACAATTTCCTGAGAAGGGTTTCATTCGTTTACTCTTTGTCTCAAGTTGTATCCATCTTTGAAATCACCCATTAATACTTTATTTTGTGTTTGTGTGTTTGTTTGTCTACCTGAATTCCTGTGGAACAAATGTGTGGAGTGCCCACAGAGGTCAGAAGAGGCCATCGGATCTGTGAAGTTTGTAATTAAGAGATTGAAAGCCACAAGAAGGGGCTCTGAAGCAAGCCTGGGGACTCTGCAAGAAAAGCAAGTATTCTTATCTACTGAGCCATCTCATGAGCCTCAGTTGAATCCACATACTGCAAACAACATAACTTCATTTTCTCTATGGCTGAAAAGACTTCACATTCTACGAACATCTCATTTTCTTCACCCATGGCAATGCTGTTGGACACCATGCTTGGTTCCCTAATATTCTTGAAACGGTGCTGCAGTCAACACTGATGGGCAAGTACCTCTCTAATATATTGAGTTCTTTGGAAAGACATATATGATCCATGGGGTGGGCCAGGTTTAGGCTTTTGGAGGATTCTCCACACTGACATCCAATCAGGCTGGAAATCTTTCCATCCTCAGCATTGTATAGCATTGCTTTCTGTGAACTCTCTCAGTGGTGGCTGTCATTTCTTTTCTAGTTGGCCTTGGATGGCATCTAGGAGGTTCACTATGCATTTCCCTGATTCCTCCTCCATCTGAACCTTTGTATGTCCAAACTCTCTTTTTTATGAAATAGGGGAGGACTGTCTTTCTCTTTGCACTTTACTACCTGGGTTGCCTTCTTTCTTATGATTTATGTATTTTATCTAATTCTAAATAATCTAAATATTAATCTTCTCACAGGGGTAGCAATAGCAAAGATGTCCTCCTGTTCTCTAGGACCCCCTCTCAAATAACTGTTTCTTTTTTTTCTGGGAACAAATGCTTTACTTCCCCAAGAGACCATTTCTCAAATACGTCCCAGATTTCTGACGTGTGATTTCCTCCATCCTGGGCTATCTCTAAACATCCAACACTTTGTCATACTCTGTGCTCTAATACTGTCAGTGTTACTCAGACTATGGCTACAGAGACATTTGGCATTTCTTTGACAGGGTGACACATAGGAAACATAGCGCATTGATTTGCTAATTTGCTTTTAGATATTTCAGACAGGTTCTCTCTTCATAACACTGCATGTTCAGGAACTAACTATGTTGATCTGGCTACCCTTGAACTCACAAACATCATCCTGCCTCTATCTATGCCACTACCTTTGCCTCTGTCTATGACTCTTCCTCTGCCTCTGCAATTTCCCAGGCACTGACCCTGCCTCAAGTGTGCTGAGACTAAAGGAATGCTCCAAAGAGCCAAATGGAATCAAGTTTCATTCTGTCTATGTGGATATCCAGGCTTCCCAGCATGATTGGATGAAGGAGATATGTGTAAGCCAAGGTGCATTTTTGGTACCTACCCAAAACCTGAAGAGATTAAACTGAATGTGCTTACAACTGGAAATCAACTCAGACTGCTGTTTCTAAATATCTGCAGCTGTGGCAGAGATCCTAAGAATGTCATCCAGCTGTTGTAGGGGCCTAAGTACAGATGTGCACTGAAAGAAAGGGACATCCCACTTACCAGGGACTGACTTCTTCCTTGACTCTTTTTCAGTGGTGCAAAGGGAGACTTCCCTGGGAATCACACCTCAAGCCAGAGACTCCCTCAGCTGCAGAACAGAACTCTGCTACTCCTGCACCCTGGATTACCTGATGATAACACCACCTGTTGATGGTGGCAAGTCATTAACTGCTCCCATCCTCAATCTTCAGAATTCCTGGCATTTCCACAAGCTCCATGGCTAGAACAAACAGAAAATGACAACCTGCATGAGATGGCAGCAAATCTGTCAATGCCTCTGGAAGCCTATGAGTGCATGAAAGAAAACCAAGACCCATCTCTCTCCTTTTAGCACACCCCGACATGAAGCATCCCTTGCACTTCACTCATGCTGGGAGCCTAGGGCAGAAGCTTGCTTCTGACAATGCCACATTGTGAAGCAGCAGTCTTGGTCAGGATGAGCCTGGAACATGCACAGTGTATTGGCCTCCAGCATAGACTTGCAGGCATGACTACACTGATGGCAGAAGTTCACCTCCCCAAATGATCAACTCCCTCTCTGAACTAAACCAATTCCAGGTTCCCACAGCCACCCAATGCAAAGGCTGCAGGTCATCAGGAGGAATCAGGCCCAGTAAAGATAAGGTGTACTCAGCACACCCTTAAACCAGCTGAGGATGAAGGAAAGAAAGTTTCTAATCTGCTTTATGGAGCTACTTGGGGCAGAATCCAATGTCAGGATCTGGTGGAGGGAGAGAGGCTGGGACCAGTGTTGTGGCCAGACAAGGGGCTATTGACAACATGGCCAAGCAAATAGAGGGCAAAGCTCAGAAAGCCACACTCTGTAGGCCCAGCAGACCTAGGGTTCATGGGCAAGACCAGACCAAGAGAACTAGAGAAAACAACTCCAAGAAAGCTGAGGGAGCTGAGGCCATCAAGTCACAGAGTCAAGGCAGAAGACAAGCCCACTGTCCTCAACAACAAGAGGAAGCAGGATCTACCTGAGCTCAGCCATGATACATTTAAAAAGCCTCAAACCAACCTCAGCATGCACATGCTGGATCTGTGATGGTCTGTCACTCACTGTGAAAGAAGGGAGAGAAGAAAACTGGCATCTCCTGAACCTTCAACTCTTTGTGCTACTCTGTGCTCTAATAGTATCAGAGTTTGTTACACTTTGGCCTCTGAGGAATTTGGCATTATCTTTTTCCAGGGTTACATATAGTAAACAGAATTCATTTATTTATTAACTCACTTTTAGATTCTTGAGACAGGGACCTTCTCCATAGCCAAGCATATCCTGGAACTGGCTGCACTGACCAAGTAATCATTGAATTCACAAAAATCTTTCTGCCTCTCTGCCTCTGCCTCTGCCTCTGCCTCTGCCTCTGCCTCTGCCTCTGCCTCTGCCTCTGCCTCTGCCTCCTCTGCCTCTGCCTCTGCCTCTGCCTCTCTGCCTCTGCCTCTGCCTCTGCCTCCGCCTCCGCCTCCGCCTCCGCCTCTGCCTCTCTGCCTCTGCCTCTCTGCCTCTGCCTCTGCCTCTGCCTCTGCCTCTGCCTCTGCCTCTGCCTCTGCCTCTGCCTCTGCCTCTCTGCCTCTGCCTCTGCCTCTGCCTCTGCCTCTGCCTTCTCCTCAGCCAATGCCTCAAGAGTACTGGGACTAAAGAAATGCTCCAACAAGCCAAGTGGAATCAAGGTTCTTTCTGTACATGTGGATAACCATGTTTCCCAGCAAGGCTCGATGAAGAGACCATTCTTAATCCATGGTGCATTTTTTGTACATACCTAAAATCCAAAGAGGCTTAACTGCAAGTGTTTACAACTGGAACTTAACTTGGATTCATTTTTTCTGACAATCTGTTTTGTTTCTGTTGTAGGCTGTACTTGCTACAATGCCTGTGAAGCATTGACCTCTAATGAGGTAGGCTTATGCTATGTTGGGGACTTTTTGCTTTTGTGGTAAAGTTTTTATTGCTTTTCTACTTCTAAGAAGTAGGGCATCACAATTTTGTTGAGCGATTGTATTCAAGCTGTCCATAGAGTTTCATCATGTATCTATCTTAAAAATATCTAAACCCCAACTACTGTGTAGGCCCCAAATTGTCCATTCTAATAAAGGCTATGTCCAGAGTCACCCAATTAGAAAATGCTAACAAAGACAGCATGAAAAGATCCCACCTTCTGTATGCAATGATCCTCACAGGGACAATTTTCAAATAACAGAATGATGAATAGCAATGGCTTAGGGAGGCCTCTGGTTTTATCTCGCTCTGTGTGTGGCTTTAACTAGAGATTTGGACACTGCCATGAGACTATTGTGCTTCACTTTACACCTTAGGAACAATAGAAAGGCATTTGGACAGATATCTTCCAATCTTGATATTATTATTTTAATCTTTGTTTTCAAATTAAGTATCACATAGAACAACCCTTATTAAATAAATCTCAGGAAGCATTTTTCTTATTAAAGCAATTAATACAATTCTCTTCTTTTATGGAATTCTTCTCAGTGACTATTAATTCTCATTGTACTATTCATTGAACACGTTTTTCTTAAAACATTACATTGTATACTGAGCCCAGAAACTCGGTTACTTACACCTACTCATTCCTTAACTCTCAACACAAATCTTAGCAATTATTCTGCTCCACAGCATTGCCTCCAATGTCATGAATGGAAACATGTAGGTAAGTGTAATCTAGGATTGATATATAGAGACAGCATCAGATATTTGTCTGGGGCTGGATACACTTGGTACAATATGATTATCTCAAGTTAAAAGAATTCTCCTGCAATCACCTTGACTGCATTCATCACTTTAGCTGAAATGAGTTCCATGGTGTGTAGACATCACATATGCCCTATCCATTGCTGTTACTGAAGCAAGATCGGGCCCTAATATAGATATTCCTGAAAAATGCTGCAATCTACACTGATGTGCAAAGCAATAACATGATCAATTTCTTGTAATAGTAAGGATGAGATATGTGGAAGACCAGGTGTTGGTGTTTAAAGGCTCTCCACACTGAAATTCATAGAAGGTAGAACACTTCACATTATACCCACCAACTTATTGGTATTTCCTGTGAAAGTAATACATGGAAGTCCATTACTTTCAATTAACTCTCCACTTCTTCTATTCTCTAGCTTACAAAAACACCATTTTCCACCAGGTCCTGGTGTTCAAATGCAAGTAACATTTAGAATGACAAGTAAAGTTATCATGACTCTCCATGGCTCCTTCTACTATGTCCAGTTAAGCTTCACAGCCACAGACCTGTCTATCACTGCATTAATCTGTTCAATTACTTTCTAAGGTCTCCATCCATCTGAGGTAATGACTGCTAAGACATCACAATAGGATGTTCACTTGATTTTTGAATAGAAAGCCATGCTACTCTATTCTACCTCACTGCTCTAGGTCTCAATTCGATTGGGCTCCTACTTGCAGGACAATCCCTGAGCTTTGGATGGACTGCTTTGTGCATGGTCCATTTCTGAGTACCAGCCTGTCATCTGACCACAACAGCAGCCACTGAGACTCAGCAACCTAAATGATGACAACTCTCTCCATCAGCAACAGAAACAAATGCCAAAGGAAGAACAGCAAGGAGGAAGACTATAACAATTACATCTGCACCTGAAACTACATTAATCTCCTGCAAAAGCAAGGCTCAGAAGGGATATATAGAGACCCAGACACTCCATTGAACAAAACATTAGCAATTGTCTTCCAACTGGGACCTAGTACCTCCTCACTCACAAGAGATTTTATGGTGGATCATACTACTTGATAAGAATTCCCTTCTGGGGCATTACATACTCATCACAGGAAAGATCCACCAAGATGAAGTTTCAATTCTGAACATTTATGCCCCAAACACAAGGGCACCCACATATGTAAAAGAAACATTACTAAAGCTTAAACCACATATAAAACCCCACACAGTAATAGTGGGAGACCTCAACACCCCACTTTCACCAATGGACAGATCTCCGAAATCAAAACTTAACAGGGAAAAAAAAGGATTTAACTGATGTCATGAATCAAATGGACTTAATCGATATCTACAGAACCTTCCATCCTAACAAAAAAGAATATACCTTCTTCTCAGCACCCCATGGAACCTTCTCTAAAATCGACCATATACTTGGCCACAAAACAAGTCTCAACAGATACAAAACAATTGGAATAACTTCCTGTGTTCTATCAGGCCACCATGGTCTAACATTGGATTTCAACAACAACAAAAAACTACAGAAAACCTACAATCTCATGGAAACTGAATAATACTCAACTGAATCACCAATGGGTTAAGGAAGAAATAAAGAAATTAAAGACTTCCTAGAGATCAACAAAAATGAAGACACCACATACCCAAACTTATGGGACACTATGAAAGCAGTGCTAAGAGGGAAATTCATAGCACTAAATGCCCACATAAATAAGCTGGAGAAATCTCACAGTAGTGACTTAACAGCACACCTGAAAGCTCTAGAACAAGAAGAAGCAAAGTCTCCCAGGAAAAATAGACACCAGGAAATTATCAAAGTGAGAGCTGAAATCAATAAAATAGAAACAAAGAGAAAAATACAAAAATTAATGAAACAAGAGTTGGTTCTTTGAGAAAATGAACAAGATAGACAAGCACTTATCCAAACTAACCAAAAGACAGAGAGAGAACATCCAAATCAACAAAATCAGAAATGAAAAGGGGGACATAACAACAAACAATGAGGAAATCCAGAGAATCATCAAGTCATACTTCAAAAACCTCTACTCTACAAAACTGGAAAACCTAAAAAAAATGGATAACTTTCTGGATAGGTACCACATACCTAAGTTAAATCAAGACCAGATAAACTATTTAAACAGTCCAATAACCCCTAAGGAAATAGAATCAGTCATTAAAAGTCTCCCAACCAAAAAAAGCCCAGGACCAGATGGTTTCAGCACAGAATTCTACCAGATCTTCAAAGAAAAGTTAATACCAATACTCTCTAAATTGTTCCACACAATAGAAACAGAAGGAACATTACCAAACTCCTTCTATGAGAATACAATTACGCTGATTCCTAAACCAAACAAGGATACAACAAAGAAAGAGAACTACAGACCGATCTCCCTCATGAACATTGATGCTAAAATACTGGCAAACAGACTCCAAGAACACATCAAAACAAATATCCACCATGATCAAGTAGGCTTCATTCCAAGGATGCAAGGGTGGTTCAACATTCGAAAGTCCGTCAATGTAATACACCATATAAACAAACTCAAAGAAAAAAACCACATGATCATCTCACTAGATGCTGAAAAGGCATTTGACAAAATCCAACACCCCTTCATGATAAAGGTCTTGGAGCGATCAGGAATACAGGGAACATACCTAAACATAATAAAGGCAATTTACAGCAAGCCAACAGCCAACATCAAAGTAAATGGAGAGAAACTCAAAGCAATTCCACTAAAATCAGGAATGAGGCAAGGCTGTCTGCTCTCTCCATACTTACTCAATATAGTACTTGAAGTTCTAGCCAGAGCAATAAGACAACATAAGGAGATTAAGGGGATACAAATTGGAAAAGAAGAAGTCAAGCTTTCCCTATTTGCAGATGACATGATAGTATACTTGAGCAACCCCAAAGATTTCACCAAGGAACTGATACAGCTTATAAACACCTTCAGCAACACAGCAGGATGCAAGAACAACTCAAAAAATCAGTAGCCCTCCTATATACAATGGACAAAGAGGCTGAGAAAGAAATCAGAGATACATCACCCTTCACTATAGCCACAAATGACATAAAATACCTTGGGGTAAGACTAACCAAGCAAGTGAAGGACCTATATGACAAGGATTTTAAGTCCCTGAAAAAAGAAATTGAAGAAGATGTCAGAAAATGGAAAGATCTCCCATGCTCATGTTTAGGCAGGATTAACATAGTAAAAATGGAAATCTTATCAAAAGCAATCTACAGATTCAATGCAATCTCCATCAAAATACCAACACAATTCTTCACAGACCTGGAAAGAGTAATACTCAACTTCATATGGAAAAACAAAAAACCCAGGATAGCCAAAAGAATCCTGTATAATAACACAACCTCTGGAGGCATCACGATCCTTGACTTCAAGCTCTACTATAGAGCTACAGTAATAAAAACAGCTTGGTACTGGCATAAAACCGACATGTGGACCAATGGAATCAAATTGAAGACCCTGACATTAATCCGCACACCTATGAACATATAATTTTTGACAAAGAAGCCAAAAGTGCACAATGGAAAAAAGAAAGCTTCTTCAACAAATGGTGCTGGCATAACTGGATATCAACATGTAGAAGGCTGCAAATAGATCCATATCTATCACCATGCACAAAACTTAAGTCCAAGTGGATCAAGGACCTCAACATAAATCCAGCTACTCTGAACCTGCTAGAAGAGAAAGTAGGAAGGAGTCTTGAACACATTGGCATAGGAGATCACTTCCTAAATATAACACCAGTAGCACAGACACTGAGAGAAACAATCAATCAATGGGACCTCTTGAAACTGAGAAGCTTTTGTAGAGCAAAGTATATGGTCAACAAGGCAAAGCGACAGCCTACAATATGGGAAAAGGTCTTCAACAACCCCACATCTGGCAGAGGACTGATATCCAGAATATATAAGGAACTCAAGAAATTAGACATCAAAATGCCCAACAGTCCAATTAAGTAATGGGCTATAGAACAAAACAGATTATTCTCAAAAGAGGAAACTCAAATGCCTGAGAGACATTTAAGGAATTGCTCAACATCCCTAATCATCAGGGAAATGCAAATCAAAACAACTCTGAGATACCACCTTACGCCGGTCAGAATGGCTAAGATCAAAAACATTGAAGACACCTTATGCTGAAGAGAATGTATAGCTAGGGGAACTCTCCTCCACTGCTGGTGGGAATGCAAGCTTGTACAACCACTTTGAAAATCAATATGGCGCATTCTTAGAAAATTGGGAATCCATCTCCCCCAAGATGCAGCTATACCACTCTTGGGCATATACCCAAGGAATGCTCAATCATACCACAAGAGCACTTGTTCAGCTATGTTCATATCAGCATTGTTTGTAATAGCCAGAACATGGAAACAACCTAGATGCCCTTCAACTGAAGAATGGATAAACAAAATGTGGTACATATACACAATGGAATACTACTCAGCAGAGAAAAACAATGACATCATGAGGATGGCAGGCAAATGGATGGATCTACAAAAAATCATCCAGAGTAAGGTAACCCAGACTCAGAAAGACAAACATGGTATGTACTCACTCATAGGAGGATACTAGATGTGGAACAAGGATGACTGGGAAGCTACTCACATCACCAGGGAGGCTACCTGGAAAACAGGACCCCAAGAAAGACACGGGGATCGCCCAATGACAGAGAAATTGAATGAGATCTACATGAATAGCCTGGACATGAGTGGGGTTAATGAAGGGCGAGGGTCAAGGGAAAGAGAGCTTGGGGGAGCGGGAGATCCCAGCTGGATCAACAACAGAGAGGGAGAACAAGGAATAGGAGACCATGGTAAATGAAGACCACATGAGAATAGAAAGAAGCAAAGTGCTAGAGAGGCCCACAGAAATCCACAAAGATACTCCCACAACAGACTGCTGGCAATGGTCGAGAGACAGCCCAAACTGACCTACTCTGGTGATGGGATGGCCAAACACCCTAATTGTCGTGCTAGAAACCCCATCCAACTACTTAGGGATCTGGATGCAGAGATCCAAGGCTAGGCCCTGGGTGGAGCTCTGGGTGTCCAATTAGAGAGAAAGAGGAGGGTTTATATGAGTGAGAATTGTTGAGACCAAGGTTGGATAAAGCACAGGGACAAATAGTCAAACGAATGGTAACACATGAACTATGAAGCAATGGCTGAGGGGTCCCCAACTTGATCAGGACCTCTGAATGGTTGAGACAGTTGAATGGCTTGATCTGTTTGGGAGGCATTCAGGCAGTGGGACCAGGTCCTGTGCTCATTGCATGAGTTGGCTGTTTGAAACCTGGGGCCTATGCAGGGTCGCTTGGCTCGGCCTGGGAGGAGGGGACTGGACATGCCTGGACTGAGTCTACCAGGTTGATCTCAGTCCCCAGGGGAGGCTTTGCCCTGGAGGAGGTGGGAATGGGGGTGGGCTGGGGGAAAGGTGAGGGGCCGGGAGGGGGGAGAACAAGGAATCCATGGCTGATATGTAGAACTGAATTGTATTCCAAAATAAGATAATAAATAAAATAAAAAAAAGTTCCCTTCTGTGCATGTGTACACATATCAAATTGGAGAGTTGTTGCGAATTGACCTAACAAATGTGCCTTCTCTGTACCAGTGTATACATCTCTCTTGACATTTTACTATGTGGGGGAGGCAGCCAACAACCTAATAGGACACTTCCTGACCATTCTCCCCCAAAATGATGGAAGAGCCTGCTTGGTCTATGAAAGCCAGCCAACTGGCTATCAGAAAGGGGGTTCCAGCTAAGGGCAAGTTAGACTTCTTCATATCCTGCAACTCAGATTGGCACTATTCTACTTCTGGCTCGTAACTTACAACAGGATCGAAATAGCTTTCATAATTTGGAAGGTCCTAAGGACCTTCTTGCCCAACACCTCCTGAGGCTTATGCCCACCTCTGGCACTTAACATTTAGCAGGCATATGTCTTCAGGGAGACACTTTCCACCCATGCAGGATACCATCTTCAAATTCTTAACTTACTTTTACTATTCTTGGAGATGCTGTCCCAAATCTTCTGGCACTTGGAGGATATAATGATACCATCCAGGAAAGACAGATTTCCTAACAGGGTACCTAGCATCTATGAAGACCTACCACTGCCTATTCTATCAGGGGACAGGCTTCCTGCAAAGGTACACGCTAACCAGATTCTCTAAGAAGGAGGACAAGTCTAGTCCTCTACACCTGGAAAAGATCCCAACCCTTAGAGCTACAGATTCCTCACTAGAACAGAATTCACAATAAGGGTAGGTATGGATAGAAAGTCCTATCTTAAGAATTAAAAAAGTCTTGGTATTCTAGATCATAGACTTCTATGACAAGTCTCTTTAACTCCTAGTTTTCATGACTCTTGTGGGGCCATTGTGGATCATAACATCTCTTAGGAGTCTGGTAACATTAACCCAACCTCTTCTCATTGAAACAAATACAAGAGCATGGCCACCGTCTCCCCTTCACTTGAGTTTATGCACACATCTGATACACACCACAACAACACTGAAGAAGCAGGTGCCTCACTCTCTTTTTCTGAACAAACCAGACCACTGAGAGGGCTCAGAATGAGCAAGCAATCTCTGACCCTAGCACATTATCTCTAATGAAAACATATACCCAGGTTATCCTGTATGTATTGCTAAATACAGCATAGCATGTGCTTACTTTGCTCTCAGAAGTCAACATTTTACATGCATGTTTTCTATCTATTCTGATTTATGGACTTTGGAAGCTCACTAGCATGGCATGTGGGTTTTTGTAAATATCTTCCTGAAAATTTAGCCAGCACAAGTATTATCACATGTGTGTCTCCATAACCATGTCTGTTCCTACAGAGGGAGAAACAAAGGTCTTCTCACCTGACATAGAACACCACTGATACAGCAAGAAATAATTCCACCCAAATCAACAGTAATGAACTTGTTAAATACCAAAGTTATTTAAAAGTGAATCGTGGATGAGTTACTTGCACTAGGTACCATGATTTAGATGTAGATACATGAAGCAAAAACTCATGTTGGAGACTGACCCAGGACTGTTTGATCCAGGACTGTTGTGTCTTGAGTTTTCTGCTTCGTGGAGTCTTGCAAAAACAGGGCGTCCTTGGCCTAACCACAAAATGTACGTTTAGATAAACCACTTGGCATAAACTGTAATCAGCCAGCTGCAGAAGCCTGGGACCAAAGAAACACCCTACCCTGACCACCCTGACTTCTTCTCAAAAAAATTTTTCAACTCTCCCTGTTCCCCTTCCCTGCCTGAAATCCTGCTTATAAGCTGCAACATCCTGCCAATAAATGAGACCTTGACGCAACTCAGACTGACTCTGTCTTTCTTTATGCGCCTGGTCTCCTTCTTCTCTCACCCCCATTGGCTTTCAGGTGGTTCCCTCCTCGAGACCCTCGAATAACCTGACCTGCTGGATGGGTCAAACTCACATGTGCATCATATAAAGAACAGGAAATCCGTAAGTGCTCTTTCATGATTGGAAGCCATCAAGACAGGTGTGAAAAGTGTCTCCCTGGTAATGCATTAAAACTTCTATGAGCTTAAGGAGGATTCCTGTGCACTTTGCACTTCAGCTTTTCTAAAACTGGGAATTCTACCTGCTTTGAGTCTCATAGGATCCTCAACCTCCACAAAGAAAGTTACAGTGTGGAGGAAACTGTTACTCAACAAACAGGGATGGCCCTGTTCTCTTGGCTTTCCCTCTGTTGGCTTCTCTTGGTTGCTTTACCTCTTTATATCACCAATGTGCACGTTGGATTGAATCGCGCACAACTACCAAGGCCTCCCATAGCTTCCAAGGAACATAACAAACCAATAGGATTAGCAAATATACTAAAGACCCATACCACTCCCAAGGTCCCAGTTGAATTCATCTCATTCCTAAGACTAGCATGAATACAGGCCCATCCATTTCTGGGAACTATACATCAGAGACCACCCACAATGTACTCTTCCATCAACAAATCTATCCACTGTTACCTTTTCAGAACCTGGTTTTAACAGGAACCCCAAAACATGAAGAATAATAAACAAGCCAGAAAAATGCCTATATTTTCATATTACTTTGAACACAATTGAGGGGCCATGCTGACTACTGCAATTGAAGTACCAATGCACACTGTCCTACTGAGCTTTTGTTAATATAACACAAACCAGAGTCCTGAGGAAAGACAAAAAATCAGTTCAGCAGTTGCCTACTGCTTCTAGGATTTGAGCTTCTAGGACTGACTATGAAACATGATCTTTAATAATAATTGATAGACAATGTTGGGCAATTTTGGGCAATACTATACAAACACAGTTGGACTAGAAATATATAAGAATGGTCACTGAGCAAGCCTAAATAACCATGCCAGTAAGCAACAATCCTCTGTGGTCTCTGCTTCAGTTCCTGCCTTCAGGTCCTGCCTTGTACTCTGGTTTAGATGCCTAGACAATGGGCTATAAATTATAAGCAGAAAGACACTCAATCCTGCCCCAGTTTGATTTTGCTCAGTGCTTTATCATAGTCATGGAGAAGCAACATAGATCACATACAAACATACATATACACACAATCACATACACACACACAAAACAAAACAAAAATTCTCATGCATTCTAATGCACTACATTAAGAATAGAATCCTCAGCTTAAACTGTAAATTCAAAGAAGGCATAGAATAATCCATTTAAACACACAAGGAGACAGACAGCTCACCTACATTAGTATGTCCACCACAAATAAGCCCTTGGTTAAAGGAGAAAGTAGAACTTTCCTTGAACACACAAACTACAGGAATTAATAATCACTCAGTCATGATTTGAAAAGATGACCTGTGTGGGAGCCCATTGTCAGGTTCCTCATGGCTTTACCCAGCAGGTCCTCATAGGGAGGATGATTAGGACGAGGGGCCTGAGTGCAGGTATCTGAGATGATCTGCACTTGGCTGTGCTGGGGGAGGTCTTTTGTTCCACCCCCTTGGCCTCTCTATAAATACCCTGGGGCAGAGACAGTTAGGGCCCATTGGAAAAGGTACCAGGCCCTCTCGAGGCTATCCTTTATTTTCTGTCTGTTTATCTCCACAATATGAATCCTTCTATTTAATATTTCCTGCTGCTCACACTCAAGAAAAGTCT
Source organism: Peromyscus eremicus (assembly GCF_949786415.1). NCBI lineage: Eukaryota > Metazoa > Chordata > Mammalia > Rodentia > Cricetidae > Peromyscus > Peromyscus eremicus. The sequence goes on along the minus strand of NC_081416.1, from coordinate 160,404,904 downwards.
GGGGAGCTGTGGGGTTAGTGGGTAAACACCCCACAGAATGGCACCGGAACAGGAACTAAAGAAAAAAGAAAAAAAAGGGGGGACTAAAGACAAAAAAAGAGGAACAAAAGAAAAAAGGGGGACTAAAGACAAAAAAGTGGGGGACTAAAGACAAATGAACAGGGACCAAAGACAAAGTAATAGGGACTAAAGAGAAAGGAAAATAACTGTTTTATTACAGAGTTTTTGGCGAAAGTGTGAGTTAGCCCTGCCAGTGGAAAGTGGCATGCCAGTGTTATGTAATATATATATTACATATATATATATTACATATATATATATTACATATATATTACATATGTATATATATATATATATGAGGGACAGGGGTTTTTAGCCTTGAGAGAAAAGGAAACGGACTGGAAGGATGTCCAATGCTGAAGCGCAAAATTCTCTTTTGTCAAAATTTTCTATCTTCTATCCCTTTCTCAATTTCTATCTGTAAAAAATAAGTGTAAGGTATAGTGTAGTAATATAGTGTAGGAAAAACTTAGAAGTATAAGATCATGTAGAAAAAATAAGTAAGGCAACTAGACAGAAAAAAACTCTTCAATTTTCTAACTTTGGGGGCTATGAATGCATACTGGGAAAAAAATCTTTCTTTGGGCTTTACAGGTAGTAAAAAAGCTCTTCTTTGAGCTTATAGGGAAGAAAAAGTTTCCTGTGGAAGCTTTTGACCTGGGGACAGCTGAAATGCTAAGTCCAAGTGGCAGGAGAAAGTGATTTCTCCCTGAGGCGAAAATGTGGGTGTAAGGGACAGCCTCTAGTTAAAAAACCATTTACCTCTGACAGTGCATCTCTGCCCGCTCTGGAACGGCTGAGAGAATTAGGCAACTTTGGAGTGTGGCTTTGTCCCAATGTTACAGTTCCCTAGCGAAAAGTATCACAACTCTATAACAACAACACTCACTAAATCCCAGTGTTGTATAGCAAAGCTGACTATAAACTCTAAACTTTAGAAATGATGTATGTATTTCCTGTCTAGTTAAGAGAATCTTTCTAATATAGTGATGATAATTAAGCATAAGAAGTAGAAAAAGATGAAAATAAGATATGTGAGTTTGTAGAAATTTTGTTTTGTTAGATCTGTGTTAAGAAATCTTTAGGTGTTTGCTAAGTTAGATATATGCTAATGGTAGCCCTATATAAGTTTGTAAAATAGATCGATGGAGTTCCTTTAAGAATATAAGCTTGATATCCAGTTTTGCCAGCACCATTTGTTGAAGATGCTTTCTTTTTTCCATTGTGCACTTTTGGCTTCTTTGTCAAAAATTATTTGTTCATAGGTGTGCGGATTAATGTCAGGGTCTTCAATTCGATTCCATTGGTCCACATGTCGGTTTTTATGCCAGTACCAAGCTGTTTTTATTACTGTAGCTCTATAGTACAGCTTGAAGTCAGGGATCGTGATGCCTCCAGAGGTTGTTTTATTGTACAGGATTCTTTTGGCTATCCTGGGTTTTTTGTTTTTCCATATGAAGTTGAGTATTATTCTTTCCAGGTCTGTGAAGAATTGTGTTGGTATTTTGATGGGGATTGCATTGAATCTGTAGATTGCTTTTGGTAAGATTGCCATTTTTACTATGTTAGTTCTGCCTATCCATGAGCATGGGAGATCTTTCCATTTTCTGACATCTTCTTCAATTTCTTTTTTCAGGGACTTAAAGTTCTTGTCATATAGGTCCTTCACTTGCTTGGTTAGTATTACCCCAAGGTATTTTATGTCATTTGTGGCTATAGTAAAGGGTGATGTATCTCTGATTTCCTTCTCCGCTTTTTGTCCATTGTATATAGGAGGGCTACTGATTTTTTGGAGTTGATCTTGTATCCTGCTATGTTGCTGAAGGTGTTTATAAGCTGTATCAGTTCCTTGGTGGAATCTTTGGGGTTGCTCAAGTATACTATCATGTCATCTGCAAATAGGGAAAGCTTGACTTCTTCCTTTCCAATTTGTATCCCCTTAATCTCCTTATGTTGTCTTATTGCTCTGGCTAGAACTTCAAGTACTATATTGAGTAAGTATGGGGAGAGCGGACAGCCTTGCCTCGTTCCTGATTTTAGTGGAATCGCTTTGAGTTTCTCTCCATTTAATTTGATGTTGGCTGTTGGCTTGCTGTAAATTGCCTTTATTATGTTTAGGTATGTTCCCTGTATTCCTGATCGCTCCAAGACCTTTATCATGAAGGGGTGTTGGATTTTGTCAAATGCCTTTTCAGCATCTAGTGAGATGATCATGTGGTTTTTTTCTTTGAGTTTGTTTATATGGTGTATCACATTGACAGACTTTCGTATGTTGAACCATCCTTGCATCCCTGGAATGAATCCTACTTGATCATGGTGGATAATTGTTTTGATGTGTTCTTGGAGTCTGTTTGCCAGTATTTTATTGAGTATTTTTGCATCAATGTTCATGAGGGAGATCGGTCTGTAGTTCTCTTTCTTTGTTGTATCCTTGTTTGGTTTGGGAATCAGGGTAATAGTAGCCTCATAGAAGGAGTTTGGTAATGTTCCTTCTGTTTCTATTGTATGGAACAATTTAGAGAGTATTGGTATTAACTCTTCTTTGAAGATCTGGTAGAATTCTGCACTGAAACCATCTGGTCCTGGGCTTTTTTTGGTTGGGAGACTTTTAATGACTGTTTCTATTTCGTTAGGGGTTATTGGACTATTTAAATAGTTTATCTGGTCTTGATTTAATTTAGGTATGTGGTACCTATCCAGAAAATTATCCATTTCTTTTAGGTTTTCCAGTTTTGTGGAATAGAGGTTTTTGAAGTATGACCTGATGATTCTCTGGATTTCCTCAATGTCTGTTGTTATGTCCCCCTTTTCATTTCTGATTTTGTTGATTTGGATGCTCTCTCTCTGTCTTTTGGTTAGTTTGGATAAGGGCTTGTCTATCTTGTTGATTTTCTCAAAGAACCAACTCTTTGTTTCATTAATTTTTTGTATTGTTCTCTTTGTTTCTATTTTATTGATTTCAGCTCTCACTTTGATAATTTCCTGGCATCTATTTTTCCTGGGAGACTTTGCTTCTTCCTGTTCTAGAACTTTCAGGTGTGCTGTTAAGTCACTAGTGTGAGATTTCTCCAGCTTATTTATGTGGGCGTTTAGTGCTATGAATTTCCCTCTTAGTACTGCTTTCATAGTGTCCCATAGGTTTGGATATGTGGTGTCTTCATTTTCGTTGATCTCTAGGAAGTCTTTAATTTCTTTCTTTATTTCTTCCTTAACCCATTGGTGATTCAGGTGGGTATTGTTCAGTTTCCATGAGATTGTAGGTTTTCTGTAGTTTTTGTTGTTGTTGAAATCCAACTTTAGACCATGGTGCTCTGATAGAACACAGGAGGTTATTCTAATTGTTTTGTATCTGTTTAGATTTGTTTTGTGACCAAGTATGTGTTCGATTTTAGAGAAGGTTCCATGGGGTGCTGAGAAGAAGGTATATTCTTTTTTGTTAGGATGGAATGTTCTGTAGATGTCGATTAAGTCCATTTGAGTCATGACATCAATTAAGTCCTTTATTTCTCTGTTAAGTTTCGATTTGGGGGATCTGTCCAGTGGTGAAAGTGGGGTGTTGAGGTCTCCCACTATTAATGTGTGGGGTTTTATATGTGATTTAAGCTTTAATAATGTTTCTTTTACATATGTGGGTGCCCTTGGGTTTGGGGCATAAATGTTCAGAATTGAGACTTCATCTTGGTGGATCTTTCCTGTGATGAGTATGTAATGCCCTTCTTGATCTCTTTTGATTGATTTTAGTTTGAAGTATATTTTGCTGGATATCAGGATGGCTACACCCGCTTGTTTCTTAAGACCGTTTGATTGGAAAGTCTTTTCCCAGCCTTTTATTTTTAGGTAGTGTCTATCTTTGAATTTGAGATGTGTTTCTTGTATGCAGCAGAAAGATGGGTCCTGCTTTCGTATCCATTCTGTAAGCCTATGTCTTTTTATAGGTGAATTAAGTCCATTGATATTGAGAGATATTAATGTCCAGTGATTGTTCATTCCTGTTATTTTTTGGTGGTGATGTGTGTGTACTTTTCTTCGTTGGGGTCTACTGCTGTGGCTTTATCTATTGCCTGTGTTTTCGAGGTTGTATCTGACTTCCTTAGGTTGGAATTTTCCTTCTAGTGCTTTCTGTAGGCCTGGGTTTGTGGATAAATATTGTTTAAATCTGGCTTTGTCATGGAATGTCTTGTTCACTCCATCTATGAGGATTGAAAGTTTTGCTGGGTATATTAGTCTAGGCTGACATCCATGGTCTCTTAATGTCTGCATTACATCTGTCCAGGACCTTCTGGCTTTCAAAGTCTCCATTGAGAAATCGGGTGTTATTCTGATAGGTTTGCCTTTATATGTCACTTGGCCTTTTTCCTTTGCTGCTCTTAATATTCTTTCTTTATTCTGTACGTTTAATTGTTTAATTATTATGTGGCGAGGGGACTTTTTTGGGGGTTCTAGTCTGTTTGGTGTTCTATAGGCTTCCTGTATCTTCATAGGCATTTCCTTCTTTAAGTTGGGAAAGTTTTCTTCTATGATCTTGTTGAATATATTTTCTGTGCCCTTGAGTTGGTATTCTTCTCCTTCTTCTACCCCTATTATTCGTAGGTTTGGTCTTTTCATGGTGTCCCAAATTTCTTGGACATTTTGGTTCATGACTTTGTTGACTTTAGTGTTTTCTTTGACTGATGAATCTATTTCTTCTATTGTATCTTCAACGCTAGGCCCCAGGTTTCAAACAGAAAACCCATGCAATGAGCACAGGACCCGGTCCCACTGCCTGGATGCCTCTCAAACAGATCAAGCCAATCAACTGTCTCACCCACTCAGAGGGTCTGATCCAGTTGGTGACCCCTCAGCCATTGGGTCATATTTCATATGTTTCCGTTCGTTTGGCTATTTGTCCCTGTGCTTTATCCAACCTTGGTCTCAACAATTCTCACTCATATAAACCCTCCTCATTCTCGCTAATTGGACTCCCAGAGATCCACCTGGGGCCTAGTCATGGATCTCTGCATCCAGATCCCTCAGTAGTTGGATGAGGTTTCTAGCACGACAATTAGGGTATTTGGCCATCCCATCACCAGAGTAGGTAGGTTTGGGCTGTCTCTCGACCATTGCCAGCAGTCTGTTGTGGGGGTATCTTTGTGGATTTCTGTGGGCCTCTCTAGCACTTTGCTTCTTCCTATTCTCATGTGGTCTTCATTTACCATGGTCTCCCATTCCTTGTTCTCCCTCTCTGTTGTTGATCCAGCTGGGATCTTCCGCTCCCCCAAGCTCTCTTTCCCTCGACCCTCGCCCTTCACTACCCCCACTCATGTCCAGGCTGTTCATGTAGATCTCATTCCACTTCTCTGTCATTTGGCGATCCCCGTGTCTTTCTTAGGGTCCTGTTTTCCAGGTAGCTGCCTGGTGATGTGAGTAGCAGTCCAGTCATCCTTGTTCCACATCTAGTATCCTCCTATGAGTGAGTACATACCATGTTTGTCTTTCTGAGTCTGGGTTACCTCACTCAGGATGATTTTTTCTAGATCCATCCATTTGTCTGCAAACCTCATGATGTCATTGTTTTTCTCTGCTGAGTAGTACTCCATTGTGTATATGTACCACATTTTGTTTATCCATTCTTCAGTTGAAGGGCATCTAGGTTGTTTCCATGTTCTGGCTATTACAAACAATGCTGATATGAACATAGCTGAACAAGTGCTCTTGTGGTGTGGTTGAGCATTCCTTGGGTATATGCCCAAGAGTGGTATAGCTGGATCTTGGGGGAGATGGGTTCCCAATTTTCTAAGAATGTGCCATATTGATTTCCAAAGTGGTTGTACAAGCTTGCATTCCCACCAGCAGTGGAGGAGAGTTTCCCTAGCTCCACATCCTCTCCAGCATAAGGTGTCTTCAGTGTTTTTGATCTTAGTCATTCTGACAGGCGTAAGGTGGTATCTCAGAGTTGTTTTGATTTGCATTTCCCTGATGATTAGGGATGTTGAGCAATTCCTTAAATGTCTTTCAGGCATTTGAGTTTCCTCTTTTGAGAATTCTCTGTTTAGTTCTATAGCCCATTTCTTAATTGGACTGTTGGGCATTTTGATGTCTAATTTCTTGAGTTCCTTATATATTCTGGATATCAGTCCTCTGTCAGATGTGGGGTTGGTGAAGATCTTTTCCCATTCTGTAGGCTGTCCCTTTGCTAAGGTGGTCTTAAGACATGTAGTAATAAGCTTGTAAGAAGTAAAGATGTTAGTTGTAAATGTAAGTTTAAATAAGAATTTGTAAATGTAAGTTTAAATAAATATAAGTAAATAAGTAAAGATTCTAGTTGTAAAAGATGAAAATAAGAAGTAAATAAGAAATACATTTGCTAAAGTAGTTCTATAGTTTCCTTAAGGAGTATAAGTAAGTAGAAGTTAATACGTTATACGTGAGTTTGTAAAAAATGTAAATGTTAAGTGTGAGTCTATGCTTAATTTATATAGTAAAAGAACCTGAGACACAGGCAAAGTAGGCAGTCTGAATGGTTTCAAAAGCTCCAGAAGCTGCTAGGAAGTGAAGAATGGCAGACACTAGAGCCACAACAAGGCATCTGCAGCTGAGATCTGTGGAAAATCAACGCAACATAGAAAAACCTGAGCTAACATAAAAAACGGTGCAGTTTAAAATATTACTGTACCTAAAAAGGTCTCTGGCTTGAGAATAAAAGTTGCAGAGACACTTGTTTAAACTAAAATTATTAACTGCAAAAAGTTTTACTTGTAAAACATCTCTTCATATTTGAAAGTGAAAGCCTGATACCAGAATTTACTTTTTTTGAACTTTTTGAACTTAAAAAAAATGAGATAAAACTACAAAAAGATTTTTGTTATGGATTTTGTCATATTTGGAAGACTCATACCAGCATTTATTATTTGAATTTTGGAACTTAATAAATGAAATGAACAGTAGAAATTTCATTTTGATGGGACAATTTTGAGTTTACTTATAGTAATGACCTAGGAACTGTTTGCTGGAATTGGGTTAAAAATGGAACTGTTTAAATGAAGAAATTTATTGTTTCTACCTAGAGTCAAGATGCAGTTTTGTGTATGCATATATGCTTTATTAACGGGTGATTCATGAACCGTTTTATGGAACTGTTTATGTCAAAATGGAATTACTTATGGAACTGGTTTTGTGTTATAAATGGAACTGTTTAAATGGAAAAGTTTGGGTTTTCTAACTAGGCTTGAGATTTTATTCAAAAAAATTTATAAAGAAAGGAAGAAATAATATTCCTTAGTCTACTTAATTTAAAAAATATTTTCTTATTTGAGTGGATTAGTGTTTTGTTAGTAAGAAATGCAAGTGAGTATACTAAGATTAAAGTGTAAAGAATTTTATTATGAAACTACTTTTGGATGTTTTGCTAAAATTTTTCAAAGTGTTAATGGTTAGATTGAGAATATTGCTTTTCAATATGGGTTTGTAGGAATTGTGTAAGTTTGGATTTTTCTAATTAGGTTTGAGATTTTGTTTTAAAAAATTATAAAGAAAACGAGGAGTTAGGAGTGAATTAAGATTGAATGTATGTTTGTAGATATTATGTTAACCTATTGATAGTATTGCACCCTTTTTTAAGAACAGTTTGCTTTAGCTTGTACAACCACTTTGGAAGTCAATATGGCGCTTTCTTAGAAAATTGGGAAACCCTCTCCCCCAAGATCCAGCTATACCACTCTTGGGCATATACCCAAGGAATGCTCAACCACATCACAAGAGCACTTGTTCAGCTATGTTCATATCAGCATTGTTTGTAATAGCCAGAACATGGAAACAACCTAGATGCCCTTCAAATGAAGAATGGATAAACAAAATGTGGTACATATACACAATGGAATACTACTCAGCAGAGAAAAACAATGACATCATGAGGTTTGCAGACAAATGGGTGGATCTAGAAAAAATCATCCTAAGTGAGGTAACCCAGACTCAGAAAGACAAACATGGTATGTACTCACTCATAGGAGGATACTAGATGTGGAACAAGGATGACTGGACTGCTACTCACATCACCAGGGAGGCTACCTGGAAAACAGGACCCCAAGAAAGACACGGGGATTGCCCAATGACGGAGAAATGGAAGAGATCTACATGAACAGCCTGGACATGAGTGGGGGTAGTGAAGGGCGAGGGTCGAGGGAAAGAGAGCTTGGGTGAGTGGGAGATCCCAGATGGATCAACAACAGAGAGGGAGAACAAGGAATAGGAGACCATGGTAAATGAAGACTACAAGAGAACAGGAAGAAGCAAAGTGCTAGAGAGGCCCACAGAAATCCACAAAGATACCCCCACAACAGACTGCTGGCAATGGTCAGCCCAAACTGACCTACACTGGTGATGGGATGGCCAAACACCCTAATTGTCGTGCTAGAAACCTCATCCAACTACTGAGGGATCTGGATGCAGAGATCCATGACTAGGCCCCGGGTGGATCTCTGGGAGTCCAGTTAGCGAGAATGAGGAAGGTTTATATGAGCGAGAACTGTTGAGACCAAGGTTGGATAAAGCACAGGGACAAATAGCCAAAGGAATGGAAACACATGAACTATGAACCAATGCCTGAGGGGTCACCAACTGGATCAGGCCCTCTGAATGGGTGAGACAGTTGAATGGCTTGATCTGTTTGGGAGGCATCCAGGCAGTGGGACCGGGTCCTGTGCTCATTGCATGGTTTTTCTGTTTGAAACCTGGGGCCTATGCAGGATCGCTTGGCTCGGCCTGAGAGAAGGGGACTGGACCTACCTGGACTGAGTCTACCAGGTTGATCTCAGTCCTCCTCGGGGGAGGCTTTGCCCTGGAGGAGGTGGGAATGGGGGGTGGGCTGGGGGGAAAGTGAGGGGGCGGGAGGGGGGAGAACAAGGGAATCCGTGGCTGATATGTAGAACTGAATTGTATTGCAAAATAAAAAATTTTTAAAAATTAAAAAAAAAAATAACACACTGTACAACTGCAAAGCTGGTTGGCCCATGTAACTGCATCCTGAACGACATGTGTGTCTTAAGAAGTGGAGACTTTAAAAATAAAGAAGACTTGATTTGTAAAAAAAAAAAAAAAAGAAAGAAAGAAAGAAAGTGGGACGGGGGGGAGCCCATTGTCAGGTTCCTCATGGCTTTACCCAGCAGGTCCTCATAGAGAGGATGATTAGGACCAGGTGCCTGAGTGCAGGTGTCTGAGATGGTCTGCACTTGGCTGTGCTGGGGGGAGGTCTTTTGCTCCACCCCCTTGGCCTCTCTATAAATACCCTGGGGCAGAGACAGTCAGGGCCCATTGGAAAAAGGTACCAGGCCCTCTCGAGGCTATCCTTTATTTTCTATCTGTTTATCTCTGCAATATGAATCCTTCTATTTAATATTTCCAGCTGCTCACCCTCAAGAAAACTCTGAAGAGCTGTGAGGTTGGTGGGTAAATGCCCCACAGACCTGAAGATGACCTATGCACTGAGGAGAGAGAACAACACCCCTATGAAGTCAGGGGACGAAATAAACTGCACTACAAGAGTAAAGAAGCAAATGAATGTTTGGGTATTGACAAACTGCAACATCATGGGAAGCAACGGTCACCCATTAATCTGAACTCTGAATGAAATGGGGTTAACTATCTATGAAAGTCTCAGGCCATGCCTGATGGAAACCCATGTAGGCTGCCTGCAAACCTTCTCTTCTCTCTCTAATGCCCAGATCCAATCCCACAAACTCATCCTGAGTTCTGTAACAGAACACACTTACCTGGCCTTCTGACACATGCTACTCTATAAGGTGAATCCCACAGATATATCCCTTGGGCAACAAGTAGGAAGAAGGGAGAACAACAACACTCAGACATTCAATTCTTCCAGTCTCATCCCTGCTCCATTGCCTAGGATAACAACCCCCACACAAACTGAGCATGAACATTTTAACCTGGTGCCTACATGGAGCTTAACTCCTACAATCAAGGGTTGTTGGTGTGAGAAGGTATTCTGCAGGTTGATGAATGAGAAATCGGAAAACCAACAGAGCCAGAAATCCTTTGGCCTAATCTGTCTTGCCTGACAATTACAGTAGGCCAATGGTGACACAGAACATGGTGGAGGAGCCAATCAATTTCTGATTTAATTTAAGGCACACCCCACAAGAGGGAAACCATACCCAACACCACTTGTCTAACAAAGAACCAGAAACAAAATAGCCCAGAGTCTTAGGCTAAGGGCAGACACTACTCATCTAAATAGAAAGTCAAAAAATTACCAATCAGTGTATGTATTATAGCTATTAGCTTAGAATTTCATGGTACTCTGAACTCAGAGAACAAATGGGCCTCTGACTCATGTGCCAGCACTCACAACCCTTTCCTCCCACTGGGTAGCCATGTTCAATTTGGTAAAAATAAGTGTACATTCATCTTATTTTACTTTATTTCATCATATTTGGTTGTTCTCTCTTGAAAACCTTTTCTAAAGAGGGACAGAAAGGGAGTAGGCACTGAGAAGTGGGGACTTGGAAAAGAATTACAAGGAGTGGAGGGTGGGGAAACTAAAATCACTATAGGCTGTTAGATGAAATAAGTTCATTGTTACACTGAAGGAAAAATAATATGCAAATATTTAAAAATAAAAAACAGAAATGATGGGAATTATAAACAGAACATAGTTCTGTCTATCTATCCATCTATCTATCTGTCTATCTATCTCTATCTATTTATCTCTCGTTTTCTCTCCACTTTCAGACTTCTCAATAACACAGGCCCAGTGATGTTCTACTCATTAGGGTCTACGCTGCTACAAGAGGACACTTTTTTCCTGAAAGGTCTACAACCTGGAACCTGGATGAACCTTATGACTTTTAGTCATTGACACTTGGAATGTGTAACAGTATCTGACAAGTGGTCAGTCATGAAGGAAATTGCAAGGGAGAAAGACAGAGGCAGCCTGCTGGCCTATGAAAAAGGACAGTCTTATTGCAGAGTTTTGCCAAGAACTACAAAACATGAAACAATATGTATAGAGGAACAGTTCTACTGAACTGGGCATGTAGCTGCATGCTACAGTAATAGCTCAGGGTAAAGGAGGTCCTGAGTGAAAGTGCTGACATCTCATGTGAATGCAGGAGGAGAGCTAAACAGGCTCCAGGGTCAATTTCAGTAAGGACTCACAGACATTGTCATATTAGTACTTTTTCAGGCAGTTAGAATAAGAAATGTATATAAATGTGTACTATAAACATGCCATAATACTGGCTAAAAACCCACCAGTCAATGACAGAAAAGAATGAAAACAATCTAAACCAAAATGAGGAAACACAAGATTTCCCCATATTTCAACAAAAGATCACATTCCTGTTTGAGAAGATACACTGAGATGGGAAACTGGTTGTTCTTTTCCATACATACAGAAGAAAAATAAATACTATGCTTTTTCATGTCACCCAGCACCCAGTACCAAAACATGTCTTCTTTCTCCAGGTGTTCTACTCTCTTTATCCTGATCTCAGACTCACACTTGGCAGAGAATGCTAGAAGCCCAGGATTCTGCAGACTGTTGCCAGGAGGAAGAAGCTTCAGTAACTGTCACACTCATTATACTTGTGGATGAAGAGAGAAGGCGGCCAGACTCAATGGCTAACAACCTCAATACTATAAGAAGGGAGGCAAGACAAAAAGAATGCCCACATGTCTGAATCCAGGGTGAGACACACAGTGAGTTTCAGAATAACAGGGGCTACAGAGACTTGCCTATCTCAGGAAAATAAAAGTCAAGAAGGAGAGAAAACATCCAAAGGTATACGAGTCTGGGCAGCAAAAGAGCAACAAGTTCGAAAAAGGTAACATGTGCAGCAAGGTTCACCATCAGGCCCTCAAGTGTTTGCTTCTACCAGCAGCATCCAATTACAAGCATCTTCACGGTGAACAAAAGAACACTGCTTCTGGAAGTTCACCATGATACTGCCCACCACGTAAGGATACAGGTTTACAATGGTCCAAGAATCAAACCCTACCAAAAAGGGGTAAAAAGCAGAGAAGAGATATGTGAGTCCTGCCTGGGGCAACACAGACTAAGGAAGGCCTCTAGGAGAAGACACTCAAAGAGAAAAGTCTTGGAGTTCATCATCCAAGGTGCATTCAATGCACTCAGTCCTGTCCTTCAACAAAGTCACAAAGGAGCCCTTTGATCTCTTCCTTGGGTCATGGACAGATGCTGACAGCCCATAAATCAGATCAACTGAAACGGTTTCTCACCTGACTTCCCTCCACCTAGGTGTTCACCTCCTTCCTGCCCAAGACTACTGACTGTATGTACAGTGCATGCTGATGGGACACTGTCTGCTAGAAGTTGATACCTCAAAGAAACAGTAGACACAGCTTCAACATGGAACCTTATAAGAAGCTCTGCCAATACTCTGGAGTAAACCTCATGGGAAGGGGGACTTCCATGCCAGGATTGCCTCCTTTCACTAGCCCACACCTCAGCCTCCATGGCTACTATTGGTCTCCTGGTATCCTATTCAACCAATACCATCTTTTAGCTCAGAATCCAACCTTCCCATTGGCTGCTGCCCCGTTTATGACATCATTGTCCCTCCAAACCTACCACCACCTGGTATGTACTTGGAGTATCCATGGAGATGCCTGTAAACAAATTTGGACCATCACAGGTCACCTGTGACCAGTGACCAGTAAGTGCTGTCTGATACCAGACACACTTGCCATTTAGGTCAGCTGATCAGACAAGGACAACCAAATCTCTTCCTACATTGTAGGGTGGATTGCTGATACTCTCCCTCCGACCATGGCAGGTAAGGAAAGAAACTTTAAACATTTCTTTTGATCACATCTCCCTTATTTTTACTATTCTTTTAAATCTTTGTTTTGGGGATACCATTTATGCTGATAGTGATGTCTTGAATTGAATGTCACATTTAGGTTTGGTTCTGACTAGGTATATGAGCTTGGACAGACAGTTTAATCTCAAGTGTTTTCCATCAACCTCAGGGAGATGAGAGTGTCACTAAGTTCTGGGCTCTGTACTGTCAAGTCTCAAGAGGCAAGTGAACAGGGAATATAATCAGGCCCTTCTTGACGATGCTAAATTCAAGAGACACAGGAAACTGAACAAGATGTACAGAAATCTAGCATTCCTTAACAAGAATGGGACAGACTCCCTGGCATACTATTTCCCATTTATTGTTTCAAGATCAGGGCGCTCTAAAAGTAATGTTCACACCAGGAACGGTGACACACACTTGTAATCACAGCATGTAGAGCTTGAAGGGATGAAGTTCAGTTCAAGTGTAACTTGGTCTACACTGGCCTGTCTCCACATTCACCAAAATAAATATTAAAAATAGACAAAGAGAATGGCTGCCATGTTTTGGAGTTACTTGGACTTCCCTAGATTAAAAAAGGAAACTGACTTAGAAGGCATGGATTCTGAGAAGGCAGTTATTGTAGTGGAAGATATATTGAGGGAGTTACATGTAAGACAGACACACAGGAAATTGGGGAAGAAGAAAATAAAGTATGAGGAATGAGAAAATATAGACATACAAGAAGGCACACTGCAGAGTGTCCCTGGAGGCACACTAAGGTAGTTTGGAACAGAACGTTGCAGACAACCACAGAAATTAAATCAAAATAACACAAGGTATTGCATACATTGTACATATATACATTTTATAATTCCCAAGCCATGTACAGACAACCACACGGTTAAGATCAGTCTGAAAAAAAGTTCCATGTCACATACACAAAACAGTATCCTGCTCTGTTTCCTGCCATCCAGCTAAATTGTGCAACGTGCCTATTGTCATATGGGCACTGGTGGTGTTGGATATTGACAACTGGGGCTGGGCACTCTGACAGACAGTTGTACACTGCACTATGACAACTGGCATGCCATTGAGTGGGTGCAATTTTCACAAGGGTTCCTCAGTAGAAGAGTTATAAGAAATTAATAGTTACTGAGGAACTGGCAAAAAAAATTGTCCCAGAGTTAAATTGAGAAACAATCTCATTCAGACACAATACTCATTAGAAATATCAAGAGGTCACACTACACAGGTGCAAACAAGACAAAAATGTTATCAGTTGGTTGTATTCATGAACTCATGTACCCATATGTGTTTAAAGGTTATATAAATAGCAAGAGGACATTAATTATAGAAGGCATGGGATGAAAACAGTAGGAGTTAAGAGGAGAAAGGGATTCTTAGCTTAAATGCAGTGCTTATCTATGAAATTCCTGATACATCATTATTGTAAGAAAGCTCAGAGTAGAGACAAATCTGGTAGACATGGCAAGTAAGTACACTGCACTCTGGAGGCAGAGGCAGGCGAGTCTGTGTGATTGCCAAGGCCGGACTGATCTAGGTAGAGAGACCTTTAATCTCTACATAGAGAAAGATCTGCACAGAACAGGACAAAGGCACAGGCATGAGGTTCTTCTCCTTTAAACACTTCTCTTCTTGGACACAGGTGTGAGGCAGTACCACAGCAGGTATCAGAACAAGACAAAGCAGGGCAAAAAAGGGTGTTGTCTAGTAAGAGCAAGGGTCAACGTGGATCAACTAGGAAGTGCATGTCCACACAGGAAGAACAGGCAGCTCATCAAATGAGTGTCATCCTATCCATTACCAAGAATCATTCTGAACCATTTGTTTGGGATATATGAGGGAAAATAGGTCTCAGACTCTCCCAGACAGGACAAACTGCAGATAATAAAGCTCCTCACAGGAAGCCACGCAGATTCCATCTCACTGTTCTTTCCACTTTCCTCTTCTTTCTTACAGAAAATTTCCAAAGTGCACCTTTCTGTGGGACAGAATGTGCTCTGCAGCCCTCTGTGCCTGTGCTGAGGAATGCCACGCCCTTAGCAGGAAGTGTGTGCAACTTCTCCAGGGTCTCCACCCCAGCTGTGAGTTCAGCATGGCTCCTGCCATCAGACTCCAGCACTTGTTGCCAGCAGCTCATGGACAGTGCATACCCCTACCTACCAGCTGGCACAACAATGGTGACTGCACTGACTGACCAGGGCCAGAGCTCTGCCTCAGCACTCTCCTATCCAGGTGTTCTCCAGTGGGATCCCATGGGAAGCACTGACAGGAGGGGAGCTGCACTCCAGGACTTCACTGTAACTGTCATTGACCAGAATACCACATTCTCCTCCTTGTCTATGACAGCCCAGGGTGACAATATTTTAGATCCCAATGCCTTAGTCCTTTCCTATCCAACACTGTCTGCCAGCCTTGTGCAGGACACACCACCACAGTTGCAAAATCCAGGATACAGCCTGGCACCTTCCTACCAGGAGGGCAGCCAGGTGCACTACTATGAACTCAATATCCCGGGCCCTCTGATGGCTGGAGAACTTGGGCAGTGCCTGCAGGCCTGTGGCTCTGTGTCCTACTCTCGGGGTCAGGGCTCTGCCCTGCAACCAGAGATGGTGATGATGCTAAAGGAGATTCAGCCAACAAATGTCCAAACGCCTTTCTCCACCTCTGCCATCTACTATCCCACACCTGCTCAAGACATGGCAGACATCAGTCTTCAAGGTGAGTAAAGCCAGAAGGGAGGAGTGAGATCATCACTCAAAGCAGACACAGCTCGACTTCTCAGCAGTGGATGTCCTCAGGGAGAAAGGATGGGAGTCCTGAGAGCTCAGCCTTGGCCTGGCTCACCATCTCCATCTTCAGTCTCTATAATGACTGACAATGCAGGGCAATGAGTGGCACCCATCCTCCATTAAGACATGTCCAAGGACACCACCACAGACACACACATCAATTACCTAGCTTATCAGTCCCATGCATTGTTACACAGCAATCACCTCCTTCCTAATCTATTCCTTGGGGCTGTAGAGGACACCAAGGCCTTTCTGTTTGGGAACACTTTATTTTCTCTGGGTTCAATTCTGACTCTAGTGCAGTGCAACTCCAAATCTGTCCTAGAAGAAGTATTCCTCGCAGATTCCAAGTGCTGGCCCTGCCATTCTCTTCCAAGCTTAAGTGCATTGAGAGTCCGGTATACCCAGTGTACAAGTGTACAACTGCTAAGTTGGGCAAAGCTTCTCTCTCTCTCTCTCTCTCTCTCTCTCTCTCTCTCTCTCTCTCTCTCTCTCTCTCCTTTTCTTTGTTATGGTTGGTTATTCAGAGGAGAGCCAAGGCTATGCATGATCACTAGGATATGTTCTCTACTACACAGTCACACCCAAGACTAAAGATTTCACCTTCTTAAACCAATTTTCATGTCATTAATAACAAGGCTGTGAAATGTGGAGCTGGACGAAATCCAGGGTTGTTGAAAGGATTGCTTTGCAGGAGTGAGTAACTGGGTTTGGATACCTGAAACCACTTAAAAAGCCAGGCTACTGGGGGCATTTGAGTAATGGCAAGAAGTTGGCAGATACAGGTAAGTTCTTGAAAATTATGGACCAGACAAGCTGCTGATAGCAAACTTCCACGGAAATGAGGGTCACTCTTACAGAGACATGAGAAAGGAAAGGGAGGATCACACCCCAAGGGAATTCTGTCACCTCCCCATGATCACTATGCATGCACACAACACACAAACACCGAGGACAAAACAAACATCTGAGAAAACATGATATCACATGGTTACCAGAAATAAGACAGTGGTCACAAGTTTCCCAACAGAGGTGCTGTGCCGACTGTGCCACTCAAGCAGAGCTCATAGGAATGCCTTCCCCACTGTTGTAGGGGTCTGAGTACTGAGGTGCACTGAAAAGTGGGGAGCACCTCACTTACCAGGCACTGACTTCCTCCTTGACTCTTTTTCAGTGGTGAAAATGGAGACATCCCTGGAACTGACAACTTCTGGCCAGACACTCTGTCTGCTGCAAAGTCCAGACCTCTGCAATGCCTGCACCCAAGATGTCCAGATAAAGACACCACCTGTCCATGGGGACTGGTCATTAATTGCCCCCATCGACAGTCCTTCAGAACTCCTGCACTTGCCTCCTGCTCCAAGCTTGGAACAAACTGAGCATAACGACTTGGATTTGATGACAGCCAATCTATCAACTCCTCTGGATGCCTATGAGGGCATAAAAGAAAACCAAGATCCATCACTTCTCCCTTTAGCACATGCCAACATGCAGCAGGCCCTGAGCTACACTGATTCAGGGAGCCTAAAACAGAAGCTTTCTCCTGACAATGCCACCTTGGGAAGCAACAGCCTTGGTCAGGATGAGCCTGGGGTGTTGCAAGATGCAATGGGCTCCAGCATGGACTTTGCAGACATGACTACACTGGTGGCAGATATTCACCTTCCCCGACTCTTCAACTCAATCACTGAAATGAACCAATTCCAAGATCCCACAGCAATCCAATCCAAAGACATCAGGAGGGATCAGGCCCAGGAAAGCTCCAGCATCATCAGGGTACCTGTGGACCAAGTGAATGGCCAGAAAGCCTCTGAGATGCTTGATGGGTCTTCTCAGGCCAGAATCCAGCTCAGGACCTGGTGGAGGAAGAAGAGGTTGTGGGCAGTGCTGGGTCCAGTGAAGGGGCTATTGACAACATGCCTAAGCACTTGGAGGGCAATGCCCAGAAAGCCACACCTAACATGCCCAGCAGAGCTAGGGCTCAGGGGCAAGACAAGACAAAGAGAACCAGAGAAAAAAACTCCAAGAAAAGAGAGGAGCTGAAGCAGTCAAGGAACAGAGTCAAGGCAGAAGAAAATACCACCAAGCCAAAGAACAAGAGGAAGAGGAATCCACGTGAGCTCAGCCACGACAGCTTTAAAAAGCCTCGAACTCACCTCGGCATGCACATGCTAGAATCTGTGCAAGTCTTTTACCCACTGGGGAAGAAGAAAACTGGCATCTTCTCCTCCAGGGCTCGGTTAAACTTCAGCAACAACAAAGATAGCAGGACAGGCCCAGCCACCTCATCCCTTCTGGATGTGCCATGTGATGTCCGGGGCCCTGGTAAAAGCCCGAGCAATGCTCAGAGACCAGGGAACAATGTCCACAGGGAGTGTCCATCTCCATCCCAGTATGAGTTGCCCCCACCTGGGAAGGTCAAGTTGGTACCTCTGCCTTTTCCAGCCCCGGACAAGGCACAAGCCAGACTGGTTTCCAGAAAGCCTCTCTCCCTGGCTTCACGCAGGCCCCCTGCAGTATACCCTGTGAGGCCTCATTCCCACTTGGCTCAGCCTACCACACTCAAGCCATCCAAACCAGTTCCTGCCAGGACTTCTTTGATGGCCTCTGACAAGCCAGTTCTGCCTATTGCTACCAGTGCCACACAAGCTAACATAACCAACCCCATCCAGTCTTGCACTGGGCCTCATCCAGCTCTCTGTAGGCCAGTATCCTACAGGGCATCATCTCACACTTCACTCCAGAGGGAGCTTGCCTCTGCTGACAAGAACAAGGCCCCATCACCTCCCAAACCTCAAATCCAATATCTGCTGCAAGACTTCAGCCGCCAAACAATTCCATGGAGGAAAATTGACATTCCAGGGCCAGTCATCTCACAGCCCATCACAGAAGAGCAGAGGCCAGAGAGGGAGGCCATGAAGAGGCAGGCTCAACGGGAGAGAGAGAATGCTGCCAAGTACACCTCTCTGGGAAAACTGCAGCTTTTCCTTCAGAGGGAGAAGGATATGGAAATTTCTCGATATTATGGCTATGCAATGTAAGAGCAGGCCAGGTTTTTAGAGCAAAGTGCTTTTCAATGTGGATAAGAAGAGATATAAATACCAATACACATGTATACAAGGAGTTTAACAACTTAAATGAAATGTATAGATACATAGGTCCAAATGTAGTAATACAGATGACTATGTAGATATAGATGGATATACAAAATGTCTATATTCACATATATTTGAGTACTTAGTAAAACTCCCTAAAAAGTCTTAAGTCTGTTATTTCATCTGTGAGTAAGTTGTCTTTCAGTATTTATCTTAACTTTGATAATTTAATTTTTACATTTTCCAAGTACAATATCATATTCTATATGAAATAAAACTCACAAAATACTTTTTAAGTATTAAATCAATTAAATGCTCTAGTTGTATTAACATTATTATCCTGGAGTTTTTCATTCACAGGACATGGTATGTCTTGAAGCACATACTGAGTATTGAGCTTACTTCCTCTTTGACCACAGTCTGACCATTTCTCACCTCTCCCCACAGCACTTAGACATCATTTTTCTGTACAGAGCTATGCCTCTAATTTCATGAAACACATACATAGGATTTCATTTACATAAATATAATCTAGGAACCACATATGAAAGAAATCATGGACAGTTTACTGAGCCTGGTTAATTTATATGATAATCTCCACAGATATTTTCCTTCACAAAGCATAATTTCATTCTTTTTATGAATTAATAATTTCCAACGTGTTAATACATCACATTTTCTTTATACTTTTCTCTGTTGTTGACACTCAGGCTATTTCCCTAATGTTGCTGCTGTGGACTGTTGCAAAGGCTATTTTTGGTGTCAACCTGAATACATGTGGAATTAGTTGACTGGGTATAATTGTGAGGGATTTTTTTTTTCATTAAAAAAATTATTAAATCATTTGACATAGAAATATCCAACTTTAATCCAGATCTTTTGAGATGGGAAGATCTGCCTTTAGTTTGGGCCACACCTTCTAGTGGCAGCCTATATGAAGGACATGAAAGAAGGAAGCTCTTTGCTCTTTGCTTGCTTGCCCTTGCTCTTGCTAGCATGTCCTTCCTTCACTGGCATTAGATCTTACTTCTTCTTTGGGATTCCAGAGTATGCTGAAGACCAGCTGAGATATCCAGCTTCATAGACTGAACCACTACTCCACCTTTGGACTTTCAGTTGGTAGATATGCATTGTTGGATTAAGTAGACCATAGCCTGTAAGCCACTCTAATAAATCCCCTTTCTATAGAGAGAGATGGATAGATTGAATGAGTCTATCAGTTCTGTTCCTCTAGAGAACCCTGACTAGTATAATTCTGCTGTAATCAATATTGATGTGCAGATATGTCACTAATATATATATGAGTTGAAATCCTTCTTGTAAATACCCAGAAATAGTATAACTGGGTCATGTGGAAGATTCATTTTTATTTTTTTAAGAACCTCCATTGTGATTCTGTTGTGTGGTGATTCTAGAAAAGAGCACACATGGACACTCTTATGTCTGAATAGAAAGTCTGTATTTCTGTCCAGCAGCTGCATGGGAAACCTGCACAAATCATGCAGCCCTGAGCCTCACTGCCTCTGGTCTTTTAAGCACAAAAACTATATCCTGTGTTGACATGCTTTACTGAGCAAGAACAGTTAGCAAGAAGCAGAACTACAGAAGCCAAAAAAAGACAAGGCTAGTACATTTATGGGCTTTCCTGGATCCTGGAGGTATTGACTTTGTCTTTCATGTATAAGGTCTTTGTTCCCATTTCTGCAGGTGTTGGGGCCTACATGCTGGGTTCTGAGGTCAGAATGATGCCTCCAACGTAGTGTCCATTGTGCTGAGGTCTGGGGGCCTGTTACAACCCCTGTACCTGATGTAATAGCTTATATCCTCACCAGTGACATATGTTTTTCTTCAGTTTGTGTTCTTGACACTGTTTGTCATTTCTTGACTTAATTAGTGTCATTCTAACTCAAGTGAAATTAATCTCAAAGTAATCTTAATTTAGACTTCTCTGACAATGAACATTTGTGTGTGTGTGTCTGTGTGTGTGTGTGTGTGTGTGTGTGTGTGTGTGGTGTGTGTGTGTGTGTGTGTGTGTGTTGGACAGGTGAATTCCATCTTTTGTGAAATATCTTTTAATTCATGAGTTATTAACTAGGATGTTTTCTGTTAACTTTCTAGTTCTTTGCACTCTAGATAGTAATCCTCTATCAGATGTAGAGACCTAAAGACTTTCTTCCATTCTATGGGCTGCATCCTCACTGTTTCTCTTGCTTGGCAGAAGCTTTTTGAGTTTATGAGTTCCCACTTGTCAATAGTAGGCATCAGCTCCTGGATGGAGAGGTTATTATCAGTCATTGCTTGGTTCTGTATTAAAAGTGTTCACTTTTTCCTCTAACAGTTTCAAACATTGCATTAAATTCTTAGGAGCATTTGGACTTGAGTGTAATACAGGGTAAGAGATAGGAATCTAGTTTTTTTCTCCTACAAGTAGCATACACTTTTCCTAGCAAAAACTGTGATTCTGTTTTTTCTGCAAAGCCTATGCTTGGTATTTTTGTCAAAAAACAGTTCTCGGTAGCTGTGTGGGTTTATATCTCAGTCCTCTCTATACCATTAATGGATGTGTCTGTTTTTGTGCCAGTGCTATGCTGATTTTGTTACTGTTGCTCTGTAATATCACTTTATGTCAGGACTGGCGATATCACCAGCATTAATGTTTTTGCCCAGTATTAATTAAGTTATCTGGGGGACTTTGCAGGTCCATACGTGACTGTACAGAGTTTTTTCCTACACCTGGGAAGACTGGTATTTGGGTTTTGGTGGAGATTACTATTCAACTTACAGACTGACTTGATAGCCATTTTCACAATATTAATTCTTGCCATCATAAGTATGGCACAGTTTTTAGCCTTCCAGTATCTTCTACGTTGTTAGTTCAGTGACCATGAATGACTTTTGCCAGTTTCTATAATTAAAAGGTTTTCTTTCTACTTCAGTTATGGCAGAGTCTTGCTAGCTACAGTTCAATAGGTCACAAGCAGTCTTTCAGAGTATGAAATATATTATTCCTATCCCATCAGACTTTTCAATTTTATGTTCTTCTTATGGGTTTCCCATTATATACCACTTGGTATTTCTCTCTTGCATCTTTCAATATCACATTTGTTTCATATAGTTAGTATTTTGAATATATGGTTACCTGGGGAGACCTTTCATTGCATTTATCTCTTTGATAGTCATAGTAATAAACACCTCCTGTGCATAAACTGGAATATCTTCCCCAAGATTTGAGACAGTTTGTTATGAGTTTATTGAAAATGCATTTAGAACAGAATTCTTACCTCTTTTCCATTCTCATGATTTATAGAGTTGGGGTCTTAGTTTGGTTTCTGTTGGTGTGACAAAGACCATGACTGGCTAGTTTTACGTCAACTTGACACAAGCTAAAGACATCTGAGATGAGGGAACCTCAATTAAGAAAATGCCTCCACATTTAGTTATTCAAACATCCTTCCTTTTGGCATATTGTTAATGAATGTGCTGGATTCATTTATGTCTTCAAAATATTAAAAATCAATTAAAATATTGATTCCAAGAAAGCAAAAAAAAAAAACACCTCCATAAGATCAGGCTGTAGGCAAGCTGTAGGGCATTTTCTTCACTAGTGATGGATGGAGGAGTGCCCAGTCCACTGTGGATAAGGCTATGCCTGGGCTGGTGGTCCTGCAATTTACTAGAGAGCAGACTGAGCAATATGTGAGGAGCAAGCCAGTAAGTAGCACTCCTCTGCAGCCTCCGTTTCAGCTCCTGCTTCCAAGTTCCTTCCTTGATTCCTTCAATGATGGACTATGATGTGGAAGTGTGAGCCAAATAATCCCTTTCCACTCTGACCTGCTTTTAGTCATGGTTCAGCATCACAATCATAACCGTAACTAAGAAAGAAACGGGTACCAAGATCATGCGGGTATTGCTGTGACAGATATGACCTTGTTGGTTTGGGAAGGAATGTAGAATGACTCTGGAACTCTAAGCTAGAAAAGTCTTTAAATATTGAGGGCTCAGTTGGCTGTTCTATGGGAACTTGGAAAATAAGAATGTTGAGAGCAGTACAAACAATGGAGTCCTGGCTTGTGAAGTTTCAGAGGGAAATAAAGACTTTTCCAGCTCATTTGTATTTAGAATCTGTGATGTCTGGTCAGCTGGAACTGAAGAATCAGCTATGATTAGCAAGAGACCAGAACCACTAATGTAAAACTTTTGCTTTACTGGAACAATTGATGCTGGAGATGAGAAATTATCAGTTATTGCACCATTGAGGTGAAATCTCTGGGTAAGTGTTTCCTCAGAGTCAGCACACAGAAGCTGTGTTCCAGAGGCTAACAAGTTTGAACCTCATGCTGGCAGCCAAACTTGTTAGTGTAAGAGTCTCCTGGGAAGTACTGTTTTTTTAGGCATGAAGGGGTCATAGAGAAAAGTTGAGGCCGTGTACCGTGAAGAGAGCCCAGGAGAAGCTATTGGAGAAAGCACATCCCACTTGCCGCAGAAGATGCCAGTATTTTAGATACCAGTACCATGATACCACCACCAAAAACAGCAGCAGTGGTTCAGTAGAGCTAGCCTGAGCTTAGAAGCTATGGATGATGCAGATGGCAGAGCCAGAGAAGTGACACAAGCCTTTTAAGAGAGCCCCCGAAGACCATCATTAGATCCCAGACATTGGACATTGTGGTATTTACATAGTTAGTTTGGTTGGCTTTGGCCTGGTTGTGACTGTGCCCTAGTTCTTCTCTCTTAAAGTAAAAGAGTAATATTTTTTTTTATTTTACAGGAGCCCACAGTTGAGACTAAAATTTTAAAGAGATCCTGGAGTTTTACAAAGAATTTGGATTCTAAAAGAAAATTGGGATATTTTAATGATACTTTATTTGAAGTTTTAAAGAGCCAAGGCATTCTTAAAACTTGGAATATTTTATATTGTGACATTAATGTTAATGTGAGATCTTGGAGATGAATAAGAAAGAAAAAGTTATAACTTTAAACTGATGTGTTTGTGTGTCAAGACAAGGGGTCAATTGAGTCGATTAATTTTATCTCAACCTGACTCAAGCTAAAGTCATCTGAGAGGAGGATCTTCCATGTTCCTGGCCTGACTTCCTTTAATGATGGACTATGATATGGAAGTGTAAGCCAAATAAACCCTTCCCTCCACAACCTGCTTTTGGGCACAATGTTTCATCATAGCTAGAGTTACCCTAGCTAGAGTTTTTGGAGGGAAGCAACAAAAAGCAAGTCACAGCAACTTGGGGAGAAAAGGATTTATTTCATCTTACAGCTCACAGTCCATCATTGAAAGAAGCCAGGGCAAAGGAACTCAAAGAAGGAACCTGAAGGCAGGAACTGAAGCAGAGACCATGGAGGAATGCTGCTTACTAGCTTACCCAATGAGTGTTATTACAGCATCCAGGACTCCCAGCCAAGGGGTGGCAATGCCCATAGTGAGCTGGTCCCTTCCACATCAATCATTAATCAAGAAAATATCCCCACAGACTTGCCTAAGGGAATCTCAATTGAGGTTTCTCTTCCTCAATAACTCTCGCTTGTGCAGAGTTAACAAAAGCCTAACCAAGACAGTGGGTGTCATATCATCACACAGACCTCAAATGTCCTGTTTGTACCAACTTATAGACCTCAAACTTTCTGCTTTCCCATCCCATGGAACCCAAGTGTTCTGTTTATCATCCTACCTACTTATCTTCATCATGGTCTGCAAGTCTCACTTCCTCCCCTATCCTCAGGCCCTGATACAGTGATCTCCCTGACTCATTCTTCAGCTGAACTTTTCCAAGGAGCTTTGTGGTTGGTTTGGTTATTATTCAGTATTTCTCTTTATTGAATTACATTTTCATATCCTCCATTAGCTTCCTTTTGTGTACCTTGGAATACACTCAGAAGTTATTTGTGTCCTTTGAGTACTTTAGACATATTTGTAAGCATTCTTTTGAATTCTTTGTCTGAGATTTCATCTATTTTATTATCAGTAGAGGGCATTATTGTGGAAACAGTAATTTTGGAGATGTCATGTTGTCATTACATCCAAATTGATTCCGTCTAGTCCCTGTGTTTCACAGCCTCACCAGCCAGGATGTAAGAGAGCATTTCATTTCCTGCTTTAAGTCCTTTCCCCTTCATACTTAGCTGGCAGGGGAGATACCATGATGAAGGGGTTCTTCCCATGACAAAGCATATCCATTGAACTTGGGATGTGCTAGCCTCAGCAATTTCCACAAAAAAAGGGGGGGGGTTGGAGGGAAGCAACAAAAAGCAAAAACAAAAATCTATCCTAACTCAATCATTTCAGAGTCAGATAAATACTCCCTGATTATCATGGTTTCACGCACCTAGCCATTTGGATTTTGGTGTGTGTGTGTGTGTGTGTGTGTGTGTGTGTGTGTGTGTGTGTGTTTTATGGTGAAATGTGGAAGATCCGTGTCTTACTTAGGGTTTCCATTGCTGGGATGAGACACTAGGACCAAAAACAATTTAGGAGGAACGTTACACTTACAGTTCCATATCATGTTCCATCACTGAAGGAAATTGAGGCAGGAACCTGGAAGCAGAAGCTGATGCAGAGACTGTGGAAGAGAACTGCTTACTGGCTTGCTCAGTAGGCTTTCTTATAAAACCCAGAGCCACCAGCCCAGACATGCCTGCATCTGCAGTGGGTTTGGCCCTCTCCCATAAATCAAAAATTACAAATTTGCCCTGTTCATTTGCCTGCCTATAGCTCAACTTTATGGAGGCATTTTCTCAATTAAGGTTGCCTCCTAATAGATGACTCTATCTTGTGTAAAGTTAATGTGACAACTAGTAAAAAAAAAAAAAACACAATCATGCAGAAGTACTCTATCAGCAAAGACACGGAATGATTGAGATAGATTTTACCTCAAAAGCTTGGTTTTTACAAACATAAACATGAACTCAGAATTACCTGTGGAAATTTGCAAAAACATTTCATGCCTCACTGTTTGGGTGTTTTTAATTTTACATACACAAGTGTGTTGTCTGCTTGTCTGTATGTACTTAACATGGGTGCAATGCCCATTGAGGCCAGAAGAAGGGGCGAGAATCTTGAAACTGGAGTTACAGATGACTGTGAGCTACTGTATGGAAGCTGGAAGCAAAACTTGAGTCCTCTGCAAAAGCAGTAGGAGCTCCTAGCTACTAGGCTATCTCTCCAGCCTTCACTGGGCAATTAATAAAGTCCTCCATCTGAATGATGAATCATGGATTTTTCCCTTCCCCGTGTTCAGCATCAGACAGGAGGAGTATCCTCCTTCACCTTAACCTTGTTCTTTTCTCATACATTCCAAGTACTGGGATCCCAGGATGGGCTCTTTAATACGAATCTAGTTTGGATTCTCTTTCCCTTCTTGCTTTCAGCAGTAAGAAAGAAACATCATGTGAACACCTCTATCTTATCCTCTTTCTTATCCAATTACTCGTCTCTTGAGAAGATAACATGGAAGACACTAGCCACAAGTCTCTTTCTTTAATTCCTTCCTTACACAGCAAATTCTTGCTGGTCAGCCATCTCAGCTTCAGCTGCATGTCTTGCTTTGATTAGCAGCCACTATACAACCTCATAGATGGCTTTCCAGCAATATTGTCCCATACATGCTAGTCTTAGTCAAATCATGCTCTAGTCAATGAACCTCATCAAGAAGGTACAACATTCATACCACATAGAGGAAGACAGCCAATGGAGTGTTAATAACTCCATTACCATTACCTTAGACCTAGCTATTGCTATACTTTTCTGTTCAGTTAGTTGCCATGGCTACCAGAACAAAGTAACTGTAAAATGGCAATGAGATAATCCTGTTAAGTCATACTATAGCAGAGAGACGAGAAGGACAGAGCTAGCATACTGAATTGACACTGGATCATAAATAAAGGAGGAATCAATTTGGAGGAGAGAGAGCTGAATGGGAGTATAGAATCTCAGTTGCTGATTGTTTCTCGAAGCCTAGATGTCCTTCTCAGGCTCCCAGATACCTGTTCCAGCCCTGGGTTGCTGCAGGCCACAGGAATATATCATAAGAACTCAGCTGGTTATGGCAAAGTCACTACCTGGAGGGATCAGGAAATTCCTCCAGAGAAAGCCAAATTCCAAGGAGTTTTTGGTGTGACTTGGCTTGTTACCTATCAGCTGTCTTCTGTTATGAAAATCATGTGTGCCTTCATAGTTTTCCCAATTGACTTTTCCCTAAGAAGGGCTAACAGTGTGGACTGATCACTCTCTGGACATACACATTCCAGGAATTTGGAGAACAGCCTCAGGAAAGGCTTTCTCTGGAATCAGATTATTTCCCTTAGCCACTTTCAAGGACTACAGGAAACATCACCCAGTAGGGCAGCCAACTTCCGAGAATAACAATGATAACAGCCCACGTGCAAGTCTCCTGACTTAAAATCCATGAGGAGACACCGCCCAGGTGGGCACCCAACTTCGGAGGACTAACAATGATAGCAGCCCACAGGCAAGTCTCCTGATTTAAGGTAAATTCCACAAGGAGACACCGCCTAGGAGAGGTGGACGTTAAGTAATAGCTTTACACAATTTAGCTCGGACCCTCCCTTTATATACCGGGACTTCCAGGGCATGGGATGGAGAAGAGAAAAGAGAATGAAAGAACTAGATGGGTAAGAATTTGAGAGGAACAAACTGAGATGGGGAAGAACTAGATTGAAGGGCTAGAAGAGAGGACTAGAGGAACGAGATGGAAGATGAGGAAGAGCCAGATGGGGAAGAACAAGATGAGGAAGAGCCAGATGAGAGAGAAGGAGATGGGAGAGGAGCTGATAGGGGAAAGAACTAGACAGATGAGAACCTAGAAGGAACAGAACTAGATGAAGGAATTAAGATAGAACCTAGGGGGGACAGTAGATAAATATAGAGAAATCAGGCAAGAAAGGAGCTAGACATGAGAGTAGAATAGAAACTGTGTAGAGAGAGAACTATCACAGAATAATGAAGTGTATGAACTAAGGAGTCTCGTGTACATAGATTCATTTCTTTTCATCAAAGATTAATTATCAGCTGGTTGTAGATTCTTCCCGGACACTAGGAGGGGACTATCAAGGGGCTGGACCCCCTTAGTCTCCGATACTAGGTAGCCCTTTATGAGGCCAAGTCACACATGCAGGTCCTGTCACTTGATGGTCCTTCAGGAGACAGACTGCAAATGCCTTTCTTGCCTATGAGTAGTTTCTGTGGGATTAAGGTCAGG
The DNA here is from genome assembly GCF_949786415.1 of Peromyscus eremicus. Classification (NCBI taxonomy): domain Eukaryota; kingdom Metazoa; phylum Chordata; class Mammalia; order Rodentia; family Cricetidae; genus Peromyscus; species Peromyscus eremicus. The sequence continues at coordinate 160,376,906 of NC_081416.1, read as the reverse complement.
TCATAAATACTGGTCCCATTGGTGAACAGTCCTTCATGGGAGAGTTCACAGATACAATGTCATTACCAGGTGGTCCTTCAGGAAACTGTTTGTGAATGTCAGTCCTGCTTCTAGGTAGTCCTTCCCACATCATTAAGAACCTGAGTCTGTTTCCTTGAAGACTCTGTCTCTGCCCAGGTTTCTACCTTGCTGAATTGCAGGGTTGTGATGCAAAGTTTCTTCCCTGTAGTCTAGACATTCTGTTTGCCTGATCTCAAACACATACTCACATGAATTATTGCTCTGAATTTCCCAAGAGTATAGTTCATTGAGCATCTAGAGCTGGCAAGCCTCTGACTCAGTGAGAGGCTCTTTTTTTTTTTTTGGTTTTTCAAGACAAGATTTCTCCATGTAGTTTTGGTCCCTGTCCTAGATCTCACTCTGTAGACCAGGCTGGCCTCGAACTCACAGAGATCCACCTGGCTCTGCGTACCGAGTGCTGGATTAAAGGTGTGTGCCACTGCTGCCCGGCTGAAAGGCTTTTTAAAATTATGTGTCTTGAGGGGCTGGAGAAATGACTCTGTAATTAAGAATGCTTGCTGCACAATCATGAGGACCAAATCTGTCTGACAAAACCAGTTGCATCTTGATTAAAAAACTAGTAATAACACTAAGCAAATTCATTCAGCCAGGATGTGGTGGTGCACACCTTTAAACCCAGAACTTAGAAGAAAGAGGCAGGTAGATCTCTATGAGAGATCTACAGAGTCTACAGAGTGAGTTCCATGACAACCAAGGCTACATAGAGAAACCATGTCTTAAAAAAATAAACAAAAAATATTGGCCAGTCTTCCTAATGAACATGGAAACAAAAATTCTCAATAAACTGGCAAACCAAATTTAATGACATATCAAAAACATCATCCACCATCATCAAGTTGGCTTTATTTCAAAGATACAAGGTTGGTTCAACATATGTAAAACAATAAATGTAAAATATCACATAAATCAACTCAAGGATAGAAACCACATGACCATATCAAAAGATTCAGAAAGGTCCTTGGACAAAATCCAACATCCATTTATGATTTAAAAAAGCAAAACACTGGCTGGGCGGTGGTGGCGCACGCCTTTAATCCTAGCACTCGGGAGGCAGAGCCAGGAGGATCTCTGTGAGTTCGAGGCCAGCCTGGGCTACCAAGTGAGTTCCAGGAAAGGCGCAAAGCTACACAGAGAAACCCTGTCTCGAAAAACCAAAAAAAAAGAAAAGAAAAGAAAAAAACAAAACAAAACACTGAAGATCCTTGAAATAAAAAGAACATGCCTCAACATAATAAAGGCTACAAAAGTATAGCCACTACTATACTAAGTAAAGAAAAGAAGTATTTCCACTAAAATCAGCACTTTGACAAGGGTGCCTACATTTTCCACCTTTTTCAATATAGCACTTGAAGTCTTAGAACAGTAAGAGAGAAAGAAAAAAAGGGATAAAAACAGAAAGGGAAGAGTCTGCCCCTACTTGCAGGTAACATGATCTATATGTAAGAGGTTTCATAAACTATACTAGGAAAGTCTTCGAACAAATAAGCATTTTCAGCAAAGAAGCAAGATATAAAAATCAACATATAAAATTGTAATCTTTCAACCCCTACCCATTGCAGTCCCAGTTGCAGTCCAGCAGGCAGGACTCCTACAGGCAGACTTGACTACCACCATCCCCTACCAGACCCTGTAACCTACAAGCCCTACTCCACCCTCCAAACTCACCCATCCTCTGAGACCACAGCGGCTCCCTGAAACACAGACTCTGCCAGCTCCATTTGGACCAAGAAGTAATTCTTTATTCTCCTAGCCAATCACCCTAGCCTCTAGGCTTTAGGCCCAGGGGCACAATCCATGCCCCCAGACCCCCACCCATTGCAGCATCAATTGCAGGCCAGCAGGCAGGACTTCTACAGGCAAGTCTGACTACCACCCCCCACCAGACCCTGTAACCTACAAGCCCCACTCCATCCCCCAAACACACCCATCCTACAAGACCACAGCTGCTCCATGAGACACAAACTGTACCAGCTCTGATCGGACCAAGGGGTGAGTCTGTTCTCCTAGACGATCACCCCAGCCTCTAGGCTTTAGGCCTAGGGGCAAAACCCATGCCCCCAGACCCCCACCAACTGCAGCCCCAGTTGCAGGCCAGCAGGCAGGAAGTGAAAATATTAAGGGATGAGGTTGTGCAGGAGTAGAGGAGAAGATAGAAGGGAGAATGTTAAAGAGAAGTCAAGGAGTGGGAGGTGAAGTGAGGCCAGAGCACAAGGGAAATAAAAAGGAGAGGAGGACATGGAGGAAGAGGGAGTGGAAGGAGAGGAATAAGGAAGAGGAGGCACAAAAGTAGAGACTAGTACTAGCAGAAGGATGAGAAAGTAATGAATGTAGAAGGAAGAACGAGAGACACAGGATAGGAAGGAAGAAGTGGAGCTTGCAGATGAGGGCAAGGAGGAAGAGAGAAATAGAAGTAGAGAGGATGAGGAAGGGGTTGTACAGAAGGAAAGATTAGGAAGAGGGGAATGAGCTAGAAAGGAGATGGGAGCTAGAGGAAAGGGGAAGAGGAAATATCTGGAAGTGGAGGAGAGTGACTAGGATGAGAAAGAGTAGTAGAATAGGGAATGAGAGGAAGATTAAAAGAAGACAAAAGAATAGCAGGAGAGAAAGGAGGTATAGTAAGATATAAAATGATATAGGGAGATGAGAAAGTGGAAGGGGAGGAGAAACAAAAAAAGTAGGAGAAGGAAGGTGAAATAGATCAAAGAAGGAAGAGGACAAGAAGAGAGCTGAGGAAGGAAGAAGAAGACAAGATGAAGGCTGAAGGAGGAAGAGAGCTGAGGAGGGAGGAAGATAACAAGAAGAGAGCTGAAGAAGGAGAAAGAGGACAGGAAGAGAGCTGAGGAAGGAAGAAGAAGACAAGTTGAGGGCTGAAGAAGGAGGAAGAGAGCTGAGGAGGGAGGAAGATAACAAGAAGAGAGCTGAAGAAGGAGAAAGAGGACAGGAAGAGAGCTGAGGAAGGAGGAAGAGGACAGAAAGAGAGCTGAGGAGGGAGGAAGAGGACAGGAAGAGAGCTGAGGAGGGAGGAAGAGGACAGGAAGAAAGCTGAGTAGGGAGGAAGAGGACAGGAAGAAAGCTGAGGAAGGAGGAAGAAGACAAGAAGAGAGCTGAGGAGGGAGGATGAGGAGGATTTTAAGAAATGTCAAGAAGATGGTGAGGAAGAAAAAGGGAAGTGAAGAGGTAGAGGAAAGAAAGGAAGAGGAGTGAGGAAAGGAATGAGGATGGGGAGGAGGAAGACAAAGGAGAAAGACAGAAGGCAAAGAAGAGAAGGAGCCATAGGACTACAATAAGGAAAATGCAGGAAAAGGAGAAAGTGAAGGAAAGACAAGAGGATGAAGAGAAGGAAGAGAAAGGATGCAAGAGGAAAAAAGAAAGGGAGCAGTAAGAGGAGGAGGAAGTGGTGGGACAGAAAGTGGAAAAGGTTGAAATGGGGAGACAATGGAGGAAGAAGAAGGGAGGATGAGCAATGAGGAAGTGGAGGAGAAGTCATAAAAGGAGAAAGAGGAAGTTGAAGGAGAGGGAGGGGAGGAGGGTGGACAGTAAATGAAAAAAAGGATAGAAGGAGAGAAGGGGAAAGAGGAAGCAAAGAAGAGAAAGAGAGAAGACAAGATGAAGAAGAGGAGGAGGAAGTGCAGGAGCAAGAGAGAAAGTGAAATGGAAAAGCAGGGAGAAAATGAAGGAGGGAAAGTGGAGGTGGAGGCAGATGTGAAGGAGATGAAAGATGGATGAAAAAGGAGGAGTTGGAGAAGGGAGAGTGGAGGATGTAGACAGATGAGGAGGAAAAAGAGTAGAAAATAGGTGAGATGGGAGAGAAAATGAGAGGAACGGAACAGAGGAAGTGGGAGAAGGTAGGAGAAAGGAAGAAGATGGAGAAGGGAATAGAGAACAGGAAGAGGATATGGAGGAGATGAGCAAAGAAGAGATACAAGAGGAAGATATGGGGGTTACGATATGAAGGAGAGGAAATGGAGGAGGAATAGATGGAAAAGGAAGAGATGAAGGGATCGCAGAAAGAAGAGGAGATGGATAGAATAGTAAGAGACAGTTGAGGATGAGGGGAAAGACAAGATGGAGAAGGAGAAGGTGGAACATCAGGAGGAGACAGAAGGAGTAGGAAAAAGATAGATGAAGGAGGAAGAGAAGATAGAGGAGGAGAAGATGAGGCAAAGGAAAGATAGAAGAAATGAGTGAGGTGAAGATGAAGGAAAAGTCAAAGGATGAGGTGGAGGAGTGGGATATGGAAGAGAGGAAGCAGAAAAGGAAGTCAGAGGAGAGGAAGGAAATGGAGGAGGAGATGGAAGAAGCAAGGTAAGGAAAATATGAAGGAGGAAGAGTAGAAAGACAAGATGAAGAATTGGGGAATAAGATGAAGCAGAGGAATATATAATGAAGAGATGCAGATGGGAGATCATGGAGGAGATGAAGAAGGTGATGGAGGAAAAGGAGATGTGATGGAGGAGTAGGTGCAAGAGAAAAGGGTAAGAAGGAGATGAAAAAGGAAAAGACAGGATATTGAAAAGTAGAATGATGAGGAGGGGCAGGGAAAGGAAGGCATGAAGGAGGATGTTGAAAAAGATGGAGATGAACATGGAAAGGGAGATGGAGGAGGACAGGAGTGAGGAGATCATGGAGTTAGAGAAGAGGAAAGGGGTGGAGGAGAAGGAGATGGATGAAGAAAAGGAGATAGAGGAGAAAGGTGAATGAGAGAAACAAGATGGAAGGGGTGAGGGATGCAGACATAGAAGACAGAGATGAAGGAACAGGTGAGAGATGAAATTAAAAGAGGATACAGAAGAGGAAGAAATAGAGGAAAGATAGAAGATAGAGTAGGAAGGAGATGAAAAGGAAGAGGTGAAGAAGGAGGAGATGGAGATGGGAAAAAACAAGAGATGATAAGGGAATGGAGAAAGTGGAAATGGAGGAGGAGAAGGAAATGGGAGAGAAGATAGAGGAGGAGTTGGAGAAAGAGAAGATGGAGCAGGAAGCAACAGAATTGAGAGGAGGAGGCAATGAAAGAGGAGGAAGAGATAGGAGGAGATGTAGGAGGAGGAAATTGAAAAAGACGAGGAAAGAAATGGAGGAGAAGGAAGATGAAGAGGAAGAGATGGAAAAAAGGAACAGTCAGAAGGAAGAAGAGGTGGAGAAGAAAGTAGAGGAGTAGATGGAGAAATAAGGGATGTAAAAATAGGAGATAAAGAAAAAGAAGGAGATGGAATATAAGTAGGAGATTGATAAGGAAGAGGTAGACAGGAAGAAGAGATATAGGAGAAGGAAGAGCAAGAGATAAATGTGAAAGATGGATGAAGAAGAGGAGATAAAAGGGGAAGAGGAGATGAAGAGATAGGACAATGATGAGGGGAAGATAGAGAAAGAAGAAAAGGGGAAGAGAAGAAAGATAGAGAAGGAGATAGAAGAAATGGAGGAAGACAAAAAGAGGAAATGAAGGAGGATATGGTGGTAGAAGAGAAATGGAAGAAGAGACAGAAGAAGATAAAGAGGAAGAGGAGTAGATAAAGGTAGTGAAATATGGGAGGAAGAAAAGATGGAGGAGATAGAAGAGGAAGATAAAGGGGAGAGAAGTAGATAAAGGTAGAGAAACTTGGAGGAATAGAAGATGGAGAAGGGGGAAGTAAAAAGGGAAACGGACAAAGAGGAGGAGGACGAAAAGATGAAGGAAGAAATTGGTAAGTAGGGGGGAAACAGATGAGATGGAGAAGAATGAGGAAGGTAAGGGAGATAGAATAGAAGCTGGAGGATATAGGAAAAGAAAAGGAGAAAAAGAATGATATGGAGCAGGAGAAAAGGAAGAGGAGGAGGAGAGGAAGAATAGGAAAAGGAAGAACAGGAGGAGATGGAACAGGAGGAGATGGAAACAGGAGGAGAAGGGGAAAGAGGAAGAGGAGGAGATAGGAGAAAAGAGAAAGGGAGACGGGAGAAAGAAGAGGAGGAGGAAGAGATGGAAGAAAAGGAAGGGGAAGGAAGAGAAGAACAAATGATTAGGAAACGGAGGAGAGGAAAAGAGAACATGAGAAGGGGAAGGAAGATGAGGAGGAGAAGAAAAATATGGAAGAGAAGGGTGTCAGGCCTGTCGACAGTAAGCTGGGTAGCTGGGTAGAGGCGTGTGGATTGAAGAGACAATGAAGAAGACAGAAAAGAGTTGAGAGGTCTGTCGGTTAATGTTGGACAGTACTGTCAAACAGCCCCGAGTTTATTTTATAGTTAGCTTATATATAGTTTTGAAGGACAGAGGTAGAACAATGTATAGTATAGGCATTTAACCATTATCTATCTTGTCTTGTATTAAGGAAAAGGCAGTTTTAATTTTTATCTTAATGTATCTTTGGAAGGCATCAGTAGTTTCTGTCCAGCTAGATAGTATGTTTTCTCTTATGGGCTAATTAGAACTTTCTCATAGCCCTTTAAGGAGACTCTGTGGGCTAATCAGAACTTTCTCACAGCCTTGGAGCAAACAAGCTTGAACTCTATTGACTCAGAATAGACCTCAGATTTAAAGTAAAAAACTAAGTCAATTATGGGCTCCCACAGAAGGGGAAGATGAAAGAAAGAATGTGGAGGAAGAGGAAGAGGTAAAAGGGAAGAGGGTCAGGGAAATGAGAGAAGGAGGTAAAGAATTAGGAGGAAAAGAAAGAGGAGGTAGAAGGAGGAAATGACAGAAGAGTAAAGGAGACAACACAGGATATAAAAGAAAGGGAAGGGATGGAAGAGAAGGCTAGGGAGGAGAAGGCAGAGAAGGAAATGGAGGAAGATAGAAGATGGAAGAAGAATAAGAGGAGAGGAGAGGAGAGGAGAGGAGAGGAGGGAAGAAGAGAAAGAAAGGATTAGAAGGAAATAACAGAGGGTAAAGAAGAAGAGATGATGAAGGGGATTAGAAGCAGAGAAGAAAGGAATATGGAGGAGGAAAGGAGAAGGAAGAAAACAGAGGAAGAAGAGGAAGTAGAGAAATAGGAAGAGGATATGGAGATGGAGGAAGAGAAGAAAATAGAGGAGGATAAGGAGATGAAGGGCAAGTAGAGGGAAGAGGGGAAATAGTTATAGAAGATGAGTTGGAGAAGGAGGAGGAAGAAAGGAAGAGGATGTATATGACATGACGAGGAGGAGGTGTTGGAAAAAGAGGAGAAGGAAGAGAGGGAGGAGATGGAGAAGGAAGAAATGATGGAGGAAGGGAAGACTATGGAAGACGGGGTGGGAAACTGGGAATCAGAGGATTAAGAGATGTAATTGGAGGGGGAGATGGAGGATGAGGAGAAGGAGAGCTGATGAAGATGAAGAGATGAAGGAGAAGGATGAGATGGATAAGAAAATATGTAGGAGAAAGAAGAAAATGAGGAGTAGCTGTAGAAAGAGGAGAGGGGGAAAGTAAAGGAGCAGTAAGAGAAGAGATGGAGGAGGAAGGGGATAAAGACTGGGAGGAGATGAAGAAGCAGCAGGAGATAAAGGAGAAGAAGAGGATCAAAAGAGACACAGGAGGAAGACTAGGAAGAGGAGGAGATTGAGAAGGAGGAAGAGATAGTGGAGGAGATGGAAGAAGAGGATATGGGAGATTAGGATGAATAGAAGTAGAAAGAAATGGAGAAGAAATCAGGGAAAATGAAGGAGGAGATAAAGGGAAGGAGGAAGAGGGGGAGAAGATAGAAGAGGAAGAGGCAGAGAAAGAAGAGGTGGAAAAGGAGGAGGTGAAAGAGATGGAGGAGTACCAGGATGACACTGAGAAAGAGGAGGAGGAAAGGGAAGAGAAGGAGGCCATGGAGGAGGAGAAGGAGGTGGAGGAAGAGAAAGAGGGATGAGGAACATCAGAAGATGGAAGAGGAAGAGATGGAGAAGGAAGAGGAATAGGAGGAAAAGTAGATGAAGGAGAAGGTGCTTGAGGCAGAGGAAGAAGACATAAAAGAGGAAGAGAAGGAAAAGGGAGTAGAAGGAGATGGAGTAGGAGAAGCATGAGGAAGAAAAAGGAAGGGACATGAGAAAATGGAGGGAGGGAATGAGAAAAAGAAGGAGAGAGATGAGATGGAGGAAGACAAGGAAGAGATGGAGGAGATGCAGGAAGAGAAGATGGAGGAGGAAAAGGAGCAGAAGAGGACAAGGTGGCAGGAGGAAGAGAATTAGGGGAGGAGGAGGAAATAGGAGAAAAGGTAACAGAGGAGATGGAGGAGGAAGAGAAGGAGGAAGGAAAGGAGATGGAGGTACAGGGGGAGAAGGAAATGGAGAGGGAGAAGAGAAAGCTGGAGAAGAAGAGAAAGAAGTTGGAGGAGGAAGAGGATGAGTATGAGGAGGAGGAGAAGGAGGAGGAGAAGGAGGAGGAGGAGGAGGAGGAGGAGGAGGAGGAGGAGGAGGAGGAGGAGGAGGAGGAGGAGGAGGGGAGGGGAGAGGACAAAGAAATGGAGGAAGAGGAGGAAAAGGAAACAGATGGCTGGCCTGGGAGGAGGCTGCAGCGCCTGAGTTGGGTGATGATGGGAATGCCCAAGCATCAGGTACTGCATTGTATGTGAGGAGCTTTGTGGAGCCATATCATGTGGGCAGAGATGGGAAGAGGTCAGAGAAAGATGGCATGTGACAGACAGTGTGAGAGGCACAGAGTGGGAATCACATTGGGAGGAAGATAGAGGGGAGTAGGGGACCCAGGCCAGCTGTAGGGGGTTCACCCTCTTCCCATTAGCCTTAGTTTCCACATTTGTTCCTGGAGATGAGTGCTGGTCCATTCTTACCCTAGCTGTATTCCCATAGGGCACCCCATCCCTCTTTCTGGAATAGTTGTAGCTTCCCCTGCAGAAGAGGAGACAGAGAGCCAAGAGAGTCATAGGTGTGGATTGCTTGGTCCACAGTCAGTGCTCAATTAGTGCCCCTTCCTTTTCCTGAGGTGTGTGTGGGAGGGAGCCAGTAGGAAGCAAAGGACAGAAGGGAGGAAGAGAAAGGGAAGGAAGTGTTTTATAAAAAGCTTAGCATACTGCTGGTGCCCAATAAATGCCCATATTCTCCAGGCAGAGAAGCAGGAAGCAGAGGCTGGCAGAGACCATTGTTAGTGGGGACTGGAGGGCAAGAGAGAGAAAGCATACTAGCAGTATTCAATAAATGTATTCTTTGTCTTGAAAGAGAGTAAACAGAGAGAGGAGAGAGGAGAGGTGGGGGAGGGGAGGGTGTAAAGAGATAAGAGAGGGTAAGTGAAGTGCCTGGTATACAATAGGGGTCAAAGTGTGTTCATTCTTCTCCCAGGAGGGCAGAAAGGGGGGAGACGAATAAGAGATGACAATGGGTGGGGGTGCAGGAGGGAAAGGAGCCCAGAGTCTGGGACCTCATACACAGCAGGTGCTCACAAGATTCCTAGTGGGGAGGGGCCAGACCTACTGGGTGGGGAGAGCAGACATAGTGGACAGACAGCAGAGCTGAGCAGAAAGTGCAGAGGCAGAGGGTAGAAAGGGTGGACAAACACCAGGGGGACCAGAAGGACCCTAGGGCTCAGGCAGAGACAGGAGACTGGAGGTGGCAGATGCCCCAGGCCTGGTCCTCAGGGTCACTCCCCTGCCTAGGGCGGAGCAGAAAGCCACTGGCTTCTCTGAAGGAGCTGGAGGCAGGAGCCCCCAGCTGTCAGGACAGGAGACAAGGGTGCATTGTCCTGGCTCTGGCACAGCCTGGTCCAAGGGGGAGGGGAGCCTGGTCTGCCTGGCCTCTGCATCCCATGACCCACTGTCCCCTATCTGGGCTGACCTTTCTTCCTGCCTCTCTTGTCTTGAGTCCCTGCTCTCCACCCCTCTGTCCTGTTGTGGGGCAGGAGGGAATGACCCTGCTGCCAGGATCTGGGCTGGGCATTGGTGGGGACAGAGGGGGAGGAAAAATGGAGGCAGGGAAGAGGGAGCCAGCACAGAAACAGCTTTATTCAGGAAAGAACACAAGGCCTGGGCCCCAGCAAAGAGAGACCTGAAAATAGGAGATGGGAAGGAAGTGGTAGGGAACAAGCAAGCAGAGATAGAGAGGGAGAATCAGAGAAAGGCAGAGAGAAAGAGAGAGAGAGAGAGAGAGAGAGAGAGAGAGAGAGAGAGAGAGAGAGAGAGAGAGAGAGAAAGGCAAAGATGAGAGAGACAAAGACAGACATGGAAAGAGAAATACAGAGAGAGGGAAAATCAGGTCAAGAGAGAGACAGACACATACGAGAACATCAGAGATAGACAAAGACAGACATGGAAAGAGAAATACAGAGAGAGGGAAAATCAGGTCAAGAGAGAGACAGACACATACGGGAACATCAGAGTATTGGATTGAGAGATGGAGAGAGGCAGAGATGAAGGAAGATCGAAAATCAGAGAGAGAGACAGAGAGACACAGAAGCAGAGAGAGAGGGAGGGAGGGAGACAGGGAAAATCAGGCACAGAGATGGAGGGAGGGAGGGAGGGAGAGAGGGAGGAAGGGAGAGGGAGCAGGAGGGGGGAGAGGGAGCAGGGGGGGAGAGAGAGAGGAGAGAGAGAGAAGAGAGAAGAGAGGAGAGGGAAGCATAGACAGAGACAGAGAGATGAAGGGGGGCAGACACAGGCAGAGAGAGGTACAGAAGGATGAGGCTGGAGGCCATGGAAGGTAGAAGGGGCCCAGTCAGGAGAGGCAAGCGGACAGGTGGAGAGACACTGGGCATCTTGTGGGCCACCATGGCAGCAGGACCTCTCACCTGGCCTTAGTGTCTGCGTCCCCAACCCCAGCTCAAGCCCTGCAATTTAAGGGGCACCAAGGGGCGGGTCCTGTCTCTATCCACACCTTATCTGCCCAGACCCTGGCCTTGCAGCTAAATTGAGCCTCAGCTGTCAGCACAGCCAGCAACAGCTGACAGTCAGCCACACCACCAACCTCCCCATGGCCTGTGCCTCAGGCCCCTAGGGGTCAGCACGGAGCCCCACACCCATGGGCGTCAGGGGACCCACCAGCTTCAGGACAGGCCTGGTCAGGCATGTTAGGGCCAAGGTGCTCTCCTCAGAAGTGAGGTGTCAGTGGGGCACCAAGTCAGCACTAAGGGCAAACAGAAGGCATTGAATCGGTGCAGGCCTGCACCCTTCCCTCCACAGGCTCCTCATTTAGAACCTTATTTGGTCACAGCTGAGGGTGCACCTGGGATGTCACAGGCCAAGAATAGAAATACTCAGGGAGTCCTGGCAGCTGTCCCCTACCCGGTACTGGACAGGCGACAGGTGGGGGAGGGGTGGGCAGGAAGCAGGGAGATGGAGGCATAGAGAAGGTAAGCAGCCCAGAGACCCAGAGGGACTTCAGAGCCATGGGAAGAGATGGGGTAGTGGGGTGTGGTGGCTTACACCTGTAATTCCGGTACCTGAGGCAGGAGGATCATGGCAAGTTTGAGACCAATTTGGGTTATACAGTGAGACTGTGTCTCAAAAAGGGGAAGAGGGCGCACACACACACACACACACACACACACACACACACACACACACATGCACAGAGGTGGGGGAATAAAAGAGTTAACTTGGACACATATGGAGAAGGACAGGCAGACAAAAGAGACCCAGGGAGGGGCTAGAAGGCAGGAAAAGACAGAGGCCAGGAGGCAGCAAAGGTCCCAGGCTCCAGGGCTGAGTGCTCTGGCAATCCAGTATGTGTCCTCCACATGCTGCCTTGGTTTTTACTTTGCAACTTGCCCTTTGACCTCAGAAGTCTTGAGAACCAGATGGCAGCAGCTTGAGCCCCTGCCTTTTACTAGCATGGTGCCAGGATGTGGCCTTCAACTCCAGATGAATTCACTACCAGTGTAGATCCTGGCCAAGGCAGGGTGTCATACCCCAATCTGGGCCCCTCCTCACCCATAGTCTCTCCTGGGTCCCTGTTGCCCAGGCCTGTCCCTTCAGCTGAGGACAATCTCTCCCCTTGTTTCCTACAGGCCCTAGGGCTCAGGGCCAGATCCTGGCCCCCTCCTTCCCCTCTTGGGGCTCATGCCATCACCTCCACTATTTCTTCAGGGCTCCTCCTGGCTCCAGTCCTCCTTCCACTCTGTCCCAGATAGGTCTGTCTGTCAACACCTCCCCAAATAACTGTGGTGGTAACAGCAGGGCCACAGCACTCTGGGTACATCAGCAACTTCCAATTCTGGGGCCCCTCCAGTTTCACAGCCTCTTGAGGATGTCTGGCTGGCGACTGATGGAGGCACTTCTCTTTGCTCCAGTCTGGTGCCCTAGGAAAATATTCCTTCAACAGCCCTTCAGTCTGTTCCTCACCTCCTGCAGGGCTGAGCCCAACTGCTCCTTCTCAGGTGGCCCAGCACACCTGAGAAAATGGCAGCAGCTGTGCCAGTTTCCTGCCCTCCTCACAGCTTCAGATCTCGCACACTGGCTGTCCCTGTGGGGGTCAGAAATTCTAAATGGGCTCCCCTGGGCTGGCCTCCTGCTTCAAAGGACCTTGTGACTTCATCCAGCCTCCCACCAAGTCCATTGTTCCTGAGGGAGACTGATTATAACCAGACCTATCTGCTGCCCAACTCCCCTGCACTTGGGAAGTCAAGGTCCGTGGTCACAGGCTGCTGGATCCATGGCCACCTTTGGGGACTACTGTCCAGCCTGCTTCCTCACTGATGGTCTAAACCTTAGAAAGGAGTGGTCCCTGCTTCATCTTATGTTACCCTACTGATTTGGGGAGACAGCATGTTGGTCTCTGGCTTCTGTCTCCCTCTGGGCAACGGTCTGTGACCAAGAGCTGTCCTCAGGAGCTCAGGCGCAGATAGCAAAAGAGCAGATTTATTGAGACAGCAGTGGTTAGGGGGAGTGGGGACCCTAGGGCAGGGCACAGGCCTCCTGGACCCTGTAACCTACAAACCCCACTCCACCCCACAAACACCCCCTCCATCCTCCAAGACTACAGCTGCTCCCTGAGACATAGACTCCAAGAGCCCCAAGTGGGCTAAGAGCTCCCATTGGAATAAGAGCTCCGATTGGACCAAGAGCTCAAATTGGACCAAGAGTGCCAGCTGGACCAAGAGTGGCTCCCTGAGACACAGACACCATTTGCACTGATTGGAGAAAGAGATAGGTAGACACCAGTTCAAGATTACATTCAACAACATAAAGGGCAGTATGGCACCACCAGAAACTAGTAGTTCTAAATCAGCAATACCTGAACATCCCAACATAGAAGAAGCACAAGAAAATGGCCTTAAAAATGACTTTAAGAAGATTATAGAGGCCTTTAAAAAGGAAATGAAAAAAATCCCTAAAAGAAATCAAGGAAAAGACAAAAAATTGGAAGAAATCAATATCCCTTTAAAAAAAAAAAGCCAAGAAAACCAAGAAAAAGGAATCAAACACGTGAAGAAAACAGTTCAAGACTTAAAAGCTGAAATAGAGGCAATAAAGGAGACACAAACCAAAGGAAAACTGGAAATGGAAAATCCGAGTAAACAAACAGGAACTACAAATGCAAGCATAACCAACAGAACGCAAGAGATGGAAGAGAGAATCTCTGGCATTGAAGATACATAGAGGAAGTAGATTCGTCAGTCAAAGAAAACATTAAAGCCAACAAAGTCATAACACAAAATAATCAGGAAATCTGGGACACCACGAAAAACCAATCTAAGAATAAAGCACCCCATGGAAATTTCTCTAAAATTGACCACATACTCAGTCATGAAGCAAATCTCAATATATACAAAAAAATTGGAATAACTTCCTGTATCTTATCAGATCACCATGCCTTAAAATTAGATTTCAACAACAACACAAATTGCAGAAAGCCTATAAACTCATGGAAACTGAATAATGCTCAACTTAATCACCACTGGGTCAAGGAGGAAATAAAGAAAAAAATTAAAGACTTCCTAGAATTCAATGAAAAAGAGTTACAACATACCCAGGCTTATAGGACACTATGAAAGCAGTGCTAAGAGGAAAATTCATAGCACTAAATGCCTACATAAAGAAGTTGGAGAAATGTCACACTAGTGACTTAACAGCACACCTGAAAGCTCTAGAATAAAAGAAGCAAACTCACCCAGGAGGAATAGATGCCAGGAAATAATCAAATTGAGTGCTGAAATCAATAAAATAGAAACAAAGAGAACAATATAAAGAATCAAAGTAACAAATAGTTGGTTCTTTGAGAAAATCAAAAAGACAGACAAACCGTTATCCAAATTAACCAAAAATCAGAGAGAGAATATTGAAATTAACAAAATCATAAATGAAAAGAATAGACAATGAGGAAATCCAGAGAATCACCAGGGCATACTTCAAAAACCTGTACTCCACAAAATTGAAAAATCTAAAAGAAATGGACAATTCCATTTCAAATATATTCAAGTTAAGTCAAGACCAGATAAATAATTTAAATAGACCTATAACCCATAAGAAAACAGAAGCAGCTATTAAAAGTCTCCCAACCAAAAAAAAAAAAAAAAAAAAAAAAGGCAAGGGCCAGATGGTTTCAGCAAAGAATTCTACCAGAATTTCAAAGAAGAGCTAATTCCAATATTCTTCAGATTGTTCCACACAACAGAAACAGAAGGAACATCACCAAACTCTTTTAATCAGGCTACAGTCACCCTGATAGCACAAACTACACAAAGATGCAACAAAGAAAGAGAATTATACACCAATCTCCCTCATGAACATTGATGTAAAAATACTCAATAAAATACAGGCAAACCGAATCCAAGAAGACATCAAAAAATCATCCATCATGATCAAGTAGACTTCATCCCAGAGATGCAGGGATGGTTCAACATACGAAAATCTGTCAATGTAATACACCATATAAACAAACTGAAGGGAAAAAAACACATGATCGTCTCATTAGATGTTGAAAAAGCCTTCGACACAATCCAATATCCCTTCATAATAAAGGTCTTGGAGAGATCAGGGATATAAGGAACATACCTAAACATAATAAAGGCAATTTACAGCAAGCCAACAGCCAACATCAAATTAAATGGAGAGAAACACAAAGCAATTCCACTAAAATCAGGAACAAGACAAGGCTGTCCCCTCTCCCCATATCTATTCAATATAGTACTCGAAGTTATAGCCAGGGCAATAAGACAACAAAAGGAGATCAAGGGGTACAGATTGGAAAGGAAGAAGTCAAATGTTTGTTATCTGCAGATAAAATGACAGTAAATATAAGGTAGCCCGAAGGGGGAGCTTGCTCAGAACTAAAGAACTGTGCTTTTCAAGACTCTGGAGACATCTCTTTCAACTCTGCTTGAAAGTGACCCCAAAAATTCTACCAGGAAACTCCTACAACTGATAAGCATCTTCAGCAATGTGGCAGGATACAAGATTAACTCAAAAAAAATCAGTAGCCCTCCTATATACAAATGATAAATGGGCTGAGGAAGAAATCAGAGAAACATCACTCTTTACAATAGCCACAAATAATATAAAATACCTTGGGGTAACTCTAACTAAGCAAGTGAAGGACCTGTATGATAAGAACTTTAAGTCTCTGAAGAAAGAAATTGAAGAAGATATCAGAAAATGGAAAGATCTCCCATGCTCATGGATAGGTAGGATTAACACAGTAAAAATGGCAATCTTACCAAAAGCAATCTACAGATTCAATGCAATCACCATCAAAATCCCAACACAATTCTTGATAGACCTAGAAAGAACAATACTCAACTTCATATGGAAAAACAAAAACCCCAGGATAGCTAAAAGAATCCTGTAAAATAAAGCAACTTCTGAAGGCATCACCATCCCTGACTTCAAGCTCTACTATAGAGAGCTACAGTAATAAAAACATCTTAGTATTGGCATAAAAAACCGATATGTGGACCAATGAAATCAAATTGAAGACCCTGACATTAATCCACACACTTATGAGCACCTGATTTTTGACAAAGAAGCCAAAACTATACAATGAGAAAAAGAAAGCATCTTCAAAAAATGGTGCTGGCATAATTGGGTGCAACATGTAGAAGATTGCAAATAGATCCGTATCTGTCGCCATGCACAAAACTCAAGTCCAAGTGGATCAAAGACTTCAACATAAATCCAGCTACACTGAACCTAATAGAAGAGAAAGTAGAAAGTAACCTTGAATGCATTGGCACAGGAGACCACTTCCTAAATATAACACCAGTAGCACAGACACTGAGAGCAACCATTAATAAATGGGACCTTCTAAAACTGAGAAGCTTCTGCAAGGCAAAAGACACAGTAAATAGGACAAAACAACAGCCTACAGAATGGGAAAAGATTTTCACCAACCCCACATCTGATAGAGGGCTGATCTTCAAAATATATAAAGAATTCAAGAAACTAAACATCAAAATATTGAACAATGCAATTAAAAAATGGGCTACAGAGCTAAACAGAGAAATCTCAACAGAAGAATCTCAAATGGCTGAACATTTAAGGAATTGCTCAACATCCTTAGTCATCAGGGAAATACAAATCAAAACGACTCTGAGATACCATCTTATGCCTGTCAGAATGGTTAAGATCAAAAACAGTGAGGAAAGCTCATGATGGAGAAGATGTGGTGCAAGGGGAACACTCCTCCCCTGTTGGTGGGAGTGCAAACCTATACAGCAACTTTTGAAACCAGCATGGTGGTTTCTTAGAAATTTGGGAATCAATCTTCCTCAAGATCCAGCTATAGCACTCTTGGGCATATACCCAAGGAATGCTCAATCATACCACAAAGACACATGCTCAACTATGTTCATAGCAGCATTATTCATAATAACCAGAACCTGGAAAAAACCTAGATTCCCCTCAACTGAAGAATGGATAAAAAAAAAAATGTGGTACATATACACAATGGAGTACTACTCAGCAGAGAAAAATAAGGACATCATGAAATTTGCAGGCAAATAGATGGAACTAGAAAATATCATCCTGAGTGAGGTAACCCAGACTCAGAAGGACAAACACGGTATGTACTCACTCATAGGAGGATACTAGATGTAAAGCAAAGAATGACCAGGCAACAACCCACAGCTCCAGAGAAGCTAGGTAACAAGGAGGACCCTAAGAGAAATGCATTGATCGCCCTGAGAAGGGGAAATAGATGAGATCTCCATGAGTAATTGGGGATGAGGGGGGCAATGGAGGGTAGTAGACGGGGGATGAGAACATAAGGGAATGGGATGGTTGATCTGGAACAGGGATGGAGTGGGAGAGCAATGAAAGAGATACCATAATAAAGAGGGAGAGACATCATAGGGATAGAGAGAAACCAGGTACAAGGGAAGTTCCCAGGAATCCACAAAGATGACCCCAGCTTAGACTGCTAGCAATAGCGGAGAGGGTGCCTGAACTAGCCTACCCAAGTAATCAGATTGGTGAATACTTTAACTCTCATTATAAAGCCTTCATCCAGTAACTGATGGAAACAGATGCAAAGATCCACAGCAAAGCACCACGCTGAACTCTAGGATTCCAGTGAAAGAGAAATAAGAGGGAGTTTATGAGCAAGTACATGAAGATCATGCTGGGGAAACCTACAGAGACAACCAAACCAAACTAGTGGGAACTCATGAATGAGGACCAATAGCTGTGGAGCCTCCGTGGACTGGACTAGGCCTGTGCATAAGCCATACAGTTGTGTAGCTCGATCTACTTAAGGGGCCCCTTAGCAGTAGGATCAGGATTCATCCCTGGTGCATGAGCTGGCTTTTTGGAGCCCACTACCTATGGTATAGCCTTGATAGAGGGGGAACCACTGCCTGGTACAGTCTTGATGGGGGGGGGGACTTGGACCTGCCACTACTGAATATACCAGGTTCTGCTGACTCCCCATGGGAGGCCATACCTTGTTGGAGGAGGGAATGGGGAGTGGGTTGGGGGGCAGAAGGCAGGAGGGGTGGGAGGAGGGATATTGGTATATAAAATGAATAAAAATTCCTTAATAAAAATAGATTTTTAAATTCATATTAAAGAGCTAGTTTGACAAGCCTAAGCTAAAGGCCAAGCTTTCATAATTAATAAGAAATCTTCCTGTCATTGTTTAAGGGCTGGCGATCCAAAGATAGTCCCACAAGAAAGCTTGCTACAGGAAGCTGTACAAGGGAAGCTGCACCTGCCACACAGCATCGAGAGGGAAAAGCTGATTGTAGCCTGCCAGCAGGAGACCCTTCAGGTTCACTGGCAGGCAGCCAGGACTGTTGTCAACCAAGTGGTGCCCTTAGCACATGCCCAATACTGCTGGACTCCATCTACACCAAGCTTCTGGAAAGCCAAGGTGATGAAAACAAATTGGTGAGAGAGCATTTCAATGTTGCCACTTTACTTCCTGGTGGACAATAAGCATATCACATGAAGATGTGTGTGCAGATGCTGCAGCCATTCCAAACGTGGAGTGGCAGACCAGAAGCTGGACCCTGCATGCCACGAGATCCTGTGTGTGAACAGTACACCATTATTCTTCAAGCAATGGTTGGTATCAGCGAAAACTTTTTGCTATAGTCAAAATGACAGCCATAGGAAGGCTACAGGACACAAACAAGAGCCACAAGAGTTGGTAAGCTAATGAGTCCCAGAAGAGGAAAAAAGAAAAAGCAGTTGCCAATCAGGAGGAGGGAGTCCAAAGACTACACATAGCCAGAGCCCTGCCAGCCCTGGGACACAGAGTCCAAAGCAGAGGACACTGCAGCTCAGGGTTCTGAAGGCTCTCATTCCAGGTCACATGGCCCCACTGCTTTGGGTTTATGGCAGGTGTGCTGAGTGGCAGAGACAGAAAGCACTGCTCATCTCATAAGTCACAAAGCAAGGAAAGTCAGGAAGGGCCAGGGTCTTACACTCCTCTTTATAACCTAACTTCTCCCACATCCCCACATCCTAATGGTTCCATTGCTTCCCCCTAGAGCCCTCCCCACAAGGAACAAGCCTTTAAGACATGGACCTTAGAGGGACATTCAAGATCCAGACCATTGCACCTGAGTAATAGGCCTTCCCCATCTACTTCCTGACCAGTGGTCAAAACATCCCACATCTGCCTTCAGGCCATAAGTGTTCATCATGAAGGTGACAGTTATGAAACCCTCTCTCAGACCACACACGTGCACACACACACACACACACACACACACACACACACACACACATACACGCATACACACACACACACACACACACACACACACACATGCGCACACACACACACACACACACACACACGCACACCCATGGTTGGACAGCACTCTGACTAAAACCCTGATGCTGCCTTTGATGTTGAACTATTTCTGCTATTTCTGACTTGCTAGACTTGACACCTCAATTGTCACCTTTCAACTTAAAGTTTCCTCTCAATGATGACAAAATATATGGATTGGGAAAGAAAGGTTACACTGGGTGGAAAGAGGAGGTGGCTCCCATCTGGATCAGAAGGAGCAGAGTCTCCTGAAAGCTCTGCGCTGTCATTTTCTTGTCACTGGAACCCAGAGAGCATAAATGGTCATACATGTGACATTGCAGGGCAGCTTTTAAACATTTATCTTCAGGGCTCAACTACCAGGGATGATTTCCCACTTCATTATCTGTTAACTAATGGGTAAAAGAAAATCTCCTGGGCACCCTTTGAGTGTCTGTCTGTCCTAGATCTCATACTGTGATCCATCACACAGCTTTATCCCTTCTAACTAATGTCTAGTCCAGAACTCATGTACTGAAAATTAACATCATTGATTACCATCCAGGAATATGGTCAACAGGCATAATGTTTCATCAATGTCACTGAGCAATTTCCTAATTAAAGAGAAGGAAGGACTTCTCTGGCCATCAGAGTGAATTTATGTGCAGATCTCAGATCCCTTGGTGATGGCTCTCTGCTGAGGATTCAGCATTAACTGGGATTACTTTGCAAGAACAGTGAGAAATGCCTGTATGCTCTGTGGCTCCAGAGATAGGACATCTCCAGAGAAAGGGGGAACACTTCAACAAGTACAGTGCTTGGGACAGACAGAACTCAGCTTAGAACAGAAAGAACTTAGCAGGCCTGCTTCAGCCAGGCAAAGCAAAGAGGTCAGTTCAGGGAAGTGACAAACAGAGGTGAGCTCCTCACACTGTGTCCCCTCAAGTACGGCCTTCCTGCAATCCTTTATAGGGATCCTTGGTGGGTGGCGTCCAGGGGATAATGAAAGGAAACAAGCTACTTGTCCCTAGTTACATCCACCAGAGATAAGTAAGATCCCAGAGGCTCTGTCCTAGTCAGATGGAATCTTATTGTCGTTAGGAAGGAAAATGGAACCAGTGTATGTAGTCTGATGCTCAAACCAGCCCACCTCCAATTTTGACCTCTACCTGCTCCCTTGCTCCCCTTCAAATCATGACTCTTTCAGAGACACAGGCTACAGATGTACCTTTGGAGATGGCAGTGTTTACTTAGTACCCTCTCCAGGGGCATTTGCATTCCAGAATATGACCCTTCAGAAAGCTGGTAACCTCTGCTGATGGAAGGACTCTCCTCTCTGTTGTTGGGATCTGGGGCCCTGCAATTCCCTGGGACAAGAGCTTGCTTGTTACTCCACATCCACTGACAGTGACAGGGGATATGGCAAGTTACGGTGTTTCCTGGAATCACACCACTTAGGAAGCATGGACCAGCTGCTCAGTCATTGCTGCACTCCTTGACAAATGCTGTCTGTACCCCACATACACACCTCAGCACTGTGGGACCCTGCCATCCCACCTGCTTTAAGCCCCTCTCACAAGAACTTTTCTCCCGTGTTGATGAAGAGGGAAAATTGAAATCCCAATGAGATAGCACCAATAAATGTCATCATACACACACTAAGAGCCAAAACAGATCAATAATCGCAATTAGTAACAATTTCCCTAAGTGACTTCAGCTCCCTGTCTGATTTCTACCTGATACAAGAAAATGACACTGGCACCTTAAATTTGTGAGCTCGTGATCATATATAATGCACAAGGGTGGACACATAAATGCTGTTCAATGCACAGACACTCTGCAGATACGAACGTCCTTCCAAAGCCATAACAAGGTCACTGGGCAGAAAATCCTTTTATGGAAAAAGCGAAAAGAGTACCTTCAAAAATAAATAAATAATAGACATAAAGTCTGAGTGACAAGTCAAACCCCTTGCATTCATCAGAGCAGCCCTGTACTGGACTCACTAAAATCTACCTGTGCATCCTGTCCTCTGGGATGGCCGGCCTCCTGCCTTTCCACCCTCTTCAGCAGCCACCAATTCAGGAATGCCATCTGCAACCACACCTCTTCTTTCTCTCTCCCTTTAACCTCTCTCTCATGGAAGCCCCCTGACTCTGTTGAGATATTAAATCAAAATCCAGCAACAGTGTTTACAGAGAAATAACTCTGATCCTGAATGTCCCCAGCTCCTTCTTACAAGAACCAGCTGTGATCCCCAGAAGTAGTGGGTAATCCTGACTTTTAACAGGCATGGATGGAAATCACTCCCTTACTCAGGAAGAAGGCACCAGCCTCTTTCATTTCTGATCCTACACTGACATCTAGTGGGAAACTAACGTATCATTCTGAAGACCCCCTGCAGCTTTGATGATCAGTTCTTCTCCAACCCCGCCTTCAGGGAAAGATCTCAGAGCTGGCAGAAGATGAGTGTTGCTAGGCCTAGTGGTGCAAACTTGTTATCCCACCTACTTGAGAGGCTGAGGCAGGGAGATCTCAATTTCAAGGCTAGCCTGGGCACCCTACCATGGGCTCAAAATAAAATGCAAAAAGAAGGGTAGGGATTGGGCTCAGTGGCAGAACACTTGCCTAGTACACATCAGCTGCTAAGGTCATCTCATATGTAATTTTTTACTAGACAACTAAGTAGGAAGTGTGTCTGTGACCTTGAGGTGGATTGATGTTCAGTAATTATCCGTGTGCTTACTTTATACATGAGGCTGCCAGTGAGAACCATGAGCATGGTCTTTATAGCTCTTATTGCGATCATTTGGTCACTTACTGAGTCCTTTCCTCTAAACTGTTTGATGTGTCTGTCATAGTATCTTATGGGTCTTTTCTTCCAGTTCAGGCAGCTAGGACGTCCACAGCTCTGTCCTCTCCTGGTCTACCTGCAGTTTCCTGCTTCTGATAGCAATATCCACTCTTGGTCTAAACTGCAGTTTGCTGCATCTGCATATTTTTCTTGTACATTGCTTTTGCATATTCTTCTATACTGCTTTTTATAGTTTAAGCTACATGTTGCACATTAAAGAACAGAAGAGACATTAGAAGCTAAAGGTATTTCTG
The DNA here is from genome assembly GCF_949786415.1 of Peromyscus eremicus. Taxonomy (NCBI): domain Eukaryota; kingdom Metazoa; phylum Chordata; class Mammalia; order Rodentia; family Cricetidae; genus Peromyscus; species Peromyscus eremicus. The sequence goes on along the minus strand of NC_081416.1, from coordinate 160,354,646 downwards.
CCTTTCACAAAGCATGTGCCTTTTAAACTGTTGTAAGCAGCTGTGCTGAGGGGCTCTCTTCTTCACAGAACTAGGCTAACCTCGCTCCAGGTCTGCTGTGGCCTGAAGCAGAGGTAGGTCTCTTCCTTCCAGCTAGGTGTTAGGACACAAGCAACACAGCCAAACTTCAGTATTTGCTTGCACTCCTTTCTCTCACTCACTTCCCAATATTAGGAACCACTGTGGAGGCATGCACAGGGGAAAATGAGGCCTGCAGCCAGCGTCTACTTCTCTGAGACTGAACATGTCAGAAAGGAGAGTACAAGTATGAACTGAGTGCATGCCCTTGCAGCCTACAGTGAGGGTCCTTGAAACTCCTCCAGGGTCTCAGGAATAACTCCCAAATCCAAAGCCTCAAATTCATGTGAGCCCCTCATATAAACCAAACCGAGTTGTACTCGATGGAATCAGCTCACAGCAACTTAATCTACTGAAAACCTGGTATAGTGGTTCACACCTTTAATCCCTATGGTGATATTTTATTTGTACTAAAATGTGATTTTATTTCTATGTTAATAAATAAAGTTGCCTGAGGGTCAGAGCTAATAGCAAGCCATAGCAGAGCTGAGCATTCTTGGCGCGCGCCTTTAATCCCAGCACTTGGTAGGCAGAGCTAGGTAGATCTCTGTGTGGTCAAGGATACAGCCAGCATTGAAGACACACGCCTTTAATCTCAATACTAATCATAGAAGATCTGGAGGTCTGTACAAACAGGCAGTGACGAGGCAGTCATGTGGTTGGGTTTACAACCAATGAGAAGGCAGAACAGAAAGTCTATATAAAGACAAACACTCAGGAAGTAAGTCTCTCTCTTGGCTGAAGAGGATCGCTGAAGCAGGAAGGGTAAGGCTCTTAGCTCTGACCTCTTGGGCTTTTATCTTTACATTGGCTCTGTGTTTCTTATTTAATAAGATGGTTGGTTACATCTACAAATCCCAGCACTCAGGAGGTAGAGGCAGGTGGATCTCTTGAGTTCAAGACCAGCCTGATCTACACATAGTGAGTTCCAGGACAGCCAGAGCTACATAGTGAGACACTGCCTCAGACAAGAAAATAGATGAAGCCCTATAGTACACAACATGGAGTCAAGAAAGCCTAAAAAGTGACTTTCACAGGTTGAGAGATTAGGGAATTGCATTTGAAAAACTGATGTTGGGCTATACATGGTATGTGTCATAGTCTCTACTGTTGATACTAAATTTAAACCAAATTTTAAAATATGGTGCCATCTGTTGACTAGGGGAATGCATGTGATCAGGCCTGTGATTTCTATTGCCAATGTGTCAAATTATTCAATGCAGGAAATGATTTGCCTAGCAGAAATGCCCAATGCTGAGATGGGGTAGAGCTCAACAAGTAGATCTGTTGCCTAGCAAGTGGGAAACCTGGCTTCCATCCACAACATTTTGGAGCATCACAAAACAAAGTAAGGGAAGTAAAGTCTAACGGCAGTCTCTTTATTCTCCAGTGGCCTCTGATGATATTATTAAAGTAGAAGAACAGAGCCAGCAAAATGAGGCAGTGAGTAAGGAAGCTGGCTGCCAAGCCTGACAACCTGAGTTCAGTATCCTAAACTTGCATCAGAGAAGGAAAGAAGCAACTATTTTAAGTTGTCTTCTGAGCTACACATAAATAGCATGGTGAACACATACACACACACACACACACACACACACACACACACACACACACACAAACACAATAAATAACCAACCAACCTGAAGAATGCTGGTGCCATTGGGTCCATGTTCTCCTCTATCCAACACCTGTAGTTCTGCTTGCCAGTCCTCTGTACTGACACCAGAGTTTGGATCAAGTGCAAAACAGGGTCAGGGAGTTCATAATCTGTGCCTTGTATTTTTGAGGGCATGGATAAAGCTGAGTATCTAATGTTAAGCAGTGCTGTCTTGCAGAGTAGTCCAAGCCAGCCTATGAAGCAAGCACAGGAGAACCCACAATTCAAGAAATGCAATGACCCAGAACCCAAAGTGTCCTGAAAAACCTTGAGATTTCAGATCAATTTACAGCTTTAAGTTTCAATCAGCAAATCCATGCCAACATTCCCACAGTCCAGAAAACTCCAAAGTATGAGACACTGCTGGTCCCAAACATTTTGGATAAGATGAGAAATACTCACCCTCTGATGTTCTCATAGTATTTCACACAGGGCTTTCTTGTGTGAAAACCCAAAAAGGCCTGTCTCTCTCACAAACAAATAACCATTGAAAAGAACTGGAACTGGGCCTGATGGTGATCTCCAAAGTCCTGTCACTGGGCAGGCTGAGGCACATGTATGCATGTGTGTATACATATTTCATACAACAAATGAAATAAAAGAGTAATGAAACAGTTTCCAGCTCTCATGATTAATAAGGCCTCTGGTTCTAATTGCATGCTTGGAGGTAATTTCTTTCTAATCACTAAGTTTTTAAGCAGTGACAAAAACTCCAGTAGAAATGTTTCTCCTTAATCCAAAAGTGAAGTGGGCTACAGAAAGTAATTCCCACTGTCACCAGAAGTCCTTAGATAAATGGATCTCATTCACTAGTAATCCTGTGAGTAAATTCTAGGCCAGCCAGAGACACATGAGTCCCCTGGGGGGCGAAAAGAAAATCCAGACGATGGTGGCTCATGCCTTTAATCCCATAACATAGAGGGCAGAGGCAGGCAAGTCTCTGAGTTTGAGGCCACCTGGTCTACAAGAGTGAGTTCCAGGATAGCCAGCTCTTACAAAGAGAAACCTTGTCTCGAAAAACTAAAAAGAAAAAAAAATCCTAAGACCTCAATACAGCCATTACATCCACTACTTCAGGCCCATTTCTGCCCTCCGCAGTCCCAATCTCCCTCGCATCCTCTCCATGACAGCTTGCCAAGCTATACTTCATTAATCCTGACCTGCAACCGGTCTGTTCGGCCAGGAGAGCCATAAACTGAAGAGGCCACAAATAACAGACCCCACCCGCCACAGAACCGGCGCTTAGCTAGCCCCTCCCTCGGCAGCAGAGCTAAACCCAAGGCGCATGCACCGCCAGAGCCAGTCGCGCTTCCATGGCGTCACACAAAGCGCATTATCCGAGATATGGTCTCATCCATTGATGACACCTGGAGCAAGTCTGTTTGTGTACTGTGCGCACGTTGTTTCTTGGGCACAAGGGATTTTTCCAGCGGAAAGGTAAATAAGAAAGAGTCCTGGTGGCTGAAAGCTGCTGAACAAAGTGAAGAAAGGGGGAAGAGTGAGTGAGACCTGAAGGAAACGTCATCAAAGCACTCCGGAAGTGTCCCACAATGAAGGGTAAGCGGGATGAGAGACACGAAATTGGGCCGGAATGACAGAATAGAGGGTCTGGAACAAGAAGCTGAATCAGGGATACCTGTCGCAACAGAGTCCCAAGACAGTTTCCAGGGAACTGACTCATAGTACACAAAAGAAATCAATGCGCAGAGTGTGAAGTGGCCGGACACAGTCTCTAAGCTAGGAATAGATGTCAAGATGGAGTGTGTGTGTTCTCCCCAGGGGAGCTAGGGCTGCTCAGGGGAACTAGAAGAGGTGGATCCAAGACCTTGGCAGAACTTAGCCACTACCTGCCCAGATAACTGCTGACAGGACCTGCTCCCCTCTACCACCTGGCTTTTCACCCTTTGTCATGTAAAAACCTTCTTAGGTGCAGTATTACAAACTTAAGGCATTGGTATTTGAGCAGAAAAGAGATGTTCCAGGAAAGGAAGCAAGCACTGGAGCAGTATTAGAGGGAGAGAGGATACTGTAAAGATTAAGCCTCTGATCTGTTGATTTACACTCCTGCCATGTCCTTTTATCAGAGATCAAGTGCCTTGACATATCTCAACTTCAATATTATTTTGTACATAACTAGGAATAATGATGTTTAAAATTGCTTAGAAAGATTAATGAGATTAAAATAAATGTATACACGCACCTACCAGTGTATATATGTGTTGTTTTAAATCAACTACTTGACAAGCAGTGAGTGTACCAGAGCTATTACATGTGTACTGCTGCAGAAAGACTTCCAACTCTGTTGCTAGGCATCTGGGGTAGGTAAAACAAAGTTATTCCTAGGGTTCCAGGCCCTGCACATTAATCTCAATAAACAAACTGGAGTCTCAATCTGCAGTTCAACGGAGAACTAGATTCTGTATGTAAAACTGGTAACTACCTTGGTTTGTTTGCTTGGTCAAACATGTACTCAGGGAAGCACAGAGAACAGAGGTGGGTTTTTGTTTCTTTGTTTGTTATTATTGTTGCTGTTGGGATAAGGTCTGCTATATAGTTCTGACTGAGCTGGAAACAGACTGTAAAGGAGGCTGGCCTCTCCCTCTGAAGTGATGGGATCAACTGTGTGCGCTACCACACTCAGCTCAGAGACTAAATGTATAGAGTGTAGTGTGAGCTACATTTTCTGGTCATTTGCCCTTTCCTACCACATTTACAACTGTACTCTGTCCCCCAATGCCACCGTGATGGTTTCCTCCAAACAAATAAGAAACAGAAGCATGGAGGTTTAGAGAGATTTTGGCATCATGCTGGCCATATTTAGAATTTGCAGAAAGACTGTTGTATTTTGTCTGTCAGGATACATTCCAATTTTATAGATTCTAAACAGCGAAAAATATGCTTTAAATTTCTTGTAGTCAGCAAAATACAGTGTTTCTACCAACCACCCCCTAATCGTTAACATCACCTCAGTTTTAGTGTCTTCATTCCTTAGTGAGCAACTGCCCCAGCATAATTATAACTTGTATTTTAAATCAGAACTACTCTAAATGTGATCCAATGAGGAGTTTTTCTGGACATGCAGAGTCTGGAGTAGGAACTAAAATCCCATGTTTTAATAAGATCCCAGAGGTTCTTAAACACATTAAGCTTTGAGAGGTGCTCTTTTAAACCTCATCCTAAATATTTCTAGGACAAATCTGGCCAGAGGGAAGAGTTAAGAAGTATCTAAGATAGTTGTGGTGGTACATGTCTGTAATCCCAGGAACTAGCACTTAGGAGCCTGAGACAGAAATATTGGAGGTTTAAGGCCATTGTGAGCTACATAGCAAATTCTAAGTCAGCCTAGGATGCAAAGTGAGACTGTGTCTTTAAATAAATATTTAAATAAGGAGCATTCAGTAGGACCAGGGACATGGATCCGTGGTGAAGCATTTGCCTGGCATGCATTAAACTCCACTGAGTTTAATCCCCCAGGACTGCAGAGTAAAACAGAAGTACCATCCAAGAAAGCTTTGCCTTTTCATACTAACTGTTAGGCCCAGATCGTGACCCCAAAGATACCACCAAAGACCTTAGGTACAGAATGCAAAAGCAAGGTTTATTTCTGTTTACAGGCCGCGGGCAGGGAAGCTCGATCCAAAGCACTCATAGTAACCGTGAGGCCAGGAGGAACATGCTTTTTCTTTGTGTGGCTAGCTTTTTAAAGGCAAAATCCACAAGCTCTTCAGTGGGGTTGGGGGAGTTTTGCACGGGTGCAACTCAGATTGGTTTATTTTTATCTCTGTTCTCTTTCAATTGGGTGAGGGTATGTAACCTTTGAATTTACTGGTTGTTGGTTACAATTTATCACTTTGGGGGCAGTCCAGCACAAGTCCCAGGCTTTGTCCTTGAGCCACCATGGGGGCTGGCTGGCCAAGCACGTACTGCACATAACTCTAAGTTGGTGACGGGCCCCAGAGAGTAAACATCTGGCTGAACTTTGAGCAGTCTGAGTACGTGCAGAAAGGGAGCTACTGCAAGGACTATGTCTTTTGTTCATGGCCCTCCCAGAAACTGTTTGCTCAAGTCTCAGGAAACTGAAATTGAGGCCTGATCTCTGAGAGAAGACTGAGCAGCCTGTTATGGCATCTGCTTGGTCCTTTCACTAACCAAGTATTCCGTCTCTAAATAAGTGTAGTTTTGGTCATACTTAGAAGAGCCTTGGATATTACACTCATTCCTAACAGGAAGTAATCTTCTATTTTTGTCTTTCATCCCCAGCTGTGATTTACCATGCCTTTTCTCATAAAGAAGCCAAGGAGCACGATGTACAGGTACAGTCTTTCAAAGGTGGGCTGGGAGCAGTAGACTTGATAGCAAAAATGGTTCAGTGTCTTCTAAGACTGGTCTAGCTGTCCTTTCCCATGGATTACTCTTCACCTTTACAGTCAGCATATTAGGCCCCATCGAGGTCTTTTGTGCTGATGTCTTCTTGTGCCAGACTACTTTCTTAGGGTACCAGAGTCAGCTCTGAGGGACTTGGACTCCTAGATTTCATGTCATCTTCCACTCCAGGGGAATGACAGCCAGAGCCTACCTGAAACCTGACTTGCTCTTGCTTCTGTGTTCAGTGTTCAGGCCATTTCATAAGTGAATGTTAAAAATTCTGTCTGGATGCTTCAGCATGCTTTGTCAGATGGGTGGACATGTCACCTGTGTCTCATAAAGAACACATGCCCTACCAGGCTGTGTGGCGCATGCCTTTAATCCCAGTTCTTGGGAGGCAGAGGCAGGCAGTTCTCTGGGTTTAAAGACAACTAGGGATATACAGAGAAACCCTGTCTCAAAAAGCAAAAGAGAGAGAATATCCTTGAAATCAAGATTTTAAAAGGCCTTGATTTTATTTCCCCATGAAAGAGAGACTACATATGAGTTTAAAAGAACCAAATTGTTCTGATATTGATGATAGATTGTTTAGCCATCCCGACTTTGAACTGCCTCAAAGATGGTGTGTTCTGTCTTTTTACCCCCTGCTTTAGCAGAGAGAGGATATCGGGTTACTGTTGATATATTAACCTAAATAAAGCTAGCAGTTAGCCTCAGACTTGTTTTTACTGTCTGGTTAGTGCAAAAAGAGCCCAGCAAATGGTCCAGCCAAGAGGTAGGTCCTCAGGAAAGAGCACTGTCCGGGTTGCAGCAGATGAAGGCCAAGTGAGATGCCTGCTGCCCAGTGAAGAATAGACTGTTGCTGCCCCAACTTGAGAGGTGGTGACACTACAGTTTCTCAGGACTGGGTGCAACAGTGAAGTGGTTTCACCTGCTCTTCCCTAGGGTATTACAGTCCTGTGGATGAGAGTGAGTAGTGCCCGAGATGCACTTCACGCTTTCTGCCTCAAGGGGGACTGGAGCAGACCTCTCCAACAGCAGCCACATGGAGGCCACAAGGCTGAAAAGCAAGGAAAGGGGACTGTGGTGCTCAGTATCAGATTTCCTCCTCCTTGACCTGCCTGGAACCCCCAGGCAATTTCCCCTAGTTCTGGAATGGCTATTTCCCTAACACCCCCAGCTCCCTTCCACTTCAAGCTAGTCTTGTGGTCATGACTTATTAAATAACCTGTATCATCCATTTCTCAAGCTTCCTTCCCCACAAGGATTAGAGAAGTCTTGTGTTACAAAGGATTTTGAATGCTCAATAGAGTTACCTCAGAGAAACAGGACAGGAAGTCAGTGTTTGACCTGGCTACAGTGTAGGACAGTGTCACAGTTAGCATGTGAGTGTTACTTTTACATCTTGGTAGTTGTCTGTAGCAAACACTTGGAAGACAAGGGATTTGTAGCCTAGATCAGCAAAAATGGTGGCTCTCGGGAACTGGACATGAGGACCCCGGAGTCTGAGAACAGAACAGTAAACCACACCACCATGTTTCCGAGCAGGAGCTGGGAAGCCAGCGGGCTGAGGCCTTTGTGAGGGCCTTCCTGAAGCAGAGCATACTTCACTGGAGCCAGCAAGACTTTTGAGAGCCATCTGCAACATAAGGCTGTGGTCTTGGAATACTTGTCAGAAGCCAAAGCAGCAGAAGAAGAAATCCAAAGTCCTCACTGCCAAACAGAGGAGAGACATGAGGCTCTTTGACATTAACCCAGAGCAACAGAGGTACGCCCATCTTTCCTAAAGGCCTTGCCACTCATCATTGCCTAGTCTTTCTGGTCAGGGTGTGGACTGGAGATTCCAGGGGCTCACTAGGCAGCTCTGCCTCCTTAGTCTCAGGGGCTTCTCTGCCTTCCGTCACAGGAGGCAGCCTCCCCCTACCAATTTCTTTATGTCTTGGCTTGGCTTCTAAAAGTCAGGCATTGGTGAGCCAGAGAACTTTCATCATTTAGTGTCTCTCCTGGGCTCAGTAATAAGTGAGTCTGTTACCCATAGCCACAGACTGTCTTGGCTTTCTTATTAAGTCCTTTATATGGACTTTCCTATAGCTTTTAATATCACTAGACAGAATCACCCACTCAAAGGTTACTGCCAAGGAGAGGTACTGCCTATACTTGTCTGAAGTTTCTGAAAGGAATATATCACTTTCTTATGGGAGGATGTCTCCCTTAAGGCAGTTCTGAGTCTGTGTGTACAGCCACTATTTATAGGCTTTGTATAACACTCCATTGCCACATAGCCTTCCACGTCCCAGAAGGCATGAGAGTGTCACTTTACTCTGAGACTGTCTCCCTGGGGTTCTTGCAGGAAGTTCTTGTTTCAGGTTTGAGCCTGATGTTCTTGACTCTCTGACCTTGGCTTTGTGTGAACGGGCACCAAGACAAATGGTAATAGTCCCAGGGAAAATCTTTTGGTACTCTCCCTTCACTTTCCGGACATTCCCACTACTTTACACGAGGACCTGCTTTGCAAGTCTGCTAAACTTATTCCTGATAATTTAGAATTAACTTTATTATTTGTACAACCACAATAGGCAATCCAAGAAAGGACTTGCCCACTTTATATTACCCATTCATACTGGGTTGCCTGGACCATTAGCAAAAGGAAATGAAGAAATTGATCAATTACTGGTAGGAAATGTATTGGAAGCCTCAGAATTTCACAAGAAACATCATGTTAACCGTCAGAGCTTAAAGAAATGTAGATGAATTTCTACATGGTCTTATTAAATAAAACACAAAGCCAGATATAGGGGTGAAAGCCCGGGAGAGATCAGGGAAATAGGGAAAGTCACAGCTAACCTTACTCACCAACTTGGCAGCTTCCAAATGCTAGTTACTTCCTGTCTACCCACACCTTGCTATTCTGCCATCTGATTTGCTCTCTCCATTAAGCTACATCATTTTCTCATCCTACCCAGCTCTGTCACTTCCTCTCTGTCTGTACAGACCTCCACAGTTAACTAGTTTTGGAATTTATGACGTGTGCCACTACACCTGGCTCTGTTTCCAGTATGGCCTTGAACACACAAAGATCCTGCCTACCAAATGATAGGATTAAAGGCATTGCCTGACTTCTTTGTTACTTAAAATGGCTTGCTATTTCATCCGATCTCCAGGGAAGCTTTATTTATTAAAGCACAAATAAAATATCACCATATTTCAGCACAAATAAAATATCACCACAAAGAAAAAAATTTTCATTACTGGCAACAAGCTAAGGAAATTAGAAAAAAACTGTCCTGCTTGTTCTTTGTATAAGCAAGTTCCTTTACCTGCAGGAACTAATCTTAAAGGTACATACACAAAGAAATGAAATTTGGCAAATGGATGTATTTCATTTAGCAGAATTTGGAAAATTAAAACACATTCATCATATCTTTGATACATACTCTGGATTTTAATTGGCACCTGCATTAAGTTCTGAAAAGGCTGATTCTATAATTACACTTTTATTAGAAACAAAGGCTGTAATGGACATAGTAATACAAAATAAAAATGATAACACCTCAGCATATATCTCCTGCAAAATGACACTTTTTTTTTACAGGTTACAACATAAAACACATTACAGAGATGCTATATAATCCTACTGTACAAGCAATTGTTGAAAGACCTAATAACACTCTAAAGGAGATGCTTGTCAAACAGAAGGATGATATGAGGACCACTAGGGATAGAGTGCACAATGCTTTACTTACCTTAAATTTTTTAATTGCTAATGAAACAGTAACAACAGCTACTGACAGGCATTGGACGATACAAAAACTGCTGTGTACTTAAAGGTTGCCTTTACATCAGTATGGAAAATGGGAAAGGTGTTATGATGGGGTTGAGGTTATGCTTATGTTTCTGGAGGAGATTAGAAGTTGTGGATACCATCAAAATTAATAAAGCTTAGACATGAGCAAGAGAAGTCTCCTGAATGCTTCCTGTTACTGAGATGTATCTGGGAAGGAAAAAACACAGGAATGCCTTTGGAGCAGACAGCTAATCCTCCTACTCGGGGACAGCTTAAGAATTTATATGACAAAGGGGAGGTGGTAATTCCTATGACTCAGAAACCTCTGAATTCTACAAATCTATTACTTTTCATGCTGCCTATGGTAACTTTACAGGTAAAAGGGACTGATCATAGTTACTTGGACTTTACTCCTAATCCTCCATTAATTTAGCAGTAAGGTGGTGAAATATGGATATTCCTGTGGTGGTTAATAAATCTTCTTGGCTATCTGGTCCTTATGATTACTGAGGCCCTACTCAGCCAATGGAGGAGGATAAAGAGATTAAAATTATACTGTGGGAGCATAAGGAATTCCTATTCATATGGGAAATGGAATTCAGTGTCTAAATATAACCTCTCAAGTATGACTATCCACAGTGCTACCTAAGATTATCATAGTAAGTTTTATATATTTCATGCAAATGGTTTTAAAGGACAGGTGATTAATGCTACTAGATACATAAATCTGCCATTCTGTGAGATGAGGGTTACCAACAAGGAATCTGACTGGATACATTGGCAACAACGCAAGATTGAGAAACCTCGAGTGCTAATTAATATGTCCTGTGGAGACATCACTGATTGGAGCCCTTATGGCTCCCCTCAAGGAAAATATTGTCACTTAGAATTAAAATTGAAGTGGTATAGTTTGAGTGGAACTGTAGAAATTAGTTCTTATGTTAATGAACCTATCCAATGGCATGGAATTGGAATGTCAAGTTGTCTCCTGCAATTTGACAATTCAATTTGTACTAACTTGTGAAAGTTATCAAGTGCCTCCCACTCTCTTTTTTAATAAATTTTTTCACTTAAATTTTTTTTTCTTTCATTTTACATGCCAACCTGTTTCCCCTTCCTCCCCTTCTCCTACTTCTCCCCACCTTCCCGCCCCCATCCCACCCTATCTCCTCATAGAGGGTAAGGCCTCCCTTGGGTAATCAACACAGGCTGGCATACCAAGTTGGGGCTGGATCTAGCCCCTCCCCACTGCATAAGGGCTGAGTAAGATATCTCACCACAGGGAATGGGCTCTAAAAGCCAGTTCATGTACCCAGGATAAGTCCTGGTCCCATTGCCAGTGGACACACAAAGACATCAAGCCACACAACTTTCACCCCCATTCAGAGGGCTTAGTGTAGTCCAATGCAGGCTCCCCGGTTGTCAGTCCAGAGTCCATGAGCTCCCACTAGCTTGGGTCAGCTATCTCTGAGATTTTTCCCATCATAATCCTGACCCCCCACCCCCTTGTTTCTATAATCCTTCCTCCCTCTAGTCAACTGAAATCCATGGCCAATTGCTTGGCTATCGGTCTCTGCATCTGCTTCCATCAGTCACTGGATGTAGGTTCAGATGTAGGTTCAATGATGACAGTTAGGGTAGACACCAATCTCAGTGCAGGGGAAAGCTAGTTCAAGCACCCTCTCCACCAATGCTACGAGTCTTAGCTGGGGACAATCTTGTGAGTTTCTGGGGTTTTCCATAGCTGCAGATTTCTCCCCAGCCCCTTCATGGAACTTTCTGTCAAGATATCTCTTTCATTGCTCTCCCTCCCTATCTCTCCCCAAACTCGGCCATCTCAAGTACTCATGTTCCCACCTTCCATCCCCTCCCTCTATTTCCCACTCCCAGTTTACCCAGGAGATCTTGACTCTTTCCCATTCCTGGGGCAATCCACATGTGTCCCTCTTGGTGTCCTCCTCTTTACATAGCTTCTCTAGGGTTGTGGATTGTAGCCAGGTTATCCTTTGCTTTGCATCTAATATTCACTTATGAGTGAGATATTACTGTGTTGGTCTTTCTGGGTCTGGGTTACCTCACTCAGGATTATTTTTTCATGTTCAATCCATTTGCCTACAAATTTCATGATGACTTTTTTTTTTGGCCACTGTGTAATACTCCATTGTGTAAATGTACCATGTTTTCTTTATCCATTCTTCAGTTGAAGGGCATCTAGGTTGTTTCCGGGTTCTAGCTATTAGAAATAATGCTGCTATGAACATAGTGGAACAAATGTCCTTGTGGTGTGGTTGAACATCTTTCTGGGTATATGCCCAGAAGTGGTATTGCTGGATCTTGAAGTAGGTTGATTCCCAATTTTCTGAGATACTGCCATACTGATTTCCAGAGTGGCTGTACAAGTTTGCATTCCCACCAGCATTGGAGGAGTGCTCCCCTTTCTCCACATCCTCTCCAACACAAGCTGTCATCATTGTTTTTTATCTTAACCATTGTGAGAGGTGTAAGATGGTATCTCAGAGTTGTTTTAATTTGCATTTCCCTGATGGTTAAGCATGTTGAACATTTCCTTAAATGTCTTTTGGCCATTTGAGATTCTTCTCTTGAGAATTCCCTGTTAGCTCTGTAGCCCAGTTTTTTTTTTATTGGATTGTTTGATATTTTGCTGTCTAGTTTCTTGAATTCTTTATATGTTTTGGAAATCAGCTCTCTGTCAGATGTGGGGTTGGTAAAGATCTTTTTCCATTCTGTATGCTGCCTTTTGTCTTATTGACAGTGTCCTTTACATTAAAGAAACTTCTCAGTTTGAGTAGGTTCCATTTATTAATATTTGCACTCAGTGTCTATGCTACTGGTGTTATATTTAGGAAGTGGTCTCCTGTGCCAATGCATTCAAGACTATTTCCTACTTTCTCTTCTATCAGGTTCAGTGTAACTGGATTTATTAATTCCCTTGGATTTGAGTTTTGTACATGGTAATAGATATGGATCTATTTGCATTCTTCTATATGTAGATACCCAGTTATGCCAGCAGCATTTGTTGAAGACACTTTCTTTTTTTTTGCACTGTATAATTTTGGCTTCTTTGACAAAATTGAGGTGTTCACAGGTGTGTGGATTAATGTCAGGGTCTTCAATTTGATTCCATTGATCAACGTGTCTGTTTTTGTGCAAATATCAAGCTGTCTTTATTATTATAACTATATAGTAGAGCTTGAAGTCAGAGATGGTGATGCCTCTGGAAGTTCCTTTATTGTATAGGATTGTTTTGGCTATCCTGGGTTTTTTGCTTTTCCATGTGATGTTGAGTATTGTTGTTTTAAGGTCTGTGAAGAATTGCATTGGGATTTTGATGGGGATTGCACTGAATCTATAGATTGCTTTTGGTAAGATTGTCACTTTTACTATGTTGATCCTACATATGCCATAACATGGGGGATCTTTCCATTTTCTGATACCTTCTTCAGTTTCTTTCTTCGAAGACTTAAAGTTCTTGTCATACAGGTCTTTCATTTGTTTGCTTAGATATTTTATGTTATTTGTGGCTATTGTAAAGGGTGATGTTTCTCTGATTTCTTTCTCAGCCCATTTAACATTTGTATATAGGAGGGCTACTGATTTTTTGGGGTTAATCTTATATCCTGCCACATTACTGGCTGTTTATCAGCTGCATACTATTATATCATCTGCAGATAGTGGAAGTTTGACTTCTTTTCCAATTTGTATCCTCTTGATCTCCTTTTGGCGTCTTATTGTTCTAGCTAGAACTTCAAGTGCTATATTGAATAGATATGGGAAGAGTGGACATCCTTGTCTTATTCCTGATTTTAGTGGAATTGCTCTGAATTTCTCACCATTTAGTTTGATGTTGGCTGTTGACTTGCTGTATATTGCCTTTATTATGTTTAGGTATGTTCCTTATATCTCTGATCTCTCCAAGACCTTTATTATGAAGAGGTGTTGGATTTTGTCAAAGACTTTTTTTAGCATCTAATGAGATGATGATGTGTTTTTTTTCCTTTCAGTTTGTTTATATGGTATATTACATTGACAGATTTTCATATGTTGAACCATCCCTGCATCTTGGGGATAAAGCCTACTTGATCATGATGGATGATTTTTTGATGTGTTCTTGGATTTGGTTTGCTAATATTTTATTGGGAATTTTTGCATCAATGTTCATGAGGGAGATTGGTCTGTAATTCTCTTTCCTAGTTGTGTGGTTTGGGTATGAGGGTAACTGTAGCTTCGTAAAAAGAGTTTGGCAATATTCCTTCTGTTTCTATCATTTGGAACAGTTTTAGGAGTATTGATATCAGCTCTTTTTGAATTCTGGTAGAGTTCTGTGCTGAAACCATCTTGCCTTGGGCTTTTTTTGGTTGGGAGATTTTGATGGCTGCTTCTATTTCCTTAGGGGTTATAGGTCTATTTAAATTGTTTATCTGATCTTGTTTTAATTTTGATATATGGTACCTGTCCAAAAAATTGTCCATTTCTTTTACATTTTCCAATTTTTGGAGTACAGGTTTTCAAAGTATAATCTAATGATTCTCTTGATTTCTTCAGCATCTCTTATTATGTCCCCCTTTTCATTTCTAATTTTGTTAATTTGGATATTCTCTCTCTGCTTTTTGGTTAGTTTGGATAAGGGTTTGTCTATCTTGTGGATTTTCTCAAAGAACTAACTTTTTGTTTAATTGATTCTTTATCTTATTCTCTTTGTTTCTATTGTATTGATTTCAGCCCTCAGTTTGATTATTTCTTGTCATCTACTCCTCCTGGGTGAGTTTGTTTCTTTTTGTTCTAGAGCTTTCAGGTGTGCTGTTAAGTCACTAGTGTGAGATTTCTCCAGCTTCTTTATGTGGGCATTTAGTGTTACGAATTTTCCTCTTAGCACTGCTTTCATAGTGTCCCATAAGTTTGGGTGTGTTGTGCATTCATTTTCATTGAATTTATGGAAGTCTTTAATTTCTTTCTTTCTTTCTTCCTTGACCCATTGGTGATTCAGTTGAGCATTGTTCAGTTTCCATGAGTTTGTAGCTTTCTGCATTTTGTATTGTTGTTGATTTCTAACTTTAAGCCGTGGTGGTCTGATAAGATACAGGGGGTTTCTCCAATGTTTTTGTATCTGTTGAAATTTGTTTTGTTACCAAGTATGTTGTCAATTTTGGAGAAGGTTCCATGGAGTGCTTAAAAGAATGTATATTCTTTTGTGTTTGGGTGAAATGTTCTATAGATGTCCATTATGTTCATTTGTGTCATAACATCTATTAGTTTTTTTATTTCTCTATTAAATTTCTGTATGGCCGACCTGTCCAGTGGTGAGAGTAGGGTGTTGAAGTCTCCCACTATTAGGGTGTGGTGTTTGATGTGTGATTTGAGCTTTAGTGCTGTGGGATGCTCTGTAGGCTATGGATGTGTTGCTCTGATTGGTTGATAAATAAAATGCTGATTGACCAGTAGCCAGGCAGGAAGTATAGGCAGGATAAACAGACAACGAGAGTTGTGAGAAGTGGAAGGCTGAGTCAGGAGACACTGCTAGCCGCTAGCAGAAGAAGCAACATGTAAAGATACTGGTAAGTCATGAGCCATGTGGCAAGGTATAGATTAATAGAAATGGGTTAATAAGATATAAGAACTAGATAGCAAGAAACCTGCCATGGCCATACACAGTTTATAAGTAATATAAGTCTATGTGTGTTTATTTGGGTCTGAGTGGCTCCGGGTCCAGGTGGGACTGGAGATAACTCCAGCTGCACTTTAGTAATGTTTCTTTTACAAATGTAGGTGCCCTTGTAATAGGGGCATAAATGTTCAAAATTGAGACTTCATCTTAATGGATTTTTCCTGTGATGAATATGAAATGCCCTTTTTCATCTGTTTTGTTTGATTTTCGTTTGAAGTCTGTTGTGTTAGATATTAGGATAACTACACCCACTTGTTCCTTAGGTCCATTTGATTGGATATTTTTTCCTAGCCTTCTTTTACTCTGAGGTAGTGTCTGTCTTTGAGGTTGAGGTATGTTTCTTGTATGCAGCAGGAAGATGGATCCTGTTTTTGTATCCATTCTGTCAGCCTTTGTCTTTTTACAGGTGAATTGAATCCATTGATATTAAGGGATATTAATGACCAGTGACTGTTAATTCCTGTTTTTTTGTTTGTTGTTTGTTTTGGTGGTGGTAGTGTGTGTGTTTCCCTTCTTTGGGATTTGCTGATGTAACTTTATCTATTGCCAGTGTTTTGTTAGTTGCAGTAACTGCCCTGGGTTGGAGTTTTCCTTCTAGTACTTTCTGTGGGGCTGGATTTGTGGATATGTAATGTTTAAATCTGGTTTTATCATGGAATATCTTGTTTTCTCCATCTACAGTGATTGAAAGCTTTGCTGGGTATAATAGTCTGGGCTGAAATCTGTGCTCTCTTAGTATCTGCATAACATCTGTCCAGGACCTTCTGGCTTCCAGAGTTTCCATTGAGATCTCAGGTATAATTCTGATAAGTCTGCCTTTATATGTTATTTGACCTTTTTCCTTTGTTGCTCTTAATATTCTTTTTTTATTCTGTATGTATAGTGTTTTGACTATTATGTGATGAGAGGACTTTTTTGTGGTCCAGTTTATTAGGTGTTCTATATGCTTCTTGTACCTTCATAGGCATGTCTGTCTTTAGGTTGGGAAAGCTTTTTTTCTATAATTTTGTTGAATATATTTTCTGTACCTTTGAGCTGGAATTCTTCTCCTTCTTCTATCCCTATTATTTTTAAATTTGGTCTTTTCATGGTGTCCTAGATTTCCTGGTTGTTTTGTGTTAAAAATTTGCTGGATTTCAACATTTTCTTTGACCGATGAATCTATTTCCTCTATAGTATCCTCAATCTGATATTCTCTCTTCCATTACTTTTATTCTGTTGGTAATGCTTGCCTCTGTAGTTTCTGTTCATTTATTCAGATTTTCCTTTTTCTGAATTCCCTAAGTTTGAGTTTCTTTATTGCCTCTATTTCAGTTTTCAAGTCTTGAACTGTTTCCTTCACTTGTTTGGTTGTTATTTCTTGGGTCTATTGATTTTAAGAGATTTATTGATTTCCTCCAACTTTTTGTTTGTCTTTTCCTCCATTTCTTTAAGGGAATTTTTCATTTCCTCTTTTATGTCCTCTATCATCTTTATAAAGTTGTTTTTAAGGTCATTTTCTTCTGGAACATCTGCTTTGGGATGTTCAGGTTTGGCTGTTGTAGGATTACTAGGTTTTGATGGGACTGCAATGCTCTCTATGTTGTTTAATGTGTTCTTACACTGCAGTCTACCCATTTCTTCCTTTAATATAAACAGGTGGAGCTCCAGATCACTCTTCTTCCAATTGGTGCAGGTGGACACTCTGGGTCCTGTGGTTGCTCTTCTTCTCAATTGGTCCAGGATAAGGCATATGGGTCAGGTGGTCACTGGTGCCTAACAGGATGGTTGGCCAGAGGTGGGGGTAGGAGGAGGCTGATGCCCAGTCTCTGGAGCTGCACTGGTGCGAGGAGTGGCACTGAATGTGCCTTCAGGGCCTAGGGGGCTAGTGAACTGGGCTGAGCAGTCTGGAGACTGGGGCCTCACCTGTTCCCAATTGGTGCAGGGTGGGCGTACAGGCCTGGTCACCTCCCATCCTCTTAAAGTATGGGAAGAAAAGTTACACATTAAGGATGGTAAGTATGCTTTGTCTTTTAGACTGATTGAAAGCCATCCTTTTATGGCTTGTGTACCATTATCTTACTAGCTACTAAATGGGCCTGTACAATTGTGCCGTAATAATTATTGCATCACTTGTGAATGCTGTACCCTTCATACCTGTGTTAATTCTAGTATGTCTTTAAACTTACTATTTCAAAGTTTATATATTCTTAGAGCAAGGGCAACAATCTGGATACCAGTGAAGTTGTCGATGTCATGTCAAGGCACACACATTTGATCAACCTGGTACAGAAGCTAGCTGAAAGAATATTAAGAAGAATACATCCAATGGTTGGATTGATTTTTGCAGTTATTATGAAAATTATTGCATTGACTGCTACTGGTGCAACAGCCAGAGTGGTGCTTCATAAAGAAATTCCAACTACTGGGTTTGTTAGAAACTGGCATAAGCATTCTACAGAACTTTGGACTGAACAAAATAAAATAGATAATGAGATAGGTAATGAATTAGCTGATTTGAGACAAGCTGGTATATTGTTGAGAGATCAGTTAGAACTATCAAAGGAGCAAATAAAGTTAAAATGTGATTGGAATGTTATTGTATTACTCCTTTAAAGTTTAATGAAAGCAAGTGTGGTTGGGAAAAGATTAAGATGCATTTGATGGGTCACCCTAACTCTTCTCAAATGATTTATGATTTACAGCAAGAAAGTAAGAATTTTTTTAAAGTTACCTGATATGACAAGAATGGATGTTATGGAAAGCCTTGCAGATACTATAACCTCATTCAACCCTGTACATCACTTTAATAGATTTCTTGTTTGAGCAAGTGTTACTCTTTTGCTAGCAACAGTAACCTTATTGGCTTTAAGATGTGTTTTGATTTACTTATATAAGATTGTAAAACAGAAAGATAGAGAAAAGGCTGTATTTGCTGTGAAGCTACATAACCTCCAAAATAATTAATTGTTGCATGTAAAAAGGGGCATATGTTGGGAGAATTTCTGCAGAACTGCAGCTGGTTTGATTCCTGAGTGTTAGCACCTAGCTTTGATCTGCCTTTTGTGATTGCTACCTCCTGTCTCCATTATCTCCTGTTTGAAGTCTTATCTGAGTGTTCGCTAGGAGTTCAAAGCCTATGAAAACTTGGTTTAGGGACAACCCAGAAAACTGTGGTATTCCTTTACTGAGAATTTGCATTTGGCATTGTCTCATTGAGGGGCTTAGATAAGAGGTATATGGAATTGACTTGCTAAAGTTGTGAATTGCATAACAATAAAAGGGTCCTTTGCTTATCTACAGTGTTTCAGTCCATAGAGACGGACGCCCTCTGAAGGTGATAAAGTCTAAAATCATTCTTAGAGTGCTCTGTGCCTTCTTTCTTTGACCCCCCATGAACACACATCCAATATACCACAGTTTCTCTTGGGCAAAGGACATTGAGTGAACAGCACCTGGATTGTTACGGCTGATGTTATATCTCCACCTTAAGATCCTATTCCTAGTCTGAGCCAGGGGTTCCACCATCACATCTACAACTGGCCAGCATGAAGAGAATCAAAGCAAAGGGCTCCCTCTTCCCTTCTCAAAAGCAGAAATTTAGCCTTGAGAAGGTTCTGCCAGGGAAGAAATTGAGGTTCAAGGAGGGGAATGCACTCAGCTTTGGCCACATTGTCATTGGGGATCCTAGGGCTTACATGAAGTCTCAAGTACTCCCTCATGCTCATTCTCAGCCCTGAGCCCAGCTGTCTTCCTGAACACTGGAAATCCCAAGCTCATGTTTCTGACTTTGTACCTGTTCCTGACTTATGACAGATACAGTCTCTTCCTCCCTCTGCATGAACTCTGGAAGCAGTACATCTGTGATCTATGCAGTGAGCTCAAGCCAGACACATGAGTTTTATTTCTGAAGCCTGCCATGGGATTAGACCCTCAAGTCTTGAGAGCACTAGAGATGCAGCCTGAGAAACCATCTGGCTGTGGGTGTTTGTGATCCTGTTTGCTTTGTTACCAACACGTCTTTGAGGGCTCTTTTCACCACCTAGGCAGCTGCAGATGATTCAGGCCAAGCACGTAAAGGCAAATCTTCATGGTGCTATTATCTCAGGTGATTTCTATGAGAGCACATGTTCATCTGGGGACTGTTACTCAGTGGCAGTATTCTGCTTGTCATCTGTCACTTGGTGTCCCTGAGGTACAAACAGTGAAGTTACAAACAGTGAAGATCTAAGATGGTTGTGACCTGAGCCATCCTGAAACCTTGTTAAACACACTAAGTGCTCTCTGCATGTCATTGGCTCACACTGTTGGAACCTAGCCTCTATCTGAGACTCTTGGGGGCAGATTCTCTCTCATCATGGTTTCCAGGGTGCCATCACCAGTGCAGATCTTTCCTGTCATTGTCAGACTCATTTACCTCATTGCACCCAACAGATACCTGGACATCCAGGAGGTACCTCAAACTCCCTATCTAACACAGAACCCTTGGTCTCCATTTAGATCAGCTCTCTCTGACCTGAATTCCTCATCTCCGAAAATGACACCTCTCTGTATACAATTTCTGCAGCCTAGAATCCTAGAATCACACACATCACCTCTTTCCTAATCCTCCACCTCAAGTCAATTAACACCTTGTTTTTGAATCTAACTTACCTCCAGCTCCCTCAAGTTGGTATAGAAGCTTTCCCTCCCCCTCCCCCAGCTCACATACTGCTTTTTTTTCCACATACACACCACATTAAATTCCCAAAATGAAGGCTGTTATCAGACATCAGACTACCAACTGCCATTTGCCTCTTCTTTAGCAGCTTCCCATCCAGTCAGAGTAAAAATTTTCAGTGTCCGTGGCTGGCCTCTGTGTGACTTGCACATCAGGTGCCTTTGCTTAGGTCCTTCTCTTAATAAGGGTACTCTGCAGGTTTGTGTATTGATTCTTGCTGTAACTTAGGTCACCTTTCTGATGTCACTTCCTGAGAGTCTACCACTCCTAAAGTTTTCCCCTCCACTCAAATTATTCTGTTACTATTTTCCTTACAGCCATTATCAGTATCAAGAAAAAGAATTGCCCAGGTGTTGTTATGCACTGTCCTTCATGAGAACTTCAGCTCCACAGGAGCAGGATAGAGGTCATATCATTCAGTGTCCTACTTCAGCACCCACTTAGCACACTAGGCACATAGTTTGCTCCAAATGTTTACTACATGGAAGTGGGCAGGGGCCTGTCTGTGAGGGGGCTCACCCCTTAGTGCTGGGCAGCTCTATAAAAGAACTACATTCCAGGAACAGTTCAAGAGGCCCAAAAATGAATGATGGGTGTCCTACCAATGGCAATTGCTCCACCAAGGCAACAAGACTGGGCTTTGTTGGTTCTGTGTATGACCTGTTGGCTCCAGAACCCTGGCTAAAGCCCACAGGACACTTAAGAACAGCCCGGAGATTGCAAAGCCCAGGGCAAGGAGTTGGCGTGCCTTGGCTCTTGCTGGCTTGATCATTGCCAGGCTACAAAGGCACTATCCTCTGGAGACTCTCTTCCTCAGCTGTGAAGGACCAGGCTACCAGTCCCTAAGGCCAGGCTGTGACTGCCGGAACTACCCAGGCCTTACCCTCATTTTTTTTCTCCTTTACAGTCATAAAATCCAAGTGACCCTCTTATTGTGGGGGGGTCACAGGAATCCTTCTGCAGGAGACAAGGCATGTCTTCAAGACCATCACCAAAGAAGACAACCTGAAAGGGACCAGTCAATTCCCAGTTAGCCACAGACTTTTTTTATGCAGAAACAAAGAGGTATTATATGGCCTTAAGAAATTATTATTTCTATATAAATCATTCAGGATTATAATCTGGTTGTATGCAAAGATTAGAACTACAGGGAATTAAGAATGGTAATAGATGAAAATGTCACTGCCCTAGAAAAATCTGTTAGCTAATAGTTCTTAGTTGCCAATACACTTGAGCCCCAGGACAGATAGGACTCATGATTGAGTCCTGTCATGGGTACTTGTGAAGCGGGGGCTATGGGACAGTTGCCATGACAAGCTTAATAAAAACCAGCTAAGAAGTAGGCCTGAGTTAACTGGCAGGCATCACCTGGATCCAGGAAAAGCTATAAGCTGACCCCACCCAGAGAGGTCTAGCAACTAAGGGGAAATACCTCAAAACAACCTCATTACTATAAGAAGGGAGGCACGATAAAAAGAATGCCCATGTGTCTGAGGCCAGCGTGAGATACATCGTGAGCTTCTGAAAAACGGGCTACAGAGACTTGCCTATCTCAGGAACACAAAAGACAAGAAGGAGAGAAAACATCCAGAGGTAGACAAGTCTGGGCAGCAAATAGCAACAAGTTTGAAAGAGGTAACATGTGCAGCAAGGCTCACCATCAGCCCCTCAAGTGCTTGCTTCTACCAGCAGCATCCAATTACAAGCATCTTCGCGATGAACAGAAGACCACTGCTTCTGCAAGTTCATCATGATACTGCCCACCACTTTAAGGATACAGAGCCATGCTGGCCCAAGAATCAAACCCTACCAAAAAGGGATGAAAAGCAGGGAAGGGAGATATGAGTCCTGCCTGGGGAAACACAGACTAAGGAAGGACTCTAGGAGAAGACACCAAAAGAAAAGATTCTTGGAGTTCATCATCCAGGTGAACGCATGACACTCAGCCCTGTCTTTCAAAACAGTCACAAAGGAGCCCTTTGATCTCTTCCTTGGATCATGGACAGATGCAGACAGCTCATAAAAAAAGACCAACTGAAATGGTTTCTCATCCAAGTTTCCTCCACCTAGGTGTTCCTCTCCTTCCTGTCCAAGGTACTGACTCTATATACAGTGAATGCTGATAGGACACTTTCAGCTGGAAGATGACACCTCATAGGATCACTAGATACAGTTTATTATAAGTAGCAATGCCAATACCCTGGACAGACCTCATGGGAAGGGGTACTTTCATACCAGTATTGCCTCCATTCACTAGTCCACACCTCAGCTTCCATGACTACTGTTGGTCTCCTGGCATCCTCTCCAACCAATTCCAACTTTTAGCTCAGAATCCAACCTTCCCATTGGCTGCTGCCCCATTTATGACATCATTTCCCCTCCAACCCCATTTATGACATCATTTCCCCTCCAACCCCACCACCACCTGGTACTTCTTGGGATTTCCATGGTGATGCCTGTAAACAAATTTGGATCATCACAGGTCACCTGTGCCCAGTCACCAGTAAGTGCTGTCTGATACCGGACACACTTGCCACTCAGGTCAGCTGATCAGACAAGAATAACCAATTCTCTTGCTCCATTGTACTGTGGATTGCTGATACTCTCTCTCCAACCATGGCAGGTAAGGAAAGAAACTTTAACACACTTCTTTTGATCACTTCTCCCTTATTTTTAACTATGCTTTTAAATCTTTGTTTAATGGGGATTCTATTGATGTTGATATCTCCAGTTGATTGTTATATTTAGATTTTTTTCTTAGCAGCGGTTAGAAAATATGGAAATAAAAGAAGACAAGTGGAAGCGATGACTCTGGAGGTAGTTTGAAACTTAATGTTTCAGAGAACCACAGATTTTAAATAAAAAGGTACAAGACATCATATCCCAAGCCATTTTTAGACACCACACTGTTGAGATCAGTCTAGGTAAAGGTTCCCTGTCAAATATAGGAAACCATATCCTCTTCTGATCCCTGGCTCTTAAAATCTGTCCAGCCCATCTTCCACAGCATTTCCTACATCTTATGAGCACTGGTTGTGTTGGATCTTATCAGCTGAGGCTGGGTACTCCATAGTGAGTAGTTCTCTGGACAAGAAGTGACACACCAATGTGTAGGGAAATTCTCCCAATAATTTCCAACTAAACAGTAACAAGAAATTAACAGTTACTGAGGAAGTATTCACTTAAGAATCAATTTAACCAGTTATTAAATTAAGAAACAATCTTATTCAGAGATGAACCCTGTACTACATTAGTAATCCCAAGATGTCACACAAAACACAGGGAAGCCTCAACTTGATATGCTAGATTTTGCTGACTCCCCAAGGGAGGCTTTATTTAACCTCTCTGAAGTCAGCAGAGCCCAGCACACTGAGCCTAGGCAGGTCCAAGCCCCTCCTCACTGCACCAAGGTTGTTTAACCTCTCTGAAGTGTGGATGGGAGTGGGGGAGTAAGTAGCAGGAAGAGGGTATGGAGGTTAACTGTGGTTGGTATGTAAAATGAAATTAAAATAAAAAAGAAAGCTCAGAGTAGAGATAAGCTTGGTGGACATGGCAAGTACCTATGATCCAGCACTCTGGATGCAGAGTCAGGCCTACCTGTGTGATTTCAAGGCCAGACTGATCTAGATAGAATCTATATCTTCCTTGAGTAGGGATAAGTAGAGTAAGATATGCACAGAACAGAACAAAGCACAGGCATGAGAAGCTGTCTAAGGTTCTCCTACTTTAAACACTTCTGTTCTGGGACACATGTGTGAGGCAGTGCCACAGCAGGTACAAGAACAAGACAATGTAGGGCAAAGAAGGGTGTTGTCTAGGTCAGAGCAAGCATCAACATGGATCAACTAGGAAGTGCATGCCCACACAGGAATAACAGGCAGTTCATCCAATGAGAGCCATCCTATCCCATACCAAGAATCATTCTGAACCATATTGTTTGGAATATGTGAGGGAACATAGGCTTTAGACTCTCCCAGACACTATAAATTGTAGATAAGACTGCTTGTGAGTGTTACAGCTCTGGAGGGGAAAGTACCCTGACTTGTCCAGAAATCAGGCTATACCTGGAGCTGCAATAGGACAGTTCTGGAGGGTGAATCTGTAATAGGAAAGCTCTGAAGGCTGGAGCCACAATAGGACAGCTCAGCTCTGGAGGGAAAGGTATCCTGATTTGTCAGGAAGCCAAGCTATACCTAGAGCTGCTATAGGACAGCTCTGGTGGGAGAGGTATCATGACTTGTCAGTAAGTCAGGAGATAACTGAAGATGGGGGTGGGATGGGACATGGTCTCCCTGCAGGATATAGCAATCCTGCTCCTCTCCCAGTGAGAGCCTTCACAGATGAGCCTTGCTCTGCCTTCACTTAAGAGCTCTGCTTCTTCTCTCTGGCCCAAGATGTTGCTTCTTCTGCTTCACTCTGCTAAAGGGGAAACCCCTGTAGAAATGTAGCAATCTCCTCTGGCTCCCATGAAAAATTGTTACTTTTTTCTGCTCAGTGTTGCTCAACCCACCTAAGGGAATGTCTCAGCAAGGATTTTTTTGGCTCAGTCCCCCTAAGGAATGTCTTGGCAAGGTTCTTCTGTTCTGTGCAGGCTAATGAAGATCTTTACCCAAGACTCTTTTAAGAAAGTGATTTATTTTGGAATGAGGTTTTTCCAGGAGAATGGCTGCCTCTGCCAAGGTGGGAAAGAACAACTCACAACTAAACAGGCAGAAGAGCTTTTTAGGGGAAGAATTTTTCCAAAGATATTTTCTGTTCAAAGATGGATTTGTTTTCCTGCTCAAGGATTAGTTGGTTTCATTGGTCAGGAACAGAGTTGGCTTTCATTTCAGGGCCAGGGCATATTTCTTTCACTGGCAGAGCTGGCTCTGGTTTCAGGGCCAAACTGTGTTTTGTTCATTACTTGTTTTTTTCATTTTTCTTTATTATGAAATTTTCTACTCATTCTACATACCACTCTCAGATTCCCAGCTCCTCCCTCCTCCCACCCTCCAGCCCTCCCTCCCAAGCCACCCCATATCGCCACACCCCCCAAATCAAGGTTGCCCACGGGGAGTCAGCAGAGCCCGGCACACTGAGCCTAGGCAGGTCCAAGCCCCTCCCCACTGCACCAAGGTTGTGCAAGGCATCACACCAGTCACCAGGCTCCCAAAAGCCTCCCCATGTACCTGGACAGATCCCGATCCCCCTGCCTGGGTGCCCCCCAAACAGTTCGAGCCAAACAACCGTCTTCCATATCCAGAGGGCCTAGTCCAGTCCCATGGGGGCACCACAGCCACTAGTCCACAGTTCATGGGCTTCCACTAGTGTGGCCAGTCATCTCTGCATGTCCTCTCATCATGATCTCGATGTCCCTCACCTGCAGAATCCCTCCTCTCTCTCTCTCATTGATTGGATTCCCAGAGCTCAATCTGGTGCCTGGCTGTTGATCTCTGCATCTGCCTTCATCAGTCACTGGACAAAGGCTCTGTGATGACAGTTAGGGTATTCACTAGACTTGTCACCAGAGTAGACCAGTCCAGGCACCCTCTAGACCACTGCCAGCATTCCAAGGTGGGGTCATCCTAGTGGATTCCTGAAAGCCTCCCTGGCACCCTACCTCTTCCTATTCCTATGATGTCCTCATCTGTCATGATCTCTCTCTCCCTGCCCTCCCACTCTGTCCCTGTTCCAGCTCGACCCTCCCATTTCCCTATGTTCCCGTGCTGCACTCCTCGTCCTCTGCCACCACCCCCACTCCCAGTCTGCTCATGTAGATCTCATCCACTTCTCCTTCACTGGGCCATCCATGTGTCCCTGCTAGAGTCTTTCCCTGTTAGCTAGCCTCTCTGGAGCTATGGGTTGGAGTCTGGCCATCCCTTCCCTCACATCTAGTATCCACTAATGAGTGAGTACATACTATGTTTGTCCTTCTGAGTCTGGGTTACCTCACTCAAGATGATATTTTCCAGATCCATCCATTTGCCTGCGAATTTCAAGATATCATTTTTTTTAACTTCTGAATAGTACTCCATTGTGTATACGTGCCATATTTTCTTTATCCATTCTTCAGTTGAGGGGCATCTAGGTTGTTTCCAGGTTCTTGCTATTACAAATAATACTGATATGAACATAGTTGGGCATGTGTCCTTGTGGTAAGATTGGGCATTCCTTGGGTATATGCCCAAGAGTAGTATAACTGGGCCTTGAGGAAGACTTATTCCCAAATTTCTGAGAAACCACCATACTGATTTCCAGAGCGGCTGTACCAGTTTGCATTCCCACCAACAGTGGAGGAGTATTCCCCTTGCTCCACATTCTCTCCAACATAAGCTGTCTTCAGTGTTTTTTATCTTAGCCATTCTGACAGGTGTGAAATGGTATCTCAGAGTTGTTTTGATTTGCACTTCCCTGATTACTAAGGATGTTGAGCAATTCTTTAAATGCCTTTCAGCCATTTGAGATTCTTCTGTTGAGAATTATCTGTTAAGCTCTGTAGCCCATTTTTTAATTGGATTGTTCAGTATTTTGATGTCTAGCTTTTTGAGTTCTTTATATATTTTGGAGATCAGCCCTTTGTCAGATGTGGGGTTGGTGAAGATCTTTTCCCATTCTGTAGGCTGTCATTTTGTCTTATTGACCATGTCCTTTGCTCTACAAAAGCTTCTCAGTTTGAAGAGGTCCCATTTATTTATTGTTGCTCTCAGAGTCTGTGCTACTGGTGTTATATTTAGGAAGTCATCTCCTGTGCTGATGCATTCAAGACTACTTCCTACTTTCTCTTCTATCAAGTTCAGTGTAACCAGATTTATGTTGAGGTCTTTGATCCACCTGGACTTAAGTTTTGTACATGGTGACAGATATGGATCTATTTACAGCCTTCTACACATTGATATCCAGTTATGCCAGCACCATTTGTTGAAGATGTTTTCTTTTTTCCATAGTACTACTTTTTTTGCTTCTTTGTTCGTATGTTCATAGGTATATGGATTAATGTCAGGGTCTTCAATTTGATTCCATTGCTCCATGTGTTTGTTTTATGCCAGTACCAAGCTGTTTTTTTTTATTGTAGCTCTATAGAGCTTGAGGTCAGGGATCATGATGCCTCCAGAGGTTGCTTTATTTTACAAGATTCTTTTAGCTATCCTAGGTTTTTTGGTTTTCCATATAAAGTTAAGTATTTTTCTTTCCAAGTCTGTGAAGAATTGTTTTGGGATTTTGATGGGGATTGAATTGAATCTATAGATTGCTTTTGGTAAGATTGCCATTTTTACTATGTTAATTCTACCTATCCATGAGCATGGGAGATCTTTCCATTTTCTGATATCTTCTTCAATTTCTTTTTCAGAGACTGAAAGTGCTTATCATACAGGTCTTTCACTTGCTTAGTCAGAGTTACCCCAAGGTATTTTATATCATTTGTGGCTATTATTTTAAAGAGTGATGTTTCTCTGATTGCTTTCTCAGCCCATTTATCATTTGTATATAGGAGGGCTACTGATTTTACTGAGTTAATCTTGTATCCTGCCACATTACTGAAGAAGTTTATCAGCTGTAGGAGTTCCCTGGTAGAATTTTTGGGGTCACTTATGTATACTATCATACTATCTGCAAATAGTGAAAGTTTGACTTCTTTCTTTCCAACTTGTATCCCCTTGATCTCCTTTTGTTGTCTAATTGCTCTAGCTAGAACTTCAAGTACTATGTTGAATAATTATGGAGAGATTGGTAGCCTTGTCTTGTTCCTGATTTTAGTGGAATTGCTTTGTGTTTCTCTCCATTTAATTTGATGTTGGCTATTGTCTTCCTGTAAATTGCCTTTATTATGTTTAGGCATGTTCCTTGTATTCCTGATCTCTCTAGAACCTTTATCATGAGGGGTGTTGGATTATGTCAGTCTTTTTCAGCATCTAATGAGATGATCATGTATTTTTTTATTTCAGTTTTTTTTTTTAATGTGGTGTATTACATTGACAGATTTTCATATGTTGAACCATCCTGCATTCCCTGGGATGAAGCCTACTTGGTCATGGTGGATAATTTTTTTATGTGTTCCTGGATTCGGTTAGTCAGTATTTTATTGAGTATTTTTGCATCAATGTTAATGAGAGAGACTGTTCTGTAATTCTCTTTCTTTGTTGCATCTTTGTGTGGTTTGGGTGTGAGGGTAACTGTAGCCTCATAAAAAGAGTTTGGTAATGTTCCTTCTATCTGTATTGTGTGGAAAAATTTGAAGAGTATTGGTATTAGATCTTCTTTGAAAATTTGGTAGAATTCTGAGCTAAAACCATCTGGTCTGGGCTTTTTTTGGTTGGGAGACTTTTAATGATCATTTCTATTTCCTTAGGGGTTATTGGTCTATTTAAATAGTTTATCTGGTCTTGACTAACTTTGGTATGTGGTACCTATCCAGAAAATCATCCATTTCTTTCAGATTTTCCAATTTTGTGGAGTACAGGTTTTTGAAGCATGACCTGATGATTCTCTGGATTTCCTTGTTGTCTGTTGTTATATCTCTCTTTTCATGTCTGATGCTCTCTCTCTGGTTTTTCATTAATTTGAATAAGGGTTTATCTATCTTGTTGATTTTCTCAAAGAACCAACTCTTTGTTTCATTTATTCTTTGTATTGTTCTGTTTGTTTCTATTTTATTGATTTCAGCCCTCAATTTGATTATTTCCTGGCATCTGTTTCTCCTGGGTGAGTTTGCTTCTTTTTGTTCTAGAGCTTTGGATGTACTATTAACTACTCACTAGTGTGAGATTTCTCCAACTTCTTTATGTGGGCATTTAGTGCTATGAATTTTCCTCTTAGTACTGATTTCATAGTGTCCCATAAGTTTGGGTATGTTGTACATTCACTTTCTTTGAATCTTGGGAAGTCTTTAATTTCTTTCTTTATTTCTTCCTTGACCCATTGGTGATTCAATTGGGCATTATTCAGTTTCCATGAGATTGTAGGCTTTTTGTAATTTTTGTTGTTGTTGAAATCTAACTTTAGGCCATGGTGGTCAATTAAGATACAGGAGGTTATTTCATGTTTTTGTATCTGTTGAGATTTGCTTTGTGACCAAGAATGTGCTTGATTTTGGAGAAGGTTCCATGGGGTACTGAGAAGAAGTTAGGGTGGAATATTCTATAGATATCTATTAAGTCCATTTGAGCCATAATGTCTGTTAGTTCCCTTATTTCTCTGTTAAGTTTCTGTCTGGCAGACCTGTCCATTGGTGACAGTGGGGTGTTGAAGTCTCCCACTACTAGTGTATGGGGTTTGATGTGTGATTTAAGCTTTAGTAATGTTTCTTTTACAAATGTAGGTGCCCTTTTATTTGGGGCATAAATATTCAGAATTGAGATTTCATCTTGTTGGATTTTCCCTGTGATAAATATGAAATGTCCTTCCCCATCTCTTTCGATTGATTTTAGTTTGAAGTCTATTTTATTAGATATTAGGATAGCTACACCAGCTTGCTTCTTAAATCCATTTGATTGGAAAGTCTTCCCAGCCTTTTATTCTGAGGTAGTGTTTGTCATTGAAGTTGAGGTGTGTTTCTTGTAGGCAGCAAATGGATGGATCTTGTTTTTGTATCCATTCTGTTAGCCTGTG
The DNA here is from genome assembly GCF_949786415.1 of Peromyscus eremicus. Lineage (NCBI taxonomy): Eukaryota > Metazoa > Chordata > Mammalia > Rodentia > Cricetidae > Peromyscus > Peromyscus eremicus. Next base: position 160,324,756 of record NC_081416.1, on the reverse strand, counting down.
TCTTTTTATAGGTGAATTGAGACCATTGATATTAATGGATATTAATGATGAGTTATTGCTAATTCCTGTTATTTTTGGAGGTAGTGTTGTATATTTCCCTTCTTTAATATTTGTTGGTGTGGAACTATCTATTGCCTGTGTTTTCATGGGTGTATCTAACTTCCTTAGGTTGGATTTTTCCTTCTAGTGCTTTCTAGTTTCTGCATAATGTGTGTCCAGGACCTTCTGGCTTTTAGGGTCTCCATTGAGATGTCAGGTGTTATTCTTATAGGTCTGCTTCTATATGTTATTTGGCCTTTTTCCTTTGCAGCCTTTAATATTTTTCTTTATTCTGTATGTTCAGTGGTTTGATTATTATGTGGTGAGGGGACATTTTTTTGGATCCAGTCTATTTGGTGTTCTGTAATCTTTATAGGCATTTCCTTCTTTAAGTTGGGAAAGTTTTCTTCTATGATTTTGTTGAATATAATTTCTGTGCCTTTGAGTTGGTGTTCTTCTCCTTCTTCTATCCCTATTATTCGTAGGTTTGGTCTTTTCATGGTGTCCCAAATTTCCTGGACATTTTGGGTGACGACTTTGTTGGCTTTAGTGTTTTTTGACTGATTATTCTATTTCCACTATCTTCAACGCCAGAGATCTGCTCTTCCATCTCTTGCATTCTGTTGGTTATGCTTGCATCTGTAGTTCCTGTTCATTTACTCATATTTTCCACTTCCACCATTCTCTCAGTTTGTGTGTTCTCTATTGTCTCGATTTCAGTTTTCATATCTTGAACTGCTTCCCTCACTTGTTGAATTGCTTTCTCTTGGCTTTCAAGGGATTTATGATTTCTTCCCATTTTTTGTTTGACTTTTCCTCGAATTCTTTAAGGGAATTTTTCATTTTCTCTTTAAAGATCTCTATCATCTTCTTAAGGTCATTTTAAGGTCAATTCCTTCTCTTTTTTCTGTGTACAGATGTGCTGAAGTAGGTTCTGACGGTGCCATATTGTTTTTTATGTTGTTGACTGAATTTTTGCACTGGCATCTACCCATCTTTTTCTCCACTTGGAGAAAGTGGTGTCTGTGTCTGAGGGAGCCTCTCTTGGTACAGTGGGAGCTCTTGGTCTAATTGGGGCCAGTGGACTCTTTGTCTCAAGGAGCAGCTCTTAGTCCAATTGGTGCTTGTGGGCTCTATGTCAGGGAGTAGCTCTTAGCCCAATCTGGCACCGGCAGGTTCTGTCTCAGGGAACACTTGCAGTCTCGGAGGGTGAGTGGGATTTGAGTGAGGTGGGGCTTGTGGGTTACAGGGCCTGATGGGGGATGGTGGTAGTCTGACCTCCCTGCAGGAGGTCTATCTGCCCACTGAACTGTGACTAGGACTGCAATGGGTGGTGGTGTGGGGGTGTAGGTTTGTGCCCCCAGGGCCCAAAACCTAGAGGCTGGGGTGTTCAGGTATGAGGATAAAGACTAACCTTTTAGTCCAATTGGGTTCTGGCAGGCTCTGTCTCAGGAAACAGTTGGAGTCTCAGAGGGTTGTGGGAATTCTCATTAATTCTTTTTAGCATTTTGGATCTAATTTTAGGGCCAGGGCATATTCTTTCACTGGATTTGAATTGAGGGACAAAGTGTGTTTCTTTTGCTCTGGTATCAGGGTCAGGGTATGTTTCTTAGGTTCTGTGTTGAGGGCTAAAGTGTTACTTTCACTGGCATGTGTCCCAGAGCCAGGGTGTGTTTCTCACTAACTCTGATTTCCAGGTTAGAGTGAGTTTCTTTATTTGGTCCCATTTCCTTACATGGCTCCCCACAGGAAACTACAAAGCTGCCATCTTCCCATTGTCCTCTTGCTTCCTACAGAAAATTTCCAAAGTGCACCTTTCTTTGGGACAGAATGTGCTCTGCAGCCCTCTGTGCCTGTGCTGAGGAATGCCACGCCCTTAGCAGGAAGTGTGTGCAACTTCTCCAGGGTCTCCACCCCAGCTCTGAGTTCAGCATGGCTCCTGCCATCAGACTCCAGCACTTGTTGCCCGCAGCTCATGGACAGTGCATGCCCCTACCTACCAGCTGGCATGACCATGGTGACTGCATTGACTGACCAGGGACAGAAGCCTACATTGGCACTCTCCTATCCAGGAGTTCTCCAGTGGGATCCCATGGGAAGCACTGACAGGAGGGGAGCTGTGTGGTGATATTGTATTTGTGCTGAAATGTGATATTTTATTTGTATGTTAATAAATGAAGTTTGCCTGGAGATCAGAGGTCATAGACAGCCATAAACAGAAGTCAGGCAGTGGTGGCACATGACCTTAATCTGATCACAAGCAGACAGTCTCTATGCGTTCAAGGACACAGCCAAGCTTGGTGGCACATGCCTTTAATCCCACTACCAACCATAGAGACCTGGAGGTCTGTATTAGAGGCAATGATGAGGAAGTGAGGTGGCTGGGTTAAGAGCCAATGAAAAGGCAAAACAACAAGGCAATAAAGGTAGAGGTTACACAGGAAAAGGATCTCTTGGGAAGCTATGGCGACGTGGTGAGCTAAGGTTAGTTGGTGGCTATCACTCTGATCTCTATGGATTTTACCCCTGTATTTGGCACTGTGTTTCTTATTTAATAAAACTGTTTAGAAATTTGTCTACATTTGGCACCCAACGTGTGGCCATGTTGAGTCTCATGACCATGATCATATGTGGATAGGAGAAGCAATTACAAAAGTTTTGAGGAAACATGTCATATGTTTTGGGTGTGGAAAAGAAGGTCATTTGAAAAGGGAATGTAAACAAGGCATTCCTTGAAAGAAGGTTTATTCAAGGAACAATGGCAACAGAATACTCCTCCCTTCAGGATTATGCAGAATGTGTGGTAAGGGTAAACATTGGACCAATGAATGCAGATCAACAAGGGACAGACAAGCTAATCCTTTGCCTCAGTCCTCGGGAAACTCCCAGAGGGGCCTCATGCAGGCCCCCACAGAAAATTCACTTCTGACCTTTCCTCCCATCATAGAAGAAACCCCTTCTCAGAGCAATTAAATAACCAGATGCCTACTGGAATAAACCAGGCTGCTTGGGGTGATAGAAGAGTTGAGGCAGAGAATAGAAAATTCAGGAGAAACCATGAAGCAAATTTTTTGGCAAAATTTTATAAGTGAACAAAGACCAATATTAAAAATACGAATAAATGACATTTTTGGATGGTTTGGTAGACACGTGTGACAATAATTGCACCAGAATTTTGGCATCCAAATTGGCTGCTTCAGGAGGTATATACTCAGCTGTTAGAGATTGGAACATTATCTCAAGTGAAACAAAGCACAAGATCGCTTGAATGTATATGTCCAGAAGGACAGAGAGGTAAATTAAAACCATATGTGGCTAATATAGCTATGAATTTTGGGGGCTGTGATCTATTACAACAATGAAATACTCAGATTAACACTCCTCCAAAAACAGGACAGGGAATGTTCACCAGGAACAACTGAGTAGTTAGTAAGTGTCTGTAAACCGAGGTGGTACCATTGTTACTCAAGCATAGCTCATAGGAATGCCTGGCCCACTACTGAAGGAACCTGAGTGCTGAGGTGCACTGAAAGAAGGGGATCATCTCACTTACCAGGCACTGACTCCTTCCTTGACTCTTTTCCAGTGGTGGAAATGGAGACAGCCTGAAGATTGACACCTTCAGGCCTGACACTCTGTCTGCTACAGAGTCCTGACTGCTGCAGTGTCTGCACCCAGGATACCCAGATGAAGATACCACCTGTTGATGGGGACAGGTCATTAACTGCCCTCATTCACAGTCCTTCAGAATTCCTTCTTTGCCTCCAGCTCCAAGCCTGGAACAAACAGAGAATAGCAATGTGGAAGAGATGACTGCTGAGCAATCAAAGCTGCTGAATGCCTATGAGGGCAGTACAGAAAACCAAGGCTCATCCCTCCTCCCTTTAGCACACCCTGACATGCAGCAGCCCCTGAACTACATTGATGATGGGAGACTAAGACATTACCCAGCTTCTGATAATGCCATCTTGGGAAGAAATAGCCTTGGTCTAGGAGAGCCTGGGTCTTTGTAGAGTGTCATGGTCTCAAGCATTGACTTGGAAGACATGACTACAGTGCTGTCAGATATTCACCTTCCTCAACTCTTAAACTCCCTCACTGACCTAGACTACTGGGAAAATCCCACAGCAATTCATTCCAAAGACTCCACAGTCATCAGGAGGGATCAGGTTCAGGAATGCTCCAGGATCATAGGACTCTCTGAATAGGGGAGCAAGAAAGAAATTATCTTATCTGCTTCATGGAGCTCTTCAGGCCCAAATCCAGCACCAGGACCTGGTGGAGGGTAGAGAGGCTGGGGCCAATGCTGCAGCTAGTGAAGGGGTTATTGACAACATGAACAACAAACATTTGGAAGGCAAAGCTCAGGAAGCCACACCCAGCCAGCCCAGGGTAACTAGGGTGCAGGGGCAAGACGGGACTAAGAGGACTAGGGAAAACAATTTCAGCAAAATACAGCAGCTGAAGCCATCAAGTAACAGAGTCAAGACATAAGAGAAGCCCACCATTCCCAAGACCAAGAGGAAGAAAATATAGGACAGCTTTAAAAAGCCTCGAACTCACCTCGGAAAGCACATGCTCCATGCAGGTCCTTCACACACTGGAAAAGAAGAGTGAGAAAAAAATGGCAACTCATCTACCCAGGCTCTGCTAAATTTCAAGTGCAACAAAGATCCCAGAACAGAGCCAGGCACCACATCACTACAGGATGTGCCATGTGATGGCCGAGGCCCTGTTAAAACGTTGGGCAATGCTCAAAGACCAGAGAGCAGTGTTTGCAAGTAGCTCTCTCCATCCCACTATGAGCTGCCCCCACCTGGGAAGGTCAAGTTAGTACCTCTGCCTTTCCCAGCCCCGGACAAGCCTCAAGCCAGACTGATTTCTAGAAAGCCTCTCTCCCTGGCTTCATGCAGGCCCCCTGCAGTATACCCTGTGAGGCCTCATTCCCACTCGGCTCAGCCTACCACACTCAAGCCATCTAAACCAGCTCCTGCCAGCACTTCTTTGATGGCCTCTGACAAGACAGTTCTGCCTATTGTGACCAGTGCCACACGAGGTAACATAACAAACCCATCCAGCCTTGACCTGGGCCTCAGCCAGCTCTCTGTAGGCCAGAATCCTACAGGGCATCATCTCACACTTCACTACAGAGGGAGCTTGCCTATGCTGACAAGAACAAGGCCCCATCACCTCCCAAACCTCAAATCCAATATCTGCTGCAAGACTTCACCCACCAACCAATTCCATGGAGGAAAGTTGACATTCCAGGGCCAGTCATGACACAGCCCATCCCAGAAGAGCAGAGACCAGAGAGGGAGGCCATGAAGAGGCAGGCTCAACAGGAGAGAGAGAATGCTCTCTGGGAAAACCACAGCCTTTCCTTCAGAGTCAGAAGGATACGGAAACTTCTACTATTTTGGCTATTTCATGTAAGTTGTGGCCTAGACTTTGGAACACAGTACTATTCAACATAGATAAAAGGAGATCTAGACACAGATATACATTTATACATTGGATTTAAAGATCTGGGTGAATGTTAGATAAGTAGGTACATATGGAGTTAAGGAGATTAATTGGTAGATGCAAGAATTTATATATATATATAAATGTCAGACATAGTTTCTATACTTGTAAATGTTTGAAGACACTAAAAGTGACTGAAGAAACTAAAGTCAGTTATATCATCCATGAGTAAGTATATATAGAAGGCTTTGATGGTTTCTTCATACCTTTGCTACTATTCATGTTGCCAAACTAGAAATATGTGTTACATAAATATATCATATACTATAAATTACTGGTAATGTTTATTTAAGGCAAAAGTAATTATTCTCTTTGACTTTTATTTTCAAATAAAATAAATTCTTTGAACTTGGTATGTTTCCTATAGTGTATACTGTTATAGTAAACACACTCCTGTTCTCACCACACTTCCTCCCATTTAAAACCATTTACCCCTGTCCTTTAATCGTTACTGGTCTGGGACAGATCTCCTTCTGAAATTTCATGAAATGAAATACAGGATTCCATGTATACACTATCAAGCACCCACCTTAAAGAGAAAATATACAAGGCTGACCATCTTCCTGAGAAGAGTTTCATTTCAATACTATGTTTATCTCAAGTTGTTTCCATCTTTGATTTCATCCATTTAATACTTTAATTTATTTTGCATGTGTGTTTGTCTGTGTGTCGTCCATCTGAATTCATGTGGAACACATGTGTGGAGTGCCCACAGAGGATGGAAAATCATCCCTTGCACTTCACTGATGCTGAGAGCCTAGGGCAGAAGCTTGCTTCTGATAATGCCACATTGGAGGCAGCAGTCTTGGTCAGGATGAGCCTGGGACATGCACAATGTGTTGGCCTCCAGCATGGACTTTGCAGACATGACTACACTGGTGGCAGAAGTTCACTTCCCCAAATGATCAACTCCTTCTCTGAACTAAACCAATTCCAGGTTCCCACAGCCACCCAATGCAAAGGCTCCATAGTCGTCAGGAGCCATCAAGCCCAGTAAAGGTACAGTGTCTTCAGCACATCCTTAAACCAGTTGAGGATGGAAGAAAAAGGCTCTAATCCTCTTCACATACCATCTCTGGTCAGAATCCAATATCAGGACATGGTAGAGGAAGAGAGGCTGGGGTCAGTGCTGTGGCCAGAGAAGGGGATATTAATAACATGGCCCAGCAAACGGAGGGCAAAGCTCAGAAAGCCACACTCTGCAGGCCCAGCAGACCTAGGATTCATAGAATACCAGATCAAGAGTACTAGAGAAATCAATTCCAAGAAAGCTGAAGGAGCTGAAGCCATCAATTCACTGTCCTCAACACCAAGAGGAAGCAGGAATTACTGGAGCTCAGCCATGATGGCTTTAACAAGCCTCAAACCCACCTCAGTGTGCACATGCTGAAGTCTGTGAAGGTCTGTCACTCACTGTGGAAAAAGGGAGAGAAGAAAACTGGCATCTCCTGAACCTTCAACCCTCTGTGCTACTCTGTGCTCTAATAGTATCAGAGTTTGTTACACTTTGGCCTCTGAGGCATTGGGTGGTAATTATCTTTGTCCAGGGTTAATTATAGTAAACATAATTCAATTATTTACTAACTCACATTTAGTTTCTTGAGAAAAAGACCCTCTCCATAGCCCAGCCTGTCCTGGACCTTGCTAAATTGAACAGGCAAACATTGAACTCAGAAAGAGCTGCCTGCCTTCCCCTCTCCCTTTGTCTCCATGTCAACCTCAGCCTCCACTACTGCGTCCACCTCTGCCTCTTCCTCAGCCACTGCCTCAAGAGGGCTGAGACTAAAGGAATGCAGCAAGAAGCCATGTGGAATCAAGGTTCTTTCTGTAAGGTGGATAACCACATTTTAGTGCATGACTTGATGACGAGGCCATGTGTACTCCAGGGTGCATTTTTGGAACATACCTAAAATCCACAGAGACTAAACCACATGTATTTCCAAATGGAACTTAACTCAGATTCATTTTTTTTCTGGCAATCTACCTTGTTTCAGTTGTAGGCTGTACTTGCTACAATACCTGTGAATCACTAACCTCATATGAGATGTGCTAATACTATCTTGGATATTTATTGCTTTTATGTTAAAGTTATGATTGTTTTTCTACTTCTATGAAGTGGGGCATCTGATTTTTAAGAAGGAATTGTATTCACCCTGTAAATAGAGTTTCATGGTATTTCTTTCTTCACACTATCTAACCCGCAACTAATGTGTAGGCCCAAAAGTGTACGTTCTAAAAAGAGCTATGTCCAGACTCACCCATCTAGAAAATGATAACAAACCCAGCATGGAATAATTCTACTACCTGTATGCAATGATTGTCACAGGGACAAATTTGAGTACACAAGAATAATGGAAAGCAATGGTTTAGGGAGACCTCTGGTTTTTATAACTCTCTATATGTGGTTTTAATTACAGATTTGCACACTGACATGAGATTACTGTGCTTCACTTTACACCTTAGGAGTAGTGGAAACACATTTGTCTGGATATCTTCTAACCTTGATATTATTGTTTTAATCTTTATGTATTGAAACTAAGGGTCTTGTAAAATAATCCTTATTAAAGAAGCTCAGGAAGCATTTTTTATATTAAAGCAATTCACACAATGCTGTACTTGTATTGAATCCTCAATGTCATTAATTCTCATTGTACTATTCATTGAACACATTCTTTTAAAACTATACATTGCATATTGAGCCCAGTAACTTTGTGACCAAGGCCTACCCATTCCTTAACTCTCACCAAAAATCTTAGGCATTGGTCATATGCTCAACAGCATTGCCTTCAATGTCAGGAATGGAACATGGAGGTGTGAGTAATCTAGCATCCATATATAGAGACAGCATCAGGAGATATTTGTCTGGGACTAGATACATATGGTATAATATGATTACCACGAGTTACAAGAACTCTCCTGCAATCACCTTGACTACATTCATCACTTTAGCTGAAATGGTTCTGCTGTGTGTAGACATCACATATTCCTTCTCCATTGCTCTCTTATTGGACAGCAAGATCAGCTAACAGATATTCCTGAAAAATGCTGCGATCTGTATTGATGTACAAAGCAATAATATGTTCAATTCCTTGGAATAGCATAGATGGAAAATGAGATAGACCTGGTGTTGGTGTTTAAAGTCACTCCATACTGAAATAGAGAGAGGGTAGAATACTTCACATTATACCCACCAACTTATTGGTGTTTCCTGTGGAAGAAATACTTGGAAGCCCCCTACTTTCAGTTAACTCTCCATTTCTATTCTCTAGCATCAAGAAAGACCATTTTCTAATGGGCCTGGTGTTCAAATTCAAGTAATGTCTAGAATGACAAGTCAAGTTTTCATGAACCTCCATGGATCCTTTTACTATGTACAGTAAAGCTTCACAGCCAAAGACCTGTCTGTCACTGCATCCATCTCTTCAATTACTTTCAAAGTTCTCCATCCAACTGATCATCCATCACCATGGGATGTTCCTTTGATTTTGGAATAGAAAGCCATGCCACTCTATTCTACCCCACTGCTCTAGCTCTCACTGCAATTGGGCTCCTACTTGCAGGACACTCCCTGAGCTTTGGATGAACTGCTTTGTGCATGATCCATTTCTGAGTACCAGCCTGCCATCTCACCACAGCAGCAGGAGCTGAGTCTCATCAGCCTAAACAGTGACAACTCTCTCCATCAGCAACAGAAACAAATACCAAAGGAAGGCCAGCAAGGAGGCAGACTGTAACAGTTACATCTGCACCTGAAACTACATTAATCTCCTGCAAAATTGCAAAGGTTTAGAAAGGAAATGTAGAGACCCAACCATTCCAGTCAACAAAACAGTAGCCTTTGTCTTCCCTGTAGACCTGGAACTCCTCAGTCACCAGAGATTTTGTGGTCAGTTGCAGTACAAGATTAGAATTCCCTTCTGTGCATGTGTACACATATCAAATTGGAGAGTTATTTCCAATATACCTCTCAACTCTGCCTTCTCTGTCCCAGTGTATACATCTCTCTTGACATTTTAGTATGGGGGAGAGACAGCCAACATCCTAATAGCAAATACCAGACAATTCTCCTGCAAAAGGATGGAAGAGGCTAGCTTGGTCTATGAAAGCCAGTCTGCAATCAAAAAGGGGGTTCCAGCTTGTGGCAAGTCTTACTCCTTCATAGCCTGCTACTCAATCAATTCAGCGCTATTCTACTTTGGGCTCATGACTTACACAGGAATGAAATAGTTTTCATATTCTGGGAAGTCCTAAGGACCTTCTTGGCCAACATCTCCTGAGGATTAAGCACCCCCTTGGCACTTAGCATTTAGCAGGCATATGTCTTTAGGGAGTGTCATTTTTTCACCCATGCAGGATACCGTCTTTCAAATTATTTAACTTACATTTATTTTCCTGGAGATACTGGCCTAAAATTTTATTTTACAATATTTATTTCTTACCTCTTGAAAGCTCTTTTCTAGAGAGCAAACATAAAGATAGTAGGAACTGAGAAGTGGGGACTTGGAAAAGAATTAAAAGGACTCGAGGGTTCAGAAACTAAAAACAGTATAGGCTCTTAGAGAAAAGAAGATATTTATAACACTTAATAAAAAATAATGTGCAAATGTTTAAAAATAAAAAGCACAGAAAAGATGGGAATTAAACACAGAACACCATTCTGTCTATGTATCTACATCTCTCTCTCTCTCTCTCTCTCTCTCTCTCTCTCTCTATATATATATATATATATATATATATATATATATATATGCCGTATCTATGTATCTCTCATTTCTTCTCCACTCTCAGAATTCTCAGTAACACAGGGCCACTCATGTTCTGCTCACTTGGTTCTATGCTGCTACAAGAGGACGCATTTTTCAGATTGGTCTTTGACCAGGAGCCTGGACGAACCTTCTGAATTTCAGTAATTGCCACTTGGAATGTGTCACATAATCTGACAAGTGGTCAGTCATGAAGGAAACTGCAAGGGTGAATGACATAGGCAGCCTAGTCACCTATGAAAAATGACATTCTTATTGCAGAGTTTTGCCAAGCAATCCAAAACATGAAACAATCTGCATGCAGGAACAGTTCTACTGAGCTGGGCCTGTAGTTGCTACCTACGGCACTAGCTCAGTGTAAAAGAGGTCCCAAGGGAAAGTGCTGACAGCTCATGTGAACGCAGGAGGAGAGCTAAACAGGATCCAGGGTCATTTTCAATGAGGACTGACAGACACTGTCATAGTAGTGCTTGTTGAGGAAGTTAGAGTAAGAAATGTATATAAATGCACACGACACCCATGCCATAAGACAGTCTATGAATTCACCAGTGAGTGACCAAAGAGAATGATAACAATCAAAACCAAAATGAGGAAACACACAAGATTTACCCATATTTAAAGAAAATATCATATTCCTGTCAGTGAAGATACACTGAGATGGGAAATGGGTTGTTCTTCTTTTCAAATATTAAGTGAAATTGTAGGATGAAAAAGCCAGCCAAAGGAACACACCCTAGCCCTGAAACCAGAGTGAAAATGGTAAAAAGGGCCTGTGAAGGAAACATACTTTGGCCCTGAAACCAGAGTCAAAGAAACACACTCTGCCTCTGACCCACTCAGCACAAAAATCAAGCAATCCCTAAGCAGGAAAACCTACAGACCATAATTGAACCAATCTCTGGGTTTGTCCAAACTCAGGGATTGGAATCTGAGCAATTCTCATCCTGCAAAGCTTCGCCCTGGAAAAGCTCCCCTACTAAGAAACCATACATAAGTCCTGTACCTGTTCAGTTGGTAACTGCCTTTTTCCATTCTGGCAGAGGAAGTTACCCTCCTGGATTCTTCCCCTCCAAAATTTTCTTGAATGAGGTTTAAGTGCGACATACTTTTGTTTGAAGGGAGCAGAGCAGAGAAGTAACAGTAGCCACAGTGGAGCAGAGCAGAGCAGAACTGTAACACTTCCCTAGGGGAAACATTCCCCTAAAAAGAAGAGTTGTTACATTGGAGGAAAGATTTCCCTGGAGCAGGGATGTAAGCTGCTATGCTTAAGTTCACCTTGTGCTATTCCTTGGCTCTCAACAGCTAAGATCCCTTGACACCAAGCTGCAACACTTACAAAAACACCTACATTGCTTATTTCATGTAACCCACCACCACATACCAACAAATGCCTTCCTGCTCCAGGCGTTCCTGTCTCTTTTTAGCCCTTTCTCAAAAAAAAGCATGATAGAGGATGCTAGAAGCACAGGATTCTGCAGAGACTGTTGCCAGGAGGAAGAAGCTCCAGTAACTGTCACACTCATTATACTTGTGGAAGAAGAGAGAAGGCAGCCAGAGTCAATAACAAACAACCTCAATACTGTAAAAAGGGAGGCAAGATACAAAGAATGCCCATGTGTCTGAGACCACAGTGAGATACAAGATGAGCACCCAAATAGGGGTTACCCCTCAAGTGCTTGCTATAACCATCGGCATCAAATTACAAGCATCTTCACAAGGAACAGAAGACCACTGCTTCTGGAAGTTCACCATGATACTTCCCACCACTCTAAGGATACAGGTTCAGCCTAGTTCAAGAAACAAACCCTACCAAAAAGGGATGAACAGCAGAGAAGGGAGATGTGAGTCCTGCCTGGACCAACACAGATTAAGGAAGGCATCTAGGAGAAGAAACCCAAAGAGAAGATTCTTGAAGTTCATCATCCAATGTGATCTCATTACACTCAGCCCTGTCCTTCAACACTCACAATGGAGCCCTTTGATCTCTTCCTTGGGTCATGGACTGATGATGATGGCTCATAAACCAGATCAACTGATACAGTTTCTCACCCAAATTCCCTCCTCCCATGTGGTCCTCTCCTTCCTGCCCAAGGCTACTGACTGTATGTACAGTGTATGCTGAAAGCACACTCACTCCTGGAAGGTGACACCTCATAGGAACCATAGACACAGCTTCATCGATGATCTTTATAAGAAGCTCTACCAATATCCTGAAATACCCTCCTGAAAGGGGGATTTCCATGTCAGGATTGCCTTCTTTCACTAGCACACACCACAGCCTCCATGGCTACTATAAGTCTCCTGGCATCCTTTCCAACCAATCCCATCTGTTAGCTCAGAATCTGACCTTCGCATTGGCTGCTGCCCCGTTTATGACATCATTCTCCCTCCAACCCAACCTACCAACCCTGGTAGGTTCTTGGGGTTGCCATGGCAATGCCTGTAAACAAATTTGGATCATCACAGGTCACCTGTGACCAGTGACCAGTAAATGCTGTCTGATACCAGACACACTTGCGACTTAGGTCAGCTGATCAGATAAGAACAACCAATTCTCTTGCTCCATTGTACTGTGGACTGCTGATACTCTCCCTCTGACCATGGCGGGTAAGGAAAAAAATTTTAAAGTATTAAAAAAATATGGGATCACTTCTCCCTTATTTTTACTACACTTCTAAATTTTTGTGTAATGGTTATATTATTGATGCTGATAGAGATACTGGAAATGAATGTCACATTTAGATTTGGTTCTTACTGGGGTTAGAAAATATGGGTAAAGAAAAAAGACAAATTGCAGAGATGACCCTGATGTACACAAAGGCAGTTGGGAACTGCATGTTACAGATCACTACAGATTAAATAAAAAGAAAGAGGACATTATCATGTCGCAACCCATTATTATGCAGCCACATTGTTGAGATTAATCTAGGTAAAGGTTTCCTGTCACATATAGAATACAATATCCAGCTCTAGTCCCTGGCTCTTATACTCTATCCAGCCCATCTTCCACATCATCCTCCACAATATTTGGTTGTGTTGGATGTTATCAACATGGGCTGGGTACTCCACAGTCAGTTGTTCTCTGGACAAGAACTGACACATTAGTGTGTTGCAGGAATTTTCACAAGGATTCCCAACTAGGAGAGTTACAAGAAATTAACAAATACTGTGGAAGTGTTCATTGAAGAATCAATTTAACCAACTTTTAATTAAGAAACAAACTTATTCAGAGATGAACCACGTGCTACATTAGAAATCTCAAACTGTCACTTGAAATATAGGCACTCAACATGAAATGTTATCAGCAGGTTTTATTCATGTAGTCATTTTGGATGTGTGCTGAATTTATACAAAAAATAAGAAGTAATTACTTACATAAAAAGTAGTGGGGAACAAGAGAAGGTAGATGGGATTCTTAGCTAAATACACTTCTTATCTATGAAATTCCTGATACATCATTTCATTAAGAAAGCTCACAGTAGAGCCAAGCTTGGTGGACATGGAAAGAACCTACAATGCCAGCACTCTGATGCAGAGGCAGGCCAGTCTGTGTGATTTCAAGGTCAGACTGATCTAGGTAGAGAATCTCTCTCTCTTTCTACATAGAGAAAGACTTGCATAGAACAGGACAAAGGCACAGGTATGAGAAGTTGTCTAAGGTTCTGCTACTTTAAACACTTCTGTTCTGGGACACAAGTGTGACAGTACCACATCAGGTATCAGAACAACACAAAGCAGGGCAAAGAAGGGTGTTGTCTAGTCAGAGCAAGGGTCAACGTGGATCAAGCAAGGAAGTGCTTGCCCACACAGGAAGAACAGGCAGCTCATCAAATGAGTGTCATCCTATCCATTACCAAGAATCATTCTGAACCATTTGTTTGGATTATGTGAGGGAAAATAGGTCCCAGACTCTCCTAGACAGGACAAACTGCAGATAACAAAGCTTCTCACATAAGCTACACAGATTCCATCTCACTGTTCTTTCCACTTTCCTCTTCCTTCCTACAGAAAATTTCCAAAGTGCACCTTTCCTTGGGAAAGAATGTGCTCTGCATTCCCCTGTGCTTGTGCTGAGGAATGCCACGCCCTTAGCAGGAAGTGTGTGCAACTTCTCCAGGGTCTCCACCCCAGCTGTGAGTTCAGCATGGCTGCTGCCATCAGACTCCAGCACTTGTTGACAGCAGCTCATGGACAGTGCCTACTCCTACCTACCAGCTGGCACAACCATGGTGACTGCGCTGACTGATCAGGGCCAGAGCTCTGCCTCAGCACTCTCCTATCCAGGTGTTCTCCAGTGGGATCCCACGGGAAGCACTGACAGGAGGGGAGCTGCACTCCAGGACTTCACTGTAACTGTCATTGACCAGAATACCACATTCTCTTCCTTTTCTATGACAGCCCAGGGTGACAATATTTTAGATCCCAATTCCTTAGTCCTCTCGTATCCAATACTATCTGCCAGCCTTGTTCAGGCCACACCACGATAGGTACCAAATCAAGGATACAGCCTGGCACCTTCCTACCAGGAGGGCAGCCAGGTCTATTACAATGACCTCAACAGCCTGGGCCCTCTGATGTCTGAAGAACTCAGGCAGTGCCTGCAGGCCTGTGGCTCTGTGTCCTACTCTGGGGGTCAGGCCTCTGCCCTGCAACCAGGGACGGTGATGATGCCAAAGGAGATTCAGCCAATGAATGTCCAAACACCTTTCTCCACCTCTGCCATCTACTATCCCACACCTGCTCAAGACATGGCAGACACCAGTCTTCAAGGTGAGTAAAGCCAGGAGGGGAGGACTGAGATCAGCACTCAAAGCAGACACAGCTCGCCCTTTCAGCAGTGGATGTCCTCAGGGAGAAAGGATGGGAGTCCTGAGAGCTCAGCCTTGGCCTGGCTCACCATCCTCATCTTCAGTCTCTATAATGACTGACAATTCAGGGCAATGAGTGGCACCCATCCTCCATTAAGACATGTCCAAGGACACCACCCCAGACACACACATCACTGACCTAGCTTATTAGTCCCATGCAAGGTTACACAGCAATCACCTCCATCCTAATCTATTCCACTCCAAATCTGTCCTAGAAGAAGTATTACTCACAGATTCCAAGTGCTGGAACCACAGTTCTCTTCAAAGCATAAGTGCATTGAGAGTCCAGTATACCCGGTGTACCAGTGTACAACTGCTAAGTTGGGCAAAGCTTCTCTCTCTCTCTCTCTCTCTCTCTCTCTCTCTCTCTCTCTCTCTCTCTCTCCTCTCTCTGTTTCTCTCTGTCTCCATATTATAAATGCTAAGTTGGGCTAAGATTTTCTTTCTCTTCTCCCTCTACCATTCACCATGCCCCTCCTTCTCTCTCACTCTCTCTCTCACTCTCACTCTTTCTGTCTCTCTCTGTTTCCTTTGTCTCTCTGTGTCTCTGTGTCTCTCTGTCTCTCTGTCTCTGTCTCTATCTCTCTCTTTTTCTTTGCTATGGTTATTCAGAGGTGACCCAAGGCTATGCATGATCCCTAGGATATGTTCTAAACTACAAACATAACACAAGCTAAAGATTTCACCTTCTTAAACCAATTTTCACATCATTAATAACAAGACTGTGAAATGAGAAGCTGGACGAAATCCAGGGTTGTAGAAATGATTGCCACGCAGGAGTGAGGAACTGGGTTTGGTTACCTGAACCCATTTAGAAAGTCAGGCAACTGGGGGCATTTGAGTAATGCCAAGAGTTGGAAGACAAGGGTAAGTTCTTGAAAATTGTGGACCAGACAACCTGCCTGATAGCAAACTTCGACGGAAATCAAGGTCACTATTACAGAGACATGGGAAAGGAAAGGGAGGACCACACCCCAAGGGAATTCTGTCACGTCCCCATGATCACTATGCATGCACACAATACAAAAACACCAAGGAAAACACAAACATCTGAGAAAACATGATATCACATGGTTACCAGAAATACGACAGTGGTCACAAGTCTCCAAACAGAGGTGCCGCCTGTGCTACTCAAGCAGAGCTCATAGGAATGCCTTCCCCACTGCTGTAGGGGTCTGAGTACTGAGGTGCACTGAAAAGTGGGGAGCACCTCACTTACCAGGCACTGACTTCTTCCTTGACTCTTTTTCAGTGGTGAAAATGGAGACAACCCTGGGATTGACAGCTTCAGGCCAGACACTCTATCTGCTGCAGAGTCCAGACCTCTGCAGTGCCTGCACCCAGGATGTCCAGAAGACACCACCTGTCCATGGGGACTAGTCATTAACTGCCCCCATTGACAGTTTTTTGGAATTCCTGCCCTTGCCTCCTGCTCTGAGCTTGGCACAAACAGAGAATAATGACTTGGATTTGATGACAGCTGATCTATCAACTCCTCTGGATATCTATGAGGGCATAAAAGAAAGCCAAGATCCATCACTTCTCCCTTTAGCACATGCCAACATGCAGCAGGCCCTGAAATACACTGATTCAGGGAGCCTAAAACAGAAGCTTTCTCCTGACAATGCCACCTTGGGAAGCAGCAGCCTTGGTCAGGATGAGCCTGGGGTGCTGCAGAGTGTGATGGGCTCCAGCATGGACTTTGCAGACATGACTACACTGGTGGCAGATATTCACCTTCCCCGACTCTTCAACTTAATCACTGAAATGAACCAATTGCAAGATCCCACAGCAACCCAATCCAAAGACACCAGGAGTGATCAAGCCCAGGAAAGCTCCAGCATCATCAGAGTACCTGTGGACCAAGTGAGAAAGCATGGCCAAAAAGCCTCTGAGATGTTTGATGTGTCTTCTCAGGACAGAATCCAGCTCCAGGACCTGGTGGAGGAAGAAGAGGCTGTGGGCAGTGCTGGGTCCAGTGTAGGGGCTATTGACAACATGCCTAAGCACATGGAGGCCAAATCCCAGAGAGCCACACCTAGCATGCCCAGCAGAGCTAGGGCTCAGGGGCAAGACAAGACAAAGAGAACCAGAGAAAAAAACTCCAAGAAAACAGAGGAACTGAAGCAGTCGAGGAACAGAGCCAAGGCAGAAGAAAACACCACCATGCCACAGAACAAGAGGAAGAGGAATCCACCCGAGCTCATCCATGACAGCTTTAAAAAGCCTCGAACTCACCTCGGCATGCACATGCTAGAATCTGTGCAAGTCTTTCACCCACTGGGGAAGAAGAGTGAGAAGAAAACTGGCATCTCCTCCCAGGCTCAGCTAAACTTCAGCAGCAACAAAGATCCTAGAAGATGCCCAGCCACCTCATCCCTTCTGGATGTGCCATCTGATGACGGGAGCCCTGGTAAAACCCCGAGCAATGCTCAGAGACCAGAGAGCAATGCTCACAGGGAGTGTCCATCTCCATTCCAGTATGAGCTGCCCCCACCTGGGAAGGTCAAGTTAGTACCTCTGCCTTTTCCAGCCCTGGACAAGCCACAAGCCAGACTGGTTTCTAGAAAGCCTCTCTCCCTGGCTTCACGCAGGGCCCCTGCAGTATACCCTGTGAGGCCTCATTCCCACTCGGCTCAGCCTTCCACATTCAAGCCATCTAAACCAGCTCCTGCCAGCACTTCTTTGGTGGCCTCTGACAAGACAGTTCTGCCTATTGCTACCAGGGCCACACGAGCTAACATAACCAACCCCATCCAGTCTTGCCCTGGGCCTCAGCTAGCTCTCCGTAGGCCAGAATCCTACAGGGCATCATCTCACACTTCACTACAGAGGGAGCTTGCCTATGCTGAAAAGAACAAGGCTCCATCACCTCCAAAACCTCAAATCCAATATCTGCTGCAAGACTTCAGCCGCCAACCAATTCCATGGAGGAAAGTCCACATTCCAGGGCCAGTCATCTCACAGCCCATCACAGAAGAGCAGAGACCAGAGAGGGAGACCATGAAGAGGCAGGCTCAACGGGAGAGAGAGAATGCTGCCAGGTACACCTCTCTGGGAAAACCACAGCTCTTCCTTCAGAGGCAGAAGGATATGGAAATTTCTACATATTTTGGCTATGTCATGTAAGGGCTACCCTAGACTTTGGAACACAGTACTATTCAACATAGAGAAGGTAAGATATAGAGACACATATACATGTATACATTGGATATAAAGACTTGGATGTACATGTTGATATGAAGGTATGCATTGAGTTAACGTGAATAATATGTACATCCAGATTTAATATATAAATGGTCAGACATAGTTTCTATACTTGTAAATATCTGAAGACACTAAAAGTGACTGGAGAAACTAAAGTCAGTTACATTTTATTCATTAGTAAGTATATATAGAGGGTTTTGATGGTTTCTTCGTATATTTGCTGTTATTCATTTATGTTGTCTAAGTATTAATATATGTTACATAAATACATCATATGATATAAGTCCCCTGGTAGTGTTATTTAAGGTAAAAGTAATTAGCCAAAACCTGTAGTGGTAATAAAATTATTCTTCTTGACTTTTATTTTTAAATTAAATAAAAATCTTTGAACTTGGTATGTTCCCTATAGTGTATACTGTTATAGTTAACACACTCCTATTCTCACCACACTTCCTCCCATTTTGAAACTCTCACCTCATCCCTTTAATTATTACTAGTCTGGGACAGAGCTCCTCCTGAAGTTTCATGAAATGAAATACAGGATTCCATGTGCACAACATCAAGCACCCACCATAAAGAGAAAATACACAAGGTTAACCAATTTCCTGAGTAGGGTCTCATTTGATTACTGTTTGTCTCAAGTTTTATCCATCTTTGAAATCATCCACTAATACTTTATTTTGTGTTTGTGTGTTTGTTTGTCGTCCACCTGAATTCCTGTGGAACACATGTGTGGAGTGCCCACAGAGGCCAGAAGAGGCCATCGGATCTCTGAGGTCTGTAACCAATAGAGACTGAAAGCCTCCAGGAGGTGTTCTGGAGTAAGCCTGGGGATACTTCCAGAAAAGCAAGTGTTCTTATCTACTGAACCATCTCATGAGCCTCAGTTGAACCCACATACTGCAAACAACATGACTTCATTTTCCCTATGGCTGAAATGACTTCACGTTCTACAAACATCCCATTTTCTTCACCCATGGCAATGCTCTTGGACACCGTGCTTGGTTCCCTAATATTCTTGAAACGGTTCTGCAGTCAACGCTGATGGGCAAGTACATCTGTAATATATTGAGTTCTTTGGAAAGGCATATATGAACCATGTGGTGGGCCAGGTTTAGGCTTTTGGAGGATCCTCCGCATTGACATCCAGTCAGGCTGGAAATCTTTCCATCCTCTCCAGCATGGTATAGCATTCCTTTCTGTGAACACTCTCAGTGGTGTCTGTCATTTCTTTTCTAATTGGCCTTGGGTGACATCTAGGAGGTTCACTATGCATTTCCCTGGTTCCTCCTCCATCTGAACCTTTGTATGTCCTCACTCTCCTTTTTAAGAAATCAGGGAGGATTCTCTTTCTCTTTGCACTTTACTACCTGGGTTGCCTTCTTTCTAATGACTTCTGTGTTTTATCTAATTCTAAATAATCTAAATATGAATCTTCTCACTGGCATAGCAATAACAAAGATGTCCTCCTGTTCTCTAGGACCCCCTCTTAATAACTATTACCTTTTTCTGGCAACAAATGCTTTACTCCCCTGAGAGACCATCTGTCAACTACAGCCAGGATTTCTGAGTGGCTGGTGTGTTGCTCCATTCTGGCCTGTCTGTGAACATTCAACTCTTACACATACTCTGTGCTCTCATACTGTCAGGGTTACTCACACTATTACCTCTGAGGCATTTGACATTTCTTGCACAGGGTGACATACAGGAAATATAACTCATTGACTTCTTAATTTGCTTTTAGTTCCTTGAGACAGGTTCTCTCTCCATGACCCTGCATGTTCAGGAACTAACTATGTTGATCAGGCTAGCCTTGAACTCACAAACTTCAGCCTTCCTCTACCTGATACTATCTCTGACTCTGCCTATGACTCTGTGACTGCCTCTGCAATTTCCATGGTACGGATCATGACACAAGAGTGTTGAGACTAAAGGAATGCTCCCACAAACTAAATGGAATCAAGTTTCTTTCTATCTATGTGGATATCCATGTTTCCCAGCATGTGATCAAGAAGCCATGTGTAAGCCAAGGTGCATTTTTCTTATCTACCCAAAATCTGAATATCTGAATATCTGCTGCCTTAGCAGAGATCCTAATAATGTCATCTAGCTGTTGTAGGAGCCTAAGTACAGAGGTGCACTGAAAGGAAGGGACATCCCATTAACAGGGACTGACTTCTTCCTTGACTCTTTTTCAGTGTTGCAAAGGGAGACATCCCTTGGAATTACACGTCAAGCCAGAGATTCCCTCAGCTGCAGAACAGAAGGAACTCTGCTACTCCTGCTCCCTGGATTACCAGATGAGGACACGACCTGTTGATGGTGGCAAGTCATTAACTGCCCCCATCACAACCTTCAGAATTCCTGGCATTGCCACATGATCCCTGCCTGGAACAGAGAATAAAAACATGCATGAGATGGCAACAAATCTGTCAATGTCTCTGGATGCCTATGAGTTCATGAAAGAGAAACATGATCTATCTCTCTCCCTTTAGCACACCCTGACATGCAGCATCCCTTGTACTTCACTGATGCTGGGAGCCTAGGACAGCTGAGAGTCAAGGATAGAAGCTTGCTTCTGACATTGTGACATTGGGAAGCAGCAGTCTTGGTCAGGATGAGCCTGGGACATGCACAGTGTGTTGGCCACCAGAATAGACTTGCAGACATGACTACACTGGTGGTAGAAGTTCATCTTCCAAACTGCTCAACTCCCTCTCTGAACTAAACCAATTCCAGGTTCCCACAGCCACCCAATGCAAAGACTCCATAGTTTTCAGAAGCGATCAGGCCCAGTAAAGATCAGGTGTCATCAGCACACCCTTAAACCAGTTGAGAAAGAAGGAAGAGCAAAGCCCTAATCTGCTTGATGGAAATTCTCTGGCCAAAATCTAGTGTCAGGACCTGGTGGAGTGACAGAGCCTTAGAACAGTGCTATGGATAGAGAAGTTGATATTGACAACATCACCCAGCATATAGGGGGCAAAGTTCAGAAAGCCACACTCTGCAGACACAGCAGACCTGGGAATCATAAAAGACAAGACCAAGTGTATTAGAGATAACTCCAAGAAAGCTGAAAGAGTTGATGCAATTAAGTCACAGAGTCAAGACAGAAGACAAGCCCACTGTCCTCAACAACAAGAGGATGTTCAATCAACTTGACTCAGATTCATTTTTTTCTGACAGTCTTCCTTGTTTCAGTTGTAGGCTATACTTGCTACAATGCCTGTGAAGCACTGATGCTATCCTGGGTATTTTCTACTTTTGTAGTAAAGTTATGATTGCTTTTCTACTTCTATGAATTGGGGCATCTGAGGAATTGTATTCACACTCTCCATAGAGTTTCATGGTGCTTCTTTCTTCACAATATCTAACCCCCAACTACTGTGTATGCCCCAAATTGTTCATTCTAACAAGGGTAAGTACAGTCTAACTCACCTAGAAAATGTTAACAATCCCAGGATGGAAAGATCCTACTTCCTGAATGCAATGATCCTCACAGGGACAAATTTGAGTACAGCAGAATGATGGAAAGCAATGGCTTAGGGAGTCCTCTGATTTTATCACTCCCTGTGTGTGGCTTAATGACAGATTTGCGCACTGCCATGAGACTACTGTCTTCATCCTACAGCTTAGGAGCAGCAGAAACACATTTGGATGTATATCTTGTAACCTTGATATTATTATTTTAATCTTTATGTATTCAAACTAAGGGTCTTGTAAAATAATCCTTATTTAAGAAGTTCAGGAAGCATTTTTCATATTAAAGCAATTTACACAATGCTATACTTGTATTGAATCCTCAATGTCATTAATTCTCATTGTACTATTCTTTAAACACATTCTTTTAAAACTATATATTGTATACTGAGCCCAGTAATTTTGTGACCAAGGCCTACACTATTCCTTAACTCTCACCAAAAATCTTAGGCATTGGTTATATGCTCAACAGCATTGTCTTCAATGTCAGGAACGGAACATGGAGGTGTGAGTATCTAGCATCCATATATAGAGATAGCATCGGGAGATATTTGTCTGGGACTAGATACATATGGTATAATATGATTATCACGAGTTACAGGAACTCTCCTGCAATCACCTCGACTACATTCATCACTTTAGCTGAAATGGTTCTGTTGTGTGTAGACATCACATATTCCTTATCCATTGCTCTCTTATTGGAAATCAGGATCAGCTAGCATAGATATTCCTGAAAAATGCTGCGATCTGTACTGATGTGCAAAGCAATAACATGTTCAATTCCTTGGATTAGTATAGATGGAAAATGAGATAGACCTGGTGTTGGTGTTTAAAGTTACTCCATACTGTAACAGAAAGAGGGTAGAATACTTCACATTATACCCACCCACTTATTGGTGTTTCCTGTGGAAGCAATACATGGAAGTCCCTTACTTTCAGTTAACTCTCCACTTCTTCTATTCTCTAGCTTCCAAAAAGACCTTTTTCCACCAGGGCCTGGTGTTCAAATGCAAGTAACATTTAGAATGACAAGTCAAGTAATCATGACTCTCCATGGCTCCTTCTACTATGTACAGTTAAGCTTCACAGCCACAGACCTGTCTATCACTGCATTAATCTGTTCAATTACTTTCTAAGGTCTCCATCCATCTGAGGTAATCACTGCTAAGATATCACAATGGGATGTTCACTAGATTTTGGAATTGAAAGTCATGCTACTCTATTCTACCCCACTGCTCTAGCTCTCAATTCGATTGGGCTCCTACTTGCAGGACACTCAATGAGCTTTGGGTGGACTGATTTGTGCATGATTCATTTCTGAGTACCAAGCAGCCATCTCACCACAGCAGCAGCCACTGAGTCTCAGCAGCCTAAACAATGACAACTCTCTCCATCAGCAACAGAAATATCAAAGGAAGACCAGCAAGGAGGCAGACTTTAACAGTTACATCTGCACCTTAACTACATTAACAGATCTACTGAGCTGGGCATGTAGCTGCTAGCTATGGCACTAGCTCAGTGTAAAAGAGGTCCCAAGGGAAAGTGCTGACAGCTCATGTGAACGCAGGAGGAGAGCTAAACAGGCCCCAGGGTCATTTTCAATGAGGACTGACAGACACTGTCATAGTAGTGCTTGTTGAGGCAGTTAGAGTAAGAAATATATATAAATGCACATCACACCCATGCCATAAGACAGTCTATGAATCCTCCTGTGAGTGACCAAGGAGAATGATAACAATAAAAACCAAAATGAGGAAACACACAAGATTTACCCATATTTAAAGAAAATATCATCTTCCTGTCTAAAAAGATACACTGAGATGGGAAATGCATTGTTCTTTTTTTTTCAAATATAAAGAAATATTGTAGGACAAATGAGCCAGCCAAAGAAACACACCCTATGAAACCAGAATAAAAATGGTAAAAGGGGCCTGTGAAAGAATCAAACTTTGGCTCTGAAACCAGAGTCAAAGAAACACACTCTGCTCCTGACCCACTAAGCACAAAAACCAACCAATCCATGAGCAAAAAAACCTACCCAACATAATCCAACCAATCTCTTGATTTTCCAAACTCAGAGATTGGAATCTGAGCAATTCTCACCCTGCAAATTCACCCTAGAAAACAGTCCCCGCTAAGAAGCCCTACATAAGCCCTGTACCTGTTCAGTCGTTAACTGCCTTTTTCCACCCTGGTAGAAGAAGCCACCCTCCTGGATTCTTCTCCTAAAATAAATCTCTTGAATGAGGTTTGGGTGAGACCTTCTTTTGTCAGAAGGGAGCAGAGCAGAGCGGGAACATTAGCCACAGTGGAGCAGAGCAGAGCAGAACTGTAACAGTTTCGCTGGGGGAAACCTTCCCCTATCAAAGTAGAGTTGTTACTTTGGGGAAAGCTTTCCCTGGAGCAGGGATGAAAGCTGCTATGCTTAAGTTGACTTTGTGCTATTCCTTAGTTCTTAAATGCCAAGATCCCTTTCCACCAAGGTGCAACACTTAGAAAAACACCTACATTGCTTATTTCATGTAACCCACCACCACATACCAACAAATGCCTTCCTCCTCCAGAGGTTCCAGTTGCTTTTTAGCCCTTACTCAGAAAAAAGCATGGCAGAGAATGGTAGAAGCCCAGGATACTGCAGAGACTGTTGCCAGGAGGAAGAAGCTTCAGTAACTGTCACACTCATTATACTTGTGGATGAAGAGAGAAGGTGGCCAGACACAATGACTGACAATTTCAAACTATAAGAAGGTTGAGCATTCCTTGGGTATATGCCCAAGGGTGTGGTATAGCTGGATCTTGGGGGAGATGGATTCCCAAATTTCTAAGAAAGCGCCATATTGATTTCCAAAGTGGTTGTACAAGCTTGCATTCCCACCAGCAGTGGAGGAGAGTTCCCCTAGCTCCACATCCTCTCCAGCATAAGGTGTCTTCAGTGTTTTTGATCTTAGCCAATCTGACAGGCATAAGGTGGTATCTCAGAGTTGTTTTGATTTGCATTTCCCTGATGATTAGGGATGTTGAGCAATTCCTTAAATGTCTTTAAGCCATTCAAGTTTCCTCTGTTGAGAATTCTCTGTTTAGTTCTATAGCCCATTTCTTAATTGGACTGTTGGGCATTTTGATGTCTAATTTCTTGAGTTCCACAAGAGCACTTGTTCAGCTATGTTCATATCAGCATTGTTTGTAATAGCCAGAACATGGAAACAACCTAGATGCCTTTCAACTGAAGAATGGATAAACAAAATGTGGTACATATACACAATGGAATACTACTCAGCAGAGAAAAACAATGACATCATGAGGTTTGCAGACAAATGGATGGATCTAGAAAAAATCATCCTGAGTGAGGTAACCCAGGCTCAGAAAGACAAACATGGTATGTACTCACTCATAGGAGGATACTAAATGTGGAACAAGGATGACTGGACTGCTACTCACATCACCAGGGAGGCCACCTGGAAAACAGGACCCCAAGAAAAACACGGGGATTGCCCAATGATGGAGAAATGGAAGAGATCTACATGAAAAGCCTGGACATGAGTGGGGGGTAGTGAAGGGTGAGGGTCGAGGGAAAGAGAGCTTGGGGAAGCAGAAGATCCCAGCTGGATCAACAACACAGAGGGAGAACAAGGAATAGGAGACTATGGTAAATGAAGACCACATGAGAATAGGAAGAAGCAAAGTGCTAGAGAGGCCCACAGAAATCCATAAAGATACCCCCACAACAGACTGCTGGCAATGGTCGAGAGTCAGCCCAAACTGATTTCTGGTGATGGGATGATTAAACACCCTAATTGTCATGCTAGAAACCTAATCCAACTACTCAAGGATCTGGATGCAGAGATCCATGGCTAGGCCCCGGGTGGATCTCTGGGAGTCCAACTGGCGAGAATGAGGAGGGTTTATATGAGTGAGAATTGTTGAGACCAAGGTTGGATAAAGCACAGGGACAAATAGCCAAATGAATGGAAACACGTGAACTAAGAACCAATGGCTGAGGGGTCTCCAACTGGATCAGGCCCTCTGAATGGGTGAGACAGTTGATTGGCTTGATCTGTTTGGGAGACATCCAGGCAGTGGGACCAGGTCCTGTGCTCATTGCATGAGTTGGCTGTTTGAAACCTGGGGCCTATGCAGGATCGCTTGGCTCGGCCTGGAAGGAGGGGACTGGACCTACCTGGACTGAGTCTACCAGGTTGATCTCAGTCTGCAGGGGAGGCTTTGCCCTGGAGGAAGTGGGAATGGGGGTGGTCTGGGGGGACCAGGAGGGGGTGGGAGGGGGGAGAACAAGGGAATCCGTGGCTGATGTGTAGAACTGAATTATATTGCAAAATAAAAAAAAAAAACTATAAGAAGGGAGACAATATAGAAAGAATGCCCATGTGTCTGAGACCAGAGTGAGATACAAGATGAACACCCAAACAACAGGGGTTACCCCTCAAGTGATTGCTACTACCAGCAACACCAAATTACAAGCATCTTCACAATGAACAGAAGACCACTGCTTCTGGAAGTTCACCATGATACTTCCCACCACTTTAAGGATACAGGTTCACCCTAGAACAACAATCAAACCCTACCAAAAAGGGATGAAAAGCAGAGAAGGGAGATATGAGTCCTGCCTGGACCAACACAGATTAAGGAAAGCATCTAAGTGAATAAACCCAAATAGAAGATTCTTGGAGTTCTTCATCCAAGGTACTCTCAATACACTCAGCCCTGTCCTTCAACACACACACAATGGAGCCCTTTGATCTCTTCCTTTGGTCATGGACTCATAAACCAGATCCAGTTTCTCACCCCGAGTTCTCACCCCGAGTTCCCTCCTCCCATGGGGTCCTCTCCTTCCTGCCCAAGGCTACTGAATTTATGTACAGTGTATGCAGAAAGCACACTCACTCCTGGAAGGTGACACCTTATAGGAACAACAGACACAGCTTCATCGATGATCATTATTAGAAGCTCTGCCAATACCCTGGAATAAACCTCATTAAAGGGGAACTTCCATGCCAGGATTGCCACCCTCACTAGCACACACCTCAGACTCCATGGCTCCTGATGGTTTCCTGGAATTCTCTCCAACCAGTCCCATCTGCTAGCTCAGAATCCCATCTTCCCATTGGCTTCTGCCCTGTTTATGACATCATTCTCCCTCCAACCCTACCATCACCTGGTAGGTTCTTGTGGTTGGCATGGTAATGCCTGTAAATAAATTTGGATCATCACAGGTCACCTGTGACCAGTGACCAGTAAGTGCTGTCTGATACCGGACACACTTGTGAGTCAGGTCAGCTGATCAGACATAGACAACCAATTCTCTTGCTCCATTTTACTGTAGATTGCTGATACTCTCCCTCTGACCATGGCAGGTAAGGAAAGAAATTTTAAAACATTAAAAAAATAAGAGATCACTTCTCCATTATTTTTAATATACTTTTAAATTTTTGTGTATTGGGTATACTATTGTTGCTGATAGAGACATCTGGAATTGAATGTCATATTTAGATTTGGTTCTTACTGGGGTTAGAATATATGCAAAAAAAAGACAAACTGCAGAGATGACCCTGGATGTATATAAAGGTAGTTTGGAACTGAATGTTACAGATAACCACAGATTAAATTAAAAGACATGAGACATTATCATATCCCAACCCATCATTATGCAGCCACACTGTTGAGATTTGTCTAGGTAAAGGTTTCCTATCACATTTAGAAAACAATATCCAGCTCTAGTCCCTGGCTCTTACACTCTATCCAGCCCATCTTCCACAGCATTCTCCACATCTTTTGGTTGTGTTAGATGTTATCAACTTGGGCTGGGTACTCCACAGTCAGTTGTTCCCTGGACAAGAACTGACACACCAGTGTGTGCAGGAATTCTCACAAGGATTCCCAACTAGGAGAGTTACAAGAAATTAACAAATACTGTGGAAGTGTTCATTGAAGACTCAATTTAACCAACTATTAAATTAAGAAATAATCTTATTCAGAGATGAACCACATGCTACATTATAAATCCCAAGATGTCACATGAAACATAGGGACTCAACATGAAATGTTACCAGCAGGTTGTATTCATGTAGTCTTATTGGATTGGATGTGTGCTGAATTTATATAAAAAAGTAAGAGATAATGACTTGCATTAAACGTAGTGGGGAACAGGAGGATCTAGATGACCAAGGGATTCTTAGCTAAATACAGTTCTTATCTATGAAATTCCTGATACATCATTTCATTAAGAAAGCTCACAGTAGAGCCAAGCTTGGTGGACATGGAAAGAACCTACAATGCCAGCACTCTGGTGCAGAGGCAGGCCAGTCTGTGTGATTTCAAGGCCAGACTGATCTAGGTAGAGAATCTCTCTCTCTACATAGAGAAAGACTTGCACAGAACAGGACAAAGGCACAGGCATGAGAAGTTGTCTAAGGTTCTGCTACTTTAAACACTTCTGTTCTGGGACACAAGTGTGACAGTACCACAACAGGTATCAGAACAACACAAAGCAGGGCAAAGAAGGGTGTTGTCTAGTCAGAGCAAGGGTCAACGTGGATCAACTAGGAAGTACATGCCCACACAGGAAGAACAGGCAGCTCATCAAATGAGTGTCATCCTATCCATTACCAAGAATCATTCTGAACCATTTGTTTGGCATATGTGAGGGAAAATAGATCTCAGACTCTCCCAGACAGGACAAACTGCAGATAACAAAGCTTGTCACATAAGCCACAAAGATTTCATCTCACCATTCTTCCCACTTTCCTCTTATTTCCTATGGAAAATTTCCAAAGTGCACCTTTCTTTGGGACAGAATGTGCCTTGCAGCCTTCTGCACCTGTGCTGAGGAATGCCACGCCCTTAGCAGGAAGTGTGTGCAACTTCTTCAGGGTCTCCACCCCAGCTGTGAGTTCAGCATGCCTCCTGCCATCAGACTCCAGCACTTGTTCCCAGCAACTCATGGACAGTGCATACCCCTGCTTACCAGCTGGCACAACCATGTTGACTGCACTGACTGACCAGGGCCAGAGCTCTGCCTCACCACCTTCCTATCCAGGTGTTCTCCAGTGGGATCCCACGGGAATACTGGCAGGAGGGGAGCTGCACTCCAGGACTTCACTGTAACTGTCATTGACCAGAATACCACAATCTCCTCCTTGTCTATGACAGCCTAGGGTGAAAATATTTTAGATCCCATTGCCTTAGTCCTTTCCTATCCAACACTGTCTGTCAGCCTTGTTCAGGCCACACCACCACAGTTGCAAAATCAAGGATACAGCCTGGCACCTTCCTACCGGGAGGGCAGCCAGGTCTATTACAATGACCTCAACAGCCTGGGTCCTCTGATGGCTGAAGAACTCAGGCAGTGTGGCTCTGTGTCCTACTCTGGGGGTCAGGCCTCTGTCCTGCAACCAGAGATGGTGATGATGTCAAAGGAAATTCAGCCAACGAATGTCCAAACACTTTTCTCCACCTCTGCCATCTACTATCCCACACCTGCTCAAGACATGCCAGACACAAGTCTTCAAGGTGAGTAAAGCCAGGAGGGAGGACTGAGATCAGCACTCAAAGCAGACACAGCTCGCCCTTTCAGCAGTGGATGTCCTCAGGGAGAAAGGATGGGAGTCCTGAGAGCTCAGCCTTGGCTCTGGCTCACCATCCCCAACGTCCATCTCAAAAGTAAGAAACATGCATGATAGGGACTGACATCCATCCTTCATTAAAACATGATCAGCTACCACAACACAGACACACATATCACTGCCTAAGCCAATCAGTGCCATGCTCCATCACACTATAATCACCTCCTTTCTACGATAGTGCTCAAGGTTCTAGAAGACATCATGAATTTTATATTTGGTTAGCACTTGATTTTTCCTGAGTTGAAATCGGATACCTGATCAACACAACTGCAAATCTCTCTCTCTCTCTCTCTCTCTCTCTCTCTCTCTCTCTCTCTCTCTCTCTCTCTCAAACTTACTCACTCTCTTGCTGTATCTTCTCTTATTCTCTTTCTTTTTCTCTGTGATTCTTCAGTGTTGACACAAGTCCATGATCATGTACCCATGTTCTCTATAACAAAGTCACACTCAAGCCACACTATTTCACTTTCTTCAAGTAATTTTCATATCACTTATAACACATCTGTGAAATGGGAGCTTGAGGATAGCTGGGGTTCTTAAACGGCTTGCATTTCAGGAGTGAAGGACTGGGTTTGCACACTGAAAACCCAAAAAATCCAAACATCCTGTTGCACATGAGTAATGCCACTACTTGAAAGAAGTCAACAGGTTGTGTAAGTTTTGGAAATTATAGGCCAGACAAACTGCCTAATGGCACACTTCCAAATAACTGAGAGGAACTGTTTCAAAGTCAAAAGGAGGGCAAGGAAGGACCACACACCAAGAGAATTCTGTAACCTCCCCATGACCACTATGCATGCTCACACCAATAAATGATATGGAACACACAAACATCTGAGAAAACAAGACATTGCATGGTCACCAGAAACAACTGAGTAGTTACTAAGTGTCTGTAAACAGAGATGCTACACTTGCCACTCAAGCAGAGTTCATAGGAATGCCTGGCCCACTGCTACAGAGGCCTGAGTGCTGAGGTCCACTGAAAGGAGGGGATCATCTCATCTCACTTACCAGGCACTGACTCCTTCCTTGACTCTTTTCCAGTGGTGGAAAGGGAGAGGGCCCTTGGATAGATAGCTTTCAGCCAGACACTCTGTCTGCTGCAGAGTCCTGACTTCTGAAATGCCTGAACCCAGGATACTCAGATGAAGATACTACCTGTTGATGGGGACAGGTCATTAACTGCCCTTATTCACAGTCCTTCAGAATTCCTGGCCTTGCCTCCAGCTCCAAGCCTGGAACAAACAGAGAATAACAATGTAGAAGAAATGATTGCTGAGCAATCAAAGCCTCTGAATGCCTATGAGGGCAGTACAGAAAACCAAGGCTCATCACTTCTCCCTCTAGCACACTCTGACATGCAGCAGCCCCTGAACTACACTGATGCTGGGAGATTAACGTAGAAGCCAGATTCTGATAATGCCATCTTGGGAAGCAACAGCCTTGGTCTAGGAGAGCCTGGGTCTTTGTAGAGTGTCATGGTCTCAAGCATGACGTGGAAGACATGACTACAGTGCTGTCAGATATTCACCTTCCCCAAATCTTAAACTCCCTCACTGACCTAGACCACCAGGAAAATCCCACAGCAATCCATTCCAAAGACTCCACAGTCATCAGGAAGGATCAGGCCCAGGAAAGTTCCAGCATCACTGGACTTATAAAAGGTGAACAAGAAAGACCAGAAAGTATCTCATCTGCTTCATGTACCTCTTTAGGACCAAATCCAGCACCAGGACCTGGTGGAGGGAGCAGAGGCTAGAACCAATGCTGGGGCCAGTGAAGGAGATATTGACAACATGGACAACAAACACTTGGAGGTCAAAGCTCAGAAATCTGCACCCAGCAGGCCCAGGGTAGCTAGGGTGCAGGGGCAAGACAGGACCAAGAGGACCAGAGAAAACAACTTCAGCAAAATACAGCAGCTGGAGCCATCAAGTCAGAAAGTCAAGACACAAGAGAACCCCACCATCCCCAAGACCAACAGGAAGAGGAATCCATCTGAGCTGAGCAATGACGCCTTTAAAAAGCCTCAAACTCACCTCGGAAAGTACATGCTGGCATCCACTCAGGTCCTTCACCCATGGGGGAAGAAGTGTAATAACAAAACTGGCATCTCCTCCTCCCGGACTCTGCTAAACAACAGCAACAAAGATCCCAGGACAGGCCCAGCCACCTCATCCCTTCTGGATGTACCATGTGATGGCTGAGGCCCCAGTAAAACCCCCAGCAACGCTCAGAGACTAGAGAGAGCAATGTCCACAGGGAGTGTCCATCTCCATCCCAGTATAAGCTGCCCCCACCTGGGAAGGTCAAGTTAGTACCTCTGCCTTTTCCAGCCCTGGAGAAGCCACAAGCCAGACTGGTTTCTAGAAAGCCTCTCTTATAGTGGTATTTTATTTGTACTGAAATGTGATTTTAATTGTATATTAATAAATAAAGTTGCCCAGAGGTCAGAGCTATTAGTGCCATAGCAAGAGCATGGTGGTGGTGGCGCAAGCCTTTAATCCCAGCACTTGTTAGACAGAGCTAGGTAGATCTCTGTGTGTTCAAGGATACAGCCAACATTGAAGACACAAGCTTTTAATCTCAATACCATAGAGGACCTGGAGGGCTGTACACACAGGCAGTGATGAGGCAGTCACTTGTTTGGGTTTACAACCAATGAGAAGGCAGAACAGAAAGACTATTTAAAGACATACACACAGTAAATAGGGCCCCTTTTCGGAGAGCTCTCTTGGCTGAAGCAGGAAGGGTAAGGCTCTTAGTTCTGACCTCTTGGCTTTCTTCTCTGAATCGGCTCTGTGTTTCTTATTTAATAAGACGGTTGGTTACATCTATACTCTCTCCCTGGCTTCATGCAGGCCCCCTGCAGTATACCCTGTGAGGCCTCATTCCCACTCAGCTCAGCCTACCACACTCAAGCCATCTAAACCAGCTCCTGCCTGCACTTCTTTGATGGCCTCTGACAAGCCAGCTCTGCCTATTGCTACCAGTGCCACACGAGCTAACATATCCAACCCCATCCAGTCTTGCCCTGGGCCTCAGCCAGCTGTCTGTAGGCCATTATCCTACAGGGCATCATCTCACACTTCACTGCAGAGGGAGCTTGACTCTTCTAACAAGAACAAGGCCCCATCAACCCCCAAACCTCAAATCCAATATCTACTACAAGACTTCAGCCACCAACCTATTCCATGGAGGAAAGTCCACATTCCAGGACCAGTCATCTCATAGCCCATCACAGAAGAGCAGAGACCAGAGAGGGAGGCCATGAAGAGGCAGGCTCAACAGGAGAGAGAGAATGCTGCCAAGTACCTCTCTGGGAAAACCACAGCTCTTCCTTCAGAAGCAGAAGGATATGGAAATTTCTAGATATTATGACTATGTCATGTAAGTCCTACCCTAGTTTTTGGAACACAGTGCTATTCAACACAGACAAGGTAAGATATAGACATAGATATACATGTATACGTTGGATTAAAATCTTGGTGAGTGTGTAGGTAAGTAGGTACATATGGAGTTAAGGAGATTAATTGGTAGATCCAGGGATTTATATATAAATGGTCAAACAGTTTCTATACTTGTAAATATTTGAAGACACTAAAAGTGATTGAAGAAATTAAGTCAGTTATATCATCCATTAGTAAGTATATATAGAAGGCTTTGATGGTTTCTTCACACCTTTGTTATTGTTCTTTAATGTTTCCAAAGTAGAAATATGTGTTACATAAATTCATCATATGCTAGAAATCACTGGTAGTGTTATTTAAGGTAAAAGTAATTAGTCAAAACCTGTTGTGGTTATAAAATTATTCTCCTTGACTTTTTTTTTTTTTTGGTTTTTTTGAGACAGGGTTTCTCTGTGTAGCTTTGCGCCTTTCCTGGAACTCACTTGGTAGCCCAGGCCGGCCTCGAACTCACAGAGATCCGCCTGGCTCTGCCTCCCGAGTGCTGGGATTAAAGGCGTGCGCCACCACTGCCCGGCTCTCCTTGACTTTTATTTTCATTATACTGGTTTTTGAACTTGGTATGTTTCCTATAGTGTATACTGTATAGTGAACACACTCCTGTTCTTCCAACACTTCCTCCCATTTTGTACCACTAACACTAGTCCTTTATTCATTACTGGTCTGGGACAGATATCCTCCTAAAATTTCATTAAATGAAATATAGGATTCCATGTATACACTATCAAGCACCCACCTTAAAGAGAAAATATACAAGGTTGAACATCTTCCTGAGAAGGGATTCATTCATAACAATGTATGTCTGAAATTGTATACATCTTTGAAATCATCCTTTACATACTTTAATTTATTTTGTGTGTGTGTTTTTGTGTGTCACCCATCACTATGTATTTCCCTGATTCCTCTTCAATCAGAACATCTGTATGTGCTTATTATCTTTTTATTATATCAGAGTAGAATGTCTTTTTCTTTGTCCTTTACTACCTGGGTTGCCTGATTTCTTATGATTTATGTATTTTATCTAATTCTACATATTCTAGATATTAATACACTTACTGAGGTAGCAATAGCAAAGATGTCCTCCTGTTCTCTAGGACCCCCTCCCAAATATCTGTTTCTTTTTCTAGTAACAAATGCTTTACTTCCCTGACAAACCATCTGTTAACTACAACCAGGAATTCTTAAGTAGCTGGTGTGTTGCCCCATCCTGGCCTGTCTCTGAACATTCAACACTTTGACATACATTGTACTGTAATACTATTGGGGTTACTCACACTATAGCCTCTGAGCCATTTGACATTTCATTTTACAGTGTGACACATAGGAAATATAACTCATTTGTTTATTAATTTGCTTTTAGTATCTTGAGACAGGTTTTCTCTCCAAAACCTTGCATGCTCATAAGTATGTTGATCAGACTAGCTTTGAAATGAATAACATCAGCCTGCCTCTAGCTCTGCCACTATCTCTGCCTTTGCAATTGCCCTGAACCTGGCCCTGGCTCTGACTGAAGAGTGCTGAGACTAACAGAATGCTCGCACAAACTAAATGGAATCAAGTTTCTTTCTGTCTGTATGAATATCCAGATTTCCAAGCATGATTGGATGAAGAGGACATGTGTAAGCCAAGGTGCATTTTTGGTACCTACCCAAAATCCCAAGAGACTTAACTGAATGTGTTTACAACTGGAATTCAACTTTGACTGATGTTTCTGAATATCTGCAGCTGTGGCAGAGATCCTAAGAATGTCATCCAGCTATTGTAGGGGTCTAAGTACAGATGTGCACTGAAAGGAGGGGACATCCCACTTACCAGAGACTGACTTCTTCCTTGACTCTTTTTCAGTGGTGCAAAGGGAGACTTCCCTGGGAACCACACATCAAGCCAGAGACTCCCTCAGCTGCAGAACAGACCTCTGCTACTCCTACACCCTGGATTACCAGATGAGAACACCACCTGTTGATGGAGACAAGACATTACCTACCCCAACTACAACCTTCAGAATTCCTTGTATTGTCACAAGCTCCATGACTGGAACTGCATTCCCAGATAAGGACACCAACTATTGATGGGGACAAGTCATTAACAGTCCCCAACCTTCAGAATTCCTGGTATTGCCACAAGCTCCATGCCTGGAACAGAGAATGACAACCTGCATGAGATGGCAGCAAATCTGTCAATGCCTCTGGATGCCTATGAGTGCATGAAAGAAAACCAAGACCCATCTCTCCTCCCTTTAGCACACCCCGACATCCAGCATCCCTTGCACTTCACTGATGCTGGGAGCGTAGGGCAGAAGCTTGCTTCTGACAATGCCACCAGGGAAAGCAGCAGTCATGGTCAGGATGAGCCTGGGACATGCACAGTGTGTTGGCCTCCAGCATAGACTTGCAGACATGACTATGCTGATGGCAGAAGTTCACATTCCCAACTGCTTAACTCCCTCTCTGAACTAAACCAATTCCAGGTTCCCACAGCCACCTAATGCAAAGACTCCATAGTCTTCAGGAGCAATCAGGCCCAGTAAAGATAAGGTGTCATCAGCACACCCTTAAACCTGTTGAGGGTGAAGGAAGAGAGACACTCTAATCTGCTTCATGGAGAATCTCTAGCCAGAATCCAGTATCAGGACCTTGTGGAAGGAGAGAAGCTGTGGCTAGTGCTGTGGCCAGAAGGAGATATTGACAACACAGACAAGCAAATGGAGGGAAAGCTCAGAAGATCACACTCTGTAGGCTCAGTAGACCTAGGGTTCATGGGCAAGTTGAGACCAAAAAGAGCTAGAGAAATCAACTCCATGAAAGCTGAAGGATCTGAAGCCATCAAGTCAGTCATGGCAGAAGAGAAGCCCACTGTCCTCCACAACAAGAGGAAGTGGAATCCACTTGAGCATAGCCATCATAGCTTTAAAAAGCCTCAAACACACCTCGGCTTGCACATGCTGGTGTCTGTGAAGGTCTGTCACTCACTGTGGAAGAAGGGAGAGAAGAAAACTGGCATCTCTTGAACCTTCAACTCTTTGTGCTACTCTGTGCTCTAATAGTATCAGAGTTTGTTACACTTTGGCCTCTGAGACATTTGTCATTATCTTTTTCCAGGGTTACATATACTAAACAAAATAATTTATTTGTTCACTCACTTTTAGATTCTTGAGACAGGGACCCTCTCCATAGCCCAGCATGTCCTAGAACTGACTACATCGAACACGCAACATTGAACTCATGAAGATCTGCCTGCCTCCCCCTCTGCCTCCACCTCCATCTCAGCCTCTGCCTCCCCTTCTGTCTCCACTTCTGCCTCCTCCTCCTCTGCTGCCTCAAGAGTGCTGAGACTAAAGGAATGCTCCAAGAAGCCAGGTGGAATCCAGATTCTTTCTGTACATGTGAATAACATTTCCATGCATGTCTTGATGAAGAGGCCATGTGTACTCCAGGGTGCATTTTTGGTACATACCTAAAATCCAAAGAGACTAAACCACATGTGTTTACAACTGCAACTTAACTCGGATTAATCTTTTCCTGACAATGTGCCTTGTTTCAGTTGTAGGCTGTACTTGCTACAATACCTGTGAAGCACTGACCTCTAATGAGGTGTGCTCATGCTATCCTGGGTATTTTCTGCTTTTGTGGTAAAGTTATGATTGCTTTTCTACTTCTAGGAAGTGGGGCATCTGAATTTTACTGAGGAATTGTATTCACCCTTTTCATAGAGTTTCATGGTTGTAAATGAATTTTTAAACAGTCTTAAATAAATAAAAAACACAAAGCCAAATATAGGGGTGAAAGCGTTAGAGATCAGGGAAATAGTGATAGCCACCAACCTTACCTCTCCAGCCCTGCAGCTTTCAAAAGTGAGGTACTTTCTCTCTTACCCTCACCTTTATTGTCTTGCTGTTCTGTCTTCTCATTGGCTCTTAGCCCTGCTACCTCACTTCCTTGTCAATGCCTATCTGTACAGACCTCCAGGTCTCTATGGTTGGTGCTGGGTTTAAAGGCTCCACACTAGGCTGTTCCCTAGTGCATCCTTGAACACATAGTGACCCTGTCTGCCTTTTGACGGGATTAAGGTATGTGCTACCACTGCCTGATTGCTGTGTTTACTTAAAAGTGCTTTATTTATTAAGAATAAAATTTATAAATAATATAAGAAAAACTATATACAATAAGTACAACTATATACAATATATACAAGCAATAAATACATCAGCAATTTGACAAATTTAGAGAAAATATTACATTATCTACTCTATTTTTTGTGAGTTCAAAATGTACCTAATTCACTTTCTACCTGAACTTGTATTACCAACAGAAAATTGTCCTGTAATATTCCTTAGAACTTATATACTTTTCACCTCTTAGTGAGTTTCTTTTTTTTTTTTTGAAATTTCTTAACAAGGAAAAATGTAACTATGACTATCAAATCTTCAACTCCCTCAGAGACCAAGAAGGAAATAATATTACCGAGTAAAACAGGAATTGCAAACAAGCAACTTCTGGAAAATTGTGAGTTGACAGAAACAGCCAGCTGTCTGGACAGTCACCTGAGGTTTTCTGCAATGTTGGGGCATCATCTTCAGCCTACAGGCTTAGCATATCTGACAGACTCATTTGTGATGTAGGATATACACAAGGCCTACAGCTCAACCTCACATTCGGCATGAGTATTCCATGTACCAGATAAAACTGAATTCTACCAGTGTCCTGTCATGATTCAGGATTTTAAATCCTGGAAATTGCTGGTGTTTCTGGAATTCATCTGCTTATTCTTCTCAGCTTGTGGATGGCTTCATTTCGGCATCCTGTTCTTCTCTGCATCCCATTCTTCTCGGCTTGTGGGTGGCTTCATCTTCTTTATCAAATGCCAGTCTACCATTAAGAGGTTAGACTCTATCAGCCTAGTTACTCTTTCAAGAATAACTGTTTCAGCTACTGTTCCACTGCATACCAGAAGACATCGGTCCATTGCCTGTTGAGCTGCCTTCTTAGAAAGGGGCCCTGTACCTTTTCCAGATTGCAAAGGCCACTTTAGCGATGGTGCCATATAGTCTTGGCATCAGAGGATGCCTGTTGCTAAAGCCACAACCACACTTGTTTTGGCAAGGATTGGTAGTCCTTTGCTTTGTGTCCTCTTGGTCCATTTTGGATAGCATACTCTCAGCAGTTGATATGAGGGCACTTTGTTGCCCAGTGGCTAACTTTTGCCATAATGAAAGTTAACTCCATATGCAGTTTCTTCAATGCCCATATCTTCTCTGAAGTAGATTGGTGCTGCCAGAAGCCAACAAGTCTCATAATCATAAAAAAATTGTAAGTTATTAAAACATTTAAATGCCATATTCTGTAGATCTCTGAAGGATTTGAAGATGACCTGTCTATCTAAAATATATCTCTGCTTAACCTTGAAAACACCTAATATGATGACAAGTTCAATTGTAATGACTAACTACTAATTCTCATTTCTCTATATCCTAAGTGTTGATAATAATAACTTTCAAGGATTAGCAAATTGTTAAATGAACTGTATAGGTACAATATCCTGAACAAGATTAGCAATATACATACAGCATTTTCTAACAATATCAATCTCAATATATATAATTTGTGTACAATATATAAAAATTCAATCCAATGTAAAGTACTTAAAACTAGTAGTTTTCTTTTAAAAATAGATTCAATAATCTACTTTTTTAACTGTATCATATCTATATCCTCTCGTTTTTTTCAGAGTAGATTCAATAATGTACCTTTTATTCTATCATTTCTATATCTTTTTTTTCAGAGTAGATTCAATAATCTACGTCTTATCTATATCATCTTTTTTTCCAAACAAGAATCTTAAATCTAATCTCCTTTGTTTAGCCCTTTTCCTGACCATTAACTACAACAACTTGTAACCAAGCCTCCTAAACAATGACAACTACCCCAAACCCAAAACCCATTGAAAAACCAAAAACCACCCGCCCCACCTCTTGGGAATGTGGACATAGTGCTCTGAAAAGTTGCTTTCTGCAGTTTGTTGGTGATAGCATCTTTAGAAGATTCTGAAAAGAAAATTTTTGGGTTAAATGTCAAGTTCCAGGAGAGGTAGCTATATCATTTGTTGTCCAGTCTTGGTATAATGCCAAAGTGCAGGGCTTATCTCAAGTCCTTGTTCAAGTAGTCTGTGAAACAGGATCATCTCAGCTAGCCATCTCAAAATTGTTCTGAGCAGTTTGTAGTCCAAAGATGATCTTTGGGTGATGTTTGTCAGCTTAGTGGTATTATTATAGTCCATATGGAATCATTGTTATGGGACTCCATCATCTTTCTGGAGACTTCAAATTCGAGGTTAGGCCTGGTCATGATTCCCTGCAGAAAACTGATAGAGACTCCGACACAAAAACATGTATAGGCAGCTAAATTAAGCCTTTTTCTAGAATTAGTTAGTACTCTATATGACCAATAATATCATGACAAAGTTATATACATATATAAATCTTGTAAATTTTGATATAAAATTCATAACTTAAGAAAAGTTTAAAGACTCAAAATAGAACCAAAGAATTGAGATTAGTGGCAAAAAAACCAGTTCCTTAATTTTTTGGTTTTCTTCTGTCCTATATCAGAAGATGGCTCTTTCATCTGACATGACACAGAGATTTTCCATTTTCCTTTTAACAACATACGTGGGTTTAGAGAAGGAAAGAGCCATTCTCCAACTTCAAAGCCAGCTTTAATTGTTAATTGAACTAGGACTACAAAAAGACCATTTGTGTTAGTGGTCTGTAGAGAAGAGCAGAAACAAATATTTAGGAAGACTTAAGAAATTTTACATGTGATACACCAACAGGCCAAATTACTCTTTTTCTTGGGACATTTTTCTAGATGATTTGTCCTTTTTCTTCAAATGTCTCATTTGTCCAGTGTTCTTCAGATTCCTTGGCCTTCATTCTCCTGAAAGACAAAAACAAAAAACGCTTCCCCAAACCTAACTTTGGAGAGGTTCCCTTTTGGCAAGTTATATCTGATTAAATAAAAAGGCATTTGTTAGTGGTATAAGTTAGTTTAAATTGGATGGTCATGCTGGTTGATGAACTATCACCTCTTCTAATTAAGGGGTCTCTGTTGTTCAAATTGAACCTATATCAATTTTGATGGTATCCACAGCTTATCTTTTCCTATAGAAACAAAAGCAAAACCTCGTTCCCAACATAACACATATCCTGGTTTCCATTCTGAGGTCAGCACATCCTTAAAGTATATAGGCCGATTTAATTCTGCAGTTTTATCTATTATCCAATGTCTCTCTGCAGCTATTGTCCCTTTCTCATTAGCTCTGAGAAAATTCAAAGTTAATAGAGCATTATGTAATCTATTTCTGGGGGGGGGTTGTTACCCCTTTCTGTTTATTTAGCATATCCTTTAGAGTTCTATTTGATCTTTCTAAAATTGCTTGGCCTGTAGGATTATGTGGTATAACTGTAATATGCTTATATTGTAATAAGCAAAAATTTTCGTTTTACGAGAGACATATGCTGGAACATGGTAAGTTTTAATTTGTGCAGGTATACCCATGATGGCCATAACTTCTAGCAAATGCATGATTACAGGTTCAGCATTTTCAGAACCAAAAGCATTTCTGCACTGAAATCCTGAATAAGTATCAATGGTATAGTGTACATATTTTAGTTTTCCAAATTCTGCAAAGTGAAACACATCCATCTGCCAGATTTCATTCCTCTGAGTACCCTTTGAGTTACATCTAGCTGGTAGCAGAGTCTGGTTATAAAAGGAAAAATTAGGACATTTCCTTACAATATCCTTAGCTTGTTGCCACGTTATAGAAAAATTCTTTTTTAAATCTTTACTATTGACATGATGTTTTTTATGAAATTCTGAAGCCTCCATCACATTTCCTATCAATAATTTATCAATCTTGTCATTACCTTGTGCTAGAGGGCCTGGCAGACCCATATGGGATCAGATGTGAGTTATATATAAGGGATGCTCCTATTCCTGATTATATCTTGTAACTGAATAAATAGTGAAGTTAATTCTGACTCATCAGGGATAAATTCTGCAGTCTCAATATATAATACCACTCTTTCAGCATACTGAGAGTTTGTAACTATGTTGAGAGGTTCTGAAAAATCTGTTAATATCAAAGAATATCATACAATTCCATTTTTGAACTGAATTATAATGACTTTGAACCACTTTACTTAAATTTTCAATTTTTTTCCTGCTTCCTCAATTCTGTCCCATGCATTCATGGCTGCCATGCGGCATAGAATTAAGGTTTGATTATCATATAAACATTGTCTTTGATCCTGGGCAATGTCCACACCTCTAATTCTACATGGTGTCTATTGCCTTAGCCTCCTCCTTAAGCCATTGTCACCACTGTAATTGTGCTCTGGATTCTAGAACATCTGTTACCAACTCTTTCCAGTCCTGAGGAATAATCCTATTACAAGTTGACCACGAGTTTAACATTTGCTTTACAAATGGAGAATGCATTCCATAGGATACTATAGCTTCTTTAAATCTCCTTAAATCTACCATTTCCACTGGAGTCCAATTCGCTTGTACATGCCGTTGAGCAGGTAGTTCCTATAAGGCTACCAGATGAATTAAGTTTGATTGTTTGAAAAGAGGCTGTCTCTCTGTAACCATATAATGCGTTCCTGAAATAATTTCACCTTTAAAGTCTTCTGCCTGGGTCTGAATTTCTCTATAATTCATTTTAACCTTTTTTTTCCTCAAGCTTTTGTCTTGGCACTTAACTTCACCAATCCTTTTAATACTAAAATAAGGATAATTAAACAAATAATAGTTATAACTGATGTTTCCTACATCCTATCAGCATTAATTATCCTCTCATTTAACTGTACAGTTTTCAGACTGTCTAATGAATTATCAAACAAAGACTAATTTCCTTTTATTGAAAAATATTTCCTATTTTTTAATATGGAAAAAAAATGTTCTCTTTTAACTAGTTTCTCCCTTTAAGATATCTGATATCTTAATTGACTTACCAAGTCTGCATAGAACAGTAGAAGTCCAAGGAATTTCAAGGCAGCTACCAAGCATGGTGGCAGTCCAAAATGGGAATCAGAAAGACAGAGAGAGAGAGAGAGAGAGAGAGAGACAGAGAGAGACAGAGAGAGACAGAGAGAGACAGAGAGTCAGAGAGACAGAGATAG
Organism: Peromyscus eremicus; assembly: GCF_949786415.1. Taxonomy (NCBI): domain Eukaryota; kingdom Metazoa; phylum Chordata; class Mammalia; order Rodentia; family Cricetidae; genus Peromyscus; species Peromyscus eremicus. The sequence continues at coordinate 160,282,588 of NC_081416.1, read as the reverse complement.
AGACAGAGAGACAGAGAGAAAGAGAGAGAAAGCACGTCCTAAAAGCTAAAAACTAAATAAAAAGTCCAGCCACGTGCTCTGGCCTGAACGAGCGGCTCTGTAAACATACAAGCAGTCCAGCTGCTTGCAGCTCTGCAACCTTGCAGCTCCAGCAACATGAGTAGGAGATCTGGCTGCAAGTAGCTCCAGCTGCATTTAGCTAGATCTCATGTAGCTCTGGCCAAGCCAGGAGGCCTGTAAACCCTGGCCTATAAGGCCATCAATGGGTTTTTTTAATGAATTCTTGCCATGTGAGCACCAATTGTAGATGAATTTCTAAATGGTCTTATTAAATAAGAAACACAGAGCCAAATATAGGGGTGAAAGCCTTAGAGATCAGAGAAATAGAGAGAGCCACCAACTTTACCTCTCCAGTCCTGTACCTACCAAAAGTGAGCTACTTCCTGTCTTACCCATGCCTTTATTGCCTTGCCCTCTCATTGGCTCTTAGCCCAGCTGCCTCACTTCCTTGTCAATGCCTGTCTCTACAGACCACCAGGTCTCTGTGGTTGGTACTGGGATTAAATGCGTGTGTCACCATGCTTGGCTGTTCCCTAGTGTGTCCTTGAACACACAGAGACCCTATGTCACATGATCGAATTAAGAGCGTGTGCTACCACTGCATCACTTCTATGTTTACTTAAAAGTGGCTGGCCGTTTTACCCTTGATCTCCAGGCATGCTTTATATATTAACATACAAATAAAATATCACCACAAATGGTGTATCTGTCTTCACAATATCTAACTACTATGTGGGACCAAAATTGTTCATTCTAAAGAGAGCTATTTCCAAAGTCATCCATGTAGAAAATATTAACAAACCCACCATGAAAAGATCCTACTACCTGTATACGATGATCCTCACAGGGACAAATTTGGGTACAACAGAATAACGAAAAGCAATGGCTTAAGGAGGCCTCTGGTGTTATGCTGTCTTTGTGTGGCTTTAATTACCGATTTAAGCACTGCCATGAGACTACTGTGCTTCACTTTACATCTTAGGAGCAATAGAAATGCATTTGAATAGCTATCTCTAACCTTGATATTATTACTTTAATCTTGATGTTTTCAAACTAAGGGTCTTGTAGAATAATTCTTATTAAACAAAGCTCAGTAAGCATTTTCATATTAAAGCAATTCATATAGTGCTGTACTTGTATTGAATCCTTCTCAATAACATTAGTTCTCATTGTACTTTTCATTGAACATATTCTTTTAAAACTGTATATTGTATACTGAGCCCAGTAACTTTCCTTAACTGTCACCAAAAATCTTAGACATTGACATCTGCTTGACAGCATTGCCTCCCAAGTCATGAATGGAACCATGGAGATATGTGTAATCTAGGATCCATATACACAGACAGCATCAGGAGATATTTGTCTGGGACTGGATACATATGGTATAATATGATTATCATGAGTTACAAGAACTCTCCTGCAATCACCTTGACTGAATTCATCACTTCAGCTGAAATGGTTCTGTTGTGTGTAGACATCACATATTCCTTCTCCATTGCTCTCTTATTGGAAAATATTCCTGAAAAATGCTGCGATATGTACTGATGTGCAAAGCAATATCATGTTCAATTCCTTGGAGATGTATAAATGGGAAATGATATAGACATAGTGATGGTGTTTAAAGTGACCTCATACTGAAATAGAGAGAGGGTAGAATACTTCACATTATACCCACCAACTTATTGGTGTTTCCTATGGAAGCAATACTTGGAAGCCCCCTACTTTTAGTTAACCTCTATTTCTACTCTCTAGCATAAAGAAAGACCATTTTCCAATGTGCCTGATGGTCAAATGCAAGTAACATCTAGAATGACAAGTCAAGTTTTCATGAATCTGCATGGCTCCTTCTACTATGTACAGTTAAGCTTCACAGACACAGACCTGTCTATCACTGCAAATTTCTGTTCAATTACTTTCTAAGGTATCCATCCATCCAAAGTAATCACTGCTAACATATCACAATGGAATGTTCACTTGATTTTGGAATAAAAAGCCATGCTACACTATTCTACCCACTGTTCTAGCTCTCAATTTGATTGGACTACTAGTAGGACAATCCCTGAGCTTTGGAAGGACTGCTTTGTGCATGATCCATTTCTGAGTACCAGCCAGCCATCTCACGACAGCAGCAGCCACTGAGACTCAGCAGCTGAAACAATTACAACTCTCTCCAGCAGCAACAGAAACAAATGCCAAAGGATGGCTAGCAAGGAAGCAGACTGTAACTGTTACATCTGCATCTGCAAATACATTAATCTCCTGCAAAACTGCAAAGGTTTAGAAGGGAAATGGAGAGACCCAACCATTCCATTCAACAAAACAATAGCAGTTGTCTTACCTCTGGGACGTAGGAACTACTCAGTCACAGAACATTTTATGGTGGATTGCAGTACAAGATAAGAATTCCCTTCTGTGCATGTGTACAAATAACAAATTGGAGAGTTGTTACAAATATATCTAACAACTGTGCCTTCCACTTACCAGTGTATAATTCTCTCTTGACATTTTAATATGTGGAAGAGCCATCCAACAACCTAATAGCACAATTCCTGACCATTCTCCCCCAAAATGATGGAAGAGCCTGCTTGGTCTATGAAAGCCACCCAGCTGGCTATCAGAAAGGGGATTCCAGCTCCAGGCGAGTCTGAAATTCTCATATTCTGGAATTCATTCAATTTGGCCCTTTTCTACTTCTTGCTCATAACTTACAACAGGATCACAATAACTTTCATATTTTAGGAGGTACTAAGGACCTTCTTAGCCAACATCTCCTGAGGCTTAACCCTGCCTCTGTTACTTAGCATTTAGCAGGCATCTTTCTTCCAAGAGTGCCATTTTCCCACACATACAGGATGCCATCTTTCAAGTTATTTAACTTACATTTACTTTTCTTGGAGATGCTGTTCTAAAAAATATTTTATCATATTTGTTTGTTATCTCTTGAAAGCTTTTTCTTTTGTAAAGAGGGAGAGAATGGTAGTATGTACTGAGAAATGAGGACTTGGAAAATAATTGAAAGGAGTGTGGTAACTAAGTTTGGTATATGTGGTTAGAGGAAATAAGTCATATTACACTGAAAGAAAAATAATATGCGAATATTAAAAAGTAAAAAACACACTGAACACAGTTCTATCTATCTACTTACTAATCTTTCATTTTCTCTCCACTGTCAGAATTCAAATAACACAGGCCCCGGCATGTTCTACTCACTGGTTCTAAGCTCCTACAAGAGAACAGTTTTTTCTGATAGATTTACAACCAGAAGCCTGGATGAACCTTCCAACTTTCAGTCATTGCCACTTGGAATGTGTCACATTATCTGACAAGTGGTCAGTCATGAAGGAAACTACAAGGGTGAACGACAAAGGCAGCCTGCTGGCCTATGAAAAAGGACAGTCTTATTGCAGACCTTTCCCAAGCACTACAAAACATGATACAATCCACATGGAGGAAAAGTTCTACTGAGCTGGACATGTACCTACATGATACAGCAGTAGCTCAGTGTAAAAGAGGTCCCAAGGGACAGTGCTGACAGCTCATGTGAAGGCAGGAGGAGAGCTAAACAGGCTCCAGGTCATTTTCAATGAGGACTGACAGACACTGTCACAGTAGTGCTTGTTGAGGCAGTTAGAGTAAGAAGTGTCTATAAATGCACACTACACCCATGCCATAAGACAGTCTATGAACCCTCCAGTGAATGACCAAAAATGATAACAATCTAAATCAAAATGAGGAAATACACAAGATTTCCCCATATTTCATCAAAATTTTGCATTCCTGTCTGTGAAGATACACTGAGATGGGAAATGTGTTGTTCTTTTTTTTTCAAATATAAAGGGAAATTGTAGGATAAAAGAGCCAGCCAAAGAAACACACAGTGACCCTGAAACCATGGCTCTAAAAGAATAGCCAAAAGCTTAAAAAGGGCCAATAAAAGAAACAGACTATAGCCCTGAAACTAGAGCCAAAAGGTTAAAAATGGCCAGTGAATAAAAACACACTTGGGACCTGAAAACAGAGTCAAAGAAACACACTCCACCCCTGATACACTCAACACAAAAACCAACCAATCCCTTAGGAAGAAAACCAACCAATCCCTGAGCACAAAATGTAACAAATCTCTGGGTTTGTCCAAACTCAGGGACTGGAATCTGAGCAATTCTCACCCTGAAAAGCTCCCCCACTAAGAACCTCTACTACATAAGCCCTGTACACGTTCAGTTAGGAAATGCCTTTTTCCACTCTGTTAGAGGAAGCAACCTTCCTGGATTCTTCTTCTCTAATAAATCTCTTGAATGAGATTTGGGTGAGACCTTCTTTTGTCAGAAGGGAGCAGAGCAGAGAGGGAACATTAGCCATAGTGGAGCAGAGCAGAGCAGAACTGTAACTTTTGAAAAGCTCCCCCACTAAGAACCTCTACTACATAAGCCCTGTACACGTTCAGTTGGAAAATGCCTTTTTCCACTCTGTTAGAGGAAGCAACCTTCCTGGATTCTTCCCCTCTAATAAATCTCTTGAATGAGATTTGGGTGAGACCTTATTTTGTCAGAAGGGAGCAGAGCAGAGAGGGAACATTAGCCATAGTGGAGCAGAGCAGAGCAGAACTGTAACTTTTGCTGTGGAAACTTTCCCCTAACAAAGCAGAGTGGTTGCATTGGGGAAAGCTTTAACTGGAACAGATGTAAGCTGCTAGCTTAAATTGACTTTGTGCTATTGCTTGGCTCCCAACTGCCAGGATCCCATTCCAACAAGCTGCAACACTTACAAAAACACCTACATTGCATTTTCATGTAACCCACCACCACATACCAACAAATGCCTTCCTGCTCCAGGTGTTCCATCTCTATTTATCCTTTTCTCATAAAAAAAGCATGGCAGAGAATGCTAGAAGCCCAGGATTCTGCAGAGACTGTTGCCAGGAGGAAGAAGCTTCAGTAACTGTCACATTCATTATACTTGTGGATGAAGAGAGAAGGCAGCCAGACTCAATAACTAACAACTTCAAACTATAAGAAGGGAGGCAAGATACAAAGCCAGAGTGAGATCCAAGATGAGCACCCAAACAACAGGGGTTACCCCTCAAGTGCTTGCTACAACCAGCAGCCTCCAATTACAAGCATCTTCACGATGAACAGAAGACCATTGCTTCTGGAAGTTCACCATGATACTTCCCACCACATTAAGGATACAGGTTCACCCTAGTCCAAGAATCAAAGCCTACCAAAAAGGGATGAAAAGCAGAGAAGGGAGATGTGAGTCTTGCCTGGGTCAACACAGACCAAGGAAGGCCTCTAGCAGAAGAAACTCAAATAGATGATTCTTGGAGTTGATCATCAAAGGTGCATCAATACCCTGTTCTTCTACCCAGTCATAAGGGAGCCCTTTGATCTCTTCCTTGGGTCATGGACAGAGGATGACAGCTCATAAATCAGATCAAGTGAGACGGTTTCACACCCACGTTTCCTTCACGAAGTTGTTCCTCTCTTTCTTGCCCAAGGCTACTGACTGTATGTACAGTGTATGATGATGGGACACTCTATGCTGGAAGGTGACACCTCATGGGAACAATAGACACAGCTTCATCGATAAATCTTATAAGAAGCTCTGCCAATACTCTGGACTAAACCACATGAAAGGGGAACTTCCATGCCAAGATTGCCTCCTTTCACTAGCCCACACCTCAGCCTCTGTGGCTACTGTTTGATTCCTGGCATTTTCTTTAACCAATCCCATCTGTTAGCTCAGAATCCGATCTTCCCATTGGCTGCTGCCCTGTTTATGACATCAATCTCCCTCCAACTCTACCATCACCTGGTAGGTTCTAGGGTTTGCCATGGTGATGCCTGTAAACAAATTTGGATCATCACAGGTCACCTGTGACCAGTGACTAGTAAGTGCTGTCTGATACTGGACACACTTGCCACTCAGGTCAGCTGATCAGACAAGGACAACCAATTCTCTTGCTCAATTGTACTGTGGATTGCTGATACTCTCCCTCCAACCATGGCAAGTAAGGAAAGAAACTTTAAAACATTTCTTTTGATCACTTCTCCCCTTATTTTTACTATAATTTAAATCTTGGTTTAGTGGGGATACCATTGATGCTGATAGAGTTACCTGGAATTGAATGTCACATTTAGATTTGGTTCTTACTGGGGTTAGAAAATATGGAAATAAAAGAAGACAAACTGCAGAGATGACCCTGATGTACACAAAGGCAGTTTGGAACTGAATGTTACAGATAACCACGGATTATATAAAAAGGCTCAAGACAATGTCACATCCCCACCCATTATTATGCAGCCACACTGTTGAGATTAGTCTAGGTAACCGTTTCCTGTCACATATAGAAAACAATATCCAGCTGTGATCCCTGGCTCTTACACTCTATCCAGCCCATCTTCCTCATCATCCTCCACATTTTTTTGAACACTGCTTGTGTTGGATGTTATCAACATGGGCTGGGTACTCCACAGTCAGTTGTTCTCTGGACAAGAACTGACACACCAGTGTGTGCAAGAATTCTCACAAGGATTCCCAACTAGGAGAGTTACAAGAAATTAAGAATTACTATGGAAGTGTTCATTGAAGAATAAATTTAACCAACTACTAAATTAAGAAATAACCTTATTCAGAGATGAACTCCACAATACATTTGTAGTCGCAAGACATCACATGAAACACAGGCAATCAACATGAAATGTTATCAGCAGGTTGTATTCATGTAGTCATATATGTATATGAGTTGAATGGTTATATAAAAGTAAGAGGTAATGACTTACACAAAAAGTAGTGGGGAACAGAAGGAGCTATATGACCAAGGGATTCTTAGCTAAATATAGTTCTTATCTATGAAATCCCTGATACATCATTTCATTAAGAAAGCTCCGAGTAGAGCCAAGCCTGGAGCACATGGAAAGAACCTACAATGCCAGCACTCTGGTGCAGAGGCAGGCCAGTCTGTGTGATTTCAAGGCCAGACTGATCTAGGGAGAATCTCTCTCTCTGCATAGAGGAAGCTCTGCACAGAACAGGACAAAGGCACAGGCATGAGAAGCTGTCTAAGGTTCTCCTACTTTAAACACTTCTGTTCTGGAACTAACGTGTGAGGCAGTACCACAGCAGGTATCAAAACAAGACAAAGCAGGGCAAAGTATGGTGTTGTCTAGTCAGAGCAAGGGTCAATGTGGATCAACTAGGAAGTGCTTGCCCACACAGGAAGAACAGGCAGCTCATCAAATGAGTGTCATCATATTCATTACCAAGAATCATTCTGAACCACTTGTTTGGGATATGTAAGGGAAAATAGGTCTCAGACTCTCCCAGACAGGACAAACTGCAGATAACAAAGCTCCTCACGGGAAGCCACACAGATTCCATCTCATAGTTCTTCCCACTTTCCTCTTCCTTCCTACAGAAAATTTCCAAAGTGTAGCTTTCTTTGGGACAGAATGTGCTCTGCAGCCCTCTGTGCCTGTGCTGAGGAATGCTACTCCCTTAGCAGGAAGTGTGTGCAACTTCTTCAAGGTCTCCACCCCAGCTGTGAGTTCAGCATGGCTCCTGCCATCAGACTCCAGCACTTGTTCCCAGCAGCTCATGGACAGTGCCTACCCCTACTTACCAGCTGGCACAACCATGGTGACTGCATTGACTGACCAGGGCCAGAGCTCTGCCTCAGCACTCTCCTATCCAGGCGTTCTTAGTGGGATCCCAAGGGAAGCACTGACAGGAGGGGAGCTGCACTCCAGGACTTCACTGTAACTGTCATTGACCAGAATACCACATTCTCCTCCTTGTCTATGACAGCCCAGGGTGACAATATTTTAGATCCCATTGCCTTAGTCCTCTCCTATCTAACACTATCTGCCAGCCTTGTTCAGGCCACACCACCACAGTTACCTAATCAAGGATACAGCCTGGCACCTTCCTACCAGGAGGGCAGCCACCTCTATCAAATGACCTCAACAGCCTCGGTCCTCTGATGGCTGGAGGACTCAGGCAGTGCATGCAGGCCTGTAGCTCTGTGTCCTATTCTGGGGGTCAGTCCTCTGCCCTGCAACCAGGGATGGTGATGATGCCAAAGGAGATTCAGCCAACGAATGTCCAAACACCTTTCTCCACCTCTGCCATCTACTATCCCACACCTGCTCAAGACATGCCAGACACCAGTCTTGCCAGGAGAGGAGGAGTGAGATCAGCACTCAAAGCAGACACAGTACAACTTTCAGCAGTGGATGTCCTCAGGGAGAAAGGATGGGAGTCCTGAGAGCTCAGCCTTGGCCTGGCTCACCATCCCCATCTTCAGTCTCTATAATGACTGACAATGCAGGGCAATGAGTGGCACCCATCCTCCATTAAGACATGTCCAAGGACACCACGACAGACACATGTCACTGACCTACTTAATCAGTCCCATGCACCGTTACACAGCAATCACCTGTGGGAAGCCTTCCTTGGCAGTGGATGGGTTCTGCAGAGAATGTAAGGAGTCAGTGGTGAAGGAAGTGAGCCAGGCCATGGTGGTTGGGAGAATCTTGTAGCCTGACTAACTAGCAGCCAGAGTGTTTTTCTTTATTTATACAGAATTTAGTTAGCAGACATTCATGATATTCCAAAACATGGATCATATCATTTTTGGTTTTGGACACTTCCTTTTGCTCATCTTTTAGTAATCATTTGTAAAATATGACCAAATAGAGTTATTATTTCCAATCATTTTCCCTCAAGTTTTGACATCATTAATAAACAGAGTAATCATTCTTACTCATTAGCCCCATAGCCCTATTTTTAATAATCTAGAGGCATATGATAGTCTGTGCTCAGGCCTGTTGCTTTGGTTACTTCAAGGACACTAGACCAAAACAAAATCCTCAACCATGCTGGGCATTTTGTCATGTCCCAAGCAATGTATTATTAACTCTTAGTGGTCAGAGTACCCAGGAGAAATCCTTAGGCTAAAGATGCTGCAGTTATTATTCAAATTCTGACATAATTCAATGTTCACATTTATCTCCTTATAGAATTTGTCTATATGTTTAATCCTGGCATTCTGTTGTTCCTCGGTCATGTGACATTATGTTGGCTCTACATGAGCTAACTTCTAAGACAGGGAGGTTGTAACCACTCATACTTTCATCGTCTTTCCACTCCATACTTTACTTATCAATATGTCTCTATGTAGGGCAGAGTTGTATGTCATGTAATTGTCAGATTGTACAGTGGGAAGAGCCTTGTAATCTGAACTGTGGACAATTCCTCTAGCCCACCAAATCTTGTTGACCTTTTTAATTTTACTTTGTTTTGAATAGCTTGTCCCTGTGTAAGTACAGGGACAGATGTTTCAAGAATATCTAATAGCCTCTTGAAGAAACCTCTGGCTTCTTTATGTGTCACAACATCCAAGGCGTAAAGAAGACCTTCAAGTAGATAAGGATATCTCCCTCAAAGTGTATGTGGGGGGAACAGTATGTTCTGGACTTTACTGGGTAAGTTTAGAAGCAGCATGCCTGGGAGAAGGCAGAAATGATTCATAAGGAATTTTCCATCGATACAACATACCCAAATTGTACAAATATTAAAAGTGCCCCATTAAAAGTGTCACAGGTGAAAACCAAAGGTGGCATGGCAGCCATCATGTGGCTCAGCTTTGCTGGATCTTTGTCAAGCAGCAGTTCTGGCTTTATAACTTCTGTCATTCCATTCAGATATGGCTGTGTCAATCACCTACTTCCTAATCTGTTGCTCAGTGCTATAGAAGAACCAAGGCATTTCTATTTGGTAGACCTTTATATTCTCTGTGCTGAATTCTGACTCTAGAGCAGTGCAACTCCAAATCTGTCCTAGAAGAAGTATTACTTGCAAATTCCAAGTGCTGGCCCTGCCATTCTCTTACAAGCATAAGTGCGTTGAGAGTCCAGTATACCCGGTGTACCAGTGTACAACTGCTAAGTTGGGCAAAGCTTCTGTCTCTCTCTCTCTCTCTCTCTCTCTCTCTCTCTCTCTCTCTCTCTCGCTCTCGCTCTCGCTCTCGCTCTCGCTCTCGCTCTCTCGCTCTCTCTCACTTTCATTGGCTCTGTCTCTCTCTCTTCTTTTTTTTTGAAAGGGTTATTCAGAGGTGAGCCAAGTCTATGCATGATCATTAGGATAGGTTCTCTACCACACAGTCACACAAATGTAACATTTCACCTTCTTAACCCAATTTTCATATCATTAAAACAAGACTGTGAAATGTGGAGCTGGAGGAAATCCAGGGTTGTAGAAATGTTTGCCTTGCAGGAGTGAGGAACTGGGTTTGGATACCTGAACCCATTTAGAAAGTCAGGCAACTTTGAGTAATGCCAAGAGTTGGAAGACAAGGGTAAGTTCTTGAAAATTGTGAACCAGACAACCTGCCTGACAGCAAATTTCCATGGAAATGAGGGTCATTCTTACACAGACATGGGAAAGGAAAGGGAGGACTACACCCCAAGAAAATTCTGTCACCTCCCCATGATCACTATGCATGCACACAACACACAAACACCGAGGAAAACACAAACATCTGAGAAACATGATATCACATGGTTACAAGAAAGAAGACAGTGGTCACAAGTCTCCCAACAGAGATGCTCCCTGTGCTACTCAAACAGAGCTCATAGGAATGCCTTTCCCCCTGCTGTAGGGGTCTGATTACTGAGGTGCACTGAAAAGTGGGGAGCACCTCACTTACCAGGCACTGACTTCTTCCTTGACTCTTTTTCAGTGGTGAAAATGGAGACATCCCTGGGATTGACAGCTTCAGGCCAGACACTCTGTCTGCTGCAGAGTCCAGACCTCTTTAATGCCTGCACCCAGGATGTCCAGAAGACACCCCCTGTCCATGGGGACTGGTCATTAACTGCCCCCATTGACAGTTTTTTGGAATTCCTGCCCTTGCCTCCTACTCCAAGGTTGGAACACACAGAGAATAACGACTTGGATTTGATGACACCTGATCTATCAACTCCTGTGGATGCCTATGAGGGCATAAAAGAAAACCAAGACCCATCACTTCTCCCTTTAGCACATGCCAACATGCAGCAGGCCCTGAACTACACTGATTCAGGGAGCCTAAAACAGAAGCTTTCTCCTGACAATGCCACCTTGGGAAGCAGCAGCCTTGGTCAGGATGAGCCTGGGGTGCTGCAGAGTGTGATGGGCTCCAGCATGGACTTTGCAGACATGACTACACGGGTGGCAGATATTCACCTTCCTCTACTCTTCAACTCCCTCACTGGAATGAACCAATTCCAAGATCCCACAGCAACCCAATCCAAAGACATCATGAGGGATCAGGGTCAGGAAAGCATCATCAGTGTGCAATTGGACCACATGAAAAAGAATGGCAAGAAAATCTTGGAGATGCTTGATCGAACTTCTCAGGCCAGAATCCATTCAATGACCTGGTGGAGGGAGAGGAGGCTGTGGGCAGTGCTGGGTCCAGTGAAGGGGCTATTAACAACATGCCCAAGCACATGGAGGGCAAAGCCCAGAAAGCCACATCCAGGATGCTCAGCAGAGCTAGGGATGAGGGACAAGATAAGACCAAGAGAACTAGAAAAAACAACTCCACGAAAACAGAGGAGCTTAAACAGTCAAGGAACAGAGTCAAAGCAGAAGTAAACACCACCAAGCCAAAGAACCAGAGGAAGAGGAATCCACCCGAGCTCTGCTATGACAGCTTTAAAAAGCCTCGAACTCACCTCGGCATGCACGTGCTAGAATCCGTGCAAGTCTTTCACCCACTGGGGAAGAAGAGTGAGAAGAAAACTGGAATCTCCTCCTCCCGGGCTTGGCTGAACCTCAGCAGCAACAAAGATCCTAGAACATGCCCAGCCACCTCATCCCTTCTGGATGTGCCATGTGATGGCCGGGGCCCTGGTAAAACCCCGAGCAATGCTCAGAGACCAGGGAACAATGTCCACAGGGAGTGTCCATCTGCATCCCAGTATGAGCTGCCCCCACCTGGGAAGGTCAAGTTAGTGCCTCTGCCTTTTCCAGCCCTGGACAAGCCGCAAGTCAGACTGGTTTCTAGAAAGCCTCTCTCCCTGGCTTCACGCAGGCCCCCTGCAGTATACCCTGTGAGGCCTCATTCCCACTCGGCTCAGCCTACCACACTCAAGCCATCTAAACCAGCTCCTGCCAGCACTTCTTTGATTGCCTCTGACAAGCCACTTCTGCCTATTGCTACCAGTGCCACACGAGCTAACATAACCAACCCCATCCAGTCTTGCCCTGGGCCTCAGCGAGCTGCCTCTAGGCCTGGACCCTACAGGGCATCATCTCACACTTCACTACAGAGGGAGCTTATTTCTACTGACAAAAACAAGGCCCCATCACCTCACAAAACTCAAATCCAAAATCTGCTGCAAGACTTCAGCCACCAACCAATTCCATGGAGGAAAGTTGACATTCCAGGGCCAGTCATCTCACAGCCCATCACAGAAGAGCAGAGGCCAGAGAGGGAGGCCATGAAGAGGCAGGCTCAACCAGAGAGAGAGAATGCTGCCAAGTACACCTCTCTGGGAAAACCACAGCTCTTCCTTCAGAGGCAGAAGGATATGGAAATTTCTACATATTTTGGCTATGTCATGTAAGAACTGTCCTAGAATTTGGAACACAGTACTATTCAACATAGACAAGGTTAGATATAGTCACAGATATACAAGTACATATTGAATTTAAAGACTTGGATGTACATGTACATATGTAGGTACATATGGAGTTAAGGAGATTAATATGTACATCCCAGGATTTATATATAAATGGTCAGACAAGGTTCTATACTTATAAGTATTTGAAGACACTAAAAGTGACTGGAGAAGCTAAAGTCAGTTATATTTAACCCATGAATATTATATATAGAGTGATTTGATGGTTTCTTCATACCTTAGGTTTTTTAATTTATGTTGCCAAAGTGGAAAATATTTTCCATAAATACATCATATGCTATAAGTCAGTGATAGTGTTTATTTAAGATGAAAGTATCTAGCCAAAATCTTTAGTGGAATTAAAATTATTCTCCTTGACTTTTATTTTTCACTATACTGGTTTGGTATGTTTCCTATAGTGTATACTGTATAGTGAACATATACCTGCTCTTGCCACACTTAATCCCATTGGGAAACACTCACTCCAGCCCTTTAATCACTATTGGTCTGGGACTGAGCACCTCCAGGAATTTCATGATGAGATACAGGATTCCATGTATACACTATCAAGCACCCAACTTAAAGAGAAAATATACTATGTAGACTATCTTCCTGAGATTGATTTCATTTGATTACTATTTTTATCTTAAGTTGTATCCATCTTTGAAATTATCCATTTAATACTTTAATTCATTTTGTGTATGTGTGTGTGTTTGTGTGTTGTCCACCCGAATTCCTGTGGAACACGTATGTGAGGTGCCCACAGAGGCCAGAAGAGGGCATCAGACCTCTAAGGTCTGGAATTAAGAGAGATTGAAAGCCACCAGGAGGCAAGCCTGGGGACTCTGCAAGACAACCAAGTGTTCTTATCTACTGAGCCATCTCATGAGCCTCAGTTGAATCCATATACTGCAAACAACATGACTTCATTTTCTCTATGGCTGAAAAGACTTCACGTTCTACAAACATCCCATTTTCTTCACCCATGGCAATGCTCTTGGACACCATGCTTGCTTGGTTCCCTAATATTCTTGAAATGGTGCTGCAGTCAACACTGATGGGCAAGTACCTCTCTAATATATTGAGTTCTTTGGAAAGGCATATATGAACCATGTGGTGGGCCAGGTTTAGGCTTTTGGAGGATCCTCCACACTGACATCCAATCAGGCTGGAAATCTTTCCATCTTCAGCATTGTATAGCATTCCTTTCTGTGAACTCTCTCAGTGGTGGCTGTCATTTCTTTTCTAGTTGGCCTTGGATGGCATCTAGGAGGGTCACTATGTGTTTCCCTGATTCCTCCTCCATCTGAACCTTTGTATGTCCAAGCTCTCCTTTTTATGAAATAGGGGAGGACTGTCTTTCTCTTTGCAGTTTACTACCTGGGTTGCCTTCCTTCTTACGATTTATGTATCTAATTCTAAATAATCTAAATATTAATCTTCTCACAGGGGTAGCAATAGCAAAGATATCCTCCTGTTCTCTAGGACCCCCTCTCGATTAACTGTTTCTTTTTTTCTAGCAACAAATGCTTTACATCCCTGAGAGACCATCTGTCAACTACAGCCAGGATTTCTTGAGTGGCTGGTGTGTTGCTCCATCCTGGATTATCTCTGATCATTCAACACTTTCGCATACTCTGTGCTCTGATATTATCAGGGTTACTCACACTATTGCCTCTGAGGCACTTGGCACTTCTTTGAGAGGGTGACACATAGGAAATATAACTCATTGACTTGTTAATTTGCTTTTAGTTTCTTGAGACAGGTTCTCTCTCCATAACTCTGCACGTTCAGGAACTAACTATGTTTATCAGACTAGCCTTGAACTCACAAACATCAGCCTGCCTCTACCTCTGCCAATATCTCTGCTTCTGCTTATGACTCTGCCTCTGCCTCTCCAATTGCCTTGGCCATGACCCTGGCCGTGGCGCTGCCACAAGAGTGCTGAGACTAAAGGAATGCTCGCACAAACTAAATGGAATCAAGTCTCTTTCTGTCTATGTGGACTTCCAAGTTTGCCAGCATGATTGGATGAAGAGGCCATGTGTAAGTCAAGGTGCATTTTTGGCACCTACTCATAATCCCAAGAGACTTAACTGAATGTGTTTACAACTGGAACTCAACTCAGACTGATGTTTCTGAATATCTGTAGCTAAAGCAGAGATCCTAAGAATGTCACCCAGCTGTTGTAGAGGCCTGAGTGCAGAGGTGCACTGAGAGGAGGGGACATCCCACTTACCATGGACTGACTTCTTCCTTGACTCTTTTTCAGTGGTGCAAAGGGAGACTTCCCTGGGAATCACACCTCAAGCCAGATTCTCTGTTTGCTGCAGAGCAGAACTCTGTACTCCTGCAACTGGATTACCAGATGAGGACACCACCTGTTGATGGTGGCAAGTCATTAACTGCCCCCATCCACAACCTTCAGAATTCCTGTCATTGCCACAAGATCCATGCCTGGAACAAACAGAGAATGACAACCTGCATGAGATGGCAGCAAATCTGTCAATGCCTCTGGATGCCTATGAGTGCGCGAGAGAAAAACCAAGACCCATCTCTCCTCCCTTCAGCACACCCCAACATGCAGCATCCCTTGCACTTCACTGATGCTGGGAGCCTAGGGCAGAAGCTTGCTTCTGATAATGCCTAATTTGGAAGCACATTAGTGGTCAGGATGAGTCTGGAACATGCACAGTATGTTGGCCTCCAGCATAGACTTGCAGACATGACTACACTGATGGAAGAAGTTCACCTTCCCAAATGCTCAACTCTGTCTCTGATCTAAACTAATTCCAGGTTCCCACAGTCACCCAATGCAAAGGCTCCAGGTCTTCAGGAGCGATCAGGCCCAGTAAAGATAAGATGTCATCAGCACATCCTTAAACCGGGTGTGGAAGAATGAGGAGAAATGCTCTAATATGTTTAATGGAGCTTCTCTGGCTAGAATCTAGTGTCAAGATCTTGTGGAGGGAGAGATGCTGGGGCCTGAGAAGGGGATATTGACAACATGGCCCAGCAAATGGAGGGCAAAGCTCAGAAAGCCATACTCTGCAAGCCCAGCAGTCCTAGGGTTCATGGGCAAGACCAGGCCAAGAGAACTAGAGAAAACACCTCCAAGAAAGCCGAATGAACTGAAGCCATCAAGTCACAGAGTCAAGACAGAACACAATCCCACTATTCTCAACACCAAGTGGAAGCAGGATCTATCTGAGCTCAGCCATGGTAGCTTTAAAAGCCTTAAACCCACCTCAGCATGTACATGCTGGAGTCCATGAAGGTCTGTTATTCACTGTGAAAGAAGGAAGAGAAGAAAAATGGTATCTCCTGAGCCTTCAACACTTTGTACTAATCTGTGCTCTAATAGTATCAGAGATTGTCACACTTTAGCCTCTTATGCATTTGGCATTTCTTTTTCCAGGGATACATATTGTAAACAGAATTCATTTACTTATTAACTCACTTTTAGATTCTTGAGACAGGGACTCTCTCCACAGCCCAGCATGTCCTGGAACTGGCTACATTGAACAGGCAATCACTGAACTCAAAAAGTCCTGCCTGCCTCCCCCTCTGTCTCCTCCTCCATCTCAGCCTCTGCTTCCACCTCTGTCTGCTCCTCCGCTGCCTCAAGAGTGCTGGGACTAAAGGATTGCTTCAAGAAGCCAAGTGCAATCAAGGCTCTTCTGTGTAGGTAAATAACAACATTTCAGTACATGACTTCATGAGGTGGACTTGTGTACTCCAGGGTCCATTTTTTTATCATACCTAAAATCCAAAGAGATGTGTTTACAGATGGAACTTGACTTGGATTCATTTTTTTCCTACAATCTGCCTTGTTTCATTTGTAGGTTGTACTTAGTACAATGCCTGGGAAGTTCTGACCTTATATGATGTGTGCCTATCCTATCCTGGGTATTTTGAACATTTTGGTAAAGTTATGATTGCTTTTCTACTTCTAGGAAGTGGGGCATTTGAATTTTACTGAGGAATTGTATTCACGCTCTCCATAGAGTTTTATGGTGCACCTTTCTTCATAATATCAAACCCCCAACTATTGTGTAGGCCCCAAATTGTTCATTCTAATAAGGGCTATGTCCAGACTGACCCATCTAGAAAATGTTAACAAATCCACCATGAAAAGATCCTACTAACTGTATGCAATGATCCCCACAGGGACAAATTCCGGTAGAAGAGAATGATGGATATCAATGTCTTTGGGAGGCATCAGGTTTTATCACTCTCTGTATGTGGTTTTCATTATAGATTTGGGCACTGCCATGAGACTACTGTGCTTCACTTTACAGCATAAACGCAATAGAAAGACATTTAAATGTATATCTTCTAACCTTGATATTATAATTTTAATCTTTATGTTTTCAAACTAAGGGTCTCGTAGAATAATCCTTATTAAACAAAGCTCAGGAAACATTTTTCATAATAAAGCAATTCACACAATGCTGTACTCGTATTGAATCCTTCCTAATAACATTAGTTCTCATTGTACTATTCATGGAACATGTTCGTTTAAAACTGTATATTGTATAGTAAGCCAGTAACTTTGTGACCAAGGCCTACCCATTCCTTAACTGTCACCAAAAATCTTAGACATTGACATCTGCTTGACAGCATTGCCTCCCAAGTCATGAATGGAACCATGGAGATATGTGTAATCTAGGATCCATATATACAGACAGCGTCAGGAGATATTTGTCTGGGACTGGATACATATGGTATAATATGATTATCATGAGTTACAAGAACTCTCCTGCAATCACCTTGACTGAATTCATCACTTCAGCTGAAATGGTTCTGTTGTGTGTAGACATCACATATTACTTGTCCATTGCTCTCTTATTGGACAGCAAGATCAGCTAACACAGAAATTCCTGAAAAATGCTGCAATCTATACTGATGTGCAAAGCAATAACATGGTCAATTCCTTGGAATAGTATAGATGGGAATGAGATAGACCAGGTGATGGTGTTTAGAGACAGTCCATACTGAAATACAGAGAGGGTAGAATACTTAACTGTATGGCCACCAATGTATTGGTATTTCCCGTGGAAGCAATACTTGGAAGTCTCCTACTTTCACTTAACACTCCACTTCTATTCCTTAGCATCAGAAAGACCATTTTCCAATGGGCCTCGTGTTCAAATGCAAGTAACATCTAGAATGACAAGTAAAGTTTTCATGAATCTCTATGGCTCCTTCTACTATGTACAGTAAAGCTACACAGCCACAGACCTATCACTGCATCCATCTCTTCAATTACTTTCTAAAGTCTCCATCCATCAGAGATAATCACTGCTAACGTATCACAATGGGATGTTCCTTTGATTTTGGAGTAAAAAGGCATGCTGCTCTATTCTACCCTACTGCTCTATTCTACCCTACTGCTGCTGTAGCTCTCAATTCGTTTGTACTCCTACTTGCAGGACAATCCCTGAGCTTTGGATGGACTGCTTTGTAAATGATCCATTTCTGAGTACCAGCCAGCCATCTCACCACAAGAGGAGCCACTAAGTCTCAGCAGCTGAAACAATTACAACTCTCTCCAGCAGCAACAGAAACAAATGCCAAAGGAGGGCCAGCAAGGAAGCAGATTGTAACAGTTTCATCTGCACCTGAAACTTCATTAATCTCCTGCAAAACCACAAAGGTTTAGAAGGGAAACATAGAGATCCAACCATTCCAGTCAACAAAACAATAGCAGTTGTCTTCCTTTTGGGGTGTAGGAACTACTCAGTCACAGAACATTTTGTGGTGGATTGCAGGACAAGATAAGAATTCCCTTCTCTGCATGTGTACACATATCAAATTGGAGAGTTATTGCAAATATATTTAACAACTGTCCTTTCTCTGTACCAGTGTATACATTTCTCTTGAAATTTTACTATGTGGGAGAGACATCCAACAACCTAAGAGCACAATTCCTGACCATTCTCACTCAAAATGATGGAAGAGCCTGCTTGGTATATGAAAGCCAGCCAACTGGCTATCAGAAAGGGGGATCCAGCTCCGGGCGAGTCTGAACTTATCCTATCCTGCAAATCATTCAGTTTGGCCCTTTTCTACTTCTTGCTCATAACTTACAACAGGATCACAATAACTTTCATATTTTAGGAGGTACTAAGGACCTTCATGGCAAACATCTTAGGTTTAAGCCCTCCTCTGGCACTTATCATTTAGCAGGCATCTGTCTTTAGGCAGTGCCATTTTTCAACCCATGCAGGATACCATCTTTCAAATTATTTAACTTACATTAACTTTTCTTAGAGATGCTGTCACAAAACAATATCTTATCATATTTTTTGTTATCTTTTGAAAGCTTTTTCTTTTGTAAAGAGGGACAGAAGGTTAGTAGGTACTGAGAAGTGAGGACTCAGGAAAGAATTAGAAGGAGTACAGGGTGTGAAAACTAAGATCACTATAGGTTGTTAGAGGAAATAAGTTCATTATTACACTGAAAGAAAAATAATATGCAAATGTTTAAAAATAAAACAATAGAAATGATAGAAACTAAACACAGAACACAGTTCTACCTATCTGTCTCTACCTATCTCTCTATATCTATCTATCTATTTATCTATATCTCGTTTTGCTCCACTCTCAGAATTCTCAGTAACACATGCCAAGTAACATTCTACTCACTTGGGTCTAGGCTGCTAAAAGAGGGTGCTTTTTTTTCTGTATGGTCTACAATCAGGAGCCTGGATGAACCTTCCAACTTTCAGTCATTGCCACTTGGAATGTGTCACATTATCTGACAAGTGGTCAGTCATGAAGGAAACTGCAAAGGTGAAAGACAAAGGCAGTTTGCTGGCCTATGAAAAAGTACGGTCTTATTGCAGAGTTTTGCCAAGCACTACAAAACATGAGCAAATCTGCATGCAAGAACAGTTCTACTGAGCTGGACATGTAGCTGCTAGCTACGGCACTAGCTCAGTGTAAAAGAGGTCCCAAGGGAAAGTGCTGACAGCTCATGTGAATGCAGGAGGAGAGCTAAACAGGCTCCAGGGTCATTTTCAATGAGGACTGACAGACACTGTCACAGTAGTGCTTGTTGAGGCAGTTAGAGTAAGAAATGTCTATAAATGCACACTACACCCATGCCATAAGACAGTCTATGAACCCTCCAGTGAGTGACCAAAGAGAATGATTACAATCAAAACCAAAATGAGAGAATACACAAGATTTACCCATATTTAAACAAAATATCATATTCCTGTCTAAGAAGATACACTGAGATGGGAAATGGGTTGTTCTTTTTTTTCAAATATAAAAAAAAAAATTGTAGGACAAATGAGCCAGCCAAAGAAACACACCCTAGCCCTGAAAACAGAGTGAAAATGGTAAAAAAGGCCTGTGAAAAAAACACACTTTGGCCCTAAAACCAGAGTCAGAGAAACACACTCTGCCCATGATCCACTCTGCACAAAATCCAAAAAGTCCCTAAGCAGGAAAACCTTCCCAAAATAATCGAACCAATCTCTGGGTTTGTCCAAACTCAGGGATTGGAATCAGCAATTCTCACCATGCAAAGGTTCACCCTGGAAAAACTCCCCCACTAAGAAGCCATACATAAGTCCTGTACCTGTTCAGTTGGTAACTGCCTTTTTTCATTCTGGCAGAGGCAGTCATGCTTCTAGATTCTTCCCCGAAAATAATCTCTTGAATGAGGTTTGGGTGAGACCATCTTTTGTCAGAAGTAAGCAGAGCAGAGAAGGAACATTAGCCACAATGGAGCCACAGCTGAGCAGAGCAGAGCAGAACCATAACACTTTCCCTGGGGGAAACATTCCCCTAAAAATAAGGGTGAAGCCAGGCGGTGGTGGCACACGCCTTTAATCCCAGCACTCGGGAGGCAGAGGCAGGCGGAACTCTGTGAGTTCGAGGCCAGCCTGGGCTACCAAGTGAGTCCCAGGAAAGGAAAGGCGCAAAGCTACACAGAGAAACCTTGTCTCGAAAAACCAAAAAAAAAAAAAAAAAAAAAAAAGGTGGTTACATTAGGGAAAGCTTTCCCTGGAGCAGGGATGAAAGCTGCTATGCTTAAGTTCACTTTGTGCTATTCCTTGGCTCTCAACAGCCAAGATCCCTTTCCATCCTGCTGCAACACTTACAAAAACACCTACATTGCTTTTTTCATGTAACCCACCACCACATACCAACAAACGCCTTCCTACTCCAGGTGTTCCAGTCTCCTTTTAGCCCTTTCTCAGAAAAAAGCATGGCAGAGAATGCTAGAAGCCCAAAATTCTGCAGAGACTGTTGCCAGGAGGAAGAAGCTTCAGTAACTGTCACACTCATTTTACTTGTGGATGAAGAGAGAAGATGGCCAGACTCAATGTCAAACAACCTCAATACTGTAAGAATGGAGAAAGATACAAAGAATGACCACATTTCTGAGACCAGAGTGAGAAACACGATGAGCTCCCAGTCAACAGGGGTTACCCCTCAAGTGATTGCTACTACCCCCAGCACCAAATTACAAGCATCTTCACGATGAACAGAAGACCACTGCTTCTGGAAGTTCACCATGATACTTCCCACCACTCTAAGGATACATGGTTCACCCTAGTCCAAGAATCAAACCCTAACAAAAAGGGATGAACAGCAGAGAAGGGAGATGTGAGTCCTGCCTGGACCAACACGGATTAAGGAAGGCATCTAGGAGATGAAACCCAAATAGAAGATTCTTGGAGTTCATCATCCAATGTGATCTCATTACACTCAGCCCTGTCCTTCAACACACTCACAATGGAGCCCTTTGATCTCTTCCTTGGGTCATGGACTGATGATGATGGCTCATAAACCAGATCAACTGATACAGTTTCTCACCCAAATTCCCTCCTCGCATATGGTTCTCTCCTTCCTGCCCAAGGCTACTGACTGTATGTACAGTGTATGCTGAAAGCACACTCACTCCTGGAAGGTGACACCTCACAGAAACCATAGACACAGCTTAATCGATGATCATTATAAAAAGCTCTGCCAATACCTTGGACTAAAGCTCCTGAAAGGGGGACTTCCATGTCAGGATTGCCTTCTTTCACTAGCATACACCTCAGCCTCCATGGCTACTGTTGGTCTCCTGGCATCCTCTCCAACCAATCCAATCTGTTAGCTCAGAATCCGACCTTCCCATTGGCTGCTGCCTCGTTTATGACACCATTCTCCCTCCAACTCAACCTACCAACCCTGGTAGGTTCTTGGGGTTGCCATGGCAATGCCTGTAAACAAATTTGGATCATCACAGGTCACCTGTGACCAGTGACCAGTAAGTGCTGTCTGATACCGGACACACTTGCGACTCAGGTCAGCTGATCAGACAAGGACAAGCAAATTCTCTTGCTCCATTGTACTGTGGACTACTGATACTCTTCCTCTGACCATGGCAGGTAGGGAAAGAAATTTTAAAACATTAAAAAAATATGAGATCACTTCTCCCTTATTTTAACTACTTTTTAAACTTTTTGTGTAATGGGTATATTATTGATGCTGATAGAGATATCTGGTATTGAATGTCACATTTAGATTTGGTTCTTACTGGGGTTAGAAAATATGGATATAAAAAAGGACAAACTGCAGACATGACCCTGGAGGTACACAAAGGCAGTTAGGAACTGAATGTTACAGATAACCACAGGTTAAATAAAAAACACAAGAAATTGTCACATCCCAACCCATTATTATGCAGCCACACTGTTGAGATTAGTCTAGGTAATGGTTTCCTATCACATGTAGAAAACAATATCCAGCTCTAGTCCCTGGCTCTTACACTCTATCCAGCCCATCTTCCACAGCATTCTCCACATCTTTTGGTTGTTTCGGATGTTAACAACATGGGCAGGGTTCTCCACAGTCAGTTGTTCCCTGGACAAGAACTGACACACCAGTGTGTGCAGGAATTTTCACAAGGATTCCCTGCTAGGAGAGATACAAGAAATTAACAATTACTGTGGAAGTGCTCATGAAGAATCAATTTAACCAACTTTTAATTAATAAGTGTTCATTGAAGAATCAATTGATCCAAATTTAATTAAGAAACAATCTTATTCAGAGATGAACCCTATACTACATTAGAAATCCCAAAATGTCACTTGAAACATAGGGACTCAACATGAAATATTATCAGCAGGTTGTACTCATGCAGTCATATTGGATATGTACTGAATTTATACAAAAAATAAGAAGTAATGACTTACATAAAAAGTAGTGAGGAGCTAGATGATGAAGGGATTCTTAGTTAAATACAGTTCTTATCTATGAAAATCCTGATACATCATTTCATTAAAAAAGCTCAGAGTAAAGCCAAGCCTGGTGGACATGGAAAGAACCTACAAAGCCAGCACTCTGATGCAGAGGTAGGCCAGTCTGTGTGATTTCAAGGCCAAACTGATCTAGGTAGAGAATCTCTCTCTCTGCATAGAGGAAGATCTGCACAGAACAGGACAAAGGCACAGGCATGAGAAGCTGTCTAAGGTTCTCCTACTTTAAACACTTCTGTTCTGGGACACAGGTGTGAGAACAAGACAAAGCAGGGCAAAGAAGGGTGTTGTCTAGTCAGAGCAAGGGTCAACGTGGATCAACTAGGAAGTGCATGCCAACACAGGAAGAACAGGCAGCTCATCAAATGAGTGTCATCCTATCCATTACCAAGAATCATTCTGAACCACTTGTTTGGGACATGTGAGGGAAAATAGGTCTCAGACTCACCCAGACAGGACAAACTGCAGATAACAAAGCTCCTCACGGGAAGCCACACAGATTCCATCTCACTGTTCTTCCCACTTTCCTCTTCCTTCCTACAGAAAATTACCAAAGTGCACCTTTCTTTGGGACAGAATGTGCCTTGCAGCCTTCTGCACCTGTGCTGAGGAATGTCATGCCCTTAGGAGGAAGTGTGTGCAACTTCTCCAGGGTCTCCACCCCAGCTGTGAGTTCAGCATGGCTCCTGCCATCAGACTCCAGCACTTGTTCCCAGCAGCTCATGGACAGTGCCTACCCCTACTTACCTGCTGGCACAACCATGGGAACTGCACTGATTGACCAGGGCCAGAGCTCTGCCTCAGCACTCTCCTATCCAGGTGTTCTCCAGTGGGATCCCATGGGAAGTTAATCCCAGCACTTGAGATCTCATGTCTTGCTTGGGAAAGACACATGCCTTTAATCCCAGAAAGTGATGGCAGGAAGCAGAAAGGTATATAAGGCATGAGGACCAGGAACTAGAGGCTTTTAAACTTTTAGGCTTTTTAGCAGCAGTTCAGCTGAGATCCATTCCAGTGAGAACTCAGAGACTTTCAGTCTGAGGAAACAAGATCAACTGTGGAGTTAATGAGGTGAGGTTGGCTGTGGCTGGTTCTGTCTCTCTGATCTTTCTGAATTCACCCTAATATTTGGCTTTGGGTTTTTTCTTTATTAATAAGATCATTTGAGATTCGTGTTACAGAGTTTTGTCCATATAAGCCCCAATAACACATGTCTCAAAGCCATACAGCTGGAAGTTTCTAGATGGTGGCCCTGACAAGATTCCATCTTGGTCAATATTTAAAATTTTAATAAAAAGCTAATTTTTATCTTTACCTTCTGTCCTTAATATACATCTGTTTCAAACCTGGGGCAGGAGACTGAGGTACCTATTTAACATATTAAAGCTGGACCTTGCTGCCAGGTTCTCTCACTGTCCCTCAGTCCCTACCTGTTACAGGTTATATGGCTGCCCCAAAATTACAATTTTTATAAAACTAACAGTGGTCCCACCTTTACCAACTCCCAATTCACAGCCTTGGGCTTACAGTGGAAGATTCCCCACCACAGAGATTCCTTACAATTCCCAGGCCAAGGGATCATAAAAAAAATCAAACTCTAAAGCTCAAAAATAAAATAATGAGCATCCACACCTCTAATATCCACACCTCTTTTATACATCCAACTCCAAACACCTTCCCATCTTAGTACGATGACATTACCCCATGGATACAATATTGAAGGGACCCATCTCCCTCCTCACAATGGGGAAGAGGTCTTTTGCTTGTGTATTTTTTTCCACAGAAAGGACCGACCAAAGCCTATTTAGATTCCAGCCAGAAATGTCCAACATCACCCCACCAACCAAAAAGATGGTTAATCTCTCATTGGCTGGTCAGGGACAGAGAAGGCTGAAAAAACCCCACCCCTAGTAAACAACAAAATCTCCGGAAAGGACATCCATGATCTGGTGGCAACTGCTCAAGCCATATGTCGTTCCCCACCCCATCCTCCTTCTCTGCTATTTTAATGGCAGCCTTTGTTATATTACAGGCCTGTCTGCCACTTTTTAAGCCTCTAGTTCTCAACTCACACCCACCACTGGAATTTTTTTCCCTTCAGGAAACCTATGAGGACAAAAATCCAGGAGAGTGGATCCATGGATTGCCCCAACCAAGGATGCTGTTTCTGTTTCAAAATGTAAATAATCATTTCACCATTATTATAAATGACCTCTGAAATGAAAGATAAAGAGCAAGAATCATGGAAAAACTGCATCTCACTGGTTATGCTGTGTATCCCTCTGCTGCTATTCATATTTTTCAACAGCTGGTGCAGACCTCCCAGTTCATACTAACCCATAAAAATATTCTTCAGCGGAAGATATAGCTAAGAAGACATGCTCAGTCCACCCTAGCTACAGTATGTTCAGTATGTTGTTAACTTTCTCCCTTTCACCATCCACCCTAATGCATCTAACTGCTTCCTTTATACAACCAACAATAGACCTCTGCTGACAGCTGTACTGGTCAGTACCGTCTCCTTTTCCCCAAGACAATGTCTCACTAACATCACTATTTCCAGGCTGACATGCATCGCCCTTCCCCTTCCTCTGTGCTGTAAGAGAAAACTAACTTCCTGCATAGACAACCCCTTTTAGGGTTTTGCACCACAGTTGTGATTATTCCATAGGTCTATCTATATGAGGAGAAAGAATTGACACTGCTTCTAACCAAAGATGAAATATATTCCTTCCGTTACTGTTAGAAATAGAACTTGCCATCTCCCTTGGATGTTCTGGAGCTACAACAACAACCATTGTCCAGATACTCATCTAGCTAGAGACTTCAGATACAGACTTGATCAGGCCATAGCATCCATACCTGAGAGCCTTGAGTCACTTCAAAGACAAATGAACTCTCTTGTCGGAGTTTTACTCCAAAACAGAAGATCACTGGACGTAATAACTGCTGAACATGGGGGAACTTGTATGGTCTTGAGAGAAGAACATTATTTCTTTGTCAATGAGTCCAATTTAATGGAACAAAATGTAAAGACACTTGAAGCCCAATGCAAAGATCTCCTGGCCCAGCATCAGTCCCAGAAATCTTTATCCTGGATCCATAACCCCTTGTTTTCCTGGCTCCTATGCTTTATTGGTTCTCTGATTATGCTATGTTTTATATTGATGCTTGCCCCTGCTTTATTCAATTCCTCTGGCCACAGATCACCACCATTGCTAAACTTATCAGCAATGAGGTCATGGTTCACTACCATGCCCTGGACCCTTCTGAAATGAGCAACAGGTTTCATAGGGCTTACAATGACACCTCTCCATTATAAAATAAGGCAGAGGGAGATGTTAGAAGACATTGTTGGCTGATAGAGGTTGTTCTCGACTCTACCATAGCTTGGCAGTTTTCTCTAAGCTTCACAATATGGAAAAGCCCTCCCTCTCCAGCAAAGCTTCCCCCTCTCTACCCAGCCTTATCTGAAGGATGTCTGTAGGCCCAGGATGCCTGACTTATTCCAAGGGTGACCCTTGATATAGCATAGTTCCCTGAAAAGGCTCTTTCCTTGTTGACTCACATGGTAATTAGGCAAGTGCTCTAGCCATTTTGATAGGACCTTACTGCCAAATACAAAGCCTTGTAATAGAAGTGTGTCACTTAATGCAAATTAGGGTTCATCCCCAGGCTCCCCAATCCTATATATTTCTTATACTTTGGGATAAAGTTGAGTTGATTCACCAAAGTCTATCTCCCTGAGAGCTGTCTCCATTAGTGTTCATGGGCCGCATACAAAGCTTTCTGTGTCTGCCACTGACTCTTGCCCTCCCAACCTAGTGGCTGACAGGCCAAGAGGAAAAGAAGACCCCCCACAAAGGATGGACTTTGGTAGTAACAGTGTTCAATATGGCTTCTTAGATCTTACCAAGTGCAGCACTCCGGCAAGAGAGGATGGTAACAGGGAGAAAACGCTCAAGGAAAGGGAAATTACTACCCCTTCCACTTGAGGCGTCATGGAGCTTAAATCAGTTATAAAAACAAAGTCCATTAAATAAAAATTTTCTTAAAATGACTCACCCAACTGTAGTTTGCTTTCAATTACATCACTTTAAGTTTAGTGACATAAGTCAATTAACTACAGTGTGCTCAAATAATATATATAAAATACTAAGCTATATGAATTTCAGATAGATACAACAGATTTTGGAGCAAAGAAAGTTACTAAAATTGGATATACAAAAACATAAAAGGATAAAAAGTACGAGTAATATGCATACACCCCAAGAGTTCATTCAACTTTAATGTAGAAGCAAAACCTGATAGGAATGAAAGGGCAATAAAAGAGTTAATAATTATAGTTGCATGTTTCAGCAACTATAGTGTATGTCTATGTGCGTGTGTGCACATGTTTGTGTATCTTTTGTCAAGACTCTGTGAAGGACCTATGCAAGAATTTTGTACTTTAATTTGTGTGACTGATTTTACTTCTAAATTTTAACAGTTTTTGAATATATCAGACACATGGCACCTATCCAATCTGTTCCTGGTGCCTTTCATAGAGAAGACAGTTAGTCTTCATAAAGTCTCTTATTTAAGGATCTTTTTAGTGGTGTTTTATAGCCTTTCAATTTATCTCTGAACATATCTCTGAATGATGGTTTTCCTCTCTGCATTTATTTTCAGGTTACTGGGTTGGTAAATTATTTAAGGTCCTCTAGAGGAACAAAGCCGAGAGAGTGGATCTATATTATGAAGGGGATTTACTAGATTGTTACACATGATATGCACTGGATAGTACAGAGATGGCCGTCTGCACAGTGGAGAGACAGAGAACAGAATAGCTGATCAGTCCACCAGGCTGGGTGTGGTTCAGTCCACCAGGCTGGGTGTGGTTCTAGTTCAGTCTGGAGGATGGAGGATTCTTGTTGAGCCACCATTCTTCAGTCCATGTCAGAAGCCCAGGGAAGTTGGGTTCTGATGCCAGGAAAGGATCCCAGACACAGAAGCAGCAAGAGTAGGTACACTTACAAACAAATAGAAAAGGAGGGCAGGCAAAAAGCAAATGTTTTCCCCTCAGAGTTCTTTACATCCGGATCTCTACTGGAAAGTGTTGTCTGCTCTGGGTGAAGGTCTTCCCTTTCTGTTCTTCCTGGAAATGCCCTCACAGACCTATCTACAGATGTCTGTTAATGAATCCAAGATCAAGTCAAGTTGACAATCAAGCTTATGCATTCTAGTCAGAATTCCCCTGGTAGTAACCTCCAAACAACATTGAGGCTGACAAGCACAGCAGGAATGCCACTTGCTTGAGGTTACAGTGAAGAAAAGATCATTTAGTGCTTCTGGATAACAATATTCTTGATTATTTGGAATAAAACATCAAATGAGTTGGCTCAAGATAAAGTGTGACAATCTCTTGGAAAACTGTTTATGTTATCTTGCCCCAATTTAACTCATTTTCTCCCTGATGAGGTTAATGATATTTGGGAATTCCATTTGACTTAAAAGAATATATATTCAAAACATTTCTGTATATATATATATATATATATACACACACACACATATGTATAGAGTTTCTAAACAAATAAGAGAAGTTTATATGTACACTTTATTCTGCTTTTCTGACTCTGTCTGTACCAGTTTTTATTAACTCCTGTGAGGCAGAATCTGTTTCTGTTGCCATGATCATGTCTGACTGTCTCTCTCTTCTTTGGAAAAGGACTCAAATTCACTTATTAAACTTCCTTTTCAGGTAGAATCCATCATTTCATTAGAGTATGTAAGCATTTATAAAAAGAATTTTGACTTTTTGTCTCTCAGAAGGTAAAGGTTTTGGCTTTCTCATACTACAGGTGTTTCCAATACTTACGGTATAAATTGAAACAAGAATAAGAATTGCAGCCCCAGTTGCAGGCCAGCAGGCAGGACTCCTATAGGCAGGCCTGACTACTACCACACACCATCAGACCCTGTAACCTACAAGCCACACTCTACCCCTAAATCCCACCCATTCCCCTAGACCACAGCTGCTCCCTGAGACATGGAGTCTGCCAGCTCTGATTGGACCAAGATCTGAGTAATCATTCCCCTAACCAATCACCCCAGGCTCTAGGACTTCTGAGACACTGTTTGCACCAATTGGAGCAACAGATGGGTAGATACCAGTGCAAGAATACATTCAACAACATAAAGAGCAATATGACACCACCAGAACCTAGTGGTTTTACTACACCAAAACCTGAACATGCCAATGTAGAGGATACAGAAGAAAACAACCTTGAAATGACTTTATGAAGACGACAGAGGCCTTTAATCTGTGCCTGTAAATTTCATGATATCATTGTTTTTTATTGCTGAGTAGTACTCCATTGTGTATATGTGCCACATTTTCTTAATACATTCTTTGGTTGACGGGCATGTAGGTTGTTTCCAGGTTCTGGCTATTACAAATAATGCTGCTATGAACATAGTTGAGCATGTATTCCTGTGATATGTTTGAGTATTCCTTGGGTATATGCCCAAGAGTGGTATAGCTGGGTCTTGAGGTAGATTGACTCCCAACTTTCTGAGAAACTGCCATACTGATTTCCAAAGTGACTGTACAAGTTTGCACTCCCACCAACAGTGGAAGAGTGTTCCCCTTGCTCCACATCCTCTCCAACATAAGCTGTCATCAGTGTTTTTGATCATAGCCATTCTGACAGGTATAAGATGGTATCTCAGAGAAGTTTTGATATGTATTTCTCTGATTAATAAGAAAGTTGAGCAATTCCTTAAATGTCTTTCAGTCATTTGAGATTCTTCTGTTGAGAATTCTGTTTAGCTCTGTAGCACATTTTTTAATTGGATTGTTTAGTATTTTGATGTCTAGTTTCTTGAGTTCTTTATATATTCTGAATGTCAGACCTCTGTCAGATGTGGGTTTGGTGAAGATCTTTTCCCATTCTGTAGGCTGGGCTCCAAGATTATTAAGACATATTTTAGGTTTAGGTAATGAGTAAAAAAATGGAGTATTTTAAATATATATTAGAATAGTTTCCATCTAGTGAGCAACTTTAGCAACTGCTTGTATAAAATAATTGACAGCAGAGAAATCAAAAGCTTTAAAATCAGTACATGGCAGGAGATCAACTAGATAAACTATAAGAATATTTACTTTTCCAATGAATCTTAGAGAATTAACATCCTGTGTGAATCTATGAAAAAACAAGTGGCCTGGTTAAATTAAGAAGTGATTGCTGTAAAACTAATCAATTGAACAGTTAATTTGGTTATTTGCTTAGGGATTCTTTTTGAAGTATCAATATTAGCATTGTAATGAAATTTCTGTTTTAAAGTCCTAATGTTTCTGAGAAATGGAAATGAATGGGATATAATTATGCAAAAGATGATTATGTATTAAATCAATAGGAATTAGTAGTTCTTTTGAACAATAGTTTCCTGATTATGTGAATAAATGATACATAATTTTAAAAAGAAATTAAAAGTTAATGTCTTGGGTGCCATTTCCTTGCTAGGCTCGGTTTTATTTCAAAGAGTAGTTTCAAATTTTTTCAGACTTTTTGATTGTTTTTAAGTAACTGTTTATCTCAAACAGTTGTTCAACTTCTAGTTTGTAAACTTTATAGTGAACTCTTATTCTTCTTTCTTCTCACTTCATGTTACCAGTATCTGCACCTGTCCCTTGAGTATATTTATTGGGTCCAACTTCCAGGCCCCACCTCCTTCAAGAGCACTGAGGATGCACTTCAAAGCCAAAGAGAAGCTAGAGTATGCCATTTAATGAAAGCTTGAATGTTCTAGATTTTGTAAGAAAACAACATCAAAAAGAATGCCCAAGTTGATAAACTCAAATTAATAATAAATCTTTTATCTGACTGTACTGTTAGAAATGGGAAAAAAATCCCTGTTTCTGTTCAACTTTCATACTTGAAATTGAAAAATCACAGTGCATTATGGGCACTTCATTGAAACAGATGTGGCAGTAAGTAACTCAAAGTTAGAGAGAGAGAGACAGAGAGAGAGACAGAGAGAGAAAGACAGCTCCAATATCCTAGGATTTCCCTCTGAACCCACCGTAATCATTTCTCTCCTTTCCTATGTGTATCACATTTCTGCCAATGACAAATTGGCATCTTACTATTATTCTGAATAAGTGATTTAAGACACAGTTCTGTCTAATTCAAGTAAAAATTTGGAGACTGAAATAATCTCCTGACAGTTCTTAATTAGATTAATGTTAGTCAAACGCAGAGAATGCCAAGTGTCAGCACTGTGTCTGCTTTAAAAACAGAACTGCAGAATTAGTACATTTTATAAACTAAGCTTCCTAGAAAACTGTTTGCACTGAGAAAAATATTATATCAGCATCAGAAAACTTATCCAGCTATTTTTGTGTGTATTCTACTGCACTGTCTTGGTTTGTATTGAGAGGTAATTTCCAGTGAGAGAGTTACTCTGCTGGATTACAGTAAAATGAATATTAGCCTGTGACATCTGGTTGTTTTTCTCATTGCTAGAAGAGTTGGTGCAGTTATCTCAGGGTTGCTGTTTTCCTTCTGTGAAATCCAGAGGTAAAAACATAACATATTTCCAAACATTGAGCATTTTTCCAGTAATATCTCAGATAGACTAAAACATTACAAAGTTACATCTACAGCCTGGTGTTTCCTCAAGTCAGATTTCCTACCACTGCTTTAATGCATGTTACCGAAGTCCAAGCTGGGATCTCAATGTAAAAACCCAAATCACCTAATGAATACCTGTGCAGTGAGAGAGGCTGTTACCTACCCACATTTGTATGTTCATATAATAATTTATAAAACATACACAAAGTATTTCTTACGTGTGAATAAGAGGATTGTGGAAATAAAAATAACATTTTCTCTGTATAAGACTCATAACTAAAATACTTAATATGTATATGCATGTATGCATAGGCATTTAAAATCCTTAGGTCATTTATAGGTACATATATACAAATAAACATATGTATTTGGTATGTTTTAGATATGTTATGGTCATTCATATGCACATATGTACATTTCAATAGTCTGTGCTTATGGTTCAATTTTTTATTGTGTGTATGTCCTCTGACATGTATCTATTTCATCTAGATTTTATACTTTGTTGGACTATAGTTATTAAAAACACTCACCATGTTGATTAGTTTTATTGTCAATTTGACACAACCTAAAGTCACCTAGGAAGAGTCAACCTCAGTTGAATCACCTAGATTAGATTGGCCTGTAGCATCATCTGTAAGGAATTGCCCTCACTGCTGATGAAGGGAGGCTCCAGCCCACTGTGAGTGGTTCTATCCCTAGGAAGGTGATCTTGGATTGTACAAGGTAGATAGCCGAGCATCAGCCTGAGAGCAAGCTAGAGAGGGAGCCAGCAGCCAGTGTTTCTTTATGTTCCTAACTCCAGATTCTTGCCTTGAGTTCTTGCCCTGACTTCCCTCAGTGATAGACTGACCTAAAAGTGTAAGCTAAAACAAGCCCTTTCCCCTACAAGTTATTTTTGGTCAAAGTGATGAATTAGAATAACAAAAGAGTAACTAGAATACTAATAACATGTTATAATTATATGATAATTATGTGTTCTTGTCTGTATCCACTCATTTTTGACTTGTCTAGATAACAGCCAGCTAACCTTGTTGATCTAAGTCTCATTTCCTTTGTTTCTACTTTCACATTTGTTGTATCATTCCTTGTGATACTTTTGGGTTTCCTTTAACCTTTGTGTTCAAAATCCATGAGGTTTATTGTTTGATTAATTATGGGAAATCTTTCCAAGTGCTTATTAAACAGCTTCTTTTCTGTATTCACATTATATCCTAAAGTTTTTTATATCATGTGTTTTCATGTTACTTTGTGCAAAAAGTTTTGTTTTAATTTTAATTTTTGTTTTTAATAACCATTTCAATAGAATTATTTTTCAGTCTCCAAGTATTTTTATCAAATAATTACATAGTGTGTTAATTTATTTAACTCCTTGTGTGTATTCTTTTAAATCACTGATGTTTTTCCATCATCCTCTGAACTTTTCACTGACTCCTCTTCTCCTTCCCTCTGTGATCTTTTATAGAGAATTCCTAGATATGGCAGTGTTGACCTTAGATGGCTTCTTCAGCTCAATCAATAGTGTTGATTCGATGTGCCTGGTGAAGTTGTCAGGGAACACGTCAGGGAGGAGTTAATATGTTAAGTAGAACTTAGTATGTGAGGAGTAGCAGCCAGAGTGGTGCACACCCAGTGAGGGTTAGAGCTGTTTTGTGGGCTCTTGGCAATGAGAGTGAAAGCAGCAGGAGGATGGAAGATGGTGGTTACTCCCTACACAGTGACTTCAGGAGAAGGTGTATTTAGTGTATGCTAGGCTCAAATGAAGGGTTAGGCAAGGGTGCACTAGTCACAGCCATGGCAATGGGAAGCATCAAGACTAAGTTATTTCTCCCCGGGCACATAGACTTTTGTGTACAGAAATCCATGTATACTCTCTCATTAGATAAGCAGAGTTAAAATTCTCAGCTCAGAGTCAGGCACAGGGTTCAAAATCTACAATCCTAGCTACATGAGAGGCTGATGCAGGAGAAGCACAAGTTTGAAGTCAGCTGTGGAGTATAAGGAGACCACATTTAAAAGAGAAAGACCAGCTTTCCCTGCTTGGATAAAATAATTAGCTTTTTTCAGTGAAAGTTATTCATCTGTGAAATTCAAGTTCTGTTAAGTGTTGATCTCACAGAGGTGACTTTCTGAGCAAATAACTATGGCATGGAAAGTGCTAGTTGAGTGTCAGTATTCTCTAAATTACAGATGTTTCCTCTGTACTAAGTTTCCACAGTGCCCTCTAAATGCCTACTTATTTCAGTCACACTATTCTCCACAGACCCAGAGAAGTTAGATAAAGAGGAGTGGTCTAGGGAGTCTGCATGGATCTCCCTGGGAAGAGGAAATAGAAGAGATGTTGTGGGTGGACTGGAGACAGGTAGGGATCAGGATAGGAAGAGTCAGGTGGTGGAGGGAAGGATCAAGGGAGAGAGTACAAGGGAGACCTTGTTGATAGTTATCAGGACATAAAACACTTGATTTTTAAGAACAGATTGGTGAATGTTTGACCACAGTTATATATGAGGGGGTCCCTGCTGTCATGCAGGGAAGTGAACCTCACGAAGAGATAAGAATGAAAACCTGGTGCAGATTGACTTCATCAACCTGGACCAGACTTCGGGGAGTCTAATAACAGGCGGTTTATTCCCAGTGTATTTAATCCCAGTACAAGTTGTAAAAAAGTTTCCTGGGGTAATGCAATCCCTGCTGCACTAAATGAATGTAATTACATTGAAACTCAACTCAGGGCACATGTCATTTCTTCCAAAAAGATGGGTTCTAGAGACAGGATAACTGCATTAGTTTAAGGGCCCAAGAGTCTATACTGGTCTCAGTCATATAGATAGCATAGAGGTCATTTGGGCTATTAGCTACATATGGTCCTGGTTGTGGGAGCTTGGCGGAACCTCTGGATATAAGGGTCATTTAGATTTCTAACAACCTCCAGTCCTGACTGTAGGAACTTGAAATGCCCTGGCCCAAGAGACAATGCAGATCACCAGGCAGTTAATCATTTCCAAATTTCAGCTTTCTAGATGGAAGAACAGGTTTTTCATCTTTCCCATTTGAAAGACAATCCTGTATGATTAACATTTCTACTTTCTCTAGAGATCTGTGGACCATGGACCTTAATGCTCTGCTCCCAACAATTACACATGAAACTGATTTTGTTGTTTAAATTACAGCTTTAATAACACATTTAAGGCACGTTTCTTCAATAGCATCCTACAGTTGTTCCCTATGATCCTTCTAGAGTTTTTGAAATGGGCTAATGGAGTATTTAACTAATTATATGAGGAACTGAAACTCCTTTCATCTCAATTCCAGGATCAAGGTCATAATTAGTTTGAATCTCAGATTCTCTGTTAATAGATGTAGATGTGAAATTTCCCTGCCATTGCTGAGTTCATTTTAATATTTTAATGAAACAAAGCAAGCAGGAATTGTACTGCACAGAGCAGCATCATTAGAAGGACAGTATGATGCATTATAGGGTTTACTCTCAGGGGAATTGTGAGAGTTGCCAGCCAATCAACTCTTTGTTTCTAAGAGTACTGGGATATATATTTCCTCTATTAGGACAATAAGAATCCTGAGTAAGTGAGGAACCTGGAGGCTTGATGACTTTTTAGGAATTTGAGCTATATCTCATGCCACCCAGACTGGATCAACTTGTTGACTCTAATTAGAAAAAGGTAGGCTCAGGGAAATATTTTAAACAAATGGTTTTGCTATCTAAGGCATTACCGAAAAAAAACATAATTAAGGGTCCTAGGCAGGCTGTTTAATTTGTTTAAGTATTGCTTTGAAATTAATACCCTTGAGATATTAGACAATTTTTATGTGATAATATAATAAATTACTCTCACAATTATTGTCCAGGTATGTTAATTCTAGGAACTACCACAAATGAGTTTACATGTGTTTTAAAATTTTATTTCTAAGTTCATTGTTGTGTGATGATTTCTAGTTAATATTTCATAGCTTCTTATTAAATAAAATAAAGTCTCAGAACATTAAATAGCATGCCATTTTAACAGAGGCCTTGGCACCATGATTTGTATAGTTTTAATGTTATCTTCTGTTGTATCCAGACATAAGATTTAAAACTGAGTTACATTCACTTACTAGACCACTGTCTGGTTTGTTGTTATTTGTTTTGCCCCAGTAAACAAAGTTCCCACTAAGTCTCTTGCATTGCAATAGTTAGAAGTTATTTCCCAACTCTGCCATATCCTGGTTGTAATAACGATGGTAGTTATCAAAATTAAATTTCCCACATCAATTTGAAATCATTTGTTACTGAATTTATGTATTAACTTCAAGAATTATGAATTTAGGGAACATAATTTATTATTCTTTATATCTTAATCTTCAGACATACTTCCTGATTCATGGTATACGATGTTTATCCAACACTACTGATACATCAGGTTGTGGTACAACTTCAGTGGCATTTATGAATGCCATCATTATTAAGGGTCACAGTCAAGCCACCAGTTTGAAACTATGCAACTGTTTTGTAGAGATCAGTGCACTAAGCGATAGAAAGATTAAGTCAAGTTTCCAGGTTAGAAGGTGAGAAAGCTGGTTTTATTCTATTCATTTTTTATTTAATTACTGTACAATACTTTGTCCCGGTATGTTATTGGTCTAAATTCTCCCAGAACAGTAGATTTTGTCATTGTCTGCAGACCTCAGGCTCAGATCCCAGTGTTCATACTACTTGTATTACAGAATCGATATGGTATCTTGACTGATTTCCTATTCACGTTTTTATAGAAGACATAAGAGGCTGTGTGAACAGTCCACAGCTCTGGTCATGCATAGCTTCCACCACAAAGAGTGCAGGAACAACTTGACTGCAATCAATTTTGAAACATTTAAGAGTCTGCTTTTATTAAAGAACTGACCAGGGAATAAAGAGATTATTCATGAAGAACAAGAACTCATTGACTTTAAATACCCACTCAGAGCATGGCTCACAGGTGACCCAGGATAAGTAAAAGTAATTAAAACAGGTGAACCTTAACTCATTTACTATTAAGAAACTTGAATATATTAGATACATAATGAAGGCATATTTCCTGTTCTGTTTTGGACACCACAGTGAAACTGCAATCATCTCATTACAAATATTGTTGTGGACAGCATAAAAATTTGGCTTCTAGAAATACATCCTCTTCACCTTCTGTGGGTCTCCTTGGTTCCTCAGAAGTCAAGGAAGTTCCTTTCTGTACCTCACAACCTTCCCTGGTGCTGGCATCTTGTATTGGTCAGTCTATGAAAATTGCACACAGTTATTTTGACTCCAAGTGGCAATTTTGCATTTGAATCATCTGCCTTGAATTCATCACCTTCATCTTCTTTACACACTTTCAATTCAAAGGCTCTGACTGGAAATCTGTGAAATAACTGCCAAGAAGTTCAAAGTTCGTAATATATTTGGAAAGTTGGGATACTACATGTATGCTTGTAGACATTTGTAAACTCACATTTTTACGTATTTAGTCTCTACAATATATCCAAGAAATTACAAGTATGGGGAGACGCTAATGTCAAGGGAATGCTTGTTGACTTTTATCTTTGTCTTTAGTCACATTCTTTATGTTCAGCTATTGCATTAAACTTTGAGAGTCTTGCTACATTTATCACAAGGTCACTGTTGCACAGTGCTCTGAGAAAACAAATTGCACTATAACTTTTCCTACTATTACCGGAAATTAATCAAACAGCATAGTGTTGACATTAAAAAGGAAAAACAGACACAAATGAACACAGACAGGTAAAACAGAATAGAGAGTTTGGAAGTGAATTTATGCAACTATTTCCAGTGTGTTTTTGACAAAGTTACAAAGAGCATACACTGGAGAATGCCTAGTTTTCAGAATAGTGCTGGAAATTGTAAATTTATATGCAGAATTGTAAACGTGGAGCCCTACCTCTCACCACTTGTTAAAAAAAAACCTTATTAAACACTTTTGAAATATTTAAACATAGTACATGAAGTAGAAAACTTATGAAAGAAAAGTTGTAGGAAATTCTGGAGGGCATTCCAGGGAAGCCCAGGATATTTCAGATAAGCCAGTGGCACATAGCACAGGTGAAAAAAGCTGGCTACTGGGATTAAAGAAAGCCTCATGAGAGTGACAAGACAACCTACAGAGTGGGGGAAAGTATTTTCCAACTACGCATCTGATAAAGACTAATATCCAGATAACACAAATAATTTTAATAGGTACACAGTAGAAACATAAGTAATCTGTTTTAGTTGACAATTGATAGTTCTGTAAAGACATGGAGGATAAGAAAGAGTGACAGAGTGAATGTGGCCAATACATGTAAGGCACTTGTGTGAAATTAACAACTAATTGAACTCTCTGTTTTGCACTATTAATACATACTAATAAAATGGAGGAAAGAGGATAGAGACAAAAGGCACATGAAAAATAAAACATCATTAATATTCACAAACATCAAATAACAAAGTGAGTTAGTACCTTCCTCCAGTAAGAATGACTATTATAAAAAACACTAATGATAACAAGTGCTGAGAAGGATGTGGGTACAGGGTCCCCCGTACTCCTGGAATGGAAATACATACTGAGACATCCATTTGTTGGGGGTAACACAGCCCATGATGTTTGGAGATTTTTCTAGTTTTATTTCTGTTGCTGTGAAGAAATACTCTGACAAGAAGCAACAGAGGGAGAAAAGGGTTTATTTGTCTTACAATTCCAGGCTTCAGACTAGCATTTGGGGAACATCAAGACAGGAACTCACGTGGCTAGTTACATCACAGCCACAGTCAAGAGCAGAGAGAAAGGAATGGATCCTTGCTGAGTGCTTGCTTTCTGCTTCTGTTAGCCAGCTTTCTTTCCTCTTATGCAGTTCAGTGCCCAGTCTATGAGAAGGAGTCTCTCACATCCATGTAGAGTGGGTCAATGAACAATCAACACACTCTCCCAGAGACATGGGCACAATCCAAACTGATCTGGACACTTCCTTATTAATAGTTAATTCCAGGTGATTCTTGGTCGTACTAAGTTAACAATTAAAACCAACTCAGAGACAAAGCTTTTGATGATGTCTGAAGGGTTGAGAGCCAACAATAGGATCTAGGTAGCATTGTAAGAAGAAAGATATTTGAGGACACACCCACACATACCCTGCCTTGTTTTGTTATTTGCCACTTACGATGTGATTTTCCCCCAAGGCTGATCCAAAACTGTGAGCAATAATAAACCTGTGTTCTTTATAACTTACTCAAACTAAGTATTCTGTTATTAGCTAATAGAAAGGACTACAGCATTGTTTTTAATCCAATTAAAAGTTTTTTCTCATCAAAGTACTCATCAAGAAAATAAAAAGACTGGTTACAGAATTTAATCGTGGAGTATTTGCATAATATGTGTGGCACACAGGAAGGAAGAGGAGGAAAAGTGCAGGATAGGAGAAAACAATTGTTAAATAGGCATCTTAACTTTTTTGAAAGTAGAATATTTAAGAATTTTTGGATGATGATGGATCTTACCTAATAAACCATGGAAGCCCAAAGGAAGAGGCTCACATCCCTCAGCATGGACAGAAATGGAAATAAAACCATGTCCTCAATGTTTATCTTAATCTCCCAAAACATGCTCCCCAAAGCACTATTTGCTTTGAATTTTATTCTTGTAAGTATCATTTCATGATAATTTTTAAAAAAAGATCATTTAAATAAACCCTTAATATCTGTGGCTGAAGAAATAACTCAGTGGTTAAGAGCTCTTGCAGAGGGTAGAGTTTAGTTTTCAGCACCCACATCAGGCAGCTTGCAATCATCTGTAACTGAAGCTCCAAGACACATTCTTCAGGCCTCTGAGGACACCTTCCCTCACATGGACACACACACACACACACACACACACACACACACACACACACCCCACACACACATAGCACACACATGCACACATAATAAAAATAAGTAAAATTTAATGTCCATCAATACCGGGATATATTTCTACACAGCTCTTTGTAAACACAATGATTATTACTAATATAGACATTAAATTGAATGCAAATACATGTTAATTTACAAGAACCTATATAGACAACATTATTAAAGCAAGTGCAGTACTATATTTAAAATGTGATATCAGAAACATAATTGTAAATACCAGAGAAAGAGTATAAACTTTCTAAGAATGCTCATGTCAAATAAGATTACATTAAGAAATAACTTGAGGCCGGGCAGTGGTGGCGCACGCCTTTAATCCCAGCACTCGGGAGGCAGAGCCAGGCGGATCTCTGTGAGTTCGAGGCCAGCCTGGTCTACAAAGTGAGTTCCAGGAAAGGCGCAAAGCTACACAGAGAAACCCTGTCTCAAAAAAAACCAAAAAAAAAAAAAAAAAGAAATAACTTGAATAAACCTTGATAACATGTATAAATATCTATTTCTATGTTGGATACAGGGATAAACAGATTAAGTTCAAATCCAGGCATGAGTTCAAGGCCAGACTGGTATATATATTGTGAGTTCCAGGACAGCCGGAGATATGTAGAGACAGCCTGTCTCAAGACAGGGATGGGGGTAAGAAGTTCAATGATAGTTCAAAGATACATTTTGATTTAATAGTCTAATTTTAATGGAGAATTATATTCATAAATTGCTTAATTGAATTTGAAAAAAGAAGGTGATTTATAGGAATAAATATTG
This sequence comes from Peromyscus eremicus, assembly GCF_949786415.1. Classification (NCBI taxonomy): domain Eukaryota; kingdom Metazoa; phylum Chordata; class Mammalia; order Rodentia; family Cricetidae; genus Peromyscus; species Peromyscus eremicus. The sequence continues at coordinate 160,242,291 of NC_081416.1, read as the reverse complement.
GAAGCAGACAAGCCTAAATATTAAGTGTATTTTCTCAGTTCTGTGTGTATGCAAATCTGCTGTCATTTTATAATTCTCTCCTCATCTCCTGTCCTATCCCTCCATATTGTAAATTAACATGTACACTTCCACTACAGCCCTTCCTCCAGGACAGAGTCTATCAGAGCATCCAGGGCTCTTCATGGTGTGATGGCTTTCCTCACTTACACAGAATGCCTTGGCCTCACCCACACCTTCCAGCCTGACAGTTGTACTTGCCTTCTCTGTATTCCCTGCTTCCCATGTCTGTCTATTTCTATTTGTTCCCCATGTTACTTTGGAAAAAAAATCTACTCATCTTATTCTACTTCTTAAAATCCTCTCTTGTGACTTTTGTAACTTCTTTAAAATACACGAACTATACAATGGTTTTCAGAGAGTGATTACACTCTGGTTGGCTTGGAGAATCATCAACCTGCAAAGTAAATACTAAGCCATGAGGATTCCAGGTGAGAACCTTAGGATGTGGCCCTGACTTTCATCACTGTCTCTTAAACCATCTCCGGACATTTGGTGTCATCTACATTGTACTTCTTACTTTGTCTCAAATGCCTGTGCTGCTGGCTTCCATCACATACATCACCTGTTCTACGTCACTCCAGGATACTTGTGAAATCTTTGTGTGCTTTATTTAATGTTTTGTTACTACAGTACAAATCTGTCAACCTATAAAATCTAGTGTTCTATAGAATTTGACACAACCTGTTATTATTATTAGTGGTATTACCTGTCCATGTCTATCTTCCAGAATTATTTCTCTGTGTTCGTTATGCCAGACACCTTTCTTTTCCTCATTTAGCCTGGTACCTAACATTGCCCAACACTGTGCACAAGGAACTGTGTGATGTTAGTGTCAAATAAAGGATCTGTGTTAAAAGTAAACATTGTGAACTCATCCCTCACTCCTAAATCTTAGTATTGGCATCTGCTACTTTTTCTCTTTGTTTACAATTTTCTACTTTGACAATAAATTTCAGCTGAAACCTGAACATTTTGGATATCATGAGACAAGATTGCATGTACTATTCATACCTCTTTCTTCCCTGACACCATCCCTGCAGAGCTGGGGAGAGCACTGTCATACGGCCAAGCAGGGCAGATCGTTGGCTGCCTCTTACCCTCTGTTGACATCTGTGGAGCAGCAATGGGAACCTGACTTTTCAAATCCCCTTTGCTGGGCAGAGGGAGAATGCTGACTCGGGTGTGGCAGAACTTCTGTTTCCGTGCATCCTCCAGGATTCACACAGGGGCAAGTTGTGGACCCCGACCAGGATCAGGGAGGGCCAGGCCTCCCTTGTTGGTCCCTGTAGATGGGCTGGAAGCCATCTCCCCTTGCACAGACAGACCTGGAAGGCCAGGATCCACACAGTTTCCACAAATGCAATGTGTCAAACCACAGCTTTCCCACTGTGCACTGGAACAGCTTGGATGATGGTGAGGTAGCCTGTCTCCCTAAGCTGGCTTGCTATGTTTTATTGAAGAGAGAGGAGAGCTTTATCAAAACTTCAAAAATGACAATATCTTCAAATCAGACATTCCCAGTTGCCTGCTTTAGTCATTTTTCAGTGCTTCTGATTGTTTTTCTATGCCTATCACTAACATTTTAGTTTCTCCTTCACCAAGGATAGAAATTAGCCATTTTTAGTATGTCTTCCCCTGCCCTGATCCATTTAGAAGTTCCTTATTTGTTGATTATTTATGTAAACAATTTACTCATTTACTGTATTTCTCCTAAATCTGTTCTTTCCTTGCAATACTTTAGATGTATGTCCCCTTAAAATCCACAAATTAAAACTTAATCACAAATGCAACAGTGTTGTTCCTAATTGGAAATATTTAGGGCATGGTCTCAATTAAGCTAGGTTTGTGGGAATGGTTTTGTTGTCTGTCATTACTCTCCTCCAGGGATGCAAGTGTTCCAGGACCCACTTCAGAAAAAAAAAGACTGGCTTTTACCACAGAGAAAAATCTGTTGGTGCCTTGGTGTGGACCTCTTCAAACTTAAGGAGTTTGTGTGATAAATGTTAGTTCTGTATTCATTACCCAGTCTGTGGTACTTTACAATATTAACATAAATATATAATATTTTCCCTTTAAGTAGAAATGTAAAATTTCCTAGGGCAGTGGTCACTGTCTGAAGCTCCTTCTTACTGTCTTGAGGTTTTAAAAATGTTCCAGTAACAAATCACCACAGACCCAGAAGCTTAAATCAACAAGTGTTTATTTTATAGCTTTTTTTTTTTTTTTTGGTCTCTGACATCTCTTGGTTCTGGGTGGGTACCTTGGTTTCTTTTCAGTTGCTGTGACAAATGTCATGACCAAGACAACTTAATAAACTTAAAATGAAATATTTAATAAAATTTACAGTTTCAGAGGGTTAGTGTCCATGATAGGAGAGCAAAAACATGTCAACAGGAACAGCTGAAAGCTCCTATCTTGGCCCTCAAGCAGAGACAGATATAAAGAGGAAACAGAGAATAACTAGAGTCTTTTAAACCTCAAAGTCAGTCCACAAGGCCACACCTCCTGCAACAAGGCCACACCTCATAATCCTTCACAAACAGTTCCACCAACTGACAACCAAGTATGAAATCATATGAGCCTATGGGGGCCATTCTCACTTAAATCACCACAGGAGGTAACTTGGCTCTGATTCTCACAAGGACAGCATGTAAATATTTTCTTGTCCAGTTTCTCATTAACTGCAAACCAGAAATGTGGAGTGATGTTATTTGCTTTAAGGAATCAAGCTGTTTGTGAGTATACCATCTTCTTAAGAGTAAGTGTGAACAAACCAGGCCTGTGGCTCACTTCTGCAACTCTAGTACTCAGGAATTCATAAGAGAAAGATTACTGTTAGCAAAAGGCCATTGTGGTCAATAGAGTGAGTACCAGACCTGCCAGGGCTACAGAGTGACCCTATGTAAAAAACAAAGAAAGAAGAAAGAAAGGAAGCAAGCAAGGAAGGAAGGAAGGAAGCAAGGAAGGAAGGAAACAAGGAAGTAAGAGAGAAGCAAGGAAGGAAGGAAGGAATGAAGCAACGAAGGAAGGAAGCAAGGAAGGAAGGAAGGAAGGACGGAAGCAAGGAAGGAAGAAAGGAAGCAAGGAAGGAAGAAAGGAAGCAAGGAAGGAAAGAAGGAAGCAAGAAAGAAAGAAAGAAAGAAAGAAAGAAAGAAAGAAAGAAAGAAAGAAAGAAGCCAAAAGCTCAGGTATCAAGTTCAAATATTTGTTATGCTGTGTGTGTGCAAGTTTGTGCATTTATTTGTGTACATTTGTGTATATGCATGAATGAGTGTATGTTTGCATGCATATGCATATGCACATGTGTGTGCACTCCTGAGGGGATATTTGATCCATGCATTGTATCACATCCTATACTCTCTTTTTTTTCTATCTTTTATTCGTCTCTCATATATTACATCCCAATTATAGTTTCCCATCCCTCCTAGTCTTTCCTCCCTTCTCCTGCAGATCAACTCCTCCTCAGTTTTCCTTCAAATAAATAATTAAATAAGAGAAGGCTTCCCAAGGATATCCACCAAACATGGCCTATGAAGATACAATAAGACTGGGCACAAACCCTCATATCACAGCTGGACATGGCAACTTAGTAGGAGGGAAAGGATCCCAAGCACAGGCAAAAGAGTCAGAAACACCTACCACTCTCCTTGTTGGGAATCCTACAGGAACACCATGCAACACAACCATAAGGTATATGCAGCGAGCCTAGTTCAGACCCATACAGAGGCTGTGTTTGTCACTTCAGTCTCTGTGAGACCCTGCGAGCCCTGCTTACTTGATTCTATGGCCCAGGTTCTCATGGTGTTCTTGACTCCTCTGGCACTTACAATCCTTCCTTTCCCTCTTTTGAGGAGTTCCCTTGGCTCTGCCTAGTGTTTAGTAGTGGATCTCTGCATCTGCTCCCATTAGATGCTGGATGACACCCCTCTGATGATAATTGGGCTTGGCACTGATCTATATATAGCAGAGTATCATATGAATAATTTCATTGACTTTTTGAGGGGCAATCCTGTTTGGTTCCATCTTGGGAATTTGAGCTGTCCTGTCTCTGGTTCCTGGCCATCCACACAGTGTCAGACATGGGCTTCTTCTTGTGATATGGGCCACAAGTTGGACCAGTCAAGAGTTGGCCACAGAGAAGAAGTGGGAACTATTTAGGGAAAGAAGTCAGATAAGCAAGCGGGTCATTGGGACACCTGAAAGATACTGGAGGAAGGAAATTAATAAGAACAGGTGTATGGATTATGAGAAAGAAAATGCCATAATGGAACCTATGGAATACCCAGGGGTCCAAGGGTTAGCTATGTCTGGCATGGGATACCTGAGGGAAAAAAAAATATGTATACTATGCTCTTATATCTGTTAATTTTATTCCTCTAAGACAAAATTCTTTCAATACAGCTATAGCTCTGTCAGGCATTTAAGGCAGGAATAACTCTAGATACACCAAGCTCTCTATCCATCTACTTTATTTCTCTGGGATGAAATCCTGTCTCCATAGCTTCACTTCCGTCCAACTCCCTAGCTCATAGTCCAGCTAATGACTAACTCCTATGCTTCCAGCCTCATCTTCATCCTCTGTATCCTTTTTCTCCATTTCTCCTACTCTCTACTACTGGCACTCAGAAAACTCTACCTGAGATCTGCTTACCCCTCCACAGAATCTCTGTCTTCCTCTCTTTTCTCTCAACATGCTGTTCTGTCTTCTCTACCAAAAATGCCTGCCTTTTCTTTCCCTGGGCACAGGTTCTCTGCCTCCCCAGGAATGTTATTCTACCTCTCACCTTGATATGTAAAAACCTGTTTTGTTCTCGGTCAGTTGCTCTGGAGAGCCCCTTGGCCTCAAGTCAGGGAGATGGTCTGAGCTTCATTTGCACAAATCTATGTATCTTAGGCCAGCTTGTCTCCTAGGCTCAGTGGGGGAGTTAGTAACCTAGAAGTTCAGCATGTCTGGAAATATTTGAGCACGCAAGAATTTCATAGTAGAAGACAGCTGAAATATTAAAGGCTGGATAGCACTAAATATTCATAAAAAAATAGTTTACCTTGTGACAGACCCTTGGCCAGTCAAAGCATAACTTTAGTACACAGCTGAATCTCTATAATATATTCTTGCAGCCCACAAGAGAAACCCATTAATTTGTATGCTTATTTAGAAAATTCATGAAGTCATTCAAAGGTAGTTTGGCATAGGACCATGTACTGCATGTAGAAAAAGCATGGTTAGTTGAGAAGACTTGTAGGGGGATGGGGCATTTGGAGAATGCTGGTTGGGGGCACTAAGCTTCCATTAGACAGAGGAAGCCCTGTCACTATTGTGCAGTAGGGTGGCTGGGCAGAGTTTGGGAAGGAAACAATATGACCAAAATGTATTACAGGAAAAATTAAAAAAAAAACAACTCACAGTGTTCTTACATAATCTGCTGTCCCACAAGTTGTTACTGAATTTATCTTCATAACCAATCTGGTAATTACATAAGAGGACACATATAGAAGCACAATGTCCAGAGATATATAATTTTCCATTTATATCTGAAGTTTGTTATTTGATTTCAAACCCAGTTCTTTTGCTGTGGACTAATTTCTTCTTTGATTATATAAAATTATTTGATTATATGGTATTCTCAGTAATGGACAAAACACAGAGGTTACTGCAGCAATTTGAACTTGCAATGAAGATGGATTTTCACTCCACATACACAAGCTTGCCATACCCAAGCTTTCCTGACTCTATGCATGATGTGATCTCAAATAAACATGAGCTGTAGTTTTCAAAAACGTCTTGTCTTTCAATAATTATATCTGATATAATACACTAGCATTTAAAATATAAGTTTATATCTGGGCCAACAATAGTTTTGTGACAAACTGACTTTTTTTTCAGGAAACTAAAATTCAGATAAATATGTGGGTTGAAATTTGTCACAGCTTGTCATAGAAAGGAGATAAGTTAATACTTCTTGGTAATCCATTTTAACAGTAAACCAAATTTGCTGTGATTTCACCCTTCCTTGCTTAATTTTGTTGGAATTATTCAGGAACTGAAACAAACCACTTAAGCAGTATAATGCTAAGCAGTGCTCCTAAACCTAAGCCAGCACACTTGGTATCTAAGGTAATTAAGTTGTCCTTAATACTAAATTTTAAGGGAATGAGGTAAGAGTTGACAGGTATAACAAAGGAAGACCAGAAAGCATTTATTGCACTTCTGTGATTTCGAATAAAATGACTGAGACACTTAGTAACTTCCCTTGGTAGATAGTAATTTTATAATTGTGGTACTTCACATTGAACTTACCTCAGAACCAGAACACTTCATGTTTTTGAAATTCGTTGTTCAGCCATGAAGACAAATCTTAATTATGTGATGTCCACAGAGGTTAAAAGATTTCAAGAGCAAAATGGGCTGTTGAAAGGTTATGATACTGTCTTCATTAAAGTTACAATTTCCTTTTTGCTTCAAATGAGAACTTACTTAAGCAATGTGAGCATTCTTAAACATGACACCCATGAAAATGGTACATGTACATGTGGATAGTAAACTATGAATTAATAATCTTTTCTTAGGAAGTCAGATTCTATGACTTGAAGACAAGGCCAAAGCCACCACTAGTTTTTTTTTTTTTATGTAATATCTCCATGAGACACTAAATGCATCTCTAAGTAAGTAGTTAAAGGATTTAAATCAGGTTCTTTAAAAGTCTTTCTTGACTCAGAAAAATTGGGCACTGAAGTCTTCCTACATTTCAGTTTTATAAACTGTAATAATTTCTTTAAATGAGTGTAAATTAATGACTATATTCACTCTCTTATTTCCTTCCTTCCTTCCTTCCTTCCTTCCTTCCTTTATCTTTCTTTCTTTCTTTCTTTCTTTCTTTCTTTCTTTCTTTCTTTCTTTCTTTCTTTCTTATGTTGATGATCATGTTCCTGGTAGTTCTCATCAGTACAGATTCCTGGTTGGTTGATTGGTGATAAGAATGACATAGGAGATATCAAAGTTTCCTTTCACACAATATATGTTCATTGGAGTCACTCTTAATTAGTAGACATGGCATTACAGCAGAAACTCTCAGGTTGTCAGTGAGTTTCTAGGTGAGTTCACATTATTGGGATATTTTTACAAGTGAATCATCTTGTTATTAATATAACCATGCACTCTCAGTTAGGCAATGGGGTTGTCAGTGTAGATAGATAAGGTTGTCAGTGTAGATAGATACTGTTCAACTGCTTCATCTTTCCTAAGTTTCTTATATGAATGTGTGTGTGTGTGTGTGTGTGTGTGTGTGTGTGTGTGTGTGTGTGTTGTTGTGCCTTGGGCATGAGACCCTTGAAAAGACCACCAGAGACACAAACTCACCAAAATGCAAAAGCAAGGTTTATTGGAGCAGTTCAAGCTGCGCAGCAGGGACCTTGTCAAGCCATCCAACACAGTAGGGGCTGGAGGAGGTGCCCACCCCTCTGCAAGCTCAGGTTTTAAAGGCAAAAACCACAAGGTTACATCATTTAGGGGTGCTAGTATGGGTGCAATTCTGATTGGCTCAAGTTTTAGGGGTTTTCCAGAATTTCTGTGTTATCTTACTTTGTAGTGTTAACTGGTTGTTTGTCAAACTTTATAGACTACCTCTGGCATTTGGGCACTCTGTGGTTAAACAATTGTTACCAGATAGTCCTTCAAACATCCTGACTTTGTATTTTTGAGCATCTCCAGCACTGGGGCATTCTATGGTTAATCAGCTGCTACCAGATGGTTCTTCAAACATCCTGACTTTGTCCTGGGACCTATGTCAGCAGCTCTGAGAATTTTGAAACTCAGGCCTGTTTCAAGCTGGGGTGAGGAGCTTCCTTGAAATGGGGGTGCTTTGGTTCTTCAACCAGCTCATGACTCAGTGCTATACTGAAAACAGAAACCCCACATCAGGAAATGCAGCACTGTCTAGTGTCACTCAAGTGCATTTCTGTTGCATTTGGTATTTTAAATGTTTCAATTTATGTCTTTGCGTCTTCATTTTAACTATATATGTTATCCAAATTTGTACCCAAAAAATCATCCTGCTTTTGTTTGTGCATCTTATTACAAACATCATTTACTAGTTGAAACGTACTAATTATCATCACTTAACAAACCACATTCTTCTTGTTGTTTTTGGTGTCTTTGTTTTGTTTCGTTTGTCTGTTTTGTTTTGTAGAATCCAATCATGCAAGAGACAGCTGGGTTTGAAAAATCATCACTAGATTTAACTGATCAGATCACAGAAGTCGAAGGAAATTGCCACTGTATAATGTTCCCCACACTGACCAAGTCTCATTCAGAAATTGATCAAGCCGGGCGGTGGTGACGCACGCCTTTAATCCCAGCACTCAGGAGGCAGAGGCAGGCGGATCTCTGTGAGTTCGAAACCAGCCTGGTCTACAAAGCTAGTTCCAGGAAAGGCGCAAAAAACTACACAGAGAAACCCTGTCTCGAAACAAAACAAAACAAAACAAAACAAAACAAAACAAAACAAAACAAAACAGAAATTGATCAAAATGTTTTACCAATAACAGTAAGTTTCAGGATATTTTACTTAACACTTGCCATCTCTTCCTTGTATCATGTATTAAAGATGTTGTTCAAACTGTGTGTGTTTACTTATGTGCCATTGGTTCTTCACTAATATCTGTGTATCTAACAAGAGCTGCTAGCTCCCTCATAGAAGCACCAGAAGAATTGGCTCATTTGTAAAGCTGAATGTGTCAACAAGCAGAGGATCACCTCCTCCCCTGGGTCATGTCCCAGGATGGAAAGGAAAAGGAGCAGTACTGATGAGGATTTGTTAGTGATCAGGCTTATGGTGAATCTCTCACAAAGTGGCTTCAGAAGCTTTGAGAAGGATCATGAAATAATAATTTGGGATTACAGGCTCCTATCACAAGCACTGAAAGGTGAAGGTTTCTAACAAAGTTTGAAAGAGTAATTGTCATTTGATGCTATCTATTGAAAAACCTAATGGCTTGTTTGGTTAAACTTACAATGAGACCCAATAAAGATTCCCGTAAGGACACTGCAGTATTTCTACCACTATTAAGCTTGCTTTCACTGTAGTGTGTGGTGATATATTGTGTACCCTAATAAACTTGCCTGAGGATCAGAGGACAGAGCGAGTCATGAGGTTAGACATAGGGGTCAGGCAGTGGGGGCACATACCTTTAATCCTAGCACTTGAGATCTCATGCCTTTGCTTGGAAAGCATACACACTTTTAATCCCAGGAAGTAATAAGGCAGGGCAGAGAAAGGTATATAAGGCATGAGGAAACAGGAACTCATTCTTTTTAGACTGAGGACTTCGTAAAGGTAAGAACTAGTGGCTGGCTGTTCTGCTTCTCTGACCTTTCAGCTTTCACCTTGATATTTGGCTCTGGGTTTTTTATTAAAAGACCATCTAAGATTCAAACAACAATAGCAGTTGTATGCACCAGGTAACCAGCATATGAAGATGAAATTTTGTCTCATAATTTTGAAGATTTCAGTCCATAGTTGGTTGACCTTATGCTCTTGGACTTGTGGCAACACTGTACATCCTGGCTGGAGCACACTGCAGAGAAAAGCCTGTCATCCAGTGTCCAGGATGAAAAAGCAAGGAACAGGAGGTTTTAAGTCAAACTGTCTTATCTGAATCCATCCTGAAATACCAGAAAAACTCCGGTCAGGCTCTTTTTCTTGTCATTTTGGTTCTGAGTCTCAATTTTAATTACTGAGCCACTCTTAAAATTTCTGCCAGCTCACACCAACAGCAAACTGAAGACCAACCCTTTAGTGCATAGGCTTTTAAGACCATTACAGACCCAATAATAGGCAAAGAGTTGTTAGCATAGCAAAACCATGCTGATGGCTAACAGGGTGTACATGGGAAGACAGTTAAGTTCTCAAATTTCTCCAGTCCTAATAACCCTTTTTTACTAATATTCAACCTCCTTCCCATCTGTGGTTATTCTACACCCTGACCTAAAGACTAAATCAGCAGTAGCTGAGTTCATGGTCCATGTGGCTCTTCACAGCCATTTGTTTTATGAAACGCATGCATCTATTTGGTTTTCCTGTTTTATTGGAAGACCCTTCGGTAGATCATGGGGTGTGGAATCAACTGAAAAACAGAATTTAATCCTCACTGCATAGCCTGTCACTGCCATACAGGTGGGCTTGAATGAGGCCCAGTTCTTCCCTCTGTAACAGGACACATTACCTGTTCAGGGTAATGTATGCTTTCTCTAGTATGCCTGAAAATGGTGAAGTAAGACTGAGATTTTTCATAGTTGACAAAGTCCCAAAGAGCAGAAACTCAAAAGAATCTCTTTCTTTAAGGAAGAAAACAATGTGAAGACATCATGCCCACATGGTTAGGCATGACTAGGTTTAAAAGCAAGTGTAAATCAGCTAGGAAAAGAAAGTTAAGAAAATAAAATATATGCTAAAGAAACCTCCCTTTTCCCCTTAACTAGAATTGTTTTCTTAACAGAAGTATATTTATTTAAAAAAATAATGTATGGACATGTGAGTCCATTTCTGAGGAGGGCAGGTGAGGCTTCTGGGTCCCCTGGAATTGAAGTTGGAGGTGGTTGTGAGCTGCCATGTAGGTGCTAGGAACAAACTCTGGGTTCTCTGCAAGAGCGGTAATTGCTCTTAATAGCTGAGCCATCCCTGAAGCACCCAGGCTGGTTTTCTTGATCATCAAGATCAACCTGTATCGATGAATAGACTGAACAAGTTTCTCATTGTCTGATGCTATAGTTTGAAAATTTGCCTAGAATAGAAATCCTTGTTGCTAAGGTACAAAAGTTAAGTAATAGCAAATTACGTCCAAAGGAAATACTTAAATAAATCTGACTCTATAATTTAATATGCAAATCAGGACATTTTTCAAAGCAATAAATGACCCTGCTATTAGTGTGGCTGTCAGCCCACACAGGGAAGTGATGAGAACCCACAATAGGTAGTCCTCCTGTGCCAGGGGTTTTATTCCTGGCAGGGTTCACAGCTGTAAGAATTACTATTAAGTGCTGTGTTGGAGTCCAGCCCTGACCTGCCTAAGGGTCCTTGAAGGAGGAAGTGAGGAATTCAGAAATGCTAGATAGGAAAAAATATAGACGTAGATGAAGAAAAAGATGGAGACACAAGACAGCTTCAAGAGGGCCTTGGGTCAATACCCAGTCACCTCGAGTTTATTCCTACTGGGATTTTTATATACTAGCAAGGGGACAGGCAAAAGTCTTCCCCCTTTCAAGATCAAGGTACGAAGTACAAACAATTGTAGACCCTTTCTTAATTCTCTAAACACCTGGTAATCATGCCTTACAGCATAGCATCCTATAATTAGGCCTTGAAGCATAAGACACCTTATGCCTTTGGCCAAAACACCCTATTATGCAGCCTTGGAGAGCAACATAAACGCTGACTCTTTGACCATGACTCAAAATGGAAAGAATCCACAAGTTTGAATCTTTGTGGGCCCCCACAGTGCTGTACTCTGTGAACTGCGGAGGGTTCAGTCCCAGGGCTCCATACGCCAGGTGTTACAGATCAAAAAACACTCAATACCAGTCTTCTAACTATTTACATACTCTTAAACGTTTCTACACCATTTATATTACTATTCTTTATAACAACTGTGAAGTCAATACTGTATTAATTTTACAGCTGAGGAAAAGTGAATAAGTCACACAGCCCATCTGAACTCCTCTTACAGCGTGTTGGTAACGAGATTTGCTTAAATATGAGAGACCTTTTACTCTGGTCCATGATCTTAGTAATCACACAGTACCTTCCCCTTCACTACTCTTTCTACTTATGGCCTTACTCAGGGGATAGAAGCTTCTGGGAATTCAGCATACCTCCTAAGAATGTATTTATTTTCTATTTTCATTTCTATTTTACAATTTGTAGATGTGCATAAAAAATTACACAAACTGACTGAAATCATTCATATAGAGGTTTCCAGTAACAGATTGTGTAAACCAGAATTTCACGACTGGAGAGTTTTATTTTAAATTGTAAAATGAATTAGTCTTACAGTTTCATTCATATGTTTATTATTCATGCTTTAAGTATTCCCATTCACTGAAAATTTCAAAACTTCTCCCACAGAACACACAATGGACAAAATTGACTACTAATCACCAGTACACAGTGATCTAAATACTCACCTCTAATACAGCCATTGAAAAGAAAAATTAGAATAATTCAGTTTTTAAATTATATCAGAAGTGAATCAAAATGTGTGTTTACCTTTCCTGAACTCATGATGATTTTTAAATCAAGTTTGAAATATTTATGTGCTCTGCATTCAAATTGAGACCTGAATATACAAATCATCAAGGGGAGAAGAGAATGTCTAATGAGGAGAATTAAGCTGGAGGAAAAGAAGCTAGTAAATGCATCAAGTTTAAATATTTATCAGGATTATGGTGCATATTCTTAGTTTTTAGGTACTCTATTCTGTATTAGAAAAGTAACATAAGATGCTGAAATAGTGAATTCTACATGTTAACATCCTGTGTCAGTCCTAGGTAAAAGTATTTACTTCCCAAACTATAATTTAAACTTATCAGTTAATACAAAGATTTAGGGTTTTGTTTCTGTATGTATCTAGGTAATCTTTTCCTTCAAATAAGTAATAATTTATTAGCACGTGAATACTTCCTCTGGTTAGATGAGTAGACACACACATAGATAAGGTAGACTGATAGATGATAGATATATAGATAGATGTACATACACTCATATATGTACATTTGTGTATGTGTGGATATATATATGTATGTATGATATATATATATATATATATATATATATATATACAGAAAGAGAGATTGGCTAGTAACATACATACATATATATGTGGAGCAAAATAAATGACATATAGATGATAAAGATTAGTAGAAAGATGGTAGTTAAGTACAGATTCATGATAGTTTATGAAATTTCATGATTGATAATATAGATAGATACACAAGTGACAGATGGATAATAGATAGGTAAATTGATAGATTACAGATGAATGTCAGGTAAATAATGATAGCTGGCAAAGCATATGTGATGGTTTTTTAGTGGCGCTCTTGCCCCCAAGGAAAAGTCATGACACATGAAAGAATCCACTAACAAGAGTTTTATCAAGACAAGGAGAAAGGGATAGATGTGATCAGGCCTGTGGAAGGACATATGAGAAAGAGGGTGGGGGAACATGGGGCCTACCTTGTAAAGGCCAGGATGCACCTGCGCACACAGGCCCACGTGGCTATTTCACACATGCGCATAGATCACATGGTCACATCTGCATGACTAGTGACCATGTAACCATGGGGCATGGGTTACATAGGACGTATGACCTGGAAATGCCTAGGCGGAGATGACTAAGTGTCCTGCAGGGCGTGCACGACCATGGGGGCATGATTGGAATTTCTATCAATGTGGTAGTAGAAATAATTATATTTACTTCTGTGGATAAGTGTACCTGTTTGCATGTGATTTCTCACTACTATTCTGTGATTCACCAATGATCAAATTTGAGTCTATGCTAGCATAGCAACAAACTGTGAGTAACTGTATATTACTGACTTTCAACTTGATTGACTGGAGAAAAGCTTATGAGTTAGCAAAGTTCATCGTTGAGTGTATTCCCAGAGAGCATTTACTATGGGGTAAAGAATTACTATAAATGTAGGTGACATCATCCCACAGGCTGGGGTCCAAGATGGAATCAAGAGGGAAAGACCGACCTTGTGAGCACTCAGGCTCACTCCTCACTCTATGCTCAGGCTGCTGGGTTATGAACTGTCTGCCACACCACCTCCATCCTCCCAGGTGGACCAATGCCACTGACACTCCAAGCTAACATGAATTTTTCATGCTTTAATTTATATATGTCAATTAATCTGTCCAATAGCAGACTTATCTGTGGGAATGGTTAAACAGTTTAATTCTTAAACAGTGACAATGTTCTTCTAACATGTAATTTAGACTTGCTATAAACTTTAATTAACCCTATGTGTTAAAATACAGGATTAATCAATAAAGAAGTAGAAATAAAGTAAACATTGACCAAACAAAAAAGGATAAAAAACTAGAAGTTCCGTTAATCCATTAAGAATAAAAGAGAAAAATGCAAAACAAATTGTATATAAATAATGTAAATAATTGAAAAACAAACATTTTTAATTGGGTTTTACTTATCAACTTTGGAAAATAAACTTCCCTACTTGACTGGTACATTTTAAGAATCATTTTCAAGACACATCTCAGGTGATTTCTCTCTTCTTTTTTTTGTTATTTAAAAAAATTTATTTATTTTACATACCAATCACAGATTCCCCCCTCATCCCTCCTTCCACTCCCCATCCCTGCATTCCCCTCAACCCATCCCCCATCTCCTCCTTCAAAAGGGTAAGTCCATGTCCATGGGGGGGACAGCTAAGCCTGGTACATTCAGTTGAGGCAGGACCAAGCCCCTCCCCCTCTGCACCAAGGGAGAGCAAGGCATCTGACAATAAGTAATGGGATCCAAAAAGTCAGCTCATGCACCAGGGTTTCCTTCTCTTTAACTTGACACTAATTACCATCTTGGTCTTCAAATATGATTGCACCTCAGTGTGTCACGGCACTTCATTTATTAAGCTCCAAAGTTAGCAATAAACCCAAAGAATAAAGACTTATTTAACACAGTTTCCAGCAACATGCCATTCACCTATGCTCTATACTTCTCTGGATTTTAGTATGTGTTTCTTGCTTGCTATTGTTTGCATTGGTTGTAGTTCCATCTCATCTAGGTCATTATCCCTCATTATTCCTGGACAATATTTGATAACCATTCCTTTGTATATAGTCTTGTATTAGATTGGAACTTTCTTATTTAGACAAAAAGGGGAAGATGTAATGGGTAGCCATTCCAGCTTTGATCTGGAAGTTCCAACCCCCATTGAGTCTTCGGCAACTGTCACGCCTACAAGGCGGGGCCAAGGGAGGTGCCTGGAGACCCGAGATCTGGATGGGCCAGCGCTCTCGCTCTGTTCCGGGACCCTGGACAATGGAGGTGGGCCAAACAGAGCTCCAGAGAACACCGCTGGACTGCGATACACCTTCCCCAGACCCCACGACCTACCTATCCCTTAATTTGTAAGTTACGCCATTAAATAAATCTCCTTTTAACTACATGGAGTGGCCTTAATAATTTCACCAATAAAATAGGTTATCTGTTTTACCTGATTATTACACGGCTTACATAGTTCCGAAATTTTACCTTTGCTTAGTGGCCAATGAAAGCTCCATAAGAAAGTGATTAACATATCAGGTGTTAGCAAAATAATTTGAAAGTCTAGTGTAGTGCTTGAGGTCAGTAATCTTAGTCCCTGGGAGGATGTAAATTCAAGGCCATAATGAGCTGTATGAGTTCTATACTAACTGAGCTACAGAGTGAGAGTATGTCTAATAAAATAGCAATGAACATCAAAAATGAAAAGCCAGAAACAAAACAAACAAAAGATTTCCATGGAGGAAATACTCCTGTAATGTGTATAAAGGAATTATGAAAACAAGACTATAACATGTACTATCCTGTACATTAACTTCTATATATTTATATGGATAACACTGTGCATTTGTTACTTTTTTGACATTATAATGGAATGCCTGTGATGATAACTTACAATGTGGATGAATTTATTATGCTCCTGATCACAGAGGGTTCAGTCCACATGGCTGGGAGACATGGTGGAGTAGAGCATTTTGGCCATGCAGCCAGGAATCACAGAAGAGGGGATGCACTCCTCAGGTGGCTGTCTCCTTTGCTCCTGTTTATTCAGTCCCAGCCCCCATTTCAAGGACCTCATACCTCCCACACTCAGAGTGGACCTTTTCCATCTGCAAACCCTCCCTGAAAAGTCTCTCACAGATGTAATCAGAGGTATGCCTCTCTAATTTCTTAGGCGATGCTAAATCAAGTGAAGCTGACAATATATTAATACCACACCTTGTTAAACACTCCCCATTGATTGACTTTTCTATGCCTTTCTTCAACTTTGGTTTGAAAAGAGAGTTTTCTAGGACATGTTTCCTGGGAGCCATTATCAAGAGCAGCAATGCCTGTCCTGGAGGGTAAGAAAATTGCTGTCGAAATGAGGAGACATGACTTAAAATTTCCAATGCTCACACCTCAATTTATACCCTCAGTTTCTTCTCTATAAGTTTTCTTTTCATTTAAATGAAAAACAATTCTAAACATCAAGGTGATGATAATATGAAGCTTTAAGCTTTAACAAATGGACACATTATAGAAAATTTAAATCAGCTTAATTAGCAAATCTATTGCCTCAACTGTCTGCCATTGCTTTGTGTGAAAAATTAAAAATCTCATGTTATTTTAAAATAAACAGTATAATGTTCCATTATAAACTACAGTTACTGTACAGTGCAATATAACACAGAGTGTGTTTTTTCATACTAAAACCTTTCATCCTCTGATAGATAATCTTGATTTTCAACTTGATTGGATCTAGAACCAATCAAGAGACAAATTGCTGAGTTCTGCACTCTGGCACTGCCATCAGAATCCAGCTTCTTCAGAACTCTCAAGTGAAGGATTAGAGACAAGTGGATCTCCAAGATTCCTCCAGGCCTTGAGAGGCAGATGAGGAGTGCTGAGCCTGGATGCAGCAAGTTGCACCTAATGTAGAAGAGGCACTGTAGACAGATGTTGTTGTTATGACTATACTTTGCCATGGATTTCTTAAGCTTTTGAAGTTAATTGTGGGAACAATTTGGAAATGTACTATGGAAGGAAGTATATCTGTGTCCTGCCCAGCCCTGTGGTTGGTACTAATATCTCCCACCCATGGTCACACAGCTCCTTATAAAATAATTATTCAGAGGCTTTTATTAATTACAAACTCTATGGCCTTTGGCTTAAGCTTCTTGTTAGTTAGCTCTTATAACTTAACTCAACCTATTTCTATTAATCTGTGTGTTGCCAAGTGGCAGTGGCATTACCGGTCTGCTGACATCTTTTTGCTTCTTGGGCGGTGGAAACCACCACATCTATCAAAGGTGGAAGGATTGAAAAATACTAAACTTATTTGAAGTATTTTCCCTGGAGAAAAGAACATATTCAAGGCACTCCACTAAGAAAAGGGGTGCCTTTGAGGGGTACTACAGGTCTCCTGAGTTCAGAAGAACCTAATACACCAAGGCCAGTGTGGACAAGGTCCATGTCTAGACCTGGCATCAGAACAGGGCACAGTCCTCTGGTGCTAGGTTGCAGGCATGGTAAAAGCAACAATTACTGGGTTAGGAAGGTTCCTGACCAGATTTCAAAGGTAGGCTTGGGTGCCAAAGCAATGTGTACCTGAATCCAGATATACTTCCTCTTTTTCCCTTTTCATGTTACTGTGAATAATGTAATAAATCTGAGGCAGTTGCCATCACTTCAGCAGGCTGACTTCACCTTCTGTGAGTATGTAATCAAGAGTGGAATTGATGGATAATGCATGGGAGTTTCTCAAATAAAGTAGAATAATACGGTATGCCTTTTCTTGTTGAACTTTTCCATGTAGAGGCATGAATATACATGTCCATGGTATCTTATTTAGCAGAATTCTAACTTCCCAAAGATTAATAAAACGTCTAACAATGTCATGTTCAAATAGATTTCTATAAACTTTCTGTAATGTGAGAATGACACATTCAGCTGAGGCAGCTGCATGCTTCCTAGAATTGCTTTTCCCTGTAGAAATAAAAGCAATTTACTTTCATCATTGTGAGTTTAAGTTACCTCCTTGGAGACTGAACTTCATCCATATTATTTCTGAGTATGAGATAACACACTGCACTTAGAAAAGGCATCATTAACCTACAAAATTCTTACCACCCAGGGAACTGCTGGAATTGGTGAATATGTAACCCATCAGAGTAAAATTATAAACTGCTTATTGGACATTGACCTTTATCAAGAGATGCAAACAGACAGTGAACAAGCCTGCTGACCTGTGCAGTGCTCTTCCAAACAATCCACTCAAGTAAATGAAGTCTCTGTCTAGATTTGCCACCAAGTAGAAAAACTAGCAATGACATTTTCTTAGAATACAGTTTATTCTTTCCAACTAATATGCTAATATCTTCTAGCAGTTTTCCTTTCTGATATTAATACAGAGTTATTTCATTATAAGCAAAGGTTTGGCTTTATTTTTTGCTTTATGGAAAATTTATTAAATACTCCAATAGTGCCTTAATTTTTCTTTTCAACATCTTGCTGTGCAGCTTTCTTTGCCCTTTTTGCTTGGATACAAAGAGCCGGCATTGGCCCAAGCCATTTGAAGACCGGCAAAACCTTAAAATCCCTCTCTTCTGTGATGACTGGCTTTCTCCTTTTCGTAGACATTCTGGATGCGATCACAGGTCTTATTAGCTGAGTGGCCAATGTAAGCTTTTCAGCAGAACTATCTCCCATCATTGGAGCAGAAGGCTTCCGAGGAAAAGTATGAACTTGGAATACTACTCTTTCAGGTGCTGCACATTAGCCTATTGTGATTCAGTGGATTTGTTTCGCCTCCTTGGGTCCACAGCGATGCCGATAGTGTGAGCCACTTTCTTATGGATCTAAGCCATCTTTTTGTTCTTCCAGGCTGAAACCCCTGCCAGCTTAGACGTTGCTTTGTTTGTAGGGCACCTAACTATGAGCCTGATGGGACCTGACGCAGGGCGACGGGCAATGCTGGGCATTTTTGCCTTCCAGGACTTGCATCTGCAGATTCTGTGTGCTGGCTTGTTGAACCAAGTTCACTGCTACCAATCCTTGTGGAAGTGGGTTTTCAGTCAGGATCACGCCATTCTGGCTAGGAGCCATGGCTGCCTCCTGTGCAGGAGAGCACCTGAGCAGAAATGCAGGGTTTGGCTTTTTAATGTACTTTTTAAACACCTAAGAACATAACTGATTCAGAAGTAAGCTTATGTGAAGATGAAAACAAATGAAAGCCTAATATGAATTCCAATATTTGCATAATTCGCTTATAAATACTCGGGAGAAAGTTCTAGAAGCATAGATCTCAGCAGCAGTTCCTGGCTGTGGTTTTATTATTACTCTAGTTACTTCTTCATCAGCTCCCAAATTCCAATGAAATTCTAATACACAAGCAAGACTGATTGCTCTAATAATATTCTCATTACATTATATGTAACAAACTCCTTCATATTTTTGAGCCTCATATTTAAGACAACATTGTATAGAAGCTTAATTTTCAATGTCAAAGGCTAGTGTCTGCTCTGCCCTGGATATAGTGATCCCCAGAGTACTAGCTGGAAGCCTATATCTTGTTTGATGGAACATTTATTTGACATTTTTGGTCACAATAAGCTCTAGTCTTGCACTGAATAGCACCTGGAACTGGGCAGTTTGGAGATGAATAGATTGAGAGGATGTATGCCTATGTTAGTTAAACATTACTGACAGATTGACTGGATTTAGAATCACCTAAAAGACACACCTTTAGGCCTGTGTCTTAAGGTTTGTCAGAGAGGTTGACATAAGGACAGACATTCATCCTGAATATCATCACATCATCCTATGGACTTGGATCCCAACACGAATCAAAAGTTTGAAAAGGAGCAATCCAGCTGAGCATTGGCAGTGACTGTATCTGCTTCCGTGAGTGCAGACATGTAAGCAGGCAGGTGCAACTATGACTAGATGACTCCCACTCCCATCTCCGTGCTTTCCTGACAAAATGACTACAGTTGTCTCAAAATATATCTTTCTCTTAAGTTACAGTAGGCAAGTATTTTGTCATGATAAACAATAAAATTAGAAAACACAGAAGCTTACATGGTGAGACGATTCCCTAGAATGAGAGAAAGCAGACTCTTCTCAACATGTGAAGATACAGCAGGAAATGGTTGTCTATGAATATTTTCTGATACCTAGATCTTGGACTGCCTGCATCTAGAACCCTTGGAAAGTATTTAATATATTAAAATAATTCATAGTTTGTAGTTTAATAAACAGAAAATTCATCTATTATGAACTGATTGAAATGAATATTATCTTCTAATCTCATATATTAATATATTAATGAAATCTACCCAGATATATAATATGTAAAGAGTGAGGTATGGTGACGCTCACCTGTAATCTCAGAATTTACAATGAATATTTATGAGTACATGAATATTTATGAAAATATCAAGAGATTTAAATTTATTATTTATTTACCAGTCATACACAGAAGAAGAAAGAAGTTGAGGAGAAAAAGGAGAAGGAGAAATCAGTGGTGCCCTTACATAGCACCTTGACAATATCTAACATGATAAAAAAAAATTCAATGTAATATTTCACTTTCAAAAGATCTTTAAGAAAAGTGCTTTTTATCTTGTGTAGCAATGTATTATTAAAATAATTCTTATGTCTCTGTGAAGAATTTGATCACTATTTGAATTATTCAGTAATTAATTTCTTTTGAAATTTTTGAACTGAACATTTTACCAAGTTCCTTTGCAAAGGTGGACAGACAAGAGTAGACTTCAGTGAATTTTGAAACAATCACAGTTTGTGTTCTATGTCTAAATACCACCATCACTAATGAGTTCCCAGATCATAGACTGTTACTATTTGGCTATCTGAAGAGCAATCTTTATGATCATAGTGCAAACCAAGGAATGTTCTTAGATTAACAACTATCTTATAAAAAATGAGGAATAAAAATTGGGAAGAGACAGAGATGATTAGATAGATAGATAGATAGATAGATAGATAGATAGATAGATAGATGATAGATACATAGATGCATAGATAGATAGATAGATACATAGATGATAGATAGATAGATAGATAGATAGATAGATAGATAGATAGATTTGATTGAACAGGGAAGTCTGAGCCAATGAGAATAAATAATATGGCATGTTCAGTGTTGGGCTGAAAGCCTGAACTCAAATCCACTGTGACTTTACAGCCCTGTCACAATGATATACTTCTGCAAGACACACCATGATTTTAAACATCACACAGTCTCCTGAAACTACACCAACAGATGAAGATCATGAGGCTCTGGATGACTCTTCACATTACATTGGTGACATTAGCCTATGGATACTGTTTGACTCTTGGTGAGAGCTTCATGACAGGATGAGAAGACTCTCAGTAATGTCTGATTTGCTTTTCCTGATGACTAAAGATGTTGAACAATTTCCACACATTTTTTAAATTCTTGTATTGTATTTCATCTTTTGAAAATTACCTTTTCAGTTTGTTTGTACATTTATTCTTTTGTTTGTTTCGGGTTTTTTTTTTTATAGATTCTAGATATTTACCAACTGTCAAAGGTACAGTCAGCTAAGATTCTCTCCAGTTCTTTAAACTGATTCTTCACTTTGTTTTTTCCCTTGCTGTTCAGAAGGGTCTTATTTTCACACAGTTTCATTGTCATTCTTGCAATTTATTGGGCTATCTACAGATGTTTTAAAAGAATTGATAAGAATATATCTCACTGAAAAATGGAAAGCTTTCTAAGTTGCTGCATTTGTTCTGTACATTTTGTTCTCACCATCTGACATGTGTTTCATCTACCTGTAAAATGGGCATCAAGATACTACCTACTACATAGGGTAGCAGAGTAAGGATTGAAAAAATAGCATGAGTGCATTCAGAGTGCTTTGCCTGACACTCTTCTAGTAAAAGGCATCTCGAAACAATAAGTGGATATCAGATTTTCATCAAACAGATACTACAGCTTAAGCAGAAAATGGTGAAAAGTTCCCCCATTTTACTTTTGATAAGCATGACTTTCAAATGCTAATAATATCTGAAGCACAGTGTCAGAATTAAAACTTCCTTCCTGACCCTAGTCTTGAAAAATTTTTGTCCTTATTTCCAAATGTCATTTGAGGATGTAAAAGTGCAGAATAGAAGATGAAATTCGGACTGAGAAAATCAAGATGGACAGTGAAAAAAAGATTTTACATGAAATGATGAAGAAGGGGTGAAAATTAAAGCTGTTTTTATTTCTCAGCTATGCTCTTGTGCAAATTTTCCTTTTTAAAAAAAAGTATATAGTGTTTATTTTTGAAAGTAGGAAGGATATTATTTCTGATTTAAATAATATTCTGTAGATTTAAAATAATTAGCTATTATACAAAAGCAAACAGGCAAAGAAGTTGAGTTTGTCAAAACTATAATATAAAATTTAATAATAATAATAAGTACCATACAACTCAGAGAAGTTAATATCCAAGAAAATGACAGGCATTGGATATTTTGCTATAAGAGATTAGGGTAAATATTTGGATGATATTATCTATCTATCTATCTGTCTGTCTGTCTATCTATCTATTTTTTTCCAAGACAAGGTTTCTCTGTTTAACAGTCCTGGCTGTTCTGGAACTCATTTTATAGAACAAGTAGACCTCGAATTCACAGAGATCTACATGCCTCTGCCTCCCCTAGTGCTGGGATTAAAGGCGTGCTCCACCACCACCCCACTTGGATGGTTTTTAAGTAAGTAAAATTATCTATTCAAATGTATTTAAAACACCACTAATGCCCCTTCCCTTTCCTGAATCAAAATGTGAACATTTATTTTATTCTTTATAAGAGGTGGTACATTTGAATATCTGAAAATGGAATCCATTTCTTCTTCTAACCACATCTTTACTGAAAATTCAAATGCACTTTGCTTCTGAATAAATTACATATGGTCTTTGAAGGAGTTTTCCATTTTTCCAAAGTTGAAAAACAAACAAAAATATATTCCTTATGCTATCTTAAATTTTTAAAATTAACATAAACCCACTAAGGATGAATTATGGGAGAGTTAGTGGGACAGATGCGTGAAAATGCCAAGATCAGACCCATGACGTTTGTATTCTTATGACTACAACAACAATGGATCATGATCTGCAATGCCTTTGTTTCTCTGAGATTCATTTTTTCTTTAATTATGTGTATATCTATGTATCTGTTAACACATACACATGAACGCAGTGTCTGTGGCCAGAACAGGACACTGGATTCTCAGGAGCTGAGGTTAGAGGTGGTTGAGAGCCTCTTGATGTGGGTGCTGGGATATGAACTCAGGTCCTGTGGAAAAGCCATTCATGCTCTTGGCCACCGAATCACCTGTAGCCCACCTCTTTGCGTCTTATTAATACATTATCAATTAAATAATGATTTGCTGTGTGAATATCACAAGCTTAGATTATTTAGTGTCCTATGAGTTTAAGAGAAGAATGTATATCGTTGCTGATGAGAACATTCTGTTTCCACAGGAACTCTTATATCTTGATACTTTTCTCCTTCTGTAAAATCTCCATAACCAGCATGCTCCTAGATAACAACTCCAGTTCCCTCAGCTCTTCCCACATGTTCAATAAAATCATTCTATTCTCGCTTCCCTTTTGAATCCAGCTAGTATCTACGGTCATGTATCCTTAAGGCAAACCACTCTACAGTTTCTCAGTAGCAGGGCTTCTATCCACTTAGTTAGAATTGTTGAAATGACAAGAATGAGAAGCTCTATGGTGATGCATTTGAGGAACGTGTGCACTAAAGTGCTGGTTCGATTCAGTATAAGCTGCTGTGGAGATTCAAGGTCCAAGATGGTCAGTAATTTAATCCAAATGCCAGAGTTTTAACTGCGTTTTGATAGAATAACAACAAAACAAAATAAAAACAGAATCCTAAAGCTTCTTTATTAGAACAAAAAGGGAACATTGACTTTGTGTTGCTACACTGTAGTAAACAACTGGTGTATTGAGACAATGAGTGTCCACAGTATACACTGGTACAGGGTATATAGAGAACAGATTGCAGTAGGGGGAATGAAATTTGCAGTTTTTAGAGCATGTGAAACTGACATACTGAGTCCGTGTTATCATGAACACATCTCACTGATGGATATTTATTATGCATGATAGAGAACTAGGTACCACCCAGAAGGGGGAATGATTTGAAAAGTGACACAACAGAAATAATACCTTTTTAGCCAAGATCATTATGTTTGTTTGTTTTCAAATAACATTAGAGGACAAAGATGGAGAGTTTTGTGACTGGGATCCTGCAGTAGGTATCTTAACAGGCCAGGTCTGAAAGTGTTGAAAGGTGGGGCAAAATCAGACTTAATTTTCTAGGGGAAAGGACAGGGGGACATCACAGAACCATCAGAAGGACACAGGATCTCTACTCTAAGGAATATTAAGAGACTGAAAATAGTCAAGTGCTGTGGATATCACTCTGTATAAATAAAATGCTGATTGACCAGTAGCCAGGCAGGAAGTATAGGCAGGGCAAGCAGAGAAGAGAATTCTGGGAATGGGAAGGCTGAGTAAAGAGAGACACTGCCAGCCACCGCTATGACAACGGAGATGTAAGGCACCGGTAAGCCACGAGCCACGTGGCAAAGTATAGATTAATAGAAATGGGTTAATTTAAGATAGAAGAAGTAGATATCAAGAGGCCTGCCACAGTCATACAGTTTGTAAGCAATATAAGTCTCTGTGTTTACTTGGTTGGGTCTGAGAGGCTGCGAAACTGGCAGGTGAGAGATTTGTCCTGACTGTGGGCCAGGCAGGACCGGAAAAACTCCAGCTACAGTCAAGGGCCAGATGCCCCAGACATGGAGCACCACAAAAATGATGTGACAAATGTTGAGTCCCCTTGCGCAGATAGGTAAATCAAGCCATGTGGTCATTACATATTATATTCCAAATTATTCTACGATATAGAATGAGGGACATGAGACCAAACCTCCTACTCATTGCATCTTATTAGCACCGAGATATCGGCAGATGATTGACATAAAGATAGAGGTGGGAACTTATTTTCTTTGAAAGATTTCACAGAATAAAAGCACTGAAAAAGATTGGAGAAGCCTTCTGATGAACAAAAATAGTATAAACTTATTCTAGAAAGAAAAATAGAAGATAACATTTCAATTATAAAAAAATGATAAGCTATGAGCTAACTAGTCTTCCATTAACCAAGACGGCTTAGAAATTCCAGGATGTTTTCCAGTGAAATGGAACTATGAGTACTATGAAAATATCAGCTGTGCATTGTTATATGTTTATATGACAATGAAGAACGGATAATAGGCATAATTCAGCCATCATCAGGGAAGCTTCCTCCTGCAGCAGATGGGAACAAATACAGAGACCCACAGCCAGACATTACGCACAGAGAGACCATGAAATGCACAGCTCTAAATGGTTTTTCTACACCAAATCTCTCCCTTCAGAGCTCAGGGAACCCTAAAGAAGAGGATAAAGAAAGAGCAAAAAATCCAGAGGGGACAGAGGACATCAGGAAATCAAAGCCACCTAAGTTAACCCAGCAAAGCTCATATGAACTCACAGAGACTGAAGTAGCAATCACAGGGCCTACTCTGGACTGCACCGGGTCCTCTGCAAACATATTCTAACTTTCAGTTTAATATTTTATGGAACTCTTGATGTGTGAACAGGTGTGTTTCTGATTCTTGTGCTTTCTCTTGGGCTCTTTTACTTCTGTTGGTTTTTCTTCTCCAGTTTCAATGTGGTGGGTTTTTTTTTGTTGTTGTTGTTGTATCTTATATTTTATTATTGTTTGTTATCTCTTAGAAACCTGTCCTTTTCTAATGAGGGACAGAAAAGGGGTGGATCAGGAGGGGAGGAAAATGGGGAAGAATGTGGAGGAGTAGAGGGAGGGGAAGCTAGAGTCAGGATATATTAGATGAGAAAAGAATATACCTTGATAAAATGTGAAAAATGTAAAAGTAAAAATTAAAAAAACAAATAAGTTAGAGTATGGAGAATGTTGGAGGATATAGCTCAGTGGTGGGAGATTTACTTCACAAATGAGAATCTCTTTGATTGATTCCCAGGCTTTCAAAAAATCCTCAGAGCTTACATAATATTTTTTCTTTATATTGATTAATTCTGATGTGATTCAAATCAGAACATGCTGTTTAGAGGTCTTGATTAAAGAATAAATCACATTTCCACCAATCACCAATGTCTCTTTTCCCAAATATTAACTCAGTAACAAAATAATTTATTGTCCAATCTGTGTACAGGTGACTTTTGTTACTTTGAGTCTACAGTCGTAGACACCACTGCAAAAGAAGCTTCCTTGCCTAGAACAACCAGTGACAGCACAGCTCACTGTCTTCAACATGGTTTTCTTGTGGCACCATGGACTATGGACACCAACATGGCCCCCAGCTACAGCACAGTCCCTGGAGGACTTTTGAGGAAACCTAATGCAGAAAGTGAACCATTCTCCATCTCCATTAGTGTGAGCTTCAACAGCTCTAGGTTCACTTCTCTCTGGCTCATGCATGGAGCTCTGCTCTGCCATCTTTTTTTCAATTTCATGAGAACACTTTTAAAAGGTCCCATAAGACCTGCCTTTTTAAACGGTTTCTGCATTACCAGGCTCTCTCAGACTCATCCTCTCCTGCCACATCCCTGCTCTGAGTCTCCTTGAGTCTCTCAGCCTCCTTGGAGCTGCTCCATGGGCTTGGGGATGCCAGGAGCCATTGCTATCTTGAATTGATCTCCACTGTAAATTCTTGAAAAGAATTGATTTAATCCCAGCTTTTCAATTAAAATTGAATTCAGGTTGTGACTACTACCTCAACCATCAAATTGCAGGATTAAAGCCTGTATTTCCATGGCCATAGTGGTCATTGCTTTAGCAATTCATAAATTAACATTGATTATTGGAGAAGCAAAGTAGCTGCGTTCTTAACAACTTGTATCTGATGAGAGGTGCTATTGTAAAGCTGTGGCTCTCAGATCAACAGAGCTGTCCAGGTATTAAAAGACCTTTCATTGCTGGAGCCCCAAAGGAGGTAAGTCTCATTGCTGCTAAAAAGAGAGGTCATTTGTATGCAATCATATGTGGCAAATTTAAAGGCCTGCTGCCTTTTTCTGTGTTTAAACTAATGAACCTCACTTTTTTGCTCCCTAGTGCTCATGTCTCACTTTGTCTTTCATTAGCATTGTGATCACAGAAAGCAGGTCAATACTGTGAGAGTTTGTCTCTAGAATGCATTGTACTTCTGCTCTCAAACACCCCGACTCCCTGGAAAAGGTTCAAGAAAGGCTTGTGCAATGCTGTGGTCCACGGAGCTCACAGTTCCCAAAGGGTTTTTTTTCTTCTGCTGCTTCTGAACCTTAGTTCCTGGAATCTTTAAATATCAGTACTGAATTTTCCTTGTTCAATGTCACTGATTTGCTCTTGAAAACGTAAGTATCATAGATACTAATTAAATGACTGAGGGTGCCCCATCACAAATCTTTTTCGCTTCTAGCTGGGATTGCATTGTGGAAGGCATGAGTAGAGTTTCCTCCTAGCTTGGGTGCTCTCTAATTGCCTTGGTAATATCAAGAGAAGCCTACGTGGTAACTGCTGGTTTTAAGCTTATGAACAATCCTCTGATGTGTGCACAACCACTCAGAGCTGTGTAGAGTCTTCTAATGCTAATCTCAATGTGTAAGGTCTGTTCCTTAAGTTAAATGCTACCTAAGAGCTCCTTCACAGGGTTTTCAGGGGCCACAGACACCCTAATCTCTACTCTAGCATGTAACTACCATAGTAAGTGGATGCTAAGCTGAGTTTGTTCACTAAATTTGTTGAGCTGAATCATCAATGTGGTGTTTTGTTTGCTCTGATTTCTTTAGGAAAAGCTCTCTCTCTCTCTCTCTCTCTCTCTCTCTCTCTCTCTCTCTCTCTCTCTCTCTCTCACACACACACACACACACACACACACACACACACACACACACATGTTCTAGACTGCTGGAAAGGCAGGATGACAGCATAGCAGGATAGCAGGAGATGGGTTTTGATGTTTCCCATTTTCTCTTTTCTATCTTAGAACAGTCATGCCATCCACAGACATAATGATGTAATTCCCCCAACCCAAGAGCAGTTTCAGTTTTTAAGCTCCTTGGGCAGAATATTGACATCACCAATAAACTTTCCTGGGAATCTTAAATCAAACTGAAGAACAATGTGGTAAAAATGGCAGCAGCCTTGCAAGAACAAAGACTCACAGAAGAAGCATTTGTGATAGATCATAAAATTTTAAAGAGAGAACCTGCACTTTCCATCTCCTTTCCCACTACTGATTCCTCAATCATCCTGTCCTCTTCTTCATGATTCTCACCCTTGTTGACCTTATGGAACTTGACAAAGTCATCTTTTAATCAGATTTCTGGCAGCTCACACATGTGTTTTTTCTTACTGTTCAAAGACATGAGAAACAATGGTGATGGTATCACAAATAAGAGATTTCATGAGTAGGAGAAGTAGTTCTTGAGCTTGGACCCACAGCACCCAGCTTTTAGACAAAAGAGTTGGCAGGGTAAACAGGATGTGTCTGCCTTGATGTTTTAACTGCACTATCTCTGCCCAAGCAGCCAGTTGTAGGTGTATTGCTGTCGGTGTCAGAGCACAGATACCACTTCTCTTCATCCTGTAGTCTGCTGAATGGTATAGAAAAGAGGTTAGCCTTTCCTGTAGCTACACAGTCACCAGAGGACTATGGACCATCTGCAATCGGAGTTCCTCAGCACAGTCCCTGGGCTGTTCATCACACTTGGGTAGGCAGAATAAATACAAGATTGCAGAGCTGTCACCAGGGAGTGACTCCTATAGTCTCAGTGACAAGAACATTGTGTGTTTGAGGAAGGAAAAGACAGTAAAGGTCCCACCAGTCATACCTAGCCCTGTGTTTGGTTAAACAGAACCTAAGGAGATGTATGCATGTGACTCAAAGGAGCTCAGGCACTGGAGAGGAGTTCTCTGGGCATGACTCCATTGATCTTCAGAAGACTGTGTGTGCTGGTTAGGTACATTACCTTCCTGTTCCACAGAGGAAGGGAATGCTCAGGTTTAGAGATAAACTCAGGTACCACAGTTTGCATTTCTCAAGTTGTACAACTCCTAGAACATGGGTTTTTTTGTTCGTTTGTTTTCCATTGTTGGTATTCTGCAAGGTGAAGGCAGTCTCTTAAGATCATAGTAAACATCCCTCTCATTTCCTCTCCCTTCCAAAGACAAATCACTCTTACCAGGACACTCATGTGTCTTCTCAGACATCAGTTTGTCATGCTCAGTTTCTGATCACACCCTCCACTCAAGAAAAGTTTCTGATACAATTGTGAATCTTTCCTGATTCTTGGCCTGATGCAAGGGTTGAAGCAGGTTAGTAGCCTTCCTGGGTGCACCATCTCTCCAAGTTTCCACAGCATAGCTCCCCTAGCTCTGAGCATTCTCAGTTTCTCCTGTCATTATTTAATGCTCTTTGAAGTGATGTTGTGTCCTGTTGGGAAACAATACACTAAGGTGCTGTATAAGCAAAGATCCATATGTTTATTGGGAATGGAAGAAAGAGACCACTGTCTGTTTCCTGTTTTCAAGTTCAGGAGGATGGTCCGTTTCCTCAAGGTTCTGTGGATCCACAAACTCTATCTGCTGCCTCCTAAGTGTTGGGATGACAGTCATGCACCATGTCAGCTTAGCTATACTTCTTGATAGCTGATGTTTGCTGAATGTACCATTTGATAGAAGAGTGAGGGTCTTTCTCTCTCTGGATACTGGGAGGAAAAGGGTTTTGGGATTTCAGGGTGTGCCTCTTCTCACTACAGGAATTCCTGAGACCCTGCATGCAGAGATCAAATTTCCTCAGGACCTCAATTAGACATTTGGAACTTTTCTGTATATCTTAGTCACTCTGCTCTACTCCTTTAGACTCATTGTGAAGAACCTCAGAAATCTCCCAGAATATCAAAACTATCTTGCCCATGAAAAAAGCTTCAAAATCTTCAGGGTGTGTCTTCATTGTCTATGTGGCTGACCTAATATCTCCAGAGAAGCAGGGAGCTACTTAGAGAAAAGCAACAGATCATAACCCTGGGTAAGATGGGAACTGATGTTGCCTCAGCATAGCAGGACAGAATAGAGGGATGGCAGGGAGTGGGGTTCTGGTGCCTCTCCTCACTTGTTTTCTTTCCTTTTTTTCTGACATTAGAATCATTATAATTCTCTATTCTGGGGTTTTGTACTACAGACTGTAAATATGGTTTACAAAAGAGCTGAGAACCTGAAGAGCAAACACCTAAAGCAGTATACCAAGGAGTATGAAGGATACCTGGCAGATAAATCAGTGTGTGAGCATGGAGGCTGGAAGATTGTGTGTCACCTGGTCAACCTATGTCCTGGGTTGTGCTGTTTCAGTGAATCTCTGATCCAATGAACAGGCTCTACACTCACTTAAGCACAATGTTCTTGCACCCATACAGGTCAGCACACGCACACACACACATACACACACACACATACTCATACACATGTAAAGAAGATTGAGACATAGTTCATATGGAAGACAGCTATACAGCAACTGAGTAAGGGAGTGGTCATTTTTTTCCATAGTACCAGGGTTATGAAGGTGAGCATGAATGCTATGCTAAGATGTCAGACCCAAACAGAACTACACTTTGTTCATCTCTTTGCTGACAAGGCTTTTTCTTATGAGATTTGAAGTATTAGCCTGAATCCTGTTCTCTTTCTGTAGAGGAAGACAGAAGAGGATGAGGCAAAGAACAAGTCCTTCAGGGAGGATATAAGAAATATCCTCCAAAACTCCACAGCACTTGGAAAATGGTGCTTCCTTCTAAATAGGATAGAGGATGGCAGCGATAAAGATAGGAGTGGAGAGGTGGGACCCAACCTGACATTGGCATTGAAAAAGGCTAAAGAATGTTCAGGAGGAAACACATCTATTAAACCACTAGTGGTTTGTGGCTCACAGGAAGCCTTTGAGGAGATAACCCCCACCACATCATCATCAGACACTCATCATGGGGAGACTAAGATGGGGAAAAGCCCAGGTGAGTCGCCACAGGTCCATGACATGGCAGACTTGTGTATAAGTGTTTCCCATTGCATCTGAGTCAGCTACATAGTGTAAGACTGGAGCTCACTAGTCTGGGATGCAATGGATAGGCTCCACACTCACTTGAACACACATGCACTTTATCCAGACAACCACACACACACACACACACACACACACACACACAGACACACACACACACACACACACACACACACACACACATGCAAAGTGCAGTAGGGTGCTGAGAATATTGAGTCTTAGTGGTTACTGAAGATGGCTATATAGGAGCTGACTAAGGTGGTGGTAGCTGTTCTCCATAGCACCAGTGTTATGAAGGTGAGCATGGACCTTGTGCTGAGATGTCAGACCTAAACAGACCTACACATTGTTCATCTCTTTGCTGGTAAAGCTTTTTCTTCTGGGATTTGGAAAATTAGCTTAAATCTGTTTCTCTTTCTGTAGAAGAAAAGAGAAGAGGAAGAGGCAAAAAACAAGGCATTCTGGGAGGATAGAAGAAATCTCAGACAAAACTCCCCAGACTTCGCCAAATTCAGCTCTCTTTTGCATAGACCTGTGCGTTGTGGAAAGGTGGGCCCCATCCTGACACCAACATCTACAAAGTCTGAAGAGCCTTCAGGAGGAAGTAAACCTGTGAAACAAACAGTGGTGTGTGGCCCACAGGAAGCCATTGAGGAGATAACCCCCACCCCTTCAGCAGACACTCATTGTGGAGAGACTAAGGTAGTAAGAAGCCCAGGTGAGTCACCACAGGTCCATGGCTTGGAAATGACTTGTTTATAAGTGTTTCCCATTTCATCTGGGTCAGCCACACAAAACTGAGACTGCAGCTCTCCAGTAAAGTAAGGCGGTGCTGGTACACAGGTGTCTGAGGTCTAGAGCACTGAGCAACACAGAGAACACCCCTTCCCCTTGTCCATGTCCTCAGCCGTTTGCTTCCATGAATCCACTTTGCCATGGTAACCTCATGTGATGAGTGTTGTCTCGTTCCTTCCTGCCATCTGACTGTCTTGTCAAAATAACCTTTAAGCCAGACAAGTTTCCTCAAAACTTGTTTGAATTCAGATCCTCATCTTTTCTGAGCTCTGTAGAGATTTGAAGAAGCACATTAAGAAAATACTGAATCATGTTCCATTATAAGGAATGTGCTGTGCATTGTTACTTTATGAAAGTCAGAATCTCAGATAATCTTAGGACATAACGGAGAGATGTGAGGGCAACAGAATTTCAGGTGCATGAGATTATGTTTTCAGCATTTGGTAGACTCTCACAGGAAATCCTCAAGTAGAGTCAGAGAGCTGATGACTCTGGGTTAAGCGCTAGCAGTGACAGTGTCAGAACCTGAGATGGAAAGCACGTGACAATGAGGTGTGGTTGGCCACCTCTACATTCAAGGATCTTTTCACGTGAGATGGGACAGGGAGACAGGAGAAGACCTGGTTTCTCACGGCACAGCTAGCTGGGCAGACACAGAAGCACAGACGAGATTCTGTTGGATCAAAGGGGCCAGGGAAGATCAGCACTCCAGGTAGTCAGTTCACATCTGCAGATGTGCTGAAGCACCTGTGCATCCTTGCTCACACATCAGCATGGACATTCTGAAAAACAAACACAGATCATGGACATGTGCAAACACACTCACAGTTCATACATAAAGGATTTTAAAGGGAAAATTACACAAATATTGCTGAAAAAAGTTCTCAAGTATCTCATCTCATTTGGTTTATGTTGTTTGTTTCATTTGTAACATCTCCTTTTACAGCCTAAATAGACTTGACTTGAGATCCTGCCACCTCAGCAAGCAAATACTGAAATTCCAAGTGTACATCACCAGGCCTGGCTTTTCAGATCTTTCTAAAGTATTGGATGATTCTTGTCTTGCCTTGCAAGAGTCAAAATCTCTTCTTGAACGAGGAAGAGCTGCAAGCCAAATTGCAATGTTCTGTCTCAATTAGGCACAGGTGACAGAATCGGCCTTTCCCAGCCATGAGCCTGTGCAGTCAGCAATTCACACATTTCCAGATACAAGTAAGAGAATCAGCCTTTGCCAGCCTTGAGCCTTCTGAACTCAGCAATCTACACATCCGAATAATGTAATGAAGGAGCAGGAGGATGCTGTTCAGTTCCTATTGGGCTTGGAGAAATAATTAGGAAAGGGCTTACTGGTCCAAGATAAGTCGAGAAATCTGCCCTGGAACTTTGCTGGGCCAAGTGCACCATTTTCACAAACAGTTTGAGTCTTGGGCTGCAGCTTCTCCAGGTGGTATGTTTATATGGATTGCCCTGCAATTCTGGGGTCTCAAGGATCTTACCAATACTTACAACATGCCCTATTAGAGACAAGCTGTGGTATTGTGACCTTGAGATAAGTCTCTGTACATTTCTATGCTGTCTGCAACCTATTAAAATTTGATAGGGTTTCTCTTGGTCTCAGAGCTCTTGAGTACAGTGGTCTACATGGCTGAACATGATCACAACAGGCTTTCTTCAATATGGAAGCTCTGGAATATTGGTAATTTGAGTCAGTCTGTGTCTGAAAGGCACAGACCATGGAAGCTACTTTTTAGAGACTTAGTCTCAAACCCATGAGAACCCAGGGAAATGTAAGTCCAGACTTGAGAGTCTAGAAGCCAGCAGACCTGGACGTATGAACCACAGATAAAGAAGATTTGTTTATACCCAGAGAGACACAGCCAAAGTTTGCATTTTCTCTGCCTGTTTGTCCTGTTTAGCTCCCATGTGCCTTCATGTTATCCACTTGAGTTGAGAGGTGACTTTGCCCACTGAGTCTGTGAACTCATAGTCACACCTAGAAATATTTTGTTCCATCCACTCAAGCTGGTAAAGTCCACGCTCACAGCTCACAGCCAGCTGTGGCCAGAGCTTGGAGAAGAAAATCCCTGCCTGCTTTGTGGTTCCATCACGGGGCCTGAAAGTGTGGAATGTGCCGCTGGAGAGAATGCAGATGACTCTGTGTTTTTCCTCCAGGCTGCCAGGTTGAGTTCTGCTCAGGGACACCAGGCCCTGTAACCTCAGACTTCTCTCCCTTTTCCACTGCAGTTCAGAACTCCTAAGGCCTCCACCCTGTGGTCCTTCCAAAGGATTTATAGGATTGATTCCTCCATTCTGCAAAGAAGAACACCAAGAAAGGAGTAGAAACATGTGGTGTCTTATGTGGTACCCTGGTAAAGATATGAAAACTCCTTCTTGATCTCAGACTGTTTCTTTCCCCTTGGCTTCCCATGACTCCCAGAAAACATATCCAGGGGCTGTGTCTATACATATCACTCCACAGAAGGAACCATGGATGGCAAGGCCTGGCCACCTTGAATTTGATGATTTTGCAATTGGTTGCTTTTCAGAGTCCCTTGAATTGAACAATTTGCTTCAATGCTATGGTTAGAAATTTTCACTCTAGTTGTGGCTAATGCCTGTAACCCCAGTCATTGGCAAAGTGAGGCTAGAGGCTTCCTACAAGTTCAAACCTGGCTCACATACAGAGTGAGACATTGAAGTAAAAGTAGGCAGGCTGGCAAGCAGAATGTCAGGTACGAATCATGGAGACAGGCATATTAACTAATTCTAAAAGGAGGAGGACTTGATTCCTTCTGTGGCCTGGTCTGACCACCTATTCTGTGGTAAGCCTTGGAATATAAATTAAACACCTCACGACCCCAGAGCAGACCTACTGACTGCTTCAGGGAAGAACCTAGGCCAGGATGTACTAAGAGGGACATAATATCAGGTTCATCTTACCCTCTCTGCCTTCATACAGTACCCAGCAATGCCAGGGACCAGCCTCAGCAGTTTTGAGGGTCTCAAAGGGCAGGGATGTCTGGCAGGCACAAGAAAAAACTGGGACACAGGAGTTGGTGCAAGCTGGCAAGTCTTGTCAGATCTGTGCGTTTTCTCTTCCTTCTTCTCCTGATCCAATTCAACCCCAGTCTTTTATTGTAATAATACAAGGAAATAGGGGTGAGAAAATTCAACAGGTGATTGGATTCTCCACAATAGTTTCAAAAGTTCTTTTTGTAAATCAGCAAAGTGTACCCGTGCCCCTTGATTGCACATAGAAGTTCCCAGGAAGAAAGCCAAAGCATACCAGCTTATTCTTTTGCAGGTTAATAATTATCAGACCATCTGATAATCACCCCAGAGGCCATCTACTTGCAAGTTTCTCAGAAAGCACAGAAGTATAAGCAATGGTTTAAAGTACCAGACTGCCAGCTTCCTCTCAGCTTAAGTTCTTCTTCATCTCTCTGTAATTCATCAAGTTGTCTTCTAACTAGCTCTGGACAACTCTTGTCTTTTATCCTATCTATATGTCACTCCATCTACAGTCTTCTGCCACCAGCCTTCTGGGTTTTCCCCATGATCTACATAACAGCTTTAACTCCTGCCATTGTACAATCTCAGTATCATTTCTAATTTCATGGAAACCACCGCAGGAGAGAGAAAGAAAATCATAAAGAACAAATAGAGTAGGAGTATTATAAGAACCAGTAACAGTTGGATGGGTGAGAACATGACATGCATACACCATAAAGTCTGCCCTCGGGACACAAGGGTTGTTTTCTCACTGGCCCACAGAAGGCAGGCTTAGTAGATTATCCGGTGGGGCAGGCCCGGAGGGATTGATGTCCTCATTCTTGGGTACCTCCAGCACAGATTCCACTGGCAACACGTCAGGCTTTTCATATGCCGTCTCCAGCACAGCAAAGCACTGGAGCAGTTAAGGTGGAGAAACACTGAGGTGAGGGAGAAAGATGAGAGTCATTCACTGGGGTGGGAACTTCACTTACTTGTGTTATGAGAGAGTGGGACTGACAGTGCCAGGGAATTAAACAAGCTGTTTTCTCTTGGCAGGAAAAGGAAGAATATCACGTTACTCACATTATAATCCCTGTTCAGAATGGAGAGCCTGATTACTGTTATATGGAGAACGAGGAGGAACTCCTTTGTTCAAGAAGAGCTGGGGCTTCTCACCTTAGGTTGGATTCATGTAAGCAAACTGACCTCCCTGGGGCAGCTCCTCTTCTAAACACACTGCCTATTTCTTTCTCATCACAAAGTCAATCCATTCCAGATCATCTGTCTCTGAGCACATGCAGTCACTAGTGTTCCAGCTTTGAGTAAAAGGCACGTTTCCTGGTGTATTTCCAGCTCTTCTAATTTTATCTCTTACTCAAAGTAATTCTTCAGAGTTCTGATTCCTTGTGAGTGAGTGGAGAACGGATGCTTCCCTAGAATGTATGAGAACATAGTGGAGAGACTATGTACCTAAAAGTATTTTAACTAAGTCAGAAGAGTTTATTCTAATAACTACATTTTTGTCTTTAAGAAAAAGCTCTTGCTTTGTGCACACCTAAAAAGCTCCATCATGAAAGGTTTTCAAGTATTTGGACATGCAGTACATGCTTGTGGTGATCTTCAAGGATATACATTTCTTTTCTTACAAGAGTTCTTCTGAATAATTCTCTAATTTTCAAGGCCTGAAACTCACAGAACAGGCATCTTTTCTTGAAATGGGACAGGTATAGGCCACAATCAGTTGGTTATTTCTAGGTTTTGAGAGATGACAAGTACTTTTGTACTCACAATTGGGAAGTGCTGATGTATGAGGCAGTCTCCTGTGTCTTCATGCTTCAGTTGCATAAATTCTTACTGATTGCCTAACAATAACATACCATGGCAGATAGAAATTTGGCCCTCAGTGCCTGGACGCTAATGGGAGATGACACAGAAAATGAGCACCAATTCCCATGAGGCAGAATGCATTCTGTTCTTCAGGAGGAAAATACAGGGCACTGTGGGTTTCAGAGGAAGAGGGATCCCACTTGAGGTGACTTTTGATGACTTGTAAAGAGGTGCCGAAAGAGAGTTCCTGGGGGAGGGGTCTTGCATCAGTGAGTGTCATGTTTGTTGGGATTTGTGGTTGGTATCAGAAAAGGATGGCAGATTTGTGTTGACATGACCATTCAGAGCCATGCTCTCCATCGTCCAGTGTGGGCAATAAGAACAATGGTGATCTGAGTAAATGGAGAACTCTTCAGGTTATTTTGGGCAGAATGGTGAGATGACCAAACCAGACTCCAGAAGGTAAAATGAAGGAGTTGCAAGGCTGGGTACAGTGGGGAGGTCAGTTAACGTTTGAGAGATGCTCACTTCCAATGACGATGAGAGGGTGATGGCCATGTGCACAGGAATGTGGGATTTCAGGGATCCAGGGACTGAGGAATAGAGGTTGTCCAGTCTGTGACAGAGCAGGCTTGGAGTGGAGCTCATGGGGATGGCAGTGACCCTCTCAGAAGTGTGAATAGGGCATCTAGAGGAAGACTGATTTGGGAAGTGGGGTTCAGTCCTACCTTGTGTAATTGAAAGCAGTGTGAGATATCACATCTTGGAGCCTTTGCTGGCAGTTAGAAGGAAGTTCTGGGAAGCCAGGTGAAGGCAGGAGAGGGACCTGGCAGGCTTCTGCATGGAGCTGGACTTGAAAATCTGGTAAATGGGGAGTGATGAGAACTGAGGAAGATATCCAATGAGGAGAGAAGAAACACAATGAGGGATGACAGACACAAGGCTATAGGAGAAATGGTTATGGGGTTCACAGAAGCCACACAACAGGGAAAGTAGGAAAATGAATTCAAGATGTGACCCAAGGACTGACTCCAGCAGGAAGAGTGCTCAGATCTCATGGTGGAGCTGGGACTCATTGGGGGATGTTGGCTAATGGATTTTGGGCCTTGGTGGGCAGAGACTGCAAGGTTTAAAGAAGCCCTAGAAAGGTGGGTGTACTGGCACAGTCGTAGAAGCCTAGCATTCAGGAATGTGGGCCTGCTGGATAGTGACTTTGGCAACAATCTGTGCTGCAAGAGAAGACTGTGGTTTAAAAAAAAAGTCATCTATCCATTTGTTTCTAGAGGTTTGCAGGCAAATGGATGGATCTAGAAAAAATCATCCTGAGTGAGGTAACCCAGACTCAGAAAGACAAACATGGTATGTACTCACTCATAGGAGGATACTAGATGTGGAACAAAGATGACTGGACTGCTACTCACATCACCAGGGAGGCTACCTGGAAAATAGGACCCAAAGAAAGACATGGGGATCGCCCAATGATGGAGAAATGGAAGAGATCTACATGAACAGCCTGGACATGAGTGGGGGTAATGAAGAGTGAAGGTCGAGGGAAAGAGAGCTTGGGGGAGCGGGAGATCCCAACTGGATCAACAACAGAGAGGGAGAACAAGGAATAGGAGACCATGGTAAATGAAGACCACATGAGAATAGGAAGAAGCAAAGTGCTAGAGAGGCCCACAGAAGTCCACAAAGATACCCCCACAACAGACTGCTGGCAATGGTCTAGAGAAAGCCCGAACTGACCTACTCTGGTGATGGGATGGCCAAACACCCTAATTGTCGTGCTAGAAACCCCATCCAACGACTGAGGGATTTGGATGCAGAGATCCATGGCTAGGCCCCGGGTGGAGCTCTGGGAGTCCAATTAGCGAGAAAGAGGAGGGTTTATATGAGCAAGAATTGTTGAGACCAAGGTTGGATAAAGCACAGGGACAAATAGCCAAAGGAATGGAAACACATGAACTAAGAACCAGTGGCTGAGGGGTCCCCAACTGGATCAGGCCCTGTGAATGGATGAGACAGTTGATTGGCTTGATCTGTTTGGGAGGCATCCAGGCAGTGGGACCAGGTCCTGTGCTCATTGCATGAGTTGGCTGTTTGAAATCTGGGGCCTATGCAGGGTCGCTTGGCTCGGCCTGGAAGGAGGGGACTGGACCTACCTGGACTGAGTCTACCAGGTTGATCTCAGTCCACGGGGGAGGTTTGCCCTGGAGGAGGTGGGAATAGGGGGTGGGCTGGGGGGAGGGGGGAGAACAAGGGAATCTGCGGCTGAACTGTATTGCAAAAAAAAAAAAACACACACAAAGAATAAATAAATTAATTAATTTAAAAAAAGTCATCTAATGAAATTTATGGCTATTGTGAAGTCTGTTAGGACTGTCATATTGAGGCTTACATCCAGGCCTTAGATCCTAGGGGAACAGAGAGAGACAAGGCTGCTCTTTGCAGAACTTGATTAACAAAATTCTGACATGTATAGAAACTGGGCAATGGTTTAAGCATGGTTTTGTCTACTTGAATTTTGTTTTCTTGATTTTAGTTTTTTCTTCAACTTCCTTTAGTTTTACAAATGCTTGACATTTCAAAATATAACTTTCTTGCTAGTGTACATACATGGACAGTGTAGTTTAATGACTCCTTAAGGAGACATCTATGTACACTTAGAGAAGGTTACAGGAAATTGCCAAGAGCCTGGTCCAGCTTTCCAAATTCCTTCCTCTGAGCCTGATCCCCCTCTTGCTCTAACCATCTCTTCTTTGGTTTCTATGGAATTAACCTCCTAAGTGTGCCCCCCTCCATGTTATCAGTACTTCATATCTGCTTATGTCCTGAAATGCAATGGATAGACACATGACTTTTACATCTGGCTTGCTTGCCTTAACATCTGCAAGCTTCCTCCCCACTCTGACACACAGTTATCTGATGTGTGCTTACACCTAGTGAGCTAGTGAAAGAGGGGAGGGAAGGGAAGGAAAGAGGGGTAAGATAATATGACAGTAGTGTGTGCAGTACAATATCTGAAGGGCAGAAAGGTCTCCTCTTCACATATGGAGAGATCACATAGGGAGGTCTCAGAGGCAGGATTGGAGGCATGAAGCTGAAGACCCAGAGTGACTGTTGAACTGATGTTTGAAGTAGGAATTCTTGGTGAAGATGGAATCAGAGTCTGCTGTTGGCAAGAGGGAAGCAGAGGGAGGTTAGAAGCTGAAGGACAAAACTTGGAATGGTTACTACTTAAATATCAAGTATAACTAGGCATGGATGAATAAAAGGATCTTGTCCTCAGTGAGGGACCAGCTAAGAAGTGATTGAGAGAACTTCAGGTTATTTGGACATTTATGGATCAGGAGGCCAAAAGAAATTGTCCCTTTTTCCTTTTCCACCTAGCAGACCAAAGTTTTCCTGGCATGATTTGGGAAATCATGGTGGGAGCCAATTCATGAAGCTCCTTGGGACTGCCTTCCCTGGTGGATCAGGCATGGAGCTCACTGGGAATTCTTGGCTTCTTTTGTCTTCTCAGAACCATCCAACCCAGACAGCCTTCTTTTTTTTTTTTTTTTTTTTTTTGGTTTTTCGAGACAGGGTTTCTCTGTGTAGCTTTGCGCCTTTACTGGAACTCACTTGGTAGTCCAGGCTGGCCTCGAACTCACAGAGATCCGCCTGGCTCAGCCTCCCGAGTGCTGGGATTAAAGGCGTGCGCCACCACCGCCCGGCTGTTATTATTAATTATTAATGGTGTCCATTGAAAAGAATAAGCCAAATACATCATAATTAAAATAGTGATTCTGTTTTAAACCCATGAAGTAAAATTTGGAAGAAAGAATTTCAGGGTTCAGAGAGTGACGTACGGGTGAAACAAGGATTTTGGACTTCGATGTTTCTATGAGTCTATTGAGAGGTGCTCTGTAAACATTCCTTAATAGTCACTGTGATTACAGCTTCTAGTTCCCTTCCCTTTGCAGAATAGAAGAAAAAGCTAGATCCCAGGAGTTTTGCCTCCAGAGTTACTTTCCAATATTAATATACATTCTCAAATCCCTTTCTCACACTTCTCATAGAGCATCAATAGCTAGGAATCTAAAACCTAAGCAAGCTTGTTCACAAACAGGGGCTAAAAAATACAACACTTTTTGAACAGCTCATTAGCATAAACAAATCAACTGTATAATTATATAAATGGGAGGATAGCTTTTGAGGCCACTGAAACCTATATGGAATACACATAAAGAAGAGAAGAGTTTGGATTTAAAC
This sequence comes from Peromyscus eremicus, assembly GCF_949786415.1. Taxonomy (NCBI): domain Eukaryota; kingdom Metazoa; phylum Chordata; class Mammalia; order Rodentia; family Cricetidae; genus Peromyscus; species Peromyscus eremicus. Next base: position 160,201,430 of record NC_081416.1, on the reverse strand, counting down.
CTAAGTTTATAGACCATAAACCCACAGCATTGCTATTTGTCTAGCCTTGGTCACATGAAAAGCTTAGACAGACAACAGAGCCCACAGAAAGTGACATGCTGAGCAACCTTCTGTAAGGCTGATGGACATCAAACATGTCTACCCACAGACAGGATGATTATAGAGAAGGCTTTATCCATGTGCTCAGTCGTAAGAGCAGATGAGCCCCTCCATTTTAGTTTACCATACTAGTGGAAACTTGATGAATGTTCTGACTTGTCATGCTCGCCTACTCTACTTGACTGAACTTCAGTATAACTGCTAGAAAATGTCATGGAATGTCAAAAATAGGTGAAATACACAACACCGGTATAGCGAAGGTGTATTTGGGGTCTGGAATGACATCTAAGACCACGATGCTGACTTATTCCTTCCTGCCTTGTAATTTGGGAACATGGAAACAGATTTCTGTGCAATAACCCAAGAAAAAGTTTAATTTTGTAAATTAAATAAATTTTCCAAACACAAATTCATCATTTGATCACTTTGATAACTATCACCTATTCCTGAAAATATATATAATGATGGGTGTTGATCCCTTCTAGCTTTTTAATATAAAATTCATGATATATTATTAAATATGATAAAGATCAAGTAGTAACCACCTGTAATTAAGTTAGCTGACTATATCTCAACTAAAGACAACAGACTCAAAGGAAAATTACTTGTCTCTTAGGGGTATGGCAGCTAGAAAATCAACATACAGTGATTTCCTCAAAATGAAGAAAACACTTATTAATGTTTCACTTTTAAAGGATGCCATTAAACAATGATGGGTATTTCAAATGTGTTAACATTTACATCCCTGCCATCCTCTTTACTCATCTCTAGCATTAAAGTACAATTTTGTTCTTTAAAAAATTACTTTAGTACTTATTTATGTGAATCTTGTGTGTGAGAGTGTGTGTGTATGCGTGTGTATGTATGTATGTATGTATGTGTGTGTGTGTGTGTGTGTGTGTGTGTGTGAGAGAGAGAGAGAGAGAGAGAGAGAGAGAGAGAGAGAGAGAGAGAGAGAGAGAGAGAGAGAGAGGAGCAGTGCCCAGAGAGGCTAGAAGAGAGCTGGAGTTACAGATGGTTGTGAGCTGTGCTACAAAGGTGCCGGGAATTGAACCCTAGACCTCTGAAAAAGCAACAAGAGCTCCTAACTGCTGTGCCCTCTCTCTAGCTGCCAGCACTTTTCTTTTAGTCAGCAACTCTGTACATCTTAACAGATTCTAAATTATAGCTACAAGTTGACATTTACTCTGTTTGTACTAAACATTCTCAGAAATGACCTGAAGCAAGTGGCATTTGTCTTCCAGGATATTTGATAATAATCAGGAAACTATCAGTGATCTAATAAATAAATTAATATTTTCACATATTTGTATAAGACTTTTTGAGCAGATATATATATTTACAGTAGTTAAAGAGATCACGACAGGCCAATTCCTTTCAATCTTATTCTATTTGTATGATGTAAGAAGCAACATGTCTGCTGATGTTAATGCTTGAATACTTCTTAATGTGCAGAAGTACAATTCATACAGCCCTTCTATCTAACTTAACTGTACAAGGGTGGTCAGCTCTATGAGAGGAAACTTACATCAGGCTTTGTTACAGTCCGGCACAACTTATGGTTGGTGCTATGGACTTTTAGATCAGCTAGTTAAGGCAAGACCATAATGCTTTGCTGGTGCCTATCCAAGGGAGATTCGTTTACCTTCCATACAAGATGGTGTATCAAACAAGTTGGCTGAGAAAGTATCTGGGATAGATGCATTCTATTTAATTCAATGAGACAGTAGCTTAATCTAAGTATACAGTAGAGCATCGCTGAACCTTCTCAGTTGATTTAATTAGATAGAGTTCAGCGTTAATTATTTCAAATCTAGAGTTTTGAAATCCCACAGATGAAAACTAAATATATTGTTCTCTTTCAAATTTAAAGAAAATTTCAGTAGTAAAAACAATTTGCTTGATTCTTAGGGAGTGTAGATATGCTAAACAAATAATGCATTATTCAGCATTGTACATCCTTACAATGACATGCAGCTCTTAATGACCTGTCTAATTTTACTTTCATAATTTCTTATTATTTTATAACAAGTTGCATTTCCAGAATGGTTTACATTAGGAAGATACTGTGCCTTGCAAATAAAGACAGATGAATTCCTTTCTGCAGTAAGTTTTTAACTCTGCAACTGCCCTATATAAAAAGATAAGAGATGCAAATGGAAACCTCAGTTTGCTTAGGTTTATACTTGGGAATCATATGTCAAATGATCGCACAGAACCCAATTAAAATACATGTCAGCACTTCAGGCTATTTTAGTATCTTTCACGCTTGAGCTGCCTGATGCAGATGAAATTCTGTGACAGAAACTATTGGTTGCACAAATCTTTGATTTGCTTTTTCCTTTTTTTCTAGAGGGCCAGAAATAATAGAAAAAAATCTATTATTTTTATTGGTAAACTGACATTAGATTTTATTTCAAAGTTTCTAGTCATTTTATACCATGAAGAACGTGTTTTTTAAAAATTTCAAATATATTTGGGTTTTGTCATTAGACATTGATGTCCTCAAAGAATAAGATGTAGTTACCAATGTCAGGACACAAAAGAGGGTGCTGGTGGCCCTGGCCATCTGCTATATTTTTTCATGTAAATATATTTGCTTATAAGTGTGTATATATTTTCTCTCTAAGCACTACCTGGAGCCACTGCCATAAAATGGAGCATTTCTTCATCTGCCCTGTTGATGAACAGCCATGTTCAGAGATGTGAGACAACCATCCACACTGCACACAAGGTCAGAGACGGAAAACATTCTCACTTCCCACCTTCACCTCTGTTCAAGCTGAACAGGTGATTTCTATGGACTTAAAACCAGAATTTCACATTTCTCTGTGTGTTAATTTGGTAAAAGTACATCAGGTATCTCTGACACCTATAGAATATGTAAAATTCAACAAGATTCCTGCTAAAATTTAAAACACCACATTTCACGTGCTTTAGGGTATGAACATACATTTCCTGTAGGTTTATGCAAATGTGACTGGGACTGGCAGTCTGTGTGACTTTCATTGGGATATTTTTCCCATTTCATTTTCAGTGGTAGTTAAAATGAAAGTGCAGGTGGAAAGAAGTGCACCCTCAATAACGTGAGCTTAGACTGACTGAAAGATGCACCTGACATTTTATTATAAAGTTGTAGCTTTGTAATTTGCAGAGGTAGAAATTAGAACCAAAATTAAGTTTCCATTTCATCAGCTCAGTTTATTTTTTTCTTAGTTGTATATGGAAAAAACTACTCTACAAAATCCTAACATTTTACTCCATTTCTTGTAAATAATAATAGCACAGAAAGTTTAGCTAATTCATATTTTCCCACAAAATGTTGGAAGTGGTTTAACTTTTCATATTTTGCTGGTGTTGTATTTGACATTATATTTGAAAATGGTGTTTCTAACTTATGTCTAGGAAAAAATATCTGTTTTCTGACATGAGGAAAATTACTAATCTGCAGGTCAGATTTTGAATGATTGAAGAGTAAGAGACTGTGTCTAAGTTTCCATGTTTCTCTATTATTTTTTTCTCAGTAACTTATGTGATAGAAGTAAAAGGACAATCTACGTTTTTAATGACGGGTGGGTTGAAAAGAAAAGTGTAAAGTTGTTCAAATCCCAAACTTAGACTTTATTGTTGGGCTGGTGCAGAGAGAGCATTGAGAAGGCTGGTTCCATGCCAGCCACCATGTCTCTCATTTTACTGGTGGGCCGTCTCAATAAGGGTGTGAAGAATAGCAATGCTTACAGTCCTGCAACATTGAATGGAAGCCTTCTCCAGAGTTTATAGGAGATTTATATGAACTGCCATAACAGAAATTCTGTGTACTGGTTAGTCTTTGTCAGCTTGACCAGAACCTAGATATACCTGACAAAAGAGAATCTCAATTAAGAAATTACTTCCATCAGATTGTGCCTTGGGCATGTCTATTCAGCATATTCTTGATTAAAGATCAATGTGGAAGGAGCTAGCCTACTGTGGGTGGTACTACCCCTGGACAGGTGGTGCCGGGTACTATATAACAGCAAGCTGAGAAAGTCTTGGAGAGCAAGCCAGGAAGCAGTGCTCCATTATGGCAACTGCCTCCGCTCCTGCTGAGTTCCTGCCTTGATTTCTCTTGATGATAGACTGTGATCAGGACTTGTAAGCCAGATAAACACATTTCTTCCCCCAATCTGCTTCTGAAACAAAACGAGGACACCCTGTGTCTAGATTCTAATTTTATAGACACAGAAGTATGTGTCTATCTAATCACTTGTCCTTTGGAAAAATAGGTTGAGAGATTCAGGTCTTCAAACCTAATGTGGAAATAAGACCCTGTTCTAGTCTCAGGATGGAGACTGTGATGCACTACGGTAGAGGTATCACACTTGTCCTTAGAATGCCCAAAGCAAGCTGCCTTTGTAGACTAAACAGTGTAAATCAAACACTTACTTATTTGTAATTTCAATTATCTCTAACTTTCCTTATCATCATAAACACAGGTATCTGATTTTTAATTTACCTTCAGAGTCCTCTGTTAATAAAGCCACAAGTGATTCCTGGTGGTAGAGATGAGCCTTCAAAAGGAAACAGGAAGGATCCCTGGGACTACCTGGTTCAGTCTGGCTGTGCCTTCAGCTTTTCAAGAACTTGGACAAGGGCTAACTGAGCTCTCAATCTTCTTGTTTCAAGGGAGTTGAAATTAGATGATATTGTAAAATAGAACTCAATCCAATAGTCACTAAATGTGCAAGGATCTCTTCTCTGCCATCTGTTTAATTGATCCTTTTCATTAATTTAATAAAAAGCATAGTAGCTCAAGAGTGGCTGCTGTTCCAGATCATTTAAGTTTTCAGAATCTGTTTCCATTTTTAAAACAGGATATAAGTGTTGACAGCTGTTGAGAACGCTGAGGTCAGATGTAGCAGCATCAACAGAGCATGCTGTGCTCTGAGGGAAGCAACATCACCTGTAATAAAAGTAACAGAATAATTTCAAAATGCATTCCTGTCCCGTGTAATCCCTAAAGACATCTGGGCATCTGCTACCCAGAGTGTGATGGCATTTAATTAAAAACAAACATCTGCCAGAATTCATTAAGGGTCATTCTAGAAAATTGTTACTGTTCTGCAATGTCTCTGGTGAGTGCTTGACAGATAAACAAAGAGCTCCTGGGGAATGCACTAGACTGTGCTGGCATGGCCTGAACATACTGTGTGTCCATCCACCATCAACAAGTGGCATTCCTCTTTGCTAACCCTAGGAGTTTACTCCAGAATTAGGTTACTCTGTTTGACAGCAGTGTATGCTGACAATGCATGATGCCATAAAACTCTTAGTGTTAAATTTTAACAGAATAACTGTCCACTTAGCTATTGGTAATGCCTGTGAGACATATCTACAGTTGAGATTTGGGAGTTATTTTTTTAGTCATATATTTATGATAACCACTATAAGCAATAGACTGTGTCAAAATGCAATTGTTCATTTTTTTTTTTAATTTTTATTTTGCAATACAATTCAGTTCTACATATCAGCCACAGATTCCCTTGTTCTCCCCCCTCCCGCCCCCCTCACCTTCCCCCCAGCCCGCCCCCCATTCCAATCTCCTCCAGGGCAAAGCCTTCCCCACAGACTGAGATCAACCTGGTGGACTCAGTCCAGGTAGGTCCAGTCCCCTCCTCCCATGCTGAGCCAAGGGACCCTGCATAGGCCCCAGGTTTCAAACAGCCAACTCATGCAATGAGCACAGGACCCGGAGCATCCAGGCAGTGGGACCGGGTCCTGTGCAATTGTTCATTTTAAAGACAGGAAGAAAATATCTTCAAAGCTGTGTTTTAATGAATGCTGTCAACTTTGGCATAGTGTGCATTGAGCTTTAAGGATGCATCAAATGATATTGCCTACACAGGGATCTTTTCCAGACAGACATATGGTGATATTTTATTTGTGCTGAAATGTGATTTTATTTGTATGTTAATAAATAAAGTTACCTGTGGGTCAGAGCTAATAGCAAGCCATAGCAGAAGTCTGGCAGTGGTAGCATACGCCCTTAATCCCGATTACATGACAGGCAGATCTCTGTGTGTTCAAGGACACCACCAGCATGGAGATATACGCCTTTAATCTCAATACCAACCATAGAAGACCTTCAGGTCTGTATAGACAGGCAGTGACGAGGAGGTCATGTGGTTGGGTTTACAACCAATGAGAAGGCAGAACAGAAAGTCAATAAAAAGACAGATATACAGGAAGTAGGTCTCTTTCTCAAAGGAAGGACGGCAGCAGCAGTGAAGGGTAAGAAGGCGATTTTAAGTCTCAGCTCTTAGCTACTGCTCTGATCTTTTGGGCTTTTAACTCTGTGCTTGCCTCTGTGTTTCTTATTTAATAAGACTGTTACATCTACACAGGCATGATGGCTGAACTTGTTCTAATGAGTGTCCATTGGAGTATAGTCTCTTTACCCACAATGGTGTGCAGGCAATTTTGTCTGGATGTCATTCTGTGTTTTGACAGAGAAAGTGTAAGCAAAATGTCCTAGAAAATGTTGTAGTTATTACCTGGTGAATGATGAAATCCAATTATTATGAGTAAAAAGTTAATCTCTCTCCCTGCCCCGTGTCTGTCTGTCTGTCTGTCGGTCTGTGTCTGTGTGTCTATGTCTAGAGGAGAGAGAGAGGAAAAGGGGCTTTCAGCAGAAGTATTTATAATCCATTCTGAGCTTAACTATCAGTGAAGTACAGTAGGAACAATGTGTGCTCTTTATTTTTGTCTGATGAAAATGGACTTTAATCTGTATCCTGTAAAGACTGACTGCTGTTTTAAAAGAAACCAACTCCCCAGAGTTTGTTCTCATATTATAGGAAAACTATGAAGAGTTCTGCATAGTTATAGAATGACTTCAAATATACTTAAACACCAGCAGACTTGAGAAATTCAGTAGTAAACAACGACAAAAGAGGTGAGATATTAGACAGGTTGCTTCCATTGACAAAAGCATATATCTAGTGAAAGTTACATGGGCTCGGGTATTGGCCAGACTTTCTGGCAAGAAATAATACTTGATATGAAGCCAAATAGCAGCAATTCTCCTTCTGTATCCAATTGGATTAGATCATTCATTGCCTTTACAATGAAAATTATTTCAGGACATCACAAAGGAAGGTAGACTCCCTCATTATGTGATGAACACACTTTTACTGAGTGCATTTTTCTTGCTTCATAGGAGCAGGGTGTTGAGCCAAATTTGAAGATATGTTATTACTTATGATGTTATTATTTATTAGTTTGGATTTCTCAGGTGTCATTTCACATTTTTTAATAAGTTTCAATAAATCTTTAGATTTGTGTGTGTGTGTCTGTCTGTCTGTCTGTTTGCCTTCTGTCTCAGTGTCTGTGTGTGGGTATGTGCATGTGCACACAGTGCCTGAGGAGTGCAGCATTATTTCAGTTACATTCTTCTGTTGGTGTCACTTTCAACCCTTATCCTATCTTCTCTATCCTCAAAAGTATTGTGTGAATCCTGGGGTCAAAATGTCACTGTGAACAGATTTTAGTGACTAATTCCCACACTAAATTCTAAACTTCTTCAACTCTGTATTAAAATGACATATTGAAAATAAGCTTTGGAGATGAGATGCAGGATATAATTTATATGCCTTAGAGATCCTGTGGGAGGTAATTTCCTGACAGTGCATAATTATTAAGAAGGGAATGAGAGTACTTATGAATATGCCCCTCATTTTAAATTCTTATTTCATATATATATTTCTCAGAACTTTCCATTTTACCTGTCAGAATACATTTCACCTACCAGGTCCCCAGTTCCTCAATTATGCAGTGATAAAATAATCACGGCCTCCTTAGTTACTGGTGATACAGAGTCAGAACACCTCAACTCAAGAGTGTATGCAAATTATGAGTTCCCATACATTTTACAACACCACGTCAATATGAGGATTGTCTCTGATAGTGTGAAAGTCATTTGAAGATATAGAATATAAATAGAGACAATCATTGGGTTGCCAGCCTGTTCGTTGGATGTCAATCTGCTTGGTAACACCATCACTAATATAAGAGCTTGCATTTAATTTCAATTTGTGAATTTAAATAATTTTATAAACTAGTGAAGTTGTGTATGTGAGTGTGAATATGTTTGATGTGCATGCCTGTGTGTATGTGTGTTCTCATGAATGTGAACGCATGCACATGTGGGCATGTAGAGAGCAGAGATTGATGTTGCATATATTCCTCATGAGCTCTCCACTCAATTTACTGAGGCAGAGTCTCTCATTGAATGTGGAGTTCCCTGGTTATTTTGGATAGTCTGGGTAACCACCTTGCTGTAGCAATCCAAGCTTGGCTTCTATCTGGTAGATGACAGTATATCTGTAATAGGTGCTGGGTGCTGACATAGTCCACAGCAATCTGGAATGACCACATTATTGAGCTCCCTACTGGCTGTAAGGCTGCCCTGGACCTATATTCCTAGAGCAGCATCCAAGGCTCATTCTTTGAACTAAGTAGTTCTCCATGAGTCCCATCACAGTGAAATATAGGTGAGCATCTAATGGTCTCACTCATCAGTGTCTACCCTCTTTCAACTTTCAACTCCTCTGAACTCCATCCAAAAATGAGGTAGATGAACAAATAAGACTCAATTTGGTCCTGAAGCTGGTGGATTTGATCTTTGCTTTTTCCAAAGAAAGAACATTTCATGAAAGCAATAAGGACTATCTTACACTTGAATCACATAGTTTTGTAGAAATAGCATTTGGTCAAATCTAAGCATAAGTCAAACAAGGGAAATTTGAGATAAGGTGTTTATAATTTATAAGAGAGGCTAGAGAGATGGCTGAGAGGCAAAGAACACTTTCTGCTCTTACAAAGGACCTGGTCATATGGTGGCCTATAACCTTCTATAACTCCAGTTCCAGGGAATTCAATACCTTCTTCTGGCCTTTCCTGGAACCAGGCACAGATGTTGTGCACAAATATACATGCAGACAAAACACTCATATGCTCAAAAGATAAATAACTATAAATTGCATAGAATGTTTTCATATATACTTATTAGGAAAACAGTTTTGATAAAAGTCACTCCAATTACTGGCAATACAACTATTATGAAACTTGGTTTGATATGATTTATGAGAAAATATCAAGCCCTTATATAAAAATTCTGTTCTCTTCTGTTTTCTAGAGGTCCTATTCTCATCCAAAAGAATTCTACTTGATGATTATGTCTTAACTATTTCCAAAATAAATTCTCACAGATTTGTTCTAAAATATATTGATTAAATTTTGAGGAAAATAAATGTTCTGTAACATGTTGATGGTGCTCAGGACACACTGCTACCAGCTTCCTTTTAAAACTGAAGGCTTTGTAAAGAATGCTGTGTCACCAGTGACATCTTTTCCAAAAGAGAAGAAATAAAATACAAATGTGGTCAAGTAAGACAGTATGCACCATGCAAAGGGATATTTTAAAAATACATAAGGGCTTGACTATTCTACAAACTCAGCATGACTTAATCTTAATAAAGCTAGTGTTTACAGAGGAAGATTGTACTCTGGTGACTAGAATTTGAAAAGGTTTGATTTTTTGCTCTATTCACACAAACTTATGATGCACATGATGTATTGGTATTCAATAACATGAGATGAGAAACCGTGTATCTTTCATCCTCCAACATGATGCAGCAAAGTCAGTGTCATGGCTTGAGTCAGTTTAAGGCTGGCTGCTGCATCTAAGCAAAAATAAAAATCACTCAATTGAAGTTTTTCTAACTTGGTAAACAAACTTGGTACAATTCTGACAAAGCTAACTGAAAAAAATTAAAATAGCCAGTCTTAAAGCCAACATAACTAAAGTGAGCTAGAATGCTCACATTGATTTTTTTTTATTATTTTAACCCAAACATGGTTTGGACAGTATATGGGTGTGAAGAGTGCTAATGTTAACTGCTAATTCAATCATTTCTAGGGATGTGGTTATGTGTCCCCTCAACAGAGAAGACTTGGGCACAAGATATCATGAGAGCTACCTTTGAGAGAGCCTGAATGAATTGTGTTAGGAGAAAAAATGTGGACATTGCCATCCTCCATGCAGGCTATCACAATAGAGCAAAAATGTCCATTCATGCAAAAGAGAGTTGTTGTTTACCTTCGGGAGCATTTAATAAAAGGTGGGAACTCAACTTTGGAAAAAAATGAATTATGTTTTCATTATTAATGTCTTAAAATATTTCTTCATCTCAAGGACACTTCCATTCTTCAGTAAAATTTACCTGGATGCATCTTGCCAGGATGATTGCAGTTTCCCTTACTCAGTCTACTTCTAAAAATTGAATATTGTTTAAAATAACTTGGTAATAAAATCTCCACATTTCTTAAATTCAGGAATAAGTTCATAGTATCTGTGTGCACAAAATGCATAATGAACCCTGAGACATAGTGACTTACTTTGTCATTTTTATCTACTAATGTGTTTTTCTTTGTATACATATTGAACAAGAAAAACATCCCAAAGTCCCCAAGTCCCCACTGCCTATTTAATTTAGATCTATTAGAACCTATGTATCTGGGATTCACAGAGAACAGATTGTTTAGGGAAATTTTAGTACAACACAATGTGACAAAGTTAATCAACTTGATCTAAACTAAAATGTACACAACCAATTTTCTTCTAAACATTGATAATGTGACTTTGAAAAAAATAAACTTCTATCTACAAAACAGTGTGTAATGTGTTTTTAAAACACTAACTGATGGAAGATTATGAATCTTGAGATCAGATAAGGAAAGCCAATTTCCTCTTGCTAGAAAAAAAATTACCACCTTGTAACAAAATCTGTAGAGTTCATGAAATAGAATTTTCCTATTTCCCCCAGTCGTTTGCCATACCTAATTATACTTTGAATCAGGCCTCTCACCTCATCAGCCATCACAAAGTGAAGCATATCTTTAGTTAGCATCAAGACTTCTAATCCATTTACTGTTTTTGAAACACTGAAAGCCATTTATATCTCTCTAGTTATAGCTCCTGGCCATTGATGTCGTGTTGCTAGAGACTTTCCACCCTTGTCATGTATTTGCAAATAACTGGGTAGACAGAATAAGGTTGGGAGTCATGAGATTGACCATGCTGTTCACAAAACCTAGAAATTGCACCAACTGGTGCTCTCCTGACTATTTTGATGGCTGTGTAACAGAGATTCTACTTGAGACAAGTCTTCCAGGAACTACAGAAGAAAGAGTTGATGGAGAAAGTGCAGTTTTCAGTCCCTTTAACTCCACTTGAATGTGTTTTAAGACGCGATGGCAGACAGGCCGTGCTACCCATTCTCTGCTGTTCTTAAGCCAGTGTTTTATCCCAGAGATGATTGCTCTGGAGCTGAAATGACAGCTCCCACTTCTATCCGCTGCAAGTGCAACTGGGAATAGTATGTCCTTACTATGGCTCTTTTTAAACTGGATGCTAACTTTCTACAAAAACTGTATCTGTTCTTTTCCGGTGGAGGTTAAGAAGGAGACTACAATTAAAACACCTGATGTTTTGATTTTTCTTCAAACCTCTGGAAATAATCTCTCCTATCCAAGCACAATCATGGTTATGAGATTCAATACTGACTGTATCAGGGATCTATTTTTCTATGAGTGCTGATTTTGCCTTTAAGGGCCTAATTACCCATTTTGCATTGTGAATTATCATTTTCAAAAGCCAAAGATTCAATTATTATTTTCTAGCTTCTGAATTTTGTCTTATTCTATTTATAGCTGAAGTCAATCTTTGTAAGAAATCAGTGAAGGTTTCTTTTAGGCCCTGTATAACTTTAGTAAATGACTCAGTTCTCATTTCTACTTCTTCAATTCTGACCCAAGTATTCAAAGCTGCTCCATTGCATAGAGCCAGGGTGTGGTCATCATAGAGGGACTATATTTGCATATCAGCATAATCTCCCTCTCTAAGAAGTTGATCTCGGGAGATTTCAATACCTCTAGCCCTACTTCATTTTTCTTTTCTTTTTTTTTTTTAATTTTTATTTTGCAATACAATTCAGTTCTACATATCAGCCACAGATTCCCTTGTTCTCCCCCCTCCCGCCCCCCTCACCTTCCCCCCAGCCCGCCCCCCATTCCAATCTCCTCCAGGGCAAAGCCTTCCCCACAGACTGAGATCAACCTGGTGGACTCAGTCCAGGTAGGTCCAGTCCCCTCCTCCCATGCTGAGCCAAGGGACCCTGCATAGGCCCCAGGTTTCAAACAGCCAACTCATGCAATGAGCACAGGACCCGGTCCCACTGCCTGGATGCCTCCCAAACAGATCAGGCCAATCAACTGTCTCACCCACTCAGAGGGCCTGATCCAGTTGGTGACCCCTCAGCCATTGGTTCATATTTCATGTGTTTCCGTTTGTTTGGCTATTTGTCTCTGTGCTTTATCCGACCTTGGTCTCAACAATTCTCTCTCATATAAACCCTCCTCATTCTCGCTAATTGGACTCCCAGAGATCCACCTGGGGCCTAGTCATGGATCTCTGCCTCCAGATCCATCAGTAGTTGGATGAGGTTTCTAGCACGACAATTAGGGTGTTTGGCCATCCCATCACCAGAGTAGGTCAGTTCGGATTGTCTCTCGACCATTGCCAGCAGTCTGTTGTGGGGGTATCTTTGTGGATTTCTGTGGGCCTCTCTAGCACTTTGTTTCTTCCTATTCTCATGTGGTCTTCATTTACCATGGTCTCCTATTCCTTGTTCTCCCTCTCTGTTTTTGATCCAGCTGGGATCTCCCACTCACCCAAGCTCTCTTTCCCTCGACCCTCGCCCTTCACTACCCCCACTCCTGTCCAGGCTGTTCATGTAGATCTCATTCCATTTCTCTGTCGTTGGGCGATCCCTGTGTCTTTCTTGGGGTCCTGTTTTCCAGGTAGCCTGCCTGGTGATGTGAGTAGCAGTCCAGTCATCCTTGTTCAACATCTAGTATCCTGTTATGAATGAGTACATACCATGTTTGTCTTTCTGAGTCTGGGATACCTCACTCAGGATGATTTTTTCTAGATCCATCCATTTGTCTGCAAACCTCATGATGTCATTGTTTTTCTCTGCTGAGTAGTATTCCATTGTGTATATGTACCACATTTTGTTTATCCATTCTTCAGTTGAAGGGCATCTAGGTTGTTTCCATGTTCTGGCTATTACAAACAACGCTGATATGAACATAGCTGAACAAGTGCTCTTGTGGTGTGGTTGAGCATTCCTTGGGTATATGCCCAAGAGTGGTATAGCTGGATCTTGGGGGAGAAAGGGATTGTAGACAGGGCATTCCCAGAAATAATGTTGTTTTCTAGGAATAATTCTGAAGAGAAATTTTGCTCCTCCCTTCTGGAGTCTGCAAAAGGTGTGACAAAAGCAGACACTGGACCAATGAATGTAGATCAACAAAGGACAGGCACAGTAAACCTTTGCCATTGAGAAATGCCTTGGTGGGCCTCTCACAGGCCCCCATATCATTTCTTGTAACCATGGTGGAAACTCCTCCCCATAGCAATGAAAAGATTATGTTTGAACAAGAGAAACCTCTTGATTAGAAGAGGTGATAGTTCATCAAACAGCATGACCACTCAATCCAAACTAACTTATAAAACTAACAAATGGTTTTCATTTGACCAGATATAACTTTCCAAAAGAGAAACTCCCCAAAGTTAGGGTTGGGGCAAGGTTTTGTTTTTGTTTTTCCAGGAGCATGAAGGCACCCAGTTAAAGAATTTGAAGACCACTGGACAAAAGAGACATCTGAGGAAAAAGGATGAACATGTCTCAAGAAAAGGAGTAAATTAGTCTATTGACATATCACATTTCTAACAAGACAAAATTTTCCAAAAAAAAAAAAAAAAAAAAGAATGAGACTAGCTGTCTCCTATTTTTAAATATGACCTATGATGTCCTTTGTAGCATTTATCAGGGTAATAATCCAAGTTTGACATTAGTAGCGCACATAGAACCTGGGGCTCAGAAAATGTTAAAATTTTGTTTTAGGACACTAGAGAGATGTCTCAGTGCTTAAGAGCACTGCCTGCTTTTCCAGAGGTCCTGAGTTCAATTCCCAGCACCCACATGGAAGCTCACAACCTTGTGTAACTGTAGTCCCATGGGATCAGACATGCTCTTCTGGTGTGCGAATGTACATAGAGACGAAAAATACACAAATAAATAAATAAATAAATAAATAAATAAATAAATAAATAAGTAAATAAATACATACATACATACATACATACATACACAAATAAATAAATAAATAAATCTTAACAATTTCTTTTAGGTTGTAAATCTAGCATATGAATTAGACTTAGCATTTGAGTTGTAAATCTTGCTGCTGATTCTTAATTAGTCTTCTCTCCACTAATGATGGGTTCTTGAACTGTGAGTGTGAGCATTTTCTAGCTGTCTGCTGTGTACTCAAACCTTCAGTTATGGGACTCTGTAAATATCTCATCATCTTGTTAAGCTGCTATCAATTTGTTCATATCCTCTGAAATCTGATTATTATTTTGTTCAGTTTTTTTCTCTTACCTTAGCTGATTTCAGTTTATTGTTACCAACCTATTTATACCTTGATGCTGATATCTTTCAGTTGTTCCTCCAATCCCCTGACACCAGCTCCAGGAGTCTACATAGTCATGTACACAGACTCACTATCATTCCAAACCATTTTACACAAGAAATGGGAAACCCCAACAACTCACTCCTAACAGAGCTGGTTACCATCCAATCTCTGCCTCTCTTCCTGTCTTTAAGCCACTTAAAAACAAATGCTCAATCCAGTCACTCTGACCCCAGTGGAAAGAAACAGTTGGTGCTTGTCTGAACTCCAAAACTATGAGCTTCAAATTTGCCTGGCAAACCTGATCATGGGAATTGGGGTCCACAGTAGGGGAGACAATAGGAAGCAGTTAGTGTCATAATTTTGATGATTGAGATTTTTAGACTTCTGATTCTCATAACTTCTCGGGAATTCTGATCAGTCTGCAGCTCTGCAAATAAAGTTTGTCACTTATGGTGGGATGCTCCTGTTAGTTTTTAGTTCAGTCTTCCACATCAGTTGCAGGTCGTTTAGGCCATGCTTATAAAAAGTACACAACGGCACTGACTACTTCCTCATTCTCTTGGCCTCCTGTATGAACAGGTTTGATAGTTTCCTTTATTGCACACTTCTCCAATGATGCACTGCACCGTGACAGGTCCAAAAGCAACTGGGCTGCAAGACTATCGACTAGACACTCTAAAACCATGAGCTAAAGGAGGCTTCCCCTCCTTGAGTCTTATTTCTCCAAGGGAATTTGTTACTGTGGTGGAAAGATGGTTAATACAGAAAAATGAATGCAGTGTGTTTATGAATTTTTATTTCTTATGTTTAGTTATACTATTTGTTTTACTCTTAGTAGGAAAAAAGTGTACAAGATTTTTATAAAATTATAATTTATTAATTTCACTGTGAGAGCTCAATGATAAGCTAACATTGTGCTTTTCCTGTGTTCCTGACAATCAAATATCCTTTATTTATCCCAACAGCATGAAGAATAATATATATATATATATATATATATATATATATATATATATATATATATAAAATCAAAGATTTAAAGATTAAAGTTTGTATCCATTCAAAATTCATAAGCCAGAATTTAAGGATATTAGGAAGTGAAGTTTTTAGGACACAATGAATGCTTTATAGAAAATACCTCACACAGCAGCTAACCTTTCCTTCCTGCCTTCCATATAAAGACAGCCCTTCCTCCTCTGGCACAGCTGGTTTAGGACTCAAAGTGCCAGCTTTTAGCACAGATCAGGTCCCTCTGCATGTTGAATTAATCTTGGTTTTCCCAGATACTAAGAACAACAGAAATAAATTTATATTATTTAAGTCCTCTGTCACAGATTTCATCATACAATACACAGACTAAAATGTGTATTATATCTGTTGTTCAAAATAATGAAGAAGTTACTGCAAGTGAGATAATTAATGAACACTAAAGTCAACAAAGTCATGAACCAAAATGTCCAAGAAATTTGGGACACCATGAAAAGACCAAACCTACGAATAATAGGGGTAGAAGAAGGAGAAGAATACCAACTCAAGGGCACAGAAAATATATTCAACAAGATCATAGAAGAAAACTTTCCCAACTTAAAGAAGGAAATGCCTATGAAGATACAGGAAGCCTATAGAACACCAAACAGACTAGACCCCCAAAAAAAGTCCCCTCGCCACATAATAATTAAACAATTAAACGTACAGAATAAAGAAAGAATATTAAGAGCAGCAAAGGAAAAAGGCCAAGTGACATATAAAGGCAAACCTATCAGAATAACACCCGATTTCTCAATGGAGACTTTGAAAGCCAGAAGGTCCTGGACAGATGTAATGCAGACATTAAGAGACCATGGATGTCAGCCTAGACTAATATACCCAGCAAAACTTTCAATCCTCATAGATGGAGTGAACAAGACATTCCATGACAAAGCCAGATTTAAACAATATTTATCCACAAACCCAGCCCTACAGAAAGCACTAGAAGGAAAATTCCAACCTAAGGAAGTCAGATACAACCTCGAAAACACAGGCAATAGATAAAGCCACAGCAGTAGACCCCAACGAAGAAAAGTACACACACATCACCACCAAAAAATAACAGGAATGAACAATCACTGGACATTAATATCCCTCAATATCAATGGACTTAATTCACCTATAAAAAGACATAGGCTTACAGAATGGATACGAAAGCAGGACCCATCTTTCTGCTGCATACAAGAAACACATCTCAAATTCAAAGATAGACACTACCTAAAAATAAAAGGCTGGGAAAAGACTTTCCAATCAAACGGTCTTAAGAAACAAGCGGGTGTAGCCATCCTGATATCCAGCAAAATAGACTTCAAACTAAAATCAATCAAAAGAGATCAAGAAGGGCATTACATACTCATCACAGGAAAGATCCACCAAGATGAAGTCTCAATTCTGAACATTTATGCCCCAAACACAAGGGCACCCACATATGTAAAAGAAACATTATTAAAGCTTAAATCACATATAAAACCCCACACATTAATAGTGGGAGACCTCAACACCCCACTTTCACCACTGGACAGATCCCCCAAATCGAAACTTAACAGAGAAATAAAGGACTTAATTGATGTCATGACTCAAATGGACTTAATCGACATCTACAGAACATTCCATCCTAACAAAAAAGAATATACCTTCTTCTCAGCACCCCATGGAACCTTCTCTAAAATTGACCACATACTTGGTCACAAAGCAAATCTAAACAGATACAAAACAATTAGAATAACCTCCTGTGTTCTATCAGACCACCATGGTCTAAAGTTGGATTTCAACAACAACAAAAACTACAGAAAACCTACAATCTCATGGAAACTGAACAATACCCACCTGAATCACCAATGGGTTAAGGAAGAAATAAAGAAAGAAATTAAAGACTTCCTAGAGATCAACGAAAATGAAGACACCACATATCCAAACCTATGGGACACTATGAAAGCAGTACTAAGAGGGAAATTCATAGCACTAAACGCCCACATAAATAAGCTGGAGAAATCTCACACTAGTGACTTAACAGCACACCTGAAAGTTCTAGAACAGGAAGAAGCAAAGTCTCCCAGGAAAAATAGATGCCAGGAAATTATCAAAGTGAGAGCTGAAATCAATAAAATAGAAACAAAGAGAACAATACAAAAAATTAATGAAACAAAGAGTTGGTTCTTTGAGAAAATCAACAAGATAGACAAGCCCTTATCCAAACTAACCAAAAGACAGAGAGAGAGCATCCAAATCAACAAAATCAGAAATGAAAAGGGGGACATAACAACAGACATTGAGGAAATCCAGAGAATCATCAGGTCATACTTCAAAAACCTCTATTCCACAAAACTGGAAAACCTAAAAGAAATGGATAATTTTCTGGATAGGTACCACATACCTAAATTAAATCAAGACCAGATAAACTATTTAAATAGTCCAATAACCCCTAACGAAATAGAAACAGTCATTAAAAGTCTCCCAACCAAAAAAAGCCCAGGACCAGATGGTTTCAGTGCAGAATTCTACCAGATCTTCAAAGAAGAGTTAATACCAATACTCTCTAAATTGTTCCATACAATAGAAACAGAAGGAACATTACCAAACTCCTTCTATGAGGCTACAATTACCCTGATTCCCAAACCAAACAAGGATACAACAAAGAAAGAGAACTACAGACCGATCTCCCTCATGAACATTGATGCAAAAATACTCAATAAAATACTGGCAAACAGACTCCAAGAACACATCAAAACAATTATCCACCATGATCAAGTAGGATTCATTCCAGGGATGCAAGGATGGTTCAACATACGAAAGTCTGTCAATGTGATACACCATATAAACAAACTCAAAGAAAAAAACCACATGATCATCTCACTAGATGCTGAAAAGGCATTTGACAAAATCCAACACCCCTTCATGATAAAGGTCTTGGAGCGATCAGGAATACAGGGAACATACCTAAACATAATAAAGGCAATTTACAGCAAGCCAACAGCCAACATCAAATTAAATGGAGAGAAACTCAAAGCAATTCCACTAAAATCAGGAACGAGGCAAGGCTGTCCGCTCTCCCCATACTTATTCAATATAGTACTTGAAGTTCTAGCCAGAGCAATAAGACAACATAAGGAGATTAAGGGGATACAAATTGGAAAGGAAGAAGTCAAGCTTTCCCTATTTGCAGATGACATGATAGTATACTTGAGCAACCCCAAAGATTCCACCAAGGAACTGATACAGCTTATAAACACCTTCAGCAACATAGCAGGATACAAGATCAACTCCAAAAAATCAGTAGCCCTCCTATATACAATGGACAAAAAAGCGGAGAAGGAAATCAGAGATACATCACCCTTTACTATAGCCACAAATGACATAAAATACCTTGGGGTAATACTAACCAAGCAAGTGAAGGACCTATATGACAAGAACTTTAAGTCCCTGAAAAAAGAAATTGAAGAAGATGTCAGAAAATGGAAAGATCTCCCATGCTCATGGATAGGCAGAACTAACATAGTAAAAATGGCAATCTTACCAAAAGCAATCTACAGATTCAATGCAATCCCCATCAAAATACCAACACAATTCTTCACAGACCTGGAAAGAATAATACTCAACTTCATATGGAAAAACAAAAAACCCAGGATAGCCAAAAGAATCCTGTACAATAAAACAACCTCTGGAGGCATCACGATCCCTGACTTCAAGCTGTACTATAGAGCTACAGTAATAAAAACAGCTTGGTACTGGCATAAAAACCGACATGTGGACCAATGGAATCGAATTGAAGACCCTGATATTAATCCGCACACCTATGAACAAATAATTTTTGACAAAGAAGCCAAAAGTGCACAATGGAAAAAAGAAAGCATCTTCAACAAATGGTGCTGGCAAAACTGGATATCAACATGTAGAAGGCTGCAAATAGATCCATATCTATCACCGTGCACAAAACTTAAGTCCAAGTGGATCAAGGACCTCAACATAAATCCAGCTACTCTGAACCTGCTAGAAGAGAAAGTAGGAAGTAGTCTTGAACACATTGGCATAGGAGACCACTTTCTAAATAGAACACCAGTAGCACAGACACTGAGAGAAACAATCAATCAATGGGACCTCTTGAAACTGAGAAGCTTTTGTAGGGCAAAGGATACGGTCAACAAAGCAAAGCGACAGCCTACAGAATGGGAAAAGATCTTCACCAATCCCACATCTGACAGAGGACTGATATCCAGAATATATAAGGAACTCAAGAAATTAGACATCAAAATGCCCAACAGTCCAATTAAGAAATGGGCTATAGAACTAAACAGAGAATTCTCAACAGAGGAAACTCAAATGGCTGAAAGACATTTAAGGAATTGCTCAACATCCCTAATCATCAGGGAAATGCAAATCAAAACAACTCTGAGATACCACCTTACGCCTGTCAGAATGGCTAAGATCAAAAACACTGAAGACACCTTATGCTGGAGAGGATGTGGAGCTAGGGGAACTCTCCTCCACTGCTGGTGGGAATGCAAGCTTGTACAACCACTTTGGAAATCAATATGGCGATTTCTTAGAAAATTGGGAATCCATCTCCCCCAAGATCCAGCTATACCACTCTTGGGCATATACCCAAGGAATGCTCAACCACACCACAAGAGCACTTGTTCAGCTATGTTCATATCAGCGTTGTTTGTAATAGCCAGAACATGGAAACAACCTAGATGCCCTTCAACTGAAGAATGGATAAACAAAATGTGGTACATATACACAATGGAATACTACTCAGCAGAGAAAAACAATGACATCATGAGGTTTGCAGACAAATGGATGGATCTAGAAAAAATCATCCTGAGTGAGGTATCCCAGACTCAGAAAGACAAACATGGTATGTACTCACTCATAACAGGATACTAGATGTGGAACAAGGATGACTGGACTGCTACTCACATCACCAGGCAGGCTACCTGGAAAACAGGACCCCAAGAAAGACACAGGGATCGCCCAACGACAGAGAAATGGAATGAGATCTACATGAACAGCCTGGACAGGAGTGGGGGTAGTGAAGGGCGAGGGTCGAGGGAAAGAGAGCTTGGGTGAGTGGGAGATCCCAGCTGGATCAAAAACAGAGAGGGAGAACAAGGAATAGGAGACCATGGTAAATGAAGACCACATGAGAATAGGAAGAAACAAAGTGCTAGAGAGGCCCACAGAAATCCACAAAGATACCCCCACAACAGACTGCTGGCAATGGTCGAGAGACAATCCGAACTGACCTACTCTGGTGATGGGATGGCCAAACACCCTAATTGTCGTGCTAGAAACCTCATCCAACTACTGATGGACCTGGAGGCAGAGATCCATGACTAGGCCCCAGGTGGATCTCTGGGAGTCCAATTAGCGAGAATGAGGAGGGTTTATATGAGAGAGAATTGTTGAGACCAAGGTCGGATAAAGCACAGAGACAAATAGCCAAACAAACGGAAACACATGAAATATGAACCAATGGCTGAGGGGTCACCAACTGGATCAGGCCCTCTGAGTGGGTGAGACAGTTGATTGGCCTGATCTGTTTGGGAGGCATCCAGGCAGTGGGACCGGGTCCTGTGCTCATTGCATGAGTTGGCTGTTTGAAACCTGGGGCCTATGCAGGGTCCCTTGGCTCAGCATGGGAGGAGGGGACTGGACCTACCTGGACTGAGTCCACCAGGTTGATCTCAGTCTGTGGGGAAGGCTTTGCCCTGGAGGAGATTGGAATGGGGGGCGGGCTGGGGGGAAGGTGAGGGGGGCGGGAGGGGGGAGAACAAGGGAATCTGTGGCTGATATGTAGAACTGAATTGTATTGCAAAATAAAAATTAAAAAAAAAAATAATGAAGTTACTGCAAGTGAGATATTAATGAAGCAGAAGATGAAAGTGGTTGCTTTTTTTGTTTTTAATCTGTGCAGTTCTGCTTTGCAGAATTGCTGACCCATTGTTTTATTCACAATTCAAAAGACCAAAATATAGAAATTCAATGTACAAATCCTGGTTTCTTAAACATTAGAGACATAAGATAGGAAAATGGAAATTTACACTGGACACATGTTCAAACTAAATGCAGCTTTATTTTTGTACATCATTCTAGAAATTCATATTTAATAATTACTTAGTATCTCAGGACTATTCATGAACCAATGACAAATTTATACATAATGGAATTCAAAATGAATGACTTAGGCATGTTTGTGGGAACCCATTTTCAGGTTCCTAGTCACTTTACCCAGCAGGTCTGCATAGAGGGGATAATTGGACCATGGGCCTGAGTGCAGGTGTCTGAGATGGTCTGCACTTGGCTGTGCTGGGGGGAGGTCTTTTGCTCCACCCCTTGGCATTTCTATAAATACCCAAGGGCAGAGACAGTCAGAACCCACTAGAATAGGTTCTAGGCACTCTCGAGGATATCCTGTATTTTCTATCTGTTTATCTCCACAATCTAAATCCTTCTATCTAATATTTCCTGCTATTCTCACTCAAGAAAACTCTAGGGAACTGTAGGGTTGGTAGGTAGCCGCCCCACACAGGTTATAAATTTTCAGTAATACTACTTTAAGGAATATACTAACAAATTTAAAAAAAAATCACTAGGGCCAGGTAATATGTCTCAGTGGGATAAAGACACTCAACACACATTCCTGAGCATCTGAGTTCAAACTCTGGAATCCACTTAAAGGTGGAAGGAGAATTGACTTCACTTAGTTGTCCTCTGATATCTACATGCACATGTGGCACATGTGGCCACATAAAAGTAACAATATTTTTACAAACAGAAAGACCAATTACCGGGCACTTTGCCAATGGCATTCAATGAACAAATTGCTTCTTTTGGTTTTGGAAGTCAGCATGTGTGGAAACACTCAAACACAGCTGCAGCAACAGTCAGATATCTCCAGAGCTAGAGCTGTTCTCCTGTCTGCACGGCAGGTGCCATGGCCTATTTTCAGTGTCCATGTTCTAAAGGATGCAGGGCCAATTTACATTTTAAAGAAACGAGTTGTTGAAATCTTGCCAGTTGAACTTTTAGAATTATACAAAAAGTAATGTGATAAAAAGGCTTTTTTTAAAAAATGAGTTAATTAGCTTTCAAATTATTCAGTAAAATTTTCATATTTTTCCTCTTTAATGCAAAGCTAAAGAGAAATTGGGTGACCTGACAGGGCCCTTGTCTTCAGTGTACTTTATACCCCAGTCCAATGTGGCTCACTCCCTTTTTCTTTGAAAACATATTCTCTTTTTGTCCACTCTGGAACTGGTAAATAGGTAGGCACATGCTATGCTGGAAATACACATCATTATTTTCCACAGTGCCTGGAGGCTTCTTAGTAGCTAGTGTTACATTAACAGGATGGAAGCACGACACATTCATGTAAGCAGAATTGGACCCATGCAGCAGGAACTTTGGAGAAGGAAGAATGAACAAACATTGGGATTAGAGCCAAGACTGCCTTCCCTGAATCTTTAGTTCATTACTAGGTCTGCACCAAATTTCCTTCATTTGTTTTTGAGACTTATTTTCCATTGGTTAGAAAGCCTTATGCAGATTTAATTTTAATTCCCCAGGGACTTCATACCCCTCTATTCTGGCAAGAGATAACAGCAGCAGTGTTTTGTGTGACATCCCATTTGTCCTTAGCTCAACTTCATGATGTAAAGGCAATTTTTACAGATGACAAAATTTAAGCACCATGTATACTTAAGCACCCTCTTAAGTTCACATTGCCAGATTTTAAATTATGATACAAAATAAGATATTTAAATTATGATACCCTTTGGGGTCCAACGTTGATTCTCTTTCAATGCTGGGATTATATAAATTTTATTTATAAATAGCAAGGTACATATTCTTAATTTAAATCAATATTTTAGTTCATATGTATATGGGGGAATGAAGTGGTAGTTTACACACATATATAAAATTTTACACATGCAAAGTCAAGAAAAGGATATCACACACCCTGGAACTGCAGTTACAAGCAGGTATGAGCCACCTGACCTGGGTGCTGGGAACCAAATTTGAATCCTCTGAAACAGAAATACTTGCTTTTAACCACTGAGCCACCTCTTCAGACCCACAAGGTACAGTTTGATGATTTGAGGGAAAAAAATCAACTACAAGAAATTGGCTTATATTTTTTCTTAACAAGATAGTAGCAATTGAGTTTATGTTTAATAGAATATTCAAAGAAAACCTGATCCTCATCATTCCATAAAGAGACAGCATAAAATTAAAAAAACAAACAAATAAGAAACCCTGAAAATCAATTATCCTTAACGGAGAATTGCTTAGTACAAGTCAAAGGTGGAATAGTTACTCAAGACCAAAATTAACTGGAAATGGGCTTCATAGCTTGTAGGATATACAATTAAATAGAAAGGGGAAGAGAAGCCATTATAATATAGAATGTGAGTCATCTCTTGAAGACTTACAGCCCTAGGTAATCCAGTACTTTATCTTCAATGGTTATTTATTATGTGTACTTAGAAGTGTGTGGAGAAACACAAATTACATCAAACAGATGTAGGCTTTCACCTGTAGAAAGATTGCTGGTTTGATGGGAGATGAGAGATCCTACTCATGATACAATATGTAAATTAACAACAAAGCATGCTAGTCTACCACTAGTTGCTTTTCACTGTGACCAGGTCAACTAGATTTCCCAGTGTATCTAAAACAATGGTATTGAGATCTACCAAATGACACTGAGAAAGAATAAATACTCAAGGTAAATGATAAAGTCATAGACAATAGCCAATTCATTGACTTGGCACTTTCTGATGTTGAATGCTCAACAAATACATAATTCTTTAGTTTAAAAGACACTTTCCTAGTAAACAAAGTCTAACTATTGTTTTATTTTCCCCTTATGTAACTGACCAAATTGCTTACTTTTTAATTAATTAATTGTTTTTTCCAGCCTGATCAGTTTCCCCTCCCTCTCTCCGCTCCTCCCATTTTATCTCCCCAACCTCCCCTCTCCCACCAACCCCCATCCACTCCTCCTCCTTTCTCTTCAGAAAAGGGCAGGCCTCCCATGTATATCAGCCAGCCATGGTATATCAATTTGCAGTAACACTAGGCATCTCTGCCAGTAGCCATGTGGGGGTGGGGGTGGGGGGGGGAGCAGCAGGTGACAATTGAGGTTCAGGGTTTGGTCTACCAGGAGGCAACCTCCTTGTGGATAGTTCTTGGGTAGGCAAGGCCCCTGAGACTACAGACCCCAGAATGTCTTTTGCTTCTGCTCTGCGTTTGCATGCTTACTGGTACTATCTCTCTCTGATATTTGGCATGGTTGAATTGGGTGTGGGGAAATTCCCCACTGCCTGAAAGGTAATGTGTTTATCTTATGGAAACATCAAATTCTCCTGGGCATATTTACCTGTGAATTATCATGAAGATGACTTCCTCCCTAATCTGTACTGTCTAATTGATAAAAATATTAGCTTATACAAAGTCTTGATGAATAAAAGTATGATATATTTCACCTAAGGAGCTGCTTTAGATCATCTCTCAGGTCAATGATTGGAGAACAATTGAATTCTCTGGAAACCAGGATGGTCCCAATTCTCTTAATGCTAAAAAGACACAGTTACAGGTCTCAGTGTGCATCATTTGGCTGAAACAAAGCCTTGTAATAACTTCAGGTTAGATCAGATGTTTTGACAATAACTTCAAAAAATACAGAAAACAATCTAATGTCCATAAGGACAGATGGCTAAGGTTAAAAATACAAAGTGTCCAATGTTAAGGTTGGTTGTTGATCAAAGGTGATAAAAAAAACTCCTTGTACCCATTCCTGCCCCCAGATCTCCTGATACAAGAGGCTACTGATAAACAAGTATGCACCCTGAGAATCTAAAGTACAGCTGACTGCTTGTCTTTTATGTACAAAAGTTTAGGTTTGTGATTTCTTTAGGATTCCGTGTAAGATTAACTTTCAAGACAGACAGTAAATTTTTTTCTTGGTAGCCTTGGTATGTGGCCTGCCAGCAAGGAAGTTGGCTATGAAAAGATGCTTTCTGTCTGCTCATGTTCTGCTGACCCACAATAAGTTACTTAGATGTAAGTATATATGGGGTATTGGGATGACTTTTTTTTTAATCATGTAGGGAGATGAAAGGCATGTCACCTGTGCTCTGTGGGAATTTAGCAAAATCACTGTATGGGAGAGAGATTAGGATGAACAGATGTTTTTAAGAAATACCTTGACTTTGAAGATTCCTTGTGGAAAACAATGATTGTTTTGTTGAGGGGACCTTTTGGCCATCCCATAACCTTGGTCACAAGACACCTCAGGTACACCTGGGGCTTTTATATTATTGTGTATTTCACACAATGTTGAATGAAGGACTAGAGTCATGGGAGCAGGTGATGGTCCCCTTTAGTAAGGCATGTAAATTAAGGTTAGGGACCTTGGTATGGGGAAATTCTTTATGTAACAAACTGTAAATACACTTTTATGTGGCTGTTCACCTAAAGCAAAGCCAGCCAAACCCAAGCAGCTGGATCCAGTTCAGTCAATCCATCAGAAGAGGCTGATGGATAAAGAAGAAAACTATCAAGAAAATGGGTGAGTGTCTTTTTCCTAACCCTCTCAGATAGAAAAGTCCAGTACAGGTGAACACTGTGGATTTTCCCTTCGTGCCTTGTGTGCTGCCTAGAGGCTGATCCCCCAGGCAGCAATATGCCTCCTCTCCTATTAAAGCTAGACATGGCAACCCAGTAGGAGGAAAGAGTTCCAAAAGCAAGTAACAGAGTTAGAGACAGCCCCTGCGCCTATTGTTAGGAGTCACACAAGAAGACCAAGCTATACAACTCTGACATACATGCAGAGGGCCTAGGTCAGTGCCATGCAAACTACCTGGTTGGTGGTTCAGCCTCTGTGAGCCCCTATGAGCCCATATTAGTAGATTCTGTGGGTTTTCTTGTGGTGTCCTTGACTCCTCTGGCTCCCAAAATCCTTCCTCCCTTTCTTCCAAAGGATTCCCTGAGGTCTGCCTAACGTTTGTCTGTGAGTCTCTGCATCTGTTTCCATCAGTTGCTGGGTGAAACCATCTCTGATGACAATTGGGCTAAGCAGCAAAAAGTGCCTACTTCTTAGTTCAAATAATTAAGAAAACTTTCAAGGAGTGTCAGAGTTGAGGACACAAGAATTGTAAAGAGGGGCTGGAGAGATGGTTCAGGGATTAAGAGCACTGGCTGCTGTTCCAGAGGTCCTGAGTTCAATTCCCAGCAATCACATGGTGGCTCACAACCATCTGTAATGACATCTTGTGCCCTCATCCGGCCTGCAGGGATACAAGCAGGCAGAACACTGTATATATAATAAATAAATCTTAAAAAAAAGAATTGTAAGGAATTTTCAGGTCTGCACTCTGATGCTGATTGTGACTTTATAAACTATCCTGGTCATTCTAATAAAGGATGGCCAGAGCATTTGTCTTCTTCTCTAGGGTACTTTTCTGTCTCCTAGTTCTGGCCCCTTGGATGTCTTGAATCTGCTATTCAATATTCAGATCTATGGTGTTTTGTCAACAGCACATGCTTCATTGCTGTGTTGTGTGGACAGGATGACACACTTCAAGGAGGGCTGTGAATGTTAGTGCAGTCTTCCTGGAGGCAGGGTCTCCAGCTCACTATAATGCAGCAGCATCTGCATCAGAACCTGTGAGCAAAAGCTAGCTGAAGATGCTGCTCAGTGTTTTTGTCAAGCCTTGTCTGAAGTTCTAAAGCTAGTAGTCTCAGAGCTACTCTTGCTGCCAGATATAATAGTTGCAAGAATCACTTCCACTGAAAAAGAGTGAGACATTATTCTAAGCCTTCAGTCCTCAGGTAGCATGGGTCAGAAATCTAAACACTGATAAAAATGTCATTCTGTTTCAGAGCTGATGTATAAACTAGTCATTTTTTTGACATAGAATGCTCTTCATTTAGAGGAAGTTTGAGAATCATTTCTCCACAAATGTTTCGGGATTGAGCATCCTTCAAATATATCATGAAGCATTTACCCATGCCACAGACTGTGGTGGTATTTTACTTGTACTGAAATGTGATTTTAATTGTATGTTAATAAATAAAGTTGCCTGGGGGTCAGAGCTATTAGAGCCATAGCAAGTGCGTGGTGGTGGTGGTGCATGCCTTTAAGGACCTGGAAGGCGGTACATACAGGCAGTGACAAGGCAGTCACGTGTTTAAGTTTACAACCAATGAGAAGGCAGAACAGCTAGGCTATAAAAAGACATACACACAGGAAGTAGGCCCCTTTTTTTGGAGAGCTCTCTTGGCTGAAGCAGGATAGCTGAAGCAGGAAGGGTAAGGCTCTTAGTTCTGACCTCTTGGCTTTCTTCTCTGAATCGGCTCTGTGTTTCTTATTTAATAAGTCGGTTGGTTACATCTACATTTGGCGCCCAACGTGGGGCAAGAATCCATTAAAAACCGTTTAACTTGTCTTGGCGGCAGGTTCGGGTTCCCACCAGGGTGGCTGGCAGGTCCGGTTTCCCGCCAGGGCGGCCGGCTCCCTAGCCCGGGCCCAGGTCGGCTTGGCCTCAGGCAGGACCAACCTTGAGCTACTTGCTTAAAGCCAGTGCTACAAACAACTCAGGCCTGCCCTGACGAACAGGGCCCCTGCCTGTAAAGCCAACACACATGGTTGGAGCTTAAGGTAGTCAGAGCCAAGGCTTGATTAAGCTCAAGCGGGAACACATGGCTGGATTCAAGCTCTTAGGCAGAACTTGTGGCTACGGTTCTTGCGTGCTCTCTCTCTCTCTCTCTCTCTCTCTCTCTCTCTCTCTCTCTCTCTCTCTCTGGACTCACACCTCGGACACTAGGTGGCTGTTTTGAAATTCCCTCGGATTGGTACTGTTCTACGAGGACTTGGTAAGTCACTTAACATATCAGATATTTTAAAGGAAACTATTTAAAAGAAATTTTTTTCCACATTAAAAAAAATGGGTTTTCTGTGTACATTGGAAGAAAATTGGGCTTTGTTTGCAATTTTAGACAGTCTGACAATAGAACAGCTATATGAGAAGATTAATGTTGATCGAATTATGCATTTTATTACTATGTTTATCCTCATTTTACTATTTAAAAAGATAGTCAATTTAAGTGCCAGGGTGACAGCTTTAGAAAAACCTATTAAACCTGTAAAAACTCAGACAGAAGAAACTAACAGTGAAGTTGCTTCAAGATTGGATCATAGGGTTACAGAAAGAAAGCCTGTTTTCACACAGTCACCCTTAGTTTGTCCAGTAACCGTACAGCAGTTGCCTGATCAAATGACTACACAAAATATTTGGGCTCCAATTGAAATGTTAGATTTACAAAGGTTTAAGGAGGCAATAGTATCTTATGGCATGCATTCCCCATATGTAAAGCAAATGTTAAACTCTTGGTCAACATATAATATGATTGTACCACAGGACTGGCGGGAGCTGGCACAAGCTGTTCTTGAACCCAGTCAAAGGCTTCAGTGGCTAACTTGGTTCAAGGATGAAGCTAAAAACATAGAAAAACAGTGGAGGGATAAAGGAATACAAGTCTGCCAGGATCAGCTTATTGGAGAAGGTCAATATGCTTCAGCAAAAACACAATGTTTATATGATGTCCAAACCCTAATTTTATGTCGAACAGCAGCCTTGAATGCATGGGACAGAGTTGAGGAACCAGGAAAAAAAACTGAGTCATTTACAAAGGTTGTACAAGGCCCAAAAGAATCTTTCACAGATTTTTTACAAAGACTGGCTTCAGCAGTAAAGAGAATGGTCCCGGATTCAGAAGCTAGTAAGATAATAATTGAATCTTTGGCCTTTGAGAATGTGAATGCAGCATGCAAAACAATAATCAGGCCGTTAAAGACAAGATCTGCACCTTTGGAAGATTGGATTAGAGACACGATTAATGTTGAAGCTCATGAGCATGATGATACGTGGGTAGGAGAAGCAATTTCAAAAGGTTTGAGGAATGTTAGATGTTTTGGATGTGGAAAGCAAGGACATTTGAAAATGGACTGTAAACAGGTCATTCCTAGAAACAATGTTTCTTCAAGGAACAATGGCAACAGAATGCCCCTTCCTTCTGGAGTATGCAGAAGGTGTGGTAAGGGAAAACACTGGACCAACGAATGTAGATCAACAAGGGACAGACAGGGCAATCCTTTGCCTCAGTCTTTGGGAAACTCCCAGAGGGGCCTCATGCAGGCCCCAATAGCAAATCCAGTTCAAACCTTTCCTGCAGTCGTAGAGGAAACCCCTACCCAGAGCAATTAAATAACCAAATGCCTATTGGAATAAGTCATGCTGGTCAGGATGATGAAACAGAGAGAATAGAAAATTCAGGAGCAAATATAAAGAAAATTTTTTGGCAAACTTCTATTAATGAACAAAGACCAAAATTATCGATAAAAATAAATGGTGTTTTGTTGTCTGGTCTGGTAGACACAGGTGCGAACATTACCATAATTGCACCAGAATTTTGGCATCCAACTTGGCCTCTTCAGGAGGTAAACGTTCAACTGTTAGGAATTGGGACATTATCTCAGGTGAAACAGAGTGCAAGATGGCTCGAGTGTATAGGTCCAGAAGGACAGACAGGAAAATTGAAAGCATATGTAGCTAACATAGCTATGAACTTGTGGGGTCGAGACTTGTTGCAACAATGGAATACTCAGATTAACATCCCTCCAAACTCAGAAACAAATCATAAATTAGCACATGTTTCTGAGAGAAATATTAGAAGGCATTATTCTGAGTGGTCACCAGCCATCCATATTATACAAGAACAGGGCACAACAACTGATGATCTTCCAAAGACACCAACAGCTCTACCTTTAAAATGGTTAACAGACAAGCCTGTATGGGTCCAGCAATGGCCTTTAACAACAGAGAAACTCCAGGCTTTAGAAGAGCTGGTAGAAGAACAGTTAAATGCTCATCATATTGAGGAATCAACCAGCCCTTGGAATTCTCCTGTATTTGTTATTAAAAAGAAATCTGGTAAATGGAGAATGGTAACAGACCTTAGAGCAATTAACAAAGTAATTCAGCCAATGGGCTCTCTACAATCTGGAATTCCTTTGCCTACTCTGTTACCAAAAGGATGGCCTCTCATAGTTATTGATTTAAAAGACTGTTTCTTTTCAATACCATTACAAGAAAAAGACAGAGAAAGATTTTCTTTCACAGTGCCTACTTATAATAATTCTCAACCAGTTAAAAGATTTCAATGGAGGGTCCTCCCACAAGGAATGTTGAATAGCCCAACTCTGTGCCAATATTTTGTACAACAGCCATTGGAAGTGATACGTAAAAAATTTCCTAAATCTATAATTTATCATTATATGGATGATATTTTACTAGCTGATTCAAATGCAGATACTTTAGAAAGAATGTTTGAAGAAGTAAAGAAAATTTTGCCTTGCTGGGGATTACAAATTGCTCCTGAAAAGATACAAAGAGGAGATTCTATTAATTATTTCGGATATAAAAAAGAGCTACAAAAAATTAGACCCCAAAAGGTGCAAATTAGGAGAGATAGACTACAGACTCTTAATGACTTTCAAAGATTATTTGGAGATATTTCTCATCTACGAACTATTGTTGGGGTAAAAAATGATGAACTGCATAATTTGTTCAAAACCTTAGAAGGTGACAAGGACTTAAATAGTCCAAGAGAATTATCACCTGAAGCTGAGAAAGAATTGGCCTTGGTAGAAAAGAAAGTACATGAAGGGCACATGGATGGTATTGATCCAAAGCTGGATTGCATTTTGGTTATTTTACCTTCTAGGCATTCTCCTACAGGAATATTAATGCAGAGGGAAGATATTATATTAGAATGGATATTTTTACCAAATAAACCAAATAAAAAATTAAAAACTTATGTGGAAAAAATCTCTGACTTGATTTGGAAAGGAAAATTGAGACTTCGTCAATTAGCAGGAATAGACCCAGCAGAAATTGTCGCACCTTTAACTAAGGAGGACATTGAAAAATTATGGACAGAAAGTGAACCTTGGCAAAGAGCTTGCAGTAATTTTTTGGGAGAAATTAACAGCAAATATCCCAAAAGCGATAGAATTGATCTTATAAAGAGAGCTGATTGGATATTGCCTCGAATTGTATGGGAAAAGCCCATATCTGAAGTTCGTACATTTTATACAGATGCCAACAAACAAGGAAAGGCAGGTTACAAATCAGAAAATTTAAGTAAAGTGGTTCAAAGTCCTTATAATTCAGTTCAAAAATCAGAATTATATGCTATTCTGTTGGTATTAATGGATTTTTCAGAACCTCTCAACATAGTAACTGACTCTCAGTATGCTGAAAGAGTAGTATTACATATTGAGACTGCAGAATTTATCCATGATGCTTCAGAATTAACTTCACTATTTATTCAATTACAAGATACAATCAGGAAAAGGAGTCATCCTTCATATATAACTCACATTCAATCCCATACTGGTCTGCCAGGCCCTCTAGCACAAGGCAATGATGAGATTGATAAGTTATTAATAGGAAATGTGCTGGAGGCCTCAGAATGTCATAAATACCATCATGTCAATAGTAAAGGTTTAAAAAAGGATTTTTCCATAACCTGGCAACAAGCCAAAGAAATAGTAAAGAAATGTCCTACTTGTTCCTTCTACAATCAAACGCCATTACCAGCAGGATGTAACCCAAAAGGTACTCAAAGGAATGAAATCTGGCAGATGGACGTGTTTCCCTTTGCAGAATTTGGAAAACTGAAATATGTACACCACACTATCGATACTTATTCAGGATTTCAGTGGGCAACTGCTTTGAGTTCTGAAAAAGCTGATTCTGTAATCACTCATTTGCTAGAAGTTATGGCCATCATGGGTATACCTGCACAAATCAAAACTGACAATGCTCTGTCATATGTCTCTGTTAAAATGAAACAGTTTTTTGCTTATTACAATATAAAGCATATTACAGGCATACCACATAATCCTACAGGTCAAGCAGTTATAGAAAGATCAAACAGAACTCTAAAGGATATGCTAAATAAACAGAAAGGGGTAACAAAAACCCCCAGAAATAGACTGCATAATGCTCTATTAACTTTGAATTTTCTTAATGCCAATGAGAAAGGAACAACAGCTGCAGAGAGACATTGGATAATAGAAAAAACTACAGAATTAAATCAGCCTACATACTTTAAGGATGTGCTGACCTCAGAATGGAAACCAGGGTATGTGTTACATTGGGGATGAGGTTTTGCTTTTGTTTCTACAGGAGAAGATAAGTTGTGGGTACCATCAAAATTGATAAAGGTTCGATTTGAACAAGAGAAACTTCTTAATTAGAGGAGGTGATAGCTCATCAACCAACATGGACATCCAATTTAAACTAACTTATACCAGTAACACATGTCTTTTCATTTAATCAGATAATAACTTGCCAAAAAGGAACATCCCCAAAATTAGTCTTGTGGAAAGGTTTTTGTTTTTGTCTTTTAGGAGAATGAAGGTTAAGGAATCTGAAGAACACTGGACAAATAAGACAACTGAAGAAAAGGGACAAATCATCTATCCCAGGAAGCAGAGTGAAATGGCGTATGGGTATATATTATCTAAAAAAATTTTATGTCTTCCTAAATGTTTCTGCTTTTCTCTAAAGATTTAACACTATTGGTCTTCTAATAGTCCCAGTTCAATTAAAATTTAAAGCTGACTTTGGAGTTGGAGAATGGCTCTCTCCTTCTTTAAACTCAAGCATGTTGTTAAAAGGAAAATGCAAACTCCCTGTATCATGCTAGAATAAAAGAGCCATCTTCTGCTATGAGACAGGAGAAAAGCCAAATTAATTAAGGGACTATTCTATTACTAATCTCAACTCTTTTGATTCTATTCTGATTCTTTAAACTTTTCTTAAAGTATAAATTTTATATCAAAACTTACAAGATTAATATATATATATATATATATATATATATATATATATACATTTTAAACTTTGCTAAGATATGAATGGTCATATAGAGTACTAATTAATTCTAGAAAAAGGCTCCAATTAGCTGCATATATATGTCTTTGTGTTCGAGTCTCTTATCAGTTTTCTGCAGGAATTCACGGCCAGGCCTAACATCAACTGAAGTCTCCAGGAAGAAGTTGGGGCCCCACAACAACAACAATTCCCCGTGGACAATAATAACATCACTAAGCTGACAAACATCATCTACAGATCAGCTTTGAACTACAAGGTGCTCAGAGCAATTTTGAGATGACTAGATGAGATGATCCAGTCTCAAAGACTACTTGAATAAGGACTTGAGGTAAACCCTGAACTTTGGCATTATACACAGAATGGATAATGAAGGATATAGTTACCTTTCCTAGAATTTGACAATTAACCTAAAATTTTTCTTTCAGGATAAAGATAACTTCGCCCATACCCAGCAGGAAGCAATTTTAAGAATATGACACCCACATTCCCAAAGAGGTGGTGTGGGGTGGGTGGTTTTTTGGTCTTTTTAATGGGTTTTGGGTCTGGGATAATTTTCATTGTTTAGGGGGGTTGGTTACAAGTTGTTGTCAAGGTTTAAGAAAAAGACTAAGCAGATTAGATTTAAGGTTCTTATTTTTTTAAAAAAAAAAAGAGAGAAAGAAGAAGAAAAAGACAATTACTAGTTTTAAATACTTTACATTGGATTGGATTGTTTTATATGGTATACAATTTATATATATTGAAATTGATATTGTTAGAAAATGCTATATGTATATTTCTAATTGTACTTATATCGTTCATTTAACAATGCAATTTTCTGATCCTTGAATGTTATTATTACCAACTATTAGGATATAAAGAAATGATAGTTAGTAGTTAGACATTACAATAGAACTTGTAGTCATATTAGATATGTTTTAAAAATTGAGCAGATATATTTTAGATAGGTCATCTTCAAACCCTTCAGAGAACTACAGAATATGGCATTTAAAATGTTTTAATAACTTAGAAAATTTTTCTTTTTTGTTATGACTATGAGACATGTCGGCTCCTGGCAGTACCAATCTACTACAGAGAAAATATGGGCATTGAAGAAACTGCGTATGGAGTTAGCTTTCATTGTGGCAAAAGTTAGCCACTGGACAACAAAGTATCCTCGAATCAACTGCTGACAAAATGGACAGACAGGACATGAAACAAAGGACTACTGATTCTTGCCTAAACAAGCATGGTTATGGCTTTATCAAAAGGCATCTTCTGAGGCCAGGACAATATGGCACCATCTCTGACATGGCCTTCACAACTCGGAAAAGGTACAGTGCCCTTTGCTTCAAAGGCAGCTGAACAGGCAATGGGCCGATGGCTTCTGATGTGCAATGGAACAGCAGCTGAAACAGTTATTCTTGAAGAGTAACTAAGCTCACACCTCTCAATAGTAAACTGGCATTTGATAGAGGGATGTAGAGAAGAACGGGATGCTGAGATGAAGCCATATGTACACAGCCAAGAAGAATGGAGAGCTGAATTAAAAAACCATCAACAATTTCCAGAATTTAAAATCCTGAATCATGACATGACACTAGTGGAATTCAGGTGTTTCTGGTACATGGACTGCTCTCACTCAATGTGAGGTTGAACTGTTGACCTTGTGTACGTCCTACTTCACAAATGAGTCTGTCAGATATGCTAAGCCTATAGACTGAAGATGATGCCCCAGCATTGCGGAGAAACCTCAGGTGACTGTCCAGGCTGCTGGCTGTTTCTGTCAACTCACAATTTTTTTTGGAAGTTGCTTGCATGCACTTTCTGTTTTTATTTTTGTTAGCTAATATTATTTCCTTCTTGGGTCTCTGAGGGAGTTGAGGATTAGTTAGTTATAGTTGAAGGTTAGTTAGTTATAGTTGAAGATTAATTGGGATAGAAAGTGAATTAGATACATTTTGGACTTAACAAAATAGGATAATGAAATTATTATCTCTGAATTTGTCAAATACAAATGGACTAGACATTGTTTAGACATTTATTATTTGTATATAATGTATATAGTTATTGTACTTTTGTATGTAGTTTTTCTTTTGTTAGTTATAACCTTTTTCTTTTTTTTTCCTTTTTATTAAAATAGAAAAGGGGAAATGTGGTGGTATTTTACTTGTACTGAAATGTGATTTTAATTGTATGTTAATAAATAAAGTTGCCTGGGGGTCAGAGCTATTAGAGCCATAAAAAGTGCGTGTCGGTGTTGGTGCATGCCTTTAAGGACCTGGAGGGCGGTACATACAGGCAGTGACAAGGCAGTCACGTGTTTAAGTTTACAACCAATGAGAAGGCAGAACAGCTAGACTATAAAAAGACATACACACAGGAAGTAGGCCCCTTTTTTTCAGAGAGCTCTCTTGGCTGAAGCAGGATAGCTGAAGCAGGAAGGGTAAGGCTCTTAGTTCTGACCTCTTGGCTTTCTTATCTGAATCGGCTCTGTGTTTCTTATTTAATAAGACGGTTGGTTACATCTACACCAGACTATGATGTCAAACATCTCAAACTGTATCATTCATCTTTAAACTAATCTGTCCCAAACCACCAAGGTTCAGGATGTCAAATGACCTCCAAGCTGTTTGGATTCCCACCTGCATTCTGAACCCCCAGCAAGGTGTGTGCTTTGCGGGTCTGAGTCACCATGTTCAGTTTACTTAGCCTGTGGAGAATAGCCAAGCATGTATGTTCATTAAATCACATCACACCTAAAGGGCATTTCAAGGGCATATTTTCTTTGTTGTAGAAAAAATAGTAATTCTTGTGTCATTACAGAAATTTGTGGTACTATCTTCTCACAAAACAATGAGCTTCAATTAAAAAAATAACCAATACTTTCAAATCAGTTTCTGTGTCATTAAAAATGAAATTGAGATGTCAGCAATTTCAAAACCTAATGAATTCACGTGTCATTATTTAACTTGTTTTGCATTAGAATCTCCTAAATTAACCAATGCTATGTAACTCCATTTCTCCCTGAGTGCACTTTGATGAGTTTAATATGAGCTTGGGCTCCTTCACTCTTCTGACATTACTTCCACTCCCTGCAGATAACTACCTAAGACTTTCAGCACTTCTCTGATGATGCATGCATTTATTTAGGTACCTAGAAACATTTTTCTCTTGTTGTATAAGAACTACATTGTACAAAGAGATAATAGCCAAATTCATGATATTTAATGCAAATTCAGCTCTACAAAAATTTTCTTCAACTATGTCAAGTGTGCAAATCATTTATGTTTCTTTTGGAAAGACACCTTCTACAACCAATCATCTTTACCTATCTGTATTTTAAAAAGCTTCCTTGTCCATATAGTCCACCTCCTCCCTGAAGCATAAAGCTCTGTGTGCCTAATTTTCTGCTATGTGTCTTGAACCTAAAAAGGGATTTTTTTTTTCAGAGCAGGTACTCAATAAAAATTTTAGTAAATGTGTTAAGGAAAGTGCATTCTTGGTTTCTTTTCTTTAAATTTTCAGGGTTTGTGTTTGTGTGTGTGTGTTTGTGTGTGTGTGTGTGTGTGTGTGTGTGTGTGTGTGTGTGTGAGAGAGAGAGAGTTTTAATGTGTATGTACAGGTACTTGAGGAGGCCACAGGCACAGGATTCCCTGGGAGCTGAAGTTATAGACAGTTAGGAGCTGACACACATGGATCAAGGGTAGGATTTGTTTTTAAATACAGTCACCTCTCTGGCCTACTATTGTTTAGCTTTCTCAGAGAGTTGAAAGAAACAGGAGTTTGTTACCATGTTTTGTCAATAAAATGCAATATTTAAAACATCATATGATTATTTGAAAAAAATTTAAATTTTATCCTGTAAAGTAGGACAATATAATTGATTATATTATTAAACTCACATGAAATAACATTTATCAATATCATCATCTTCAAAATGTATATAAACATACATTTTAAGTACAGCTATTATCAGGACAAGATACTAAAATGCTTCAGTGCTTAAGGCTCCTAATAAATCAGGTCCCTGCAGCTGACACAGACTGACACTAGCTCCAACCTTAAGCTTGCACAGGACTGACAGTATTCTAATGTGTGGGGAAGCTCCAAAGCAGTAGAAGAGAGCCTAAAAGAAAATTGTTTTGAGCCATACACAGGAAGTCAAGGAGACAGGGCCGGCCAGGGTGATGAGTGACCAAAGGGACAGTTTTGAGCACTTTTGAGACCAACACATCTTAAGGATGTGCTGTGCAGTAGATCACTCTTCTCAGTTTGATGAAGCCTAATGATTCTTCTCAGAGAAAAAAGCAACATAAAATACAAAATCAAAACTTTTAAGATGAGCATCCCACATCAAACAGTTTAAATAAGATATAAACCAGGTATATTAACTATTGTTATTTCAAGTTGCTAACATGTAAAAGATCTTTAGAGAAATCTTCAAAAACTTCACATTTTAAGTGAAAATTTCTCTGATTTATATTGAAGACTTGTAGTGGGTAGCCCATCCAGATCTCAGGTCTCCAGGTGCCTCCCTTGGCCCCGCCTTGTAGGCGTGACAGTTGCCGAAGTCTCAATGGGGGTTGGAACATCCAGATCAAAGCTGGAATGGCTACCCACTACAAGGACTAAATCCCAAGAACTGTAATTCAGTCACAGCATTTGCTATATGCATCTTGGTGGAAAAAAACTAAATATTTAGGTTACTGAAATAAAGAATTTATATACAAATTTACAGGTCTCCTGATATTTACACAGGACTCTGACTTAGGAATCCCTGATGTGGAGCATTCCTGTGTGCTGAAGATCACTCATTAACATTCTGTTCAGACTTCCTAAATTTAATTGAAATAATTCTCACTGTAACCTCAGTTATCTGGGAATCATTCACTTAGCCAAGAGGCTATTTTAGGCAGTACTTGTTTCACACTCTCCAGTGAAACATCTAGAACCTTCAGGGTATGTTAATAACCTTCACTTTTCTACAGAATAAATATTATTTATGGTTTTTTGAAGAGACAAGAAATTGTATCTTTTAAGTATAGACCTGAATTGAAAATCATATGTCTAAGAAAAACCTACAGCTCGTCCATCAGAGATATAAATACAGTTCTAGCTGGTTTATATTCCTTATTGTTATATTAGAATGTTCAATATTCTTCTATAGGATTATAAATAGGGAATTATTTATCTTAGATAACACTCACATCATTTAAAAATACACTATATATTTCTGTCATTCACTAAAACAAGGAATTCATAGCCTCATAAGAGGAAATATATGAGCTCTATGACAGCACACATTTTAATAATGAACCCATGTTTGGATATATTATAAAAATAAAATTGACTTCAGTCTTCTTAAATTTTTTGAATGGCATGTCAGGAAAAAGTTGATACTGGAAAATACTAAAAATACAACATTCTTTGTCATCTTAATCCTTATGGACCAGTACTGAATATTAAATCTACGAAATTTTCCACTTGGATGATTTGGCCTCATTGTCAAGTGACTGTCAATTTGGAGAGAAATCTTCTAAATGCTGAGGTGTGAAGATAGGTGAAACTTCACTGAGATGCTGTAACACCAGCTGTGGTTTTGACATGATCTTGTCTTTGATCTGTGGGATGCCTTCAACTGTCTGCAGACAGATGCTAGTGTGGGATATAGCCCAATATAGCTGAGCTACATAGTCACATGCAGGTAACTTTGTGCCCTGTCCCTGTTCTATGTCCTTGTCAGTACAGCAGGAGGTTATGATTCAGTTTCTTTTTTGCTGAAGCATCATCACATGTACATAGACCACTGTACTCTGTGGCAGATGACCAGACTTTGTCCATGGACCCTAAGGATTGTATGCTTACATATCTCAACAGTGCTTCCACAAGGAGATATAACATAAATTAATTTAGACAAAAGAAAGACTTCCATGATGTCTTAGTGCAGGGATTCCAAATTTCTGTATGTTTTGAAGCATTTGAAGTCAGAAGCTTGAAAAATCCTTTTAAACAACATTAAAATTTACCTTTCTTTTGTTGTGTGAGGAAATGATTTACACAAAATTATAAAGCAAAGATGCAAAGTATGAACTAGAAGTTTCAGAAAAAGAAGCCACACCCATACTAAACTTTCCACAATGCTGATCAGCTCAATGATTGTGGAGAGTTGGACTACTTCAGGTCCAGAACCAAATTATCACGGACTGTTTTAGTCCCCCCTAAATAGTTATTAATGGACTACCTCTGTGAATGACCTAAAATCCTTGCACTTCAAAGACACTCTTCCAGAGTTTACAAACTCTCTGCTACCTCCCTGCAACCCAAAAGCTAAGAATATAATCAGGTACCAGCTAAGACTGATAGCAGAAATTTTCCCTTTGCTGTAAACTGGTTACCTGATGGTTCCACCAATATATCTGGAATGTGTCTTGGTTTATGACTGCCTTTGCCCTGTTTTTATAAAAAGCTTCATGAGGCTTTTACCATATCACAACGTGGTATTTGGATTGACATGAATCTGTGTTGTCAGGCCATAGTCACTTATGTTCTATCTATTATTCCCTCTGACATGGAAGCTGTATTTCTAGTGTCAATAATAGCATGGGGCCAGGCTTTGATTCTCCATCCACCCAGCAAGAAAAAAAATAAATCACTAATAACCAAGACACCCGTAAAATGACATATTTTCCCTTTTTTGTACTCTACACAGAAATTACGGCATTAGTGTATTTTCCACAACTGAAATATAGACTATGACAACTGAGACAATATGAAGAAACAAACACAAAGAAATCCTCAAACAAAATCATAAAATTAATAACCAGTCAAAGTTTGTATAGAACACAAATTAAGAATCATAAAAAAATAAGAAAACCCCAAATAAGTACAAAATAAAAGGAAAATGCAACCTTGTATGGTGTTACTGTTGACA
Organism: Peromyscus eremicus; assembly: GCF_949786415.1. Lineage (NCBI taxonomy): Eukaryota > Metazoa > Chordata > Mammalia > Rodentia > Cricetidae > Peromyscus > Peromyscus eremicus. The sequence continues at coordinate 160,160,843 of NC_081416.1, read as the reverse complement.
GCTTGAATGAGACAAAATGCCATCCTGCTTGTGAGACAAAATAGTTTTACTTAATGGGGTAATTTGAGACAATACAAATTACTAATGAAATTTATTTTAAAAATACCTAAGCTGAATAATGAAATCAGCTCAGTTACCAAAAAAATAAATAAGGTAGATGATTCAATCTGAAGTACCAGAGAAAGAAGTTATATATTATGAAGAGGAGAACTGAAGTAAAAGAAAAATTTTAATATGTACAATTTTAATATGTACACATTTTAATATGTACAATTCTGTATAGTTTTAGTAAAGATTACTCACAGATGATTTAATGAAATTGTGGATCTCTATGTGCATAAAACATTAGCTTTAAAAGTGCCATCCACCTCAAATTAGATATCCTTTTCGCTCTGGTTGTTGGTTGAACTACTATATATATATATATATATATATATATATATATATATATATATATATATATATTTAAGTTTTTCGTATTGTAGCAGTTGAATGTTCAACTGCATTTGATCATTTTTAGTGCTGTTTGTTCCTGTTGGCTCTCTGAGAACAGTCCCCCTGTCTAGTCTCGTTTGTCACCTTTGGCTTCACTATCACCCAGGATTGCTCAGGGGAAATAGTCAACTCCCACAAGATACTAACTTACTAAATTTAGCAGTAGATAGAATCTTTTCTTGTGTATCCCAGATTCCCTGTGTAAGTTTGGAATTCACTCTGATTGGACCTTATTACAGTGTAGTTGTACTGAAGACATCAGAGCAGAGTGAAATGGATAGATGGAGGACTGACTGCCAAACTCATATTAAATGCAAAGGAGAAGCTGGATAAATAGTTAAGAAACAAGAAACAAGAGGATTGGACTTTGGAGACAGAAAAGAAGCATGTTGTTCCTCTGTGTGTTTCATTGCCTTAGACACTTTGTGGATGATCTTTTTCTTTTTTCTTTAATTAATTAATTAATTAATTTTCCCCAGCCTGATTACAGATTCCCCCCTCCTTCCTTTCCTCTTTCAGTTCCTTTCTTCTTTGGAGAAATAATACAGACAATAATAGCAAAGAAAAAGAAGACTCACGGTAAGCCATTGTGTACCAGGGAGTATGCAGATTCCATATTGCCACTGGACAATTAAGTTAACTTCACTTCTAAACATTTTCAAAAATGTTGTCCAGACACTTGATATAGGAATTAGTGTTAAAAGTCTGAGTCCTAGTGCTGAGGACAATGAATCTCTCTTACGGGGCATGCCACAATCATCAGGGTGCACACCCAGAGCTCGGGACCCAAGCTCTTTGCACATCCCAGTGATCACATTGTGACCTCTAACAACAGAACCTAAGATTTCTGCCTTTAAATTGTGGAGCTATTTGCTACTTCAGAAAAGGGAGAAAGAGAATATTTTAAAAAGTAAAATGAATTTTTCTTATAATGGATGAACTAGAAAAGATCATCCTGAGTGAGGTAACTCAGATCGAGAAAGACAAACATGGTATGTACTTACTCATAAGTGGATATTAGCTGTAAAATAAAGGATAAATATGCCACAATCTACAGACATAGAGACTAGGTAACAAGGAGGGTTCAAGGGGCGACACCTGCATCTCTCTGGGATTTTGTAAGCAGACTGCAGGTGGGTGGAAATGAGAATATGAGTGACCAGGTGGTGGGCAGAGAGGAAAGGGAAGAGTACTGAAAGAGACTACTGGAAATGGGGGGCATTTCAGGGTCAGGATAAAAACCTGACACAGAGGAATCTCCCAGGAATCTACAAGGATGGCCACAACCATGACTCCTAGAAATAGCAGATAGCCTGAACTGGCCATCTCCTGTGACCAGGCAAGACTACAAGTGAAGGAAGTGGGAAACCAACCCAGTCACATAACCTTCAACCTACAGTCTATCCTGCCTGTGGATGTGCTGAGGTAAGGGTGGCCTAGAAATTGATGGAGTGGCCAACCAATGTCTGGTCTATCTTTAAACCCATGCCTGGAGAGTAGGCCCACCCTGAGACCACCTGGAACATCGGAACTCAGAGGCTGGATGACCCAGAGACCTAGAATAGAAGCAAACATGATTGAAGGGAAAAAAATGTCAATGTAATGATGCCTAATGATATTCCACTATACTCATAGATTGGTGCCTAGCACAATTGTCATCAGAGAGGCTTCATTGAACAGCTGACGGAAACAGATACAGACCCACAGCTAAACATTAGCTAAAGCTCAGGGAATGCTGCATAAGAGGGGAAGAAAGGACTGTAGGAGCCAAAAGGTTCAAGGACACCATAAGAAAACTCACAGAATCAACTAACCTGGGCTCATAGGGGCTCACAGAGACTGAACTGACAACCAGGTAGCCTGCACAGGTCTGACCTAGGCACATCGCACATATTAACATTATATACATTGGTCCTCTTATGGGACTCCTAACAATGGGAGCAGCGGCTATCACTGACTCTTTTACTGGCTTTTGAGACCTTACTACTCATACTGCTCAGTCTTAATACAAGGGGAGGTGTTTAGTCTTACTGCAACTTGATATGCCATATATTATTGATACTCATGGGAGACCTACCCTTCCCTAAACAGAAATGGAGGAGAGGTGGATTGGGGATGGGAGCAGAGAGGCTGGGGGAGGGGCTAGGAGGAGAGGAGGGAGGAGAAACTGCAGCCAGAATGTAAAATAAATAAATAAATTCATAAATAAATAAAAAGTAAAATGTGTTTATTTTCCTTTCCTTGACCATAGACTCTCTGATATGAAAATATTAGTGTCTACTTAGTATTACTTAAGCACACTTTTCTGTAACTTTCAATCATATCTGAGAAAAAGAGATTGTGCCTGGAACTTCTTTTTTCCTTTTCTTTCCTTCCTTCCTTCCTTCCTCCTTTCCTGCCTTCTTGCCTTCCTTCCTTCCTTCCTTCCTTCCTTCTTTCCTGCCTTCCTGCCTTCCTTCATTCTTCCTTCCTTCTCTCATTCTTCCTTTCTGTCTTTTTCTTTCTTTCTTTCTTTCTTTCTTTCTTTCTTTCTTTCTTTCTTTCTTTCTTTCTTTCTTTTCTTTTCTTTTTTGTCTGTTAGTTTTGAGACAAGTTCTCACAGTATAGCAAGGTTGACACCCCATACACTATGTTGGCCAGGAATGTTCAATGAAGTACTTCCTCTGCCTCCATATGCTGGGAGTGGAGGAGCTTGTCACTACAACTACCCAACAATAAGCTTACATCCTCAGACAATAATCTCATAGTCACTGTCTATTAAATCTCAGCCTTGGTGCATAAATGTAGGGTTCTGTGCCAACTTATTTTTCTTCTATGATAATATTGTACACTTTGTATAAAAGCTTTCTCTCCCAATCCCTATTATATTCTAGGAGCTATCCCACTGGCTGTAGATGCTTGTGAGATGTGTCTCATTGCTAACTGATGATTTGTATGCATCCTAAATGAATATAGCAAGATACAAGCTTTATATCCAAGAGCACCAACATAACTCATAAGTCAATGTAACTAAGTTACATGGGAAACGGTGCTTTCTTTAAACCATATGGTGTATAATAATGTTTTAGAATGTTTTACATTAGTATATATGTTTTTCAGACACAGTAGGTTTTGTATAAAAGTAGGTATGAATAATTCCATTAATAAAGATGTGAAGACTGGGAGGTAGGGGAGTAGCTCAGTAAATAAAGCTCTTATATCATGCAAGGACTGGAGCCTGGATGCTAGAATCAACTTAAAGTTAAAGGACAAAAAGCCCTCTTAAAATTCCAGTGTGAAGGTCACATGACACAGGAGACCAACAGAGCGGGATGGCTACGTTAAGGAGCCCATTTCTGTGAGCTCTGGCTTCAGGGAGACCATGCCTCAGTGAATGAGGTGGAAAATGACTGAGGAAGACTGCTGACATCAAAGCTAGGCTTCCATAAGCATTTGCACCCATACACTTGCACAGACACATATGTGCCACACACATGCCAACAAACATACACATCTGCACACTCACACACAAACACATGCAGAAAATGTATGCATAGAAATAGAAAATAGTTCTATTTAATTGACCACCACATAGGTGAGCAAACATCATAGCCTCTAATATAATAATTATCAGAATTATAATATAAAATATTGCATTGACTGTGTGCAAGCAATGTGTTAGGCATCTGAAAGGCAAAACACTATGATTCCTAATTTCATAAAGCTTACTTTGTAGACTCTCTTTTGCTTAATTTAATTTTTTAATCGTTCTTTCACAACAAACATATTTTGTTTTTAGGATTTTAAAACCTGGTATTATGTTTTCCCTTGCTATCTCCTTCGGCTGTCGAGGATGCAGTGACATTCAATATTGCCCACTGCAGAATGAGCTGTGTGCATGGAGCAAATACCCTTCCATATTTCCCAAAGCTCCAAGGCATGTAACGGTGGAAGATTATATTACTGACAGCAATCGTTTTAGTGTATGGCTGCATCGTTTTAGTGCCCAGCTGTGTCTTCTTAATGAGTGGATATGCTCTACCTTTCCTTTTGTTTCAGGGTTCATCATATAACACATAACAAACTTTTCTTACAGATTGAGTGAAAAGTAAAAATCCCTCTAATAGTTTAAATTGGCCATTAGATATGCACTCTTCATTTTGAAACCTTGATGTACCAGGGTAATTGTGGCATAGAACTAGTGGGAGTGACCAACCAATGACTGCTCCAGCTTGAGGACCATGCCATGAGAGAGATCCCATGCCTGACATCGCCTGGGTGGTCAGGAACCAGAACTAAACACAACTGCCTGCCCACCTCACCCCCCAGAAGAAAGAAAAGTCAATGAGGTGATTGACTGCTATGCTCACAGATCCAGTGCCTAGCCCAATCATCATCAGAGAGGCTTCATTCAGCAACTGATGGGAGCAGATGCAGAGACCCACAGCCAAACATTAGGCAGAGCTTGAGGAGCCCCTCAGAAGAGGGGGAAGATGGATTATAGGAGCCAGAGGGGTCAAGGACAGCAGATCATGGCAGGCAGAATCAACTAGCAGGGCTTCTAGGTGTTCACAGAGACTAAAGTGGTAATCACTGAGCCTGTATAGGTCTGAGCTAGGTCCTCTGCATATATGTTACAGTTTTATAGCTTGGTGTTCTTATGGGACTCCTAACAATGGGAGTGGGAGTGTCTGTGACTCATTTACCTGCTCTTGGAACCCTTTTCCTCCTACTGGGTTGCCTTTTCCAGCCTTGATATGAGGGTTTGTGCTTAATCTTACTGTAACTTGTTATGCTGTGTTCAGTTGATATCCCTGAGTAGCCTGCTCTTTTCTGAAGGGAAACAGAGGAGGGGTGGGTATGGGGGAGAAGAGAAGTGGGTGGGAGAAACTGCATTCAAGATGTAATGTATGAGAGAAGAATAAATTTTTAAAAATATTTTATAAGGAAAAAAAGAAGGGGTCTTGAAAGTTCTCAAATCAAGCTTGATGGCATTATAAACTACTTGCACTAAATTTGAGCAGAAGGAATTATGTGGCATTAAAGAGAGGTAGCTCCAATAGTTGTTGCATAGGTTGTTATTTTGGTTAATTTTAATGTCAATTTAACAGAACTAAGAGTCACTTAGTATCTCACTTTTAGATGAAATCATATAGATAGTAAATGGCTACTGGGAGAAGAATTAGTCTGTCTACCCCAGGCATGAGCACCCTAATTGATTATCTAACACAAATATATATATATATATATATATATATATATATATATATATATATATATATATATATTGTATCTGTGTCTGTATCTGTGTACACACATATTCATGACAGAAACATTAAGTGGACCCAGCAGGGTATATTTATATACTCATTTGTGTGTGTGTGTGTGTGTGTGTGTGTGTGTGTGTGTGTGTGTGTGTGTGTAGGAAAAAGAGGCAGTGCATTTGAGATTGAGCACGGGATTGGGGTAGAAGATGACATGAGAGTGTTAGAAGAAAGAGATGAAGGTGTAAATTATGTAAATACAGTACACATCTACAAAATTAAAAATAAATTTAATTTAAAAGACCGGTACAAGACCATGAATATAACCTGGTGTGATGATGGAGCTGTGACTAAATATATTCACACATTGTACCTCTATCTGGGCCCTACAACTACTTCTTCCTAAGATGTGCAGGAGGCCAACTGAGAAGATAGCATTATTCTGTCTTTAACTCTCCTGTGTGCCAAGCCTGCTCAAACAAACTGACATTCGTTCAGGTGGAGGTAGGAGGACCAGGAGTTCAAACACGGCTTTGGCTGCATAGATAGTGAGTTGGAGGCCAGCCTGGACTACAGGAAAGCTGGTCGGTCTCTAAAACAGAAAAAGAGGTGGGGGAGAGGGGAAAAGAGAGAGGAGAGGGGAGAAGGGAGGGAAGGAGGAGGGGAGGGAGGGAAGGGAAGAGAAGAGATGGGGGAGTGGAGTGGAAGGGAGGGGAGTAGAGTGGAGGAGAGGGGAGTAGAGGGGAAGGGAGGAGAGGGGAGGGAGGGGAGTAGAAGGGAGGGGAGAGGGGTGGAGGGGAGGGGAGGGAAATAGAGTAAAGGGGAGTGGAGGGGAGTAGAGTGGAGGGGAGGAGAGAGGAGTGGAGGGGAAAGAAGTGGAGTAGAGGGGAGGGGAATGTCAATAACAAACAAAGACAAATAAGAAAAGAATATAGTGCTTAGAAAAGATCAACAACAGATAAAATTTATTCTTGGTTTTACTGTAAATCCTTACAATTTTTAGGCACAGCAGATAATGATGACTTTAAATAAGTGATATAGAATCTGCAAGAGATCTGCAAGTGTGAGTTTGAGGGAGGGATGGGGGGCACAAAGAGAAGTAGACAGATAGATGATAGATAGATGGAAGGACAGATAGACAGGCAGACATACTGAGTCCATAGGTGGATTGCCTCAGAATCAACCTGATGAAGGGAGACATCAAAGCTCTATTTTTACTTAGATGTTCTGCATTTGAACTGAAAATAGCTACTATTAAATTTTGATGTATTATCATTTAAAATATTCAATTTATTGTAAGAAGTCTTTTTTAAATCCATTTTCAAGGGCTACAATTTGTTATGTGGAGCAAACTAATACAGCTTTTGCATAAATGCACAGAAGAGAGTTTATTGGTTTTGTGGCATTTATCTATCTATTAAGAATATTATGTGCATGCTGACAAAGATTGGTCAGGCTAATGGCTCTGACTGTAGAGAAGGTGGTTCACTGCTGCTGACTAAGACAAGTCACAAGGTTGTTTTTAAAAGCCAAACAACACATTTGAGTAATAACTCATGTCACACAATAAATCACCCTGAAATATAACGGTTTAAGGAACCATCATGCATTTCTCTGAGCGTGTAACCCTGCTCTCAGTGTTCCACATCCAGCTGCAGCTGTAGTTTCTAAGAGTATGGTGATGGAACACCCAGAGTGGTCTCACTCTCATGTAGGTGCTGTCTAACAGAGATTCCTTGTCTCAGCAAGTCAATCCTGCATGGATTTCTTATATTCCAGACACTTTCCAAGGGAATAAACCCCAAACTGAAAGCACTATGCAAGCTCTGTTTCAATTTTGTTGCTGGGGTTCCACAGGGCACAGTCATGTGATTAAACATCACACCATGCTATGGACAGAGGTGGAATGTGTAATGGGAGCCCATCACTGCAGCTTGTCAACCCAACAGTACACATATCTACATATACATACACACACATATGCTCTCAGCATCATTTATCACCTGCAGTTTATAAAACCAATAGTACGTGTATACATGTGTTCTCACCACCATTTATGAACATGGAATATAGAAAAGTCAGAATTCTTTACCCTCTAATTAAAAAAAAAACATTTTTTCAGAGTGCAGACCCATAGCCACCTCTTTAACATTTCAAAAAATAGAATAATTTCCTGTATGAATGAGTGCATCTGAAAGCTTCTGATTACATTATTTTAGAAGAGTATATAATTACATGTGCTTGGAGTGTTGAAGTGGGTTCTTACTGTCTAAGGCACAAGTTTTACTTCTCAACAGTGGGATACATGTGGGAGCACGCACATGAGTTTCAGTCTAGAGGATGGAGTTGTGGGATACATGTGGGGAGCATACGAACTTCAGTCAGGTGGACAGAGTTGACACTAATAGTCTCCTAACTCTAATTTCTGTTTTTGTTGGGGGATGATATGAGTTAATATATATGTGCATTGTGAATGTGCTGTGCAGGTTTTGTGGCCCTCAGTCATTTTTTCCTTTTCTAAACAGATGCTCATAATCAATGCCCTTGAAAGAGGACTTTTTTGTTAATATCCACCAAGCACCGTTGGAGACTCTGACCCCAGGAATGCCACAGGCAAAACAGCAATGGGCTGCAAACTGCTTCCACCACGGGCATTCTCTGTCCAGCTTCAAACACTGGTGTTGCATTGGCCGTTTATTTCTTCTTTTATGGAATAAGTTGGGCTCTGAAGACAGCAGTTGGATGTGAGTCAGGTTCGCAAGGCATAAGTCAAGTGTTTTATATCTTGCTTGGTGAAAGGGAAGCCTGGGGTGATGGTTTTTAAAAAGATTTTTAAAGCATCTGACATCTTTGCCTCCTTACCAAGTGTAGCACAGCTGCACGGGAAGCTAGGACAGCTTTAGAGTGTGAGTTTAATGAGGCAATTTCCTTCTCCGACATGGGCTTTCAATGACTCTTCACCCTGTGCACTCCCAGGGCGTGATTATCTCGTCCCTCTTCTTTGTCTGCCCCTTTTTTTTCCTTTATGTCTGTTTCCTTGCTTCGAGTTAACTAAGCACAAAGATTACCTACTTTTGGTGATGCTCAATGGGACCCGGACACAGAAGTCATGACACTAGAGTGGACCCTGCCTTAGCTCTGTCGGGTCCATCTGTATGTCTTTTTGAAGCACCACTGATTTTTTTTTTCTAAAATAAGAGTAAAAAATCATCTGTAATACTCAATTTCTGATCTTGTTTTCTTTCACTTCATATTACTTCAATTTGGTTAATTCAAATGTCATTTCACATCTCATTCTCATTCTCTGTCTTAACTCTGCCTGCTTCCTTCTCTTTGTCTCTCTCTCTCTCTCTCTCTCTCTCTCTCTCTCTCTCTCTATCTATCTATCTATCTCTCTGTCTCTCTGTGTGTGTCTCTGTCTCTCTCTTTCTTTCACCTATGAGAAAAATAGCTAAAAATATTTCAAAACCTTTATCTTAACCTTAACCACTGTTCCCCCCAATTTTTAGACTATTATTCTAATCTAATATTTTTTAGGATCAATTGCCATAGAGATAACTGTTGTCTTCTGTGGGTTTTATTATTTAGTTTAATCTTTTATGGAGCAGACTTTAAAAGTGCTGGATCCTTGGAATAAAAAAAATATTTTTATAAAAGTTAGGGAAATTTACAATAGCGCTATAATTTATCTGACATTGTACAGTTTTGCAGGATGTCTCTGTCTTACTGAAAGTTATCAGGTGGAGCATAAAGTGTTATGTGACTGGTCTCTAGCATTTGTCATGGTTACTCACTCAACTGCTTAGTGCTGTCTGTGGGCCTTGTCCTTGAAAATGAAACAAAGCCTCACTTTTACATCAGCATTCTGTTAATTACACAGCACATGTCATGTGCATGCGCACACACACACACACACACACACACACACACACACACACACACAGGGACACACACCCACACAAGAACACACAAAATAATAGAAAAGGAGGAGGAGAAAAAAGGAAAAAAGAAAATCATGATGCGTACACCTCACTCTCAGGGAACTTTATAAGGTATTTTTTGATATGGAGACATTATTTCACTTTTTATTTTACAGTACATAATTCTTATTTAACATGGGAAATAGTAAAATATTGTTCTGATATATGACAAATAATAAGTATTTCCTCATAAAAATAAAATTAAATAATAGCATTGTAGTGAGCATAGTAAAAAAAAAATGCCTTTTAGACAAGTAAAAATAGCTTAGTCAGGAACTCTAGTATACCCAAGTCTGCACCTGATAACCAGAACCCAGTAACATCACTCATTCAAGACAACCAGACACAGGCCCAGAACCCCATGATGCCCTGGAAAATGTATAAGCAACATACAATGCTCTGCTCTGCACATCTGGAGAAATCCCACCTTGATCTGCCCTGCAGCTGTAGAGTCTCCCCCAGGATCCTGACCCTCAAAGACACTGTTAGAGGCTGGACCTGACCTTCAACTAAGATACGTCACACAGGGGAGGCAGGCTCAGGACACTAGTTAGGAATTTATGTGATGACCTTCAGCATAATAAAATATACCTTTTGTTATACTAACTGCAAATATCTACCCTCTTGTTCACAAGAATCACATACTTAAGTCTAAAAATTCTCTTCAATTAAATTAAGTGAATTTCCATCTGTTTATTCTTTATAAAATGAGTATTTTTCACCCCCCAAAACTTTTTAAGATATTTTGACATCAGAAATGCTCCTTTGTGGCCACTGATGGTTACTGTTACTGTGTTTTACAGATACATTGTTTTAAAACTATCAATTATAATTCAAAATTCAGAAAGTATGATTGAGAAAGGTATCAAATTCAAATAATATTTTATTTATTACTGTTCTGTGTGGATGATGTGCGTGGGGGTGGCACATGTGTGGAAACTGGTGGACAACTTGGTGGGGTCTCTTCTTCCACCTTGAGTTCTGAGGATCAAGCAAAGATCATCAGGCTTGTGTGTCAAGAAGCTCTTCCTGCTGAGCTTTGTCACTCGGCCAATGTCAGATTTTAAAAGAGAAGGCTAGCCACAGCAGGAGTTAGCACACATCCACCAGTGTGCGTTTTTTAATTTTTTTTTTTGAGGACTTTTATACATGAGGCCAATGAATTTTCTCATCTCTTCCTTGCAACTCTTCCTGTGTCCCCACAATATCCCCTTCTCAAAACATTCCATTTTCAAATTCACTTCTTCTTCCTCGATAAGTAATTTTACACCATATATTCTACAGAGTCCAAGATATACCTGGGCTCTCAGAGCCTCAGTGTGTGTTGTGTTACAGATACCCCATTTGAAGACAGATACCCACAGTCACGTGTTCTCTGAACTCTGACAACAATCTTGTGTTGCAGAAGAAACCCCTTGATGACAGGTGAGACTTGCAATTACAAAAGACCACAGGGGCAACTCTTGGCTCCACACTGTGATCTTTTCAGCTCTAATTCTCACAAGTTATCACTGTTCATTCATGCAGGAAACATTAGGTTCTGTATATTTTTCTGGGTTTAGAGAAGGAGTCAATAATTCTAAAATTGTACATCTGTTCTAAAGTGCCCTCTTATCTCTTAACCTGTGAGATGAGTATCTCATAGGATGCAACAAATGAAACAGGAAACATAAGCTGAAGACCAACGGAAAAAGAAATTATTTCTCTCACTTTATCATCAATAACAGATCTCCAAATGTGTCTCTTTGGGATTAAGATTTGTTTTATTTGTTAAAACAATTTTAAAATTTGAATTTTAAAATTAATAAAGGCATTTGCAGGACATATGAATTCTAGAATGAGGTAGACTTCTGACTCTTTTACTGGCTTTTGGAACCCTACTCCTCATACTGGGTAGTCTCTCCCAGCCTTAATACATGTTTAGTCTTACTGCAACTTGATGTGCCATATTTTGTTGATATTCGTGAGAGACCTGCCCTTTTCTGAACAGAAACAGGGGAGAAGTGAATTGGGGAGCGGGAGTAGAGGGCTAGGGGGAAGGACTGGAAGGAGAGGAGAGAGGGTAAACTGCAGCCAGGATGTAAAGTAAATATTTTTTTTTAATGGGGAGAATTCTCAATAGCTAAATCTCAATTGGCTGAGAAACACCAATTGTTTCTAATGAAATGTTCTACATTCTTAGCCACCAGTGAAATGGTAATCAAAACTACTTTGTGATTTCATCTTAACCTGTCAGATTAACCTGTCAGAATGGCTAAGATCAACAGAAGAAGTGACAGCTCATGCTGGGGAGGATATGAAGCAAGAGGAGCACTCCTCATTTGCTGGTAAGAGTATACAAGCCTTACAGCCACAATGGATATCAATGTGGCCGTACAAGTTAATTGCTGCTCTAGTCATAATAGCCAGAAATTGGAAACAACATAGATTTCCCTCAACAGAAGAATAGATAAAGAAAATGTGGTGCATTTAGAGGATGGGATATTACTCAGCTGTTTAAAAAATGAAATCATGAAATTCATAGGTAAGCTGGTGGAACTAGAAAAAGAAATGATTGTAAGTGAGGTAATTCAGACTTGGAAATACAAGTATGGTTTTATTCACTTCTACGTAGATATTTTCTGTTAAGTCACTGATAACCAAGCTACAATCTGTAAAGCCACTGAGATTAAGTGTAGAGTAAGGGACTGTGTGCATGTGTGGTTTTTTTTAGGGGGGGGTGTTTACAGAGAGATCATGTTAGGAAATGAAAATAGAATATATAGATATAGATGGATGGGATGCTAGAACGGGAAGATAAAGTCTGGAGCGGGAGGAGAGAGAGTAACTGAGGAGGGAATACAGGGAGACACAGGTAAAATTAAGGACAAGTTGAGGGGTGGTATGGAAACCTAATACAGTATAAGCTTATATATAAACACACACACAACACACACACATATACATACATATATATATATATATATACATATATATGTATATGAAGGTTAGATAAATGAAATCACTAAATAATGGGGAGTATAAAAACAGAACAGCCTTTTCTTGTTACCAAATAAATCTTCCAGTACCAAGATTGAGTTGCATCTAATTGAGTTGTTGGCCCAAGGTGTCCCATGGAAGGCCTCAAACAACCCAAGCTGTTGCCAAGACAATAGGTTTTGCTCCACAAACTACAGCAAAGCCTTATTGCTGAAGACAACACATATATCTCTCATTGAATATAGAGAAATCAAGCTGATGTATGGTGATGTATTGTGTCCCCCAATATACTGTGTCTCCCAATAAAATAAAACTTGCCTGGAGATCAGAGGAAAAAGTCAGCCACTATATAGCTGTCAGGCAATGGTAGCACACACCTTTAATCCTATCACTTGGCAGGCAGGGATCTATCTGTCTGGATCTCTGTGAGTTCAAGGCCACACTAGGGAACAGAGCCAGGTGTAGTGGTACACACCTTAAATTCCAACACTAGTTAACCATTGGGGTATGGAGGTCTATACAGACAGACAGGAAGTGACAAAGCTGGGCAGGAAGAGGAAGTGATGTAGTTGGACATAGAGAGCAAATCAGACCGCAGAACAGCAAGAGATATAGGCGTGGATAGACAGGAAGTCTAACCTTTGGAAGCTGCAGAGTTGGTGAGGTGAGGTTAGCATGTGGCTGTTCCTATTCCTCTGATCTCTATCTCAGGTTTTCACTCCTATATCTGTCTCCATGTTTTTTTTTTATTAATAAGACCATTTAGAAATTTGTCTAAGTCCCCTTATGTTTAAGGACTTCATAGGAGACAACTGGGATTGAAGACTTTAAAGCCAAAAGGTATAGTTCCTAATACGCTTTTGCTGACTCTCAGTTTTCTTTGCTTCTATCAAACAATGATTTGGCTTGATTCCTCAAGTTACCTAGTGGGTTGCTGTGGTCTGTAAGACTTGGCTAATGCTGGATGCCCTAGCAAAGCCTTCAGCATTTGATCATTGTATTAAAACAGTTGTCTTTACTTTAAGTATATTTCAAATACTTGAGAAACCTATGTTATGGCATGTATTTATAGTTGCCAATAATATTGGCTTGAAGACATCACTAGTTCAGGAGCCAAGCATCACTATCAGGTGCAATTATCAGAGAAGCTTTATAGAGGACAGTATGATCCTACAGAGACTTCCAGACTTCCACAGCTTCCTTTAGTCAAGAAGACTATTTTAAAAACCTAAAGATATATAATCAGTTCAATTCTTCCAATCTGTGCAGTGTTTTTTCCTGTCTGCAAAGACATCAGAAATTATTGCACCAGTGGTAACTATGGCAACATTGCAAGTGACTTACCCAAAGCTGTCACACTCTGCATGGGACTCTCTTGATAAATACTAACTGGAAACACAGGAAATAACCAGCACTTCAGTCCACTGTTTACCAATCTTCCATCTGCATTATATGTTTTCTGGTGTTTATGTTTTGCTCAAGGTCTCCTGTGTATTCTCTTTCCGTGGTATGTTTTGTCTGTAGCTATAAAAGTAAATGAAACTATTTTAAGTACACATGAAGAACATCTCACAGATCACAGATCCAATAACTTGGGTTTACAGCAGTTGGATTCGTTGAACCTGCCTCACATTGTTTCCCAAACTAGTCTTGAGCCCCTGTGTTTAAGTTATCTCACTGCCTCAGCTTCTCCAGAGTTTCTAAGAATAAAGCTTCACACTGCTGTGCCTGGCAGAGTCAATTAATTTTAATAAAAAAAAGTATGGAAATGCATGATATGATTCTGGTAGAGTTTTATTTATTATGAGAACTCCCTTCCTGGTTGGAATGCAATTACCTACTTCTAATTTTGCCTTTAAGTAGTGGAGGCAAAGAAAAACTCGATATTAGCCTCATGAGAACAAAGCTCCACCCTTCTGGCCTCAGTTTACCCTAACTAATTCCTGATTACCTTCTTACCAATGCAATTTCACTGGAGTCAGAGATCCATGGCTTTGGGAAAGACACACTTCAATCTATGCAACTCATTTCTCTCTCCTTATGAGAAAAACCTGAAAACTCATTAAAAATGTATTTTAAAGTTTATCTGGGAGTACATTTAGCTCTGTGTGTACATGTGTTTCATATCCATGAGACATGCCAATAATGAATTGAAAATATCTGAAATAAGAGAGTCTAAACATTTGCAGATTCTTTTTCTTGTTTTTATGCCCTAAGCAATACTGCATTTGCAAACGGGTTCATTGATTAGGTATCAATATCAACAGAAATGAATGAAAGCCTACAGGATGAAGTACATAAGACATATGCAAATTCTACATCATAAACAACTTTAGGTTGTGGTATTTGTAGGGGTTCAAATAAACACCAGATAAACAGAGAGTCAATCATATATTATATTGTTTATATTGTATTATTTATGAGAAGAAAAATCAGCTCTGTGCAGTTTATTTTAGTTCATATGAAATATGACACTTTAAGTTCAAAATTGACAAAGATTTTCAGTAGGGCTTAGTGGGATGAGACATGTGGATCCTAAACAAAATGTCCCTGATGTGCAGCTGTGTGTCCTATCCAGTGTCCCTGTACAGCTCACAATTTTGTTGCTTTCACAAATACATGAAGGAAACAATTTAAATGGAGAAAGATTTATTTGGTGCATGGCTGCCTGGATCATTGTCCTTAGGCCTGCGGTGAAAGAGAATATCTCTCCTCATGGCAGCAGGAAGAAGATATGAGCTAATGGGCTCCTCCTCCTCCTCTTTTGGTCCATCTGAGCCCGAGGTGTTGAATGGCACTGACCACAGTCAGAGTACATCTGAATTTACCATTCATACTGAGAGCCCTCCCAGAAACACCCAGTGTACTTACCAATTTCTCAAGTGTTTCTCAACACAATCAAGTTGACAGGCAAATGGCCACTGTATTCTTCCCTTCTTAGTTTCATGGTCCTATACAAGCATACATTTCACTAGCATCACATACAGCCATGGCCTACTTATCACTCTAGGATTCATGTATAAGTCTCTGTTTCAGGTGTTGACATAGATTTCCTGAGATGCTTTGTGGTTTCAAATTGCTACTGTACACATTATAGTAAGGTAGGAAAAGACAATGCTATGGGAAAAGACAATACTGTAGAGTTTTGCAAGGCCTACAGGATCGTTCTGTGAGCACAGATGGAAATCCAAATGGGAACTTTTGCAGTGTTAGAATTACTGGCTTTCATTTATACAAATCTTCTCATTTTACAAGCTTACTGTGGCTCAGAAATGCCACACCATCAATCCTCATGGCTGCTCACGGGGACACTGATGGGCTATTAAAATGGTAAGTGGGTTGAGTTCTAGAAAATAGTTATCTCTGTTAACTTAGGGGCAAACAAAAATGATCTCAATGGAGAAACGGATTTGTACTACTTCCCAAGGTGGGAAGATTTGACAAGAGGATTTGACTCTGACATGCTTATTGCCTAGTAACGATGTAATTAAACCAGGCTGGAGAAAGGCCAGGAAGATACAGCAGCTAGTTAATCTAATGGTTCCTTCAAGGAGCTCGATTTGTTTGGAGGAGAAATGTTAACAAACTTTCCACAGTAATTCTGTCTTTTCCATCTCTGTGTTTTCTGCCAGCAGACATAAATATGTCTAAATCTATACACAACAAACAGAAGTATGTAGGAGCTGTGTCTCCATGTTCCTGTCTCAGTACAGCTGTTACATGAACCTCTCTTCAAGAATGAAAGTGATTCAGATTAGGGGTGAATCTACAATGTGTTATTGAGTGTTTAATTAGGATACAGGGATCCACAGACACACTGAGCCTTTGGAGACCAGTTTGTTTGAATTTGTGTGGGTGCATTTTACCTTTGAGCAGACTACTCAAAAATGGTATCATGCCCTATTTGATTTAAGGCCCACTTAATAAGATGGTACCCATACAGGATACGATTTGGATGACCAAAACCATAGACTCAGGAACCTAGGGTAAAACCAAATAATACTGGTCTAAAAAAATAAACATAACAATAAAATGACTTATAATGATATTTTGCTATATGCATAGATATGTGGCTTATTCTGTCCTTATCAGAAAGCTTCCTTCTATGGCAGATGGAAACAAATAGAGAAACCCACAGCCAGACATTACAGAGAGAGAGTCCTTGGAACCCATATGTCTAAATTGGATGTCTCCATGAAATCCTTCCCCTCAGAGCTCAGGGAACCCTGCAGAAGAGGAGGCAATGTATGCAAGAGCCAGAGGGGATGAAGGACACCAGGACAGCAAAACCAACTAAATCAACAGAGCAAGGCTCATATGAACTCACAGAGACTGAAGCAGCAGGTACAAGGCTGACACTGTACCAGGTCCTCTCTATATATATTATGGGTTTTGTTTAGTATTTCTGTGGGACTCCTGGGTGTGTGAACTAGTTGGTTTCTGATTCTTGTGTCTTCTCTTGGGGCTCTTTTCCTTCTCTTGGTTTGCCTCTTCTAAACAAAGTGTGATGGCTTTTGTTTTATCTTGTTATATTTTATTTTGTTATGTTTGGTTGCTATCTCTTAGAATCCTGTTCTTTTCTAATGAGAAACAGAAAGGGAGTGGATCCAGAGGGGAGGGAAGGTAGAGAGGAAGTGGGAACAGTAGAAAGAGGGGGGACTGTAATCAGGAAATATTGTATGATAAAAGAATCTATTTTTAACAAAAGGGGAGGGGAAAAGGAACCTGTAAAAGGTGAGCTCTAGACGGAAGAAGCTGGCCTGACCCCAGTTCCTATTCTCACCCTTTACTTCCTGTTTATGGATGAAATGTGATCACTCTGCTTCCTGATCACCAGACAGCCTCACATTCCTGCCACCATTCCTTCCTTACCATGATCAACTGTATCCCTTCTAGAACTATAAGCTAAAATAAACCCTACTGTCCTTTTCTTTCTTTCTTTCTTTCTTTCTTTCTTTCTTTCTTTCTTTCTTTCTTTCTTTCTTTCTTCCTTCCTTCCTTTCTTTCAGGCTTCAGATTTGAAAGATGTTGGAAAGTGGCAGAGGTAAGAAACCCTTGTTGGTAAGCAATAAAGCATGCGGGTAACACCGCTCTACACAAATTCATCTGATGCAATCTCGGCTCATCTCTACTTTTTTATAAGCATGCCATCTTCACTGCACCCTAATATATTTTAAAGCATGAATCAAAGTGTGACACATGTCAGTTCAAGTTCAATTCCTCTGTGTTTTGTGTCCGGAGTGTGTGATGTCTTCAGCAATAAGGTCTTAATGTCAAGTTCTGGGAGGTAATAAAAAACTGCAGTAATGGTTGGTGTTTTGTGAGTCTCTTTGACACCATTAGTTCACAACTCAAAGGGAGATTTCCAGTGCTTAGCCCTAGGATTTAGGGCAGAACTACTCTCTGTGTAGGCCCCTGAATACATTCCAGAGGGAAATGCAGCCCTGTGCTGCTCAGCTCATTGTTCCATGCTTCCTTTTGTCCTGGAATGTGACTTGAACTTGACCCTAGTGCAATCACATGGCTTGTGAGGATGATTAGTTTGTTAATATGATAAAGATTCCATTCAGCACATAGTATGTGCTTGGTAAATGGTACTCATCATTATGACAAATTACAATCACTTAAAATAACACTGGAAACATGTTATTCTCACATCATTTGGAAGCCATAAACTGGCATGGATGGAAATCATGAAGCTACATCCCTTCCTGCATCATGTGACATTGCTGTTGACTTGAGAAAACCCTGAAGCATCAATAACTCTGATTATGGGCTGACTGCTGCTAGGCAGTGTAAGTGTCTGTCAGGAAGGGTGAACCAGCCAGCTTTTCTCAAATGAGGCAGGTGTGAGCCTCCTAGAGACTGACACATGATTTCTAAAGGTGAGAATGAGGAATTATAACAGAAGCTCATTATAGATAAGTTGGAAGGCATTTGTTAATCAGGACTGCTGCTGATGGAAGATGCAGCATGTTAATGCTAGGAAAAAAATGACTTCCACACAGATACATCTCTTTTATTACATGGCTGAAATGTGCTCTGAGGCTTACAAAGGCTTATTATAAAACAAGATATGTTTTGTAAACCTGACTTAGTTTAGAACATCAGAATAATGATTAAAAAGCATTATGGAATAAAGTATGATTTATGCTGAAAAAGTAATCATTAACTTTTATGACAGACATTTTTTTAAATGGTAAGTTTCACATGAAAAACAAATCGAAACTAATCTTGAAGGAAAAAAAATAAACCTGTAAGGTTGTCAAAGCTTTTCCCTTCTGTAAAACATTGAAGATGTGGGCACATCCTGGAGAAGTGCCTGAGGATGTCTGCCATCCTCCTTCATGTCCCCACCTTGCTGTTCATGAGACATGGGGGACGAGCTTAGCCTTAAAGAAGCATTCCTGTGATGATGGTCACTGGGAGATATCCTCAATTTGAACTAACATGTAAGACATGTTCAATTCTCTTATAGTTGAAATAATCCTGAAAGCCTGTGTACAAAAATTGTATGTTTTATAAAAGACAACTATTCCAGATTTTCTTCATATACTTATTACGGATTTCTTCTTAAAAGGCATGAAAGTAGAAAAGGCCATTTCTGGAAAGAGAAAGAATATGAGGAAAATGAAGAAGAGGAAGAGGACAGACAGAAGTGTCTAGGGGATCAAGGGGTCAATAAGGGTCAATGTGAACATTCCGTAGATAGGCACACATCATAGTGAAAACATTGCTTTGTATAGTCAATATAATATATGCTAATAAAAAGAACAAAGGAAAAATGTTCCAATAAATTTTGTTATAAGAGGAGAGGAAAAATAGTGAAATCCTTCCAGGAAGCAAGCTGTACCGGGACCTGGTGTTCTGCACACAGTCTTTGCATCTGATCACTTTAGAGTCCAATTACTCTAAATTCCCCTGAACCCAGTTCTTCATCTCCAAAATAGACTGAAGATTTTCACTTTTGCCCTCTTAGAAGGATTAAAGGGAACAACATCTGTGTGCATCCCTTAGTGCGCACAGTAGGCTCTCATTAATAGTGTCATTTCTGCACCTAGTAAGAGCATTTTCCTCCATTGTTTGAACAACTAATTTTAGATAAATGTATCAACCAGACTGAGTGTGTGGCGAGGTCAGAAAATGTCCCTGGACCACTGTGTCTCAGGAGACACATGTGATACAAACGGAGTGGCCAAGTCATACTGATGAGTAGAGAAAACACTGAACCAACCAAGGCACAGCTTAGGTTTTTATTAAGTCTCCCCAGAGCTGGAGGTGCACAGTCATGTGGGAGTTTATACTTCCTCCTTTTCTGAGAACTATTGGCACTGCCATTGGGAGAAATGAAAGTTGTCAACCAATACATGGATGACTCATGGAAGCCAGCATCCTGAAAATGTCAGAAATAAACCCACTAACTCAATAAAAAACAGAGCTGAAAAATGGCCATAAGATATTGCAGTTCACCAGGGATACAGATGGTGGCACATGCCTTTAATTCCAGCACTTGGGAGGCAGATGAAGGCAGAGCTCTGTGAGTTTGAGGCCAAGCTGGGCTACAGAGTGAGTTCCAGGAAAGGCATCAAAGCTATACAGAGAAACCCTGTCTCAAAAAAAAAAGATATTGCAACATTCTGACTATGAGTCTTAATTAGAATTCCATCCCCTCCCACAGGTACATGTGCCATTAGATTCTGACTGGACACAGTATATTGGGGATAAAACTATCTTCAGAAAGGAGAAACAGGAAATGAATTATAGACTATGGAGGACATTATGGTGCCAAGTGATATTCAAGTGACTGGAGCTAACTCATTGGACATCTACAGCAGGCAGTGAGATATGCACCTCAGAATATGCAGAACTTAGAAAAGATCCCCAGGGACAGAATCTGGAGTAAGGATTCATGACAGTCTAGAGGCAGGAACAGAGCAAGCCTTGGCAGATGGAGGTGGGCTTGATAGCAAAAATAAAATAAGAAGCAGAAGTTTGAAGTAACACTGAAGCCTTAAAAATCTTCATCAGTGATTACATGAGTGACCTCACTCTGGGTCCTTAAGCGTCATCAGTGTGTGACTGTCACAGAAAGGATAATGAGTGATGTCAACAGAATAAGATAAAGAGGACCAAGTGCTTAGAGGGAAAATGCATACCAGAAAGTTTACTACATTTAAAAATGTGCTATTGTCAAGTCAGGGGTAACACTGAAAGTTTATTTTTCTATCTAGTTTTCTCCACTTTACTCCTTTTAAAAAATGTGGGATTTAGTTTTAACAATATGTAAGAGTTAAATTTTCTTAGAAGACTACTCAAAAGATCTGTGTGGAGATGTTATCAAAAAAGATGAAACAGCACAATATTTTAAAACTTTTAGTAAATTTGTTTTTTTTTCTCTAGGAAACAAACAAAAAAAAATGTGAGTTGTTCTCTTTCCAGAACTATCTAAATGCACAGATGAGCCTAGGAAGGCGTGGTGAGAGGTCCATGAGCCAGGTTCTCAACCTGCATCTGCCAGGCATGGCTTGTCACCGAGGTTTTGATTAACTGGAAGACAGGATAAACCCACTTTTGATTTTAATTTCATAATTAGGTAACTATACTCTGAAATATCAGGCATTCACATATGGAAAAAGTCAGCACACAAGAAGTCACAAAATAATGTTTTTATCCATGAAATATTTTCTAGACAGTTGTCCATTTTTCTTCCTGTATTTACTTTTATACTGAGGTTAAACCAAAGTTTTCATACTTCAAAGTGAATCAGTTATAGATAGCTTCACATAGTTTAGTTTATGGATGAAATACATGAAGGTCTTTCTATGAGCTTATAAGATGATGGGAGTTTTCCATGAAGATAAGTTGCTAAATTCTGATTTAAATTGAAATTGAAATTTTTGATAATTCTACTAATCATAAAAGCAGTTTACCTTCACTCACTTAATGATCTCTCAACCTATATTGAATACTCTTTCTGATGAATAGAGCAGTACAAAGGGACATGATACAGGGAAGAGATAGACAATGAATGAAGCAAATTAAATTTATGTACATTGTGTCAAATAGTAATAATTTCACAGAAGATGAATAAAGCCAAGGAGGAAGGTAGGTTTGTAGGAATGTGAAAAACAGATTGAAAAGGCACTTTCCAAAGACAGGAAAATACACATGTGCTGAGGAAATAACTATTGTGACTGTCTCTTGAAAACCATGAAAGACAGAACAGAAAGCAGATGTCAAAACAGCCTTTGCCTGATGGGGGAAGGGAGCTAGTGTAGACAAAAGAGAGTGTGCCCAGGAGAGTCAGTAGGGAGTAAAGGAGCTCACCTAGGACACTGGGTGATCATGGGGAACTGAGGACAAGTTGAAATGGCATCTGTACTCTGAGAAGTATAGGTCAACAATTAACCATCAAAATATAATAAAATCAGATGACTAGATTCTAAAGACAAGGTATAAACTATTCTTTGATGAGGCTTTGGGATATATTAGCACTCAAAGGTTCTTGTTGCCAAACCTGATGACTTCCATTGATCCCTGGATCCCCCACTGTGGAAGGAGAAAGCTAACTCTCCTCATTTTCCTTCTGCCACCACACTCGTCCCATGATATGTACACGGAAACATGCACACACATCAACATACAAAAACGCATAGACTTACAAGCAAACTAATAAATACAGGGGAAAATAATTAGAATACTTTGGGAAAAGATGAAGTTATCTTTTGACAAAGATGAAGTGATCTCCCCACGAAGGATTCCTTCACTTGGAATAAATTTTTTGGTTTTTATGCACTACTCACAGAAGCAGGATCAAAGACTCAAAAGTCAATCCCTTTTGAACAAAGCAGACACTGCTGGGCTTTATGAAACCATCACAAATTACCTCTAACTTGTTCACTCCATTTTCACAGACTGGCCTGTTATAGCATGTATAATGCCTATTATAAATCATGCTAAACACAAGAAACATTTCTATACATGCCTGTGTGGATAATCCCCTGAAACTGAAAGTTGAAAGTCAGTTTTAGTTTCTTGTTACAGAATCATGTCTCAAAGGAAAGCACATGTTGTACACCTTGAATAAACTATCTTCAGTGCCCTTCATCTCTGAATTCTTAGTTTACAATAAATGATGTCTCTGAAAATTCATGTCTGGCAAAATTTCAATATCCTTTAGCTCACTGTCTTTCTGGAAGACATTTGGCTCATGCTCTTATACACAGAACCTGTTGTGGATGCTGAACCTCTGCTTTTAGTTCCATAAATGTGTCATTTAACCTCCTTACCTTTTAAAGATAGGAATAAATTGTTCCCTGGACTTTTTCACCTCTGAAACATCTATTGGTGAGATAATGTCTACAAAACAGAGTGAATGTCTCACCAAAAAGCAGTTTGCTCCATTTTGACCCTGAAGCTGAAAATGAAACAGATAAAAACAGAGATGGGGGATGAAGGCAAGTGTCTGTGATTTCCCAGAGATGAGGAACGGGTGCAGACGTCTATGACTTCACACAGATGAGGATGGGAACAGAGGTCTATGATTTGACAGAGATGGGGAATGGAAGCAGATGTCTGTGATTTCATAGAGGTGGTAATGGAAGAAGTCTATGACTTCACAGAGATGTGATTTGGAAGCAAAAGTCAATGATTTCACAGAGATAGGGGACTGTAGCAGAAATCTATGACTTCAGAGAAATATGGGAATGGAAGCAGAAGTTTATGATATCACAGAGATGGGAGAATCAAAGCTGAGATCTATATCTTCATAGAGATGGGGATAGAAGAAAAGTCTATGACTTCACAGAGATGACAATAGGGAGTAGATGTCTGTAACTTTGCAGAGGTAGGGATGGAAGAAGTCTCTGACTTCACAGAGATGGGGGATTGCATGCAGATGTTTGTGACTTCACTGAGATGGAGATGAAGTTTGATTTCACAGAGATAGGGAATGTAAGCATGCTGGAGATTTGCTTCAGCAGGGGTTTTCAGGCTTATTCTTTTCTCATTATACTGTACCATTCTGTATTTATAAACTGAACTTTTGCCTTTAATGGCCTCAGGCTCTGGATCTGAACTCTAGGCATTTCATCCTTGGGATCATGTGTGTCTAGTAAATCTCTAACATTCCTGTTTTTGGTGTAATTAGGAAGGCACAACAGAATTCTTAGTTTTGCTGTGGCAAGATTTTTTTCTGAAGAATTATTTAATTTAGAGAAGCTAACATTATACACATTTTTATCCTTTACAAAAGTCCCCACAAAATTTCTTAAAAGGAAAGGCATTAATAGTGAAAATCATTAAAAATACAAGTAAAAAGATGCTGGAAAAGTGTGGTCTGCAATATCGAAATGGTAACTTTGTTAATCAACAATGTTCGCCATGCTGTCCACGCCATCTTCCCCTTTTTACTCTTTAATTTAGATGTCTGGGAATCCCATTGAAGAGATCTAATAGAGCTTGTCAGTCTTTGGAGGATGACTGGGGGGAGGAAGAGAAGAATGAGCACAAGGGCTAGGATAATGCCCAGATTGATAATGACCAGAAGGTTTCTCCTGTCATAAAGGAATTTAAGGAATTTATAAATCTTTCTACCACAGGAGAAGCTGAGAGAGACTGTAACTTAGCCTGACTAATTGCAGTCATTTGACAACATGCGGGCTGTGAATCCATGGAGAAATCAGAATTATTCCGTACACCCCAAAGACAAGTCTGGACTTGAAGCCATGTAATTCCTGAGGAGTTACAGGGGAGAGGAGTGACACAAGTCTATTTAAAATATAAATGGTAAGAGGTGGGATGTCTAACCTTGATGTTTTGAATTTGATTTCCTGTGAACAAGACTGCTTCTTTTAGAGAATTAACCCTATCTTCAAGCTTTTTATCTATCTGTCCCTGTGTAACTAAGTCCAAAGTGTTAGAATTCCAAGCCATTCCCCCAGCTACATGACCGCACATGTTCTGTCCAGTAGCCAAGCAAGATGCTTAGTCATCCTAGGACATTCTATCCTATGCAATCCATGCACTGCGTGATCATGTAATCTATGCACATGCATGGCATAGCTATGTAAGCCCATATGTACACGTGCAGGGGTGGGGGAACCTACAAAATCAGCTTCCAGCTATTCCTTCCCTCTCTTCCTGCATGGTCATTCCATAGGCCTATGCATACCCTTTCTATTCCCTTCCCTTCATAAGCTCTTATAGTGTTTTTTTGTTTTGTTTTGTTTTGTTTTTGTTTTTGTTTTTTTGTGCCTCATGGCTTCTCTTGCACAGTAAACAGCACCACTTAATAAATAACACAAAGATATTTTTAGATAGTTGATTAACATGGTCAGTGCTATGTACCTATTGTATTAAAGCAGTTGTAGATGCAGTAACAGTTCCTGTAATACTAATGACTGCAGTGATGCCCAAAATTAAAGCAGCAATAAATCATTTAGGCCTACTAAGAGCATTAGTGAGTTCTTCTATGCCATGAACACCAGGATCATTATTAGCTAAGATTAACTGGCAAAAGTATATATGAAGGCTGTCTGACTACAATATAAGTATTGGGATCATAAGAAGAATTTATACTGGGAGGATGACAGGGTTGCAGCCATCTTAGAGAAGGGTCAGACAGGGGGCAGCAGGCCCTTGGACAAATTATTCTAAAAAACCCACCAGAGGATGTGCTGCCCCTCTGCCCCTAGACCCAGACAATTAGGAGCTACACAAAAATGAGTTCCAGATATTTCCTGCCATAACCTAAAGGATATGATATAGCATAACTGCCATACTAAACAAAACACCAGGTATGTCCCATGGGATGTTTTCTGCTCTTATAGATTGTATACCATAACTGTCAGAGGGAATGAGTTTCCTGCAGATAAAAATGGGATGTGTAACTATCAGAGGAAATGGGTCTACTGGTGATATAGATGCAAAGACATAAACTACTAGAGGATATAGCAATTTTCTTGCAGCTGCAACTCTCCAATCAGTTCAAACCAAGCGTCTCTAACCTGAAGTAAGCACCAGTCCTGAGCTTGTAACTATATAGAGTTGGAATTCTCCTAGACCCCAGACCCTAACCACTGTAAAAATCCTATCCTGTTACTGCTCGGGGTCCCTCTCACTCCACTGCTCTGATGGATGGACAAGGGGCCTGAGTTTAAACTCTCGAATTAAAGACTCTACTTTCGCATTCGGATCGGTCTCTTAGTGGTCTTTGGGGACATCAGACTTTTGGATGCAACAATGCAATTTGTAATAATGCATTTTTCACAAGAAACAATAGGAACACCCTCAGGTGCAAAAGTGATATTAATCCTACCAAAGGGCCCACTTTCAGAAGAGCAAAAGGAATAAGAAGACAGGCATGTATACCATAAACCTCTGGATCTTTATAAGTAGGACTCTTTAAGCGAACAAAGTTAGTTGCTGCCAATAATCAATGAAGATCAGGCTGTAGAACGTTAGTTCCTGCAGTGAGGAATACAGGAGCAGGCCAGCCAGATGAATATCATTTATCAATGACTGTAGATTTAGGTATAAAAGAATCATTTCAACCAGGCAGCCGTGGCGCACTCCTTTAATCCCAGCACTCAGGAGGCTGAGGCAGGCAGATCTCTGCGAGTTCGAGACCAGCCTGGTGTACAGAGTGGTATCCAGGAAAGGCACAAAAACTACACAGAGAAACCCTGTCTCAAAAAACCAGAGAGAGAGAGAGAGAGAGAGAGAGAGAGAGAGAGAGAGAGAGAGAGAGAGAGAGAATCATTCCAATTAAAAATACTTTTGTTATGCTTCAAATAGGATCTATAATTATAATTATAAACTGGACTGGAAATCGACTATTCAAATATTTTTAAATTTGTATTTTGTGGTGAAAAATAAATACCCTTTTTTGGAAATCCACAGAAGAACTGGGGAGGAACCCAGAGGTCCTGCTTACATGATCCCACGTGGTTTCTAATATTTTTGAATCTTTACAGGGTGGTGAATCTGTAGGAGGTGAAGAGATCGTGTGGTTACTAGATCTGAACTATTTCCCACAGAGTTAAAGTTTAGAATCCAAAGATCACGCCCTTTAGGGGGAAGTAGGGAGTCAGCCACCAGAGCTCGTGGTGACAGTGAAAGGCAACCTGGGGGTGGGGGGTAATCATTCTTTGTTGAAAAGCATAAAGGGACTATATCAGCATATCTGTAATAAGAAATATTATGAAAGTTTTTTTGCCAAATAAAGATGCTGCCTTCTCCTCTCATAAGCTTAATATCATTAGTAACAACTTTTATCTTTTGAAAGTCCCATGTAGTTGGATGAAAAAAAGGAGGGTCAGGAGCATAATGCTCAATAAGGATCGGCAGCCGGACGTTAGAGGAAAAACAGTACCTGAGCAGCGATGATTGCAAGCACAGCAACGAAAAGGCTGTCTGCTGAGGAAGTACTTGTTGTCTTACCATACCCCGAGCACGGTCAGTGACATTTTTTGGTTGGCCCCAGGTTGGAGGGGGCTGATTCTTGTTGACCACGCGAGTGACGGTTCCTAGGAATTCGACCTCTCAGACTGAGTCGTTGGAGCTATGGAACAAGCTGTGATACAGAGGGATCATGCTGGCTGGGCAGCTGAGTAGCTGTGTGCAGTGTACTATTTTGTAGAGAGGCTTTTTCATAAGTGAGCCTCAGAAGCCGGAACCGGGAAGGTTGAAATGTTGGCTAGGGGAAGTTTATACCATGAGGTCGAATTAGGTGGTCTGTATCCAAATGGGTGAATCAGCATCCTGTGGGAAAACACAAGCATATCCTCTTCCCGTCAATATATCTTCCCACTTAACCTATGTTTTTGTTGTTGTTGTTTGTTTCATTTTCCAAGCCCCAGTGACAAAGCATCAGAGTTTGACCTTTAACATCAATATTTAAGTGATTAATCACGAACATGGCATGTTGCAAAAGATGATGGGGAGAGCCGTATTTGAATTCCCGTTCTTGCAATTTTATAATTTGAATTTTTAATGTTTGATGGGACCTTTCTACAATGGCCTGACCCTGGGGGTTATAAGGAATGCCTGTGGTGTGGGAGATGTGAGAAGTATTGCAAAAAGACTTGAAGGTTTTTGTTGGATAAGCAGGAACATTTTCTGTCTTTAATGCTCTTGGCACGGCAGGGTATGAAAAGCTAAAAAAACAAATGTTGTATAATGTCTTTAGAGGCCTCTCTCCCATATGGGCAGAAGCAACAATGATATGAGAAAAGTGTCAACACACACGTACAGAAGACAACTTTTCAAATGAAGGAGAATGGGTGACATCCATTTGCCAAAAGTCATTGTGGCATAGCCCCCTAGGATTTACCCCCAGAGGGAGGCTATTGAGATGAGCAGGACAAGTACCACAATCTCTAATTACAGATAAATTAAATTGACCAAGTCATTTTGATGGTATAGATTATGGCTTGCCTTAGCAGTTTCTACAGCCCTAAGAACAAGTTACTTGGTGTGAAGATCAGCGAGATGATTGACATCATGAATAGGTCCTGGCAAGGTGGGATGGATTCTGACATAACTCACAAAGAAAGGGGGATTTCTTTTACAAATTTGGTTCTGTAATTTATGTAGTAAAGTAAAAATAGTAGTACCTCTAGCGGGTAAGGGTGCAGTTTCAATATGAAAGAACAACCTAACCACATGTTGAGAGTCTGTGTAAAGATTAAAAGAGGATTCCTTTTAACTGAGTAAAAACAAAAATAATAGCTATAAGTTCAACCTTTTTTGCAGAGGACTCAGTGGGCCATTGTCCATTTTGCACTAACCATAAAACTTCCCCATATGGAGAAAAATATTTTAGGCGAACCTGGAGTATGGTGCCCTGTCATGCATAAAACTTTTGAGGTGTGCAGCATTAAAAATGGAGGCTACTGACAGAAGCCCTAGAATTGCACAGAGAATTATCCTCTGAATTCTTTATTGTTAAAGCACAAAGCATTCATCTTCTTGTATCATATTGTTGATCAATAATGGCACCTATACACTTATTTATGTATCAAGAGTTTGTGGTTATTCCTGTTACTTTTAATGAATCCATAAGTGATTGCGCATGATTTTAAAGAAGGGACTACTCTAACACACGTTCTGCAAGATCTTCTGCCCATGAATCTGGCAATGTTCAAGAATGGCTCTAAACTGTTAGACCCTTTCATATTACACAAGGTACCCAGGAATGAACCCATGACCTTGCACATGGTAGGTGAACTTTTTTATATTGCTCCCTAACCCACCCTCATCTTCCTTCTTAAAGTCAAAGCATCCATAGTATAACTAATGTACCTCTTCACAAATGACTTCATCATTCTTTTCTGGTCATTGACAGAGTCTATAGAGTTTTGATATTTTATGACTGTATAATATTTGAGCATTTAAAAACCATCATATACATCAGTAAATAAGAACATGAGACCTACAATTTCTCTCTGGGTTATTTCTAGTGTACAACACAGTATAATATTATATAACTGATTTCCTTTTTTGTGAAAGGATAAAAGTATATGCATAATAATTTCTTTAGATTGTATCGTCCTGTTTTGGTTTCATAGCCCTAAGGCCATAAAAGTTCTTATAGCTGTTAGTATGTGTTATAAAATTGTTCCCCAAAGGGACCATAACTATTTCCTATTCCTAACAGTAATTATAGTCTGTGCCTCTCTAATTCCCAAAGTCCTGTCAATTGCTAATCTTTAGGGCTGTTAAATAGCCCCTGCTAACTACTTTAATACACAGTGATACTTCACAAGTAATGTTGTGTAAATATTTTATATTGTGCATGTTGAGTTGCTAAGGGTATCTATAAAATGAGAAAGCCTGTGATAGAGTGGAAATCTGTATGCAAATATTTTCAAATGCTTCCCGGGGGTACAGCAGATACCTCAAAACAGTGGTAAAGCATGTAATGCAGTGCTTTTGTGACATAAACAAGTTCATTCCAATATTAATAATGTTGGCCAAATGAAAGATGAGTTGTGAAAGAGGTTACCAAATTATTATTCTTCTAATTTCAAATCCATCATAGTTTTTGTTGTGATTTTTTTTTTTGGATAAGGGAATAGAGCTTTTTTATTATTGGAATAACAAGAACCATAAAAATAAAGAATGGATAAAACTATAGTTGATCGTGAAAGTATGAATCCCTAAGTGAAGCTCCATGACTTCAGAGTGGCCATTCCAACCCTAAGGAATTTGACTGATATGTGTAGAGTTTGGAAGTGGGTAAGTGTTTGACTGGCTTCCTTAAAACGTGTTATGGTTTTTGTATGTGTGAATTCATTATAATTAAGTGATTTTATTAAAATAAATATATAGCTTCACTTAGATATGTATGTTATCTAGATTATTTCAGTTTTATACTAACAGAGACAATGTTAAATGTGTAAGGAAAACAATTTATTTCTTCAAAATTAATGCATGCAATGGGATAAACTGAAAAAAAGATGCATAACAATTTCCATGAAATTGGGGAACACTTTCTATTTTCAGTTATAAATTTCATAGAAGCTATTAGCATTTTTTGTTTGTTTAAAGATACTAATTATATATTGAGAAAAATCTGTTTTTTCTTATTTTCTGGATGTTTTTTATTATAGATGTGTGATCAATTTGTTAATCTTCTGAATGTATTTCAATGATTGTTTTGTTTTCTACTGTGTTCTTATAGCTGATACAATACCCAGGATAGTCATGTGTCTTAACACAACAAAATTTTATTTTCCTATAGATCTGGAAGCCAGAGATCTGAAGTCAATGTGTTATCAGAGCACTTTCCTGGAGTCTAGAGTTCTGGAGTCAGTGTATTCAGGGGGATATATCCTTCTAGTCATTTGGGGGGAGACTCTTTCTAGCTTCTGGAAGATCCTGGTGTCACCAGACTTATAGAAGCCATCCGGTCTGCACCCCTTTTTCAAGTGCAGAACACTTCTGTGTGAACTGTTTTGTGAAGTGTATGAAGTGTGGACACAACTGATACTGTTCCACGTACATCTCTGTGTTTAAGTCGCTTTTGTCTTCTCTTCTCTTCTCTTCTCTTCTCTTCTCTTCTCTTCTCTTCTCTTCTCCTCTCTTCTCTTCTCTAGTAACACCAGTCACTGAACACAGGCTCATCCTAAATCCAGGAAAGCTACATTTTTAGATCCTTTGCTCATTTAATAGTCAGTCATTGTTCCTAAATTGTGTACAATACTGGTGTCTAGATGAGCATGCATACATGAGGAAGAGCTTGTTTACACTCGTAGTGAAATGCTGATTTTTAGCAGTTAAATCAACCTTGGGTTTTTTGTTTGTTTTTTTTTTTTTTTTCTTGGTTTTTCGAGACAGGGTTTCTCTGTGTAGCTTTGTGCCTTTCCTGGAACTCACTCTGTAGTCCAGGCTGGCCTTGAACTCACAGAGATCCACCTGCCTCTGCCTCCAGAGTGCTGGGATTAAAGGCGTGCACCACCACCGCCCAGCTCTCAACCTTGTTTTCTCTGAATAAAATGTCCCTAGTCATGATGTACTATTGTGAGTCTCCTTCCTTGGGATCATTGGCCATGGATCCATGAGGGTAGAGGGAGAAGCAGGAAACAAGATTTAGACAGTTGTGATAGCTTTCCTGAAGATGACTTCAGTGAGACAACACAACTTTATTCCAGAGTATAAGAAATATATAATATTGAGAAGCCTGGGAACAAACGTCAATTTGCATTAAGTGGCATGATCCTATCTATCATAATGCTGGGTTAGTGGCTGCACAACCCTGTAAAAGTAGTTAGAGCATGTTACTTAATTACCATGTGGTCAGCAGGGGGAAAATGTTTGCAGAGAACTATGTCAAGGGTCATCCATGAGATTAATCAGGCATCCGGGTCTACAGATATCCTCCAGATAAGGGTAGGTAAAGAGCAGGCAGCCTTTGCTGGAGAGGTAGTCAGTCCTTCATGTGGCTGATCTTGGAGAAAACTGCCAGGCCATGGTAGACTGCAACCTCTGACCAGCAGGAACTCCCAACACACCATTGAATTTAAATATAACTGGATTCCCTTAGAAAGAGTATTTGCATCTAAGTTTATATAGAATATTGGTTGACAGCCTTGTGTTAGAGTGATATCTTTCTCTGGTTTGGGCATCAAGGGAAACCTGATATCATAATAAATCAGGATAGGTTCTGTCACCTGTGATTTCTAAATTGGTTTAGAGACTGCCCCAGTCCTTTCTATATTTCCCTCAATACTTCTGTTTCTTTAAAAGCTTGAAGCTGAGCAGTGCATGCCATCACTAGAGGTGCCTTTATAAACTAGTCTTACCACTAAAATCCAAAGCTGTCTTTCTGTTCTTAATTTTCTACATTTTGTGGGTCTGTTGTTGATGTTGGTTTTTAATAAAGTTTCTGAGAGCTAAGCACTGCCTGGCACATGGCACAGTCAGGTCATAGGCATTGCTTTCCTAGATGGGGGATTTCCAGGCTGTGAATTCACACCTCCATGGGCCTGTTATCACTTGGCAGCTCAGGATGGCCACGCTTAGTTATCTGAAGCTCCTTCTCTGTGAAGTCTCCTACCATGTGCTCTGCTGTGGAAACTCCACCCTATACCAGCTACCAGGGACTCTCATTGGTCTCCTCATCAGAGGAAAGGTACTGCTCACAACTTGATTGGTCAGATGAGGATCTACTAAATAATTTAAGAACACAATCCAGTGATGACTTGGCTTTCATCTACCAGACCTCAGGAATCTGAGACTTCTTACAGTGCCTAGGAAATAAATGATTTTTAGAACATGAATGTGGACTTATGAAGCAAATGTTGGCTTTGGGCCAGAAAACTTGTCTCCTCTGTACATGTAGCAGAAGGGCAATTTGTGTTCTCTTGTCTGGAATCTGGCCATCTTGAACACAGCCCACTGGCTTCCCCTCTGTTTCCAAAGCACCTACTGTTTTTATTATATTTATTTTACCTATCACATTCTGTAATTTTTGGATGCTAGTTTTACTCCCTGAATAATTTGCTGCTTGAGATATTTTATTTGCTTTGACACTTAGCTCAGTGATTCACAGCGTAAATAAGAATAAAATAAATAATGAACAAACAAATCATTCTTTGTTGCCAAGACGTACACTCTGCCCATCAAGGAAAAGCAAAGAGAAAACAAACAAACAAGCAAACCAAGAAAACATCTACAGAAACACTGGAGAATCCCTCAGTGATAGACACTGGTGTCCTTCAGCACAAGTGTAGATAAATTCCATCTCAATTGAATGATAATCCCTACAAACCACATGATAAAGTAATAGCACACTAGAGTCAGTATTGGGAAGCTGATGCCCTGTAAACCTGCACTTTAAAACATAAATCTAAATGATTTTGGTTGATGTGTGGTGATTTTATCTCCTAGAGATCATCTAAGATGAGATATATGAAAGGAACAGCGTTACCTTCAACAGCATGTGGTTCAGGACCTCAGTTCTCACAACTTTGTCTGTCCATACATTGTAGCATGACAGGTAGATTCAGGCAGCAGCTTAACTGACACAGAAAATAAAACTAAATAAATAAATGTATTAGCACTATTAACTTTATTTTTCTCCTAAAATTACTGGCTTATGGTTGAAATACAGATGATATGTTTATGGGAATTTCAACTTATGTATGTTTTCAGTGTAAACACAACATAGAAAAATGAATCCTCCTGAGTAATGACTGTTCTTATGTATCTAAGAAAAATGGAAATTAATGTATTCTAAATGTTAAAGGAAACATGGGATAAATGAATCAGATAAACATAAATTAGAATGATAGCTGTTGTGATTAAATCATTGGAACTTAATTGAACAGGATGATACACATATCTTTAATCCTAGCACTCGGGAGACAGAGACAGGCTTGTAATTTCCAGCAAGCTCATTGGTTTACCACAGTGTAGTTCAAGCCAGTTCTTGGTTCTGTCGTTTTCTTTTTCTTGTTAGAGTGCACAGAAACAAAGGACAAGCAGGGAAGAATAGGATCATGTTTCTTTGGTCTAGAGGATGCTATTAAAGTAAGGTCTATAAGAAATTTCAAAACTCTGCCATAAAACATCTAGGACTGATCCTCACTTTCAGCTAAGTGGCTGAATATAAAATCAACATACAAAAATCAGTAGCTCTTCAATATACCAAAAACAAACATGGGATAAATGAAATCAGAGTAATATTCCCATTCACAATAGTCTTAAACCAACCAAAACACTAGAACAAACTAAATAAAGTAAATGTAGACTTCTACAATGAAAACTTTAATTCTCTCAAGAAAGAAATGGAGGAATACTGAAAATTGAAAGAATTCCCCATGCTAATAGATTGGTAGAGTGAAATACTGTGAAATTGGCCACCCGATCAAAAGAAACTTATAAGTGTAGTGCAATCCATGTCAATATCCTTAGACATTAGGAATGAAAATATTTTGGGATTTCATTTACACTCATCAGAATAGCTAAGATTAAGAAAACAAATGATAACAAATCCTGACAAGGATGTGGGAAATAAAACCTTCATGTACTGTTTGTGGGACTCTATTCTACTGCAGAGATACCTACTCATCTGTGGTAATATATTGTGTACCCTAATAAATTTGCCTAAAAATCAGAGAACAGAACAAGCCACTAGATTAAAAACAGAGGCTAGGCAGTGATGGCACATGCCTTTAATCCTAGCACTCAGGAGGCAGAGATCTGTCTGGATCTCTGTGAATTCAAATCCACCCTGGACTACATGAGATTGACTCAGCCTAAGAGGGAAACAGAGCCAGGCAGTGGTGGCACACACTGCTAATCCCAATATTTGAGGAGCATACCCACCATTAATCCCAGCACTAGAAAAAGTGATGGCTTAGCAGGGAAAGGTATATAAGGGGTGAGAGACAGGAACTGAAGGCTTTTCAGGCTGAGTAGTCCTAGAGGTAAGATGTTACAGTGGCCTGTTTCTTTGTCTCTCTGATCTTTCAGCCTTTACCCCAATATCTTGTTTGGGGTTCTTTATTAAAAGACCATTTTAAAATTCATGCAACACTCATCCATGTTCATTGCTGCTCTATAAACAGTATGTAGGAAATGGAGGTAGCCTAAATGCCCATTATCTGGTGAATGAGTAATAAAAACATAATTCATATACACAACAGAATTTTATTTAGCTATAAGGGAAAATTAAAATGAAAAATTTGCAGGTAAATGGATGGAGCTGCAAACAATCATTGAGTGAGGTAACACAAACATAGAAAGACAAACGCTACATCTTCCTTTCTCTCATCTGTAGATCCAACGTTTGCATTTAAACGTCAAGTTTTGCCCACATACTGTTGGTAGTGCTTTGCACTTAGCTAATTAAGATGTTCCCAAAGGTAGAATTTTGTATTTAATGAGAGACCTCAAATCATTGAACACTAATGAAATAATGTGCTGGAAAGTATGCTGTTTCCTAATATCAAGTCAATTATGACCAGAGTGCTGTGTTGAGTCAAATTTTTAAGTGATACATATGCCAATTTCTCTCCCTGGTATAGCTCTTAGCAATGTTCATGGGTAAAAATTTTAAATGCAAAATCATAGTAATTTTACAAGTGTTTCTAGTTTAAAACTTTTTATAATTGCTTGTGCTGGATGACCTAGAATAGGGTGTAAGTGGACTCTGTTCACTGTATGAAGCACCAGGTTTTAATAGCACCAGGGTCTCTTGACTAAAGAAATTATTTTTATTCTATAAAAGGGGTTAAAGAATCTAGGGTGATAGAGAAGAACATTTCTGGTAAGTATGAGGCCCTGAGTTCAGTCAACCAAAGCCTACATTAAAAAAGCTATAGCCAGGCATGGAGGTAAAGGATTTTAAACTCAGCACTGGGTAGACGGAGACAGACAGATCACAGTGTCTCATTCGGGAGACCATTCTAGCCAATTTAGTGAACTCCAGCTATTTAGAGACCTTCACTCAAATACTATTTGTTTTTGCAGTTCCTGAAGAACAACAGCTGAGGTTGGTCTCCTGCCTCTGGTCAAGCATGTATACAGTACACTCATGGGCACAGAAACACACACATACACCCATAAAGTAGATGAGAATTAATGTGTCAGTGACTGAACTCTGTCCCCAAAGGTACAAGTTCTTCCTGTATTTATTCCCTAGATCTTCAATATGCCATTTTTAATCAACCCAATGGTTGCAGGATGACAGCTGACCTCCCACAGCTCAGGAGAATTTGCATCAGTATGCTTTCTGTAACATGTGAGGGCCATTTTGTATGCCAAATGATGAACAGTTAAACAAAAATGTGCATGTTTCTGTGAATGTTTTTTCTTGATGTTATTAATGTCTACAATCAATTAACTTTATTGAGTATAAATTGGATTGTCTGAGTGGCTGCACCATTACTGAAGGGTCTCAAGAACAGTTAGGGGATGCCCTGAAGAGAAGTAAATTATACCTGTGGAGAGTGGATTCATCTCCTGACACAGGGGCTCCAATTGCCTGTCCTGAGTATCTTTCCCATAGACATTTAACTTTCCTAGAAAACTCAAACTGTATAATCCAAACATTTGCAACACATCTTTACTTGTGTGTTTTTATGGTTCTGCCATCTTTCTTTTGTTGAACTTGATTTGATCCATTGTATTTATCTTCCCATCAGGAATAAAAACTTTACCAAATGCATCCACACAAAATGTCCTTTCTCTCTAGCCTGGGTAGAATTAACCATGTGTTCCTTCCCGTGGTAACTTTTATTAAAAATAAAGGAGTTTCCATTTATTGACAGGATTACACAGAGTGGAGGAGAACAGAAAAAGAATAAATGTAGAGTTTTAAATAGTTAATTAAAAAGGAAAGAATGCCACAAACATAAACATTCCTCCCTCACACTCAGGGGTGTAAAATTATGCAATTCAAAGTTTATTAATCCATGAACAGGATTGGGTAGGGATCCACAATCTCTCTCAGCATACTAATAAGATTTTGGATGAGGTTCATAACTCATTGGACCTTCAGCTGCATCAGCATTAAAAATAAAGAATCTGAGAAAAGTGATCTCAGCTTGATCTAGCCTGTTCTGGGATATAAGGTTAATTGTGTCCTCTGTAAACTCGTTGAAATTAAACCCTTTCTTATACCCAGCTCATAGTCTTCCCTCTATATTACAGACCCTTTCCTGCTCTAGAGATTAAACCACACTTCAACATTTCTAAGCCCACAGCATCATACATACATTGTTACCATTTTTGTCTTTAAATGACATATCTTCTTATCCCTAAAAGACCATCCTTTTGAGTAGATAACAATATCATAGTCAATGGGATATGTGCAAGACTCAAGTTAGTGTCTATAATAGAGTGAGCTTCTAGTGAGCTTTTTTTAAAGATTTATTTATTTATTATGTATACAGTATTCTACCTGCATGTATGCTTCCACACCAAAAGAGGACACAAGATACCATTGTAGATGGTTGTGAGCCATCATGTGGTTGCTGGAGATCGAACTTAGGATCTCTGGAAGAGCAGCCAGTGCTCTTAACCTCGGAGCCTTCTCTCAAGCCCACCTGGTAGCTTCTTAATCTTAGTTAAATTTCTTCAACTATATTCTCATTTTATTGTTTGTGAGTTGTTTATTGAAAAATTGGTAATAAATCAATCTTTCCATTCTGGGATAGAACTTCAGTAAAATACTGAAAAGGTTCAGGAATTAATTGGCATGCTCAGCTCAGTGGGAGTGCTTGTTAAGC
Source organism: Peromyscus eremicus (assembly GCF_949786415.1). Classification (NCBI taxonomy): domain Eukaryota; kingdom Metazoa; phylum Chordata; class Mammalia; order Rodentia; family Cricetidae; genus Peromyscus; species Peromyscus eremicus. Next base: position 160,123,406 of record NC_081416.1, on the reverse strand, counting down.
ACCACTGAATAACAATCTCTAAAAACTGACCTGGTGTTAAAATTGGAAAACTGCTTGCATGATATAGTGTTTTCCCATTCTGGAATCTAGTATATTCATGGAGCAACATTACTCAGAATTGATGTGATGTTGAAATAGATATGAACTTGAGGATAAATGTTGTGTTGAAGATTATACTAAAAAGAGGCATGTCAAATTCACACCAGGTTTCTAACATCATCCATATCCAGGTTTCCTAACATTTCTTCTGGTCCTTTAGGAGCTAGTTACCATACACAGCATTGTTTCAGTAATGGGGATGCAGACAGCCTGTTCATATCCATCAAGGAAGACCTCCCACTGTAAGAATTGTACACTGCATTAATCTTAGTTCCATTTACATCTTTTTTCTTAAACTGAATCCCTGTTGTGTCTCAGATATTTCCATCGCATATCATATGTGATAAAATGCAAAACTTTTATAGTCGTTTATGATACATGAAGTCTAATCACCATTTCAGGACAAATGTAGATTCCACAGATCTCCCCTTTCCACACCTGTTATACTAACAATTCCATCCTACAGAAAATGATACACAGACCATGTGAAGCCAACTGCCAGGGTTTTGTTATTGTGGTTAAGAATCCTCTTTTAAAATAATCTATTTTTATTCGTGTGTATGTGTATGCAATGTGTATGCAGATGCCCATGGATGACAGAAGAGGGTGTTGGATTCCCTGGAACTGGTGCTCATGAGCTGCCTTACATGGGTACTGGGCCCTGAACTTGAGTCCTCTAGAAGAACAACTAGTGGTGATCATGAAATCTGTGTGGTTTATTTTTACTGGTGGAGAGGAATATTAAACATCCCTGCAACTAATAAAAAATGGGTTAGATGCCACATTTAGATAACTCTTCATATTTTTTTCTACAGGAGATCCATATTGTGGAATGCAAGCTTTATGAAAGCAGGGCTCAAATTGTCCTTAACAAGAGATATACATGAATAACCTTGCATGCTACTGCAACTGTCCTTCAGAAGGATTAAAGAATGATAATTAAAATAGAAGAAAACCACATGTACCCAGTGTTCAAGTGAAGGAATTTGCTGTAGATGGTAGCATTTTATTTTCACCTTTATATGGTTAGGTAGGTACACAGGCAGAACTTTCTGTGGGAAGTGACAATTTATCTAAATAGTTCAGAAAAAAATAATCTCATATTCTACATGTTGGCCTTACATTTATGTGCACATTCTTCAAGGATCAGGTCAAGTACCATTTCTTCCTTTCTATTCTCAGGGTGTTCAGCACAAAGCTCCTCAGTTGAAAGCAATGGTTATAACCTGTTTACTTTGTTCTGTTTTGAACTTGGCTTTTGTTTGCATTTATCCCATTATAAATTCATATGTACATTTGGAGAAAAGCCTTCTCTGGATCCAGCCATGTTCAGCAACAGCATCTATATGATCTGTTACTTTATTTACATCGAGTAGTCATCTCCCACAGTATTGAAGTAAAATACAGTGGCATTCCCTTGTCCTGTAGGTTGTGGGTAGGCCTTTGGCTGAAGGCACAGGAAACAACGTGAGACTCAAAGTCCACCTCTGAAGGACAAGTGATGGTGGACTGGGAGACTACACCTCCCTGTGAATAGCACAGCTTGTGTACTTCCATGATGTCCTTCCCACTGTGACCATTTCTGGAGTGTCCCAGTTCACTGGACTCAGATGGTGGATGAATAAAGCCTGGAATGCAGATAGTCATGGCCACCACATCAGACTACAAGATCCAGAATCCTCCACTGTGGATAACAGGCTCACTTCCCACCACCTGCAGCTGACCTCCAGGCCCTCCTTATGGGAGGTGAACTTCATGCCTGCCAATCAGACATGGACTGGCCCTGAGTCACATTGACCCTGACAGGAGGTCGGTGATGAGAGAAGGAAACAAGTGGCTCCTCTGGAGATGGTGTAGCCTGTTTACTTCTGTGTTTACAACTCTTGATTGCACTTAAAATATAGCTAGGGCGTTCCTTGTACTGTATGGTGGGTTTTCTGTATAAAAATGATGAAAATGGCAAGATTGCCATTTTATTTTATGCTCTTGCTATATCTTTTCTGTTGTTTTGCTTTGTTTGTTTGTTGTTTATTCAAGACAGGGTTTCTCTGTGTAGTCCTACCTGTCCTGGAACTCTCTCTATAGTCCAGACTGGCCTCAAATTCACAGAGATATGCCTGTCTTTACCTCCTTAGCACTAAGATTAAAGGTATGTGTCACTATTGTATATCTAATTTGTATATTTGTGTGGGTTTAGATTTTTGTTAATATATGGTTCATGCAAGAATAGAGTACAAGAACTAAAGAAATTAGAAAATAATCAACCACTCATTGTCAAACTTATAGCAACTTTATGAAGACATCCATATCAAGGTCAACGAGCATCAGAACACCTTTGCTCTATAGCACTGTTTTATGAGTAAAGGCAATGGATCATTTTCTTCATAGTTTGCAGAATTACCAGCATGAAAGTGTGCATGGTACCAAAACTTAAAGGAAAACATTTCCTCCGCTGTCAAACCATGATAGTTTTTCACTCTGAGAAAATTTAGACAAAGACAGCACTCATGAATCCCTAGTACCCTGTTACTGCTTAGATTTAAAATTCTGCTCTTCAAATTTGACAAAAACTGGTGCTGTTTACTGGCAGCAGGTCGCTTCTTGGTGACAGAACAATTTAGGAGGAGACGGAATCTGACATGAGAGAGACAGATAATAAGACTGTATTTAATAATTATGTTGGTAGTAAGTATATTGAACTTGTTAGTTTACTATTAGTTAATTAAATGACCCCAATAAATATCCAAATAATTCTAGTATTAATTTTATTTGTACCTAGAATGAGGAGTTTGGACTTGATGTCCTTTGAAGACAGCATGTTCAAGGGTTTATTCACTGATTTCAAAAACTAAACACAGACTCACAAGGGTGAGCTTTTCATGCCTGGGTGAAGCTATTATCTGATTTCAAAGCTGAGACCCTAAGCTTTGAATGAATGGTGAAATAAATGAATATTCAGTATCCTTGGTCTTTCAAACATGGGTGCAGAATGACTCCATATGAGACCTATTGCAGTTGTATTGTCTATTTCAGAAGTACAGACAGCAAAGCTAAATTGAACATGAAGACCAAGGTATGGGGTCATCATACCCAACATCAATATAGTTTTCCAGACTCTTCCAAATTCTTTCCGTCATGAAACCATGAGGTTTATTGTAAATTTAGAGACAATGGTTGACACGAAATTCATTTCAAGGCAGTTAGAATAGATAATATATGCCACAATTCCAATTCTACTTTCAGTCTAATCCTCTGTAACTGTGAACAGTTTGAAAAAGTAATTGTAGAGGGAATATTTGAAAATTGTAAAACTATATAATAAGACATTGATTAATATATCTTACCCTGAATTTATATCATCTTTTATCTACAGCATTGTAAAACTATCTAGCTGAATACCTATAGCTACTTGACTGAATGTAAGTCCATATAAGTATATACTCGGAGACCTGCCCTATTGAGATGAATCCTGTTTGATCAGCCATGCACTGTCATCTTTCATGATTTTCAGAAGTAATTAGATTTTCCAGAAAATGCTGAGTTTAAAACTTTATGAAAAATAGTGAAAACCTGATTGCCAAGTCACATTTTCTTCAGTAAGTCTCATCACTCATATTTCAGCATTTTATGCAAGGTTCTAGCATTCATCCTTTAGCAAATCTTAACTGCATGGGAACTAGCAGGCTATGAGTTTTACCTCAGAAAAACCTTTGAACATGAACTGATTTCCAGAAAATAACTCCAAGACTGTGAATAGAAACTCAGCAGAATAAGGTCATAGCTTCATTAGTAAGCTTTAAATACTTAGAAGTAGATAGATATGTAGATATATAGATGTGTAGATAGATAGATAGATAGATAGATAGATAGATAGATAGATAGATAGATAGATAGATAGAAGACAGACAAATATGTACGTAAACACATACATACATACATACATACACACATATATACATATATACATAGATAATTTCCCCCTTGGACTACAAATATTCATGACCGGCCTCTTGGTATTGTTTGGCCTATAAAAATACAGAATTATGACAAGACAAAAAAGTAAAGAGGTAATGAAAATTGTTAATTATTTTCTTTCCCACTGGTAGTACTATTTTCAGAGAGCTCTAAAGGAATTATTTGAGCTCTAATGGAATAATCATCTAATGGAGATGTAATGACTGAGCCATCATGAGAAGTCAGTAGAAAATGTTATGAACATGACTAACATAATCATTCTGCCATATGAAGATTCTGAAATTCAATTTTAGAATTGAATTACGAGATTGGAATGAATTCAAGAATTACAAATTGGAATGTCAGTTCTCTTGCTCACCTAAGAAGGACACACTCTTGTGGTGTGAATGTGAAATTCCCCTACAGGCTGACTTGTTTGAATACTTTAGTCCCTAGCTGGTGGTGCTGTTTGGAAAGATTCTGTAACTACTGGAAAATAGAGCCTTGATGAAGGACATCACTGGGTTGTGCTTTGTGGTTTTATAACCTGTCACTTCTTATTCTGTCTCTTGGTTCCTATGTATGGATGAAATGTGATCAGGTGTTTTCTGATTGCTAGGCATGCTCAGAACTCCAGCTGCCAGGCCTTCCCTACTTGGTGGACCGTGTCCCCCTTGAAATTGTAAGCCAGAATACACTGTTTCTTCCCTAAGCTGCTTTTTTTTCATGGTATTTTATTACAAGAAAGAAAAGTAATTAATATAGGCACTAAAACCTAACACAGATTTTTCAGTGTGTAGAGTGTTAACCAGTGTTTCAGGCCATTCGTACACAGTTTGTGTCAAACACTGGGTCATGGTCTGACACGAAACAATAAACAGAGACATATTGGGAGCTACTTCAGATGCTGTAACTGTTAGATAAGCTTTTTAAATAATTATGGTTAGTTTTTGAAAATATTAAGTGAAAAGTGTTTTTCTGAAAAAGAAGGATGAGTTTGAAGAAGGAAAGAAAATTAGAGAGCAGTGGATTTTCAAAATTATTAAATTGATTGAAGGGATGAGAAAGTAATAGAAATTGCAGAACTAAAGAAGTGGAAAAAAAGAAAATACTGAAAAACTACCAGTAAATGCAGTGCACAAACATCAGAACAAAACTCTAGAGCGATATCCAGTCCACTGATGGGCATGGAACTGCAGCAGTTCTGTGAGAAAAGAGAGGAGAACCTGTTTAAGGTGTCCCTAGAGAAAACTTCCAAATGTCAAATGTGACCAAAGCAAAGATGGAAAGTTTCAAACAATGCATGCAACATAAACGCTCTTGCCACTCTGAATCTGGGGGTGTTTGTCTCCCGAACAGCAAACCCTGTGCACACTCAAATCTCTGTACAGGATGACACTGCCCTTATATGTGCATGTCCCCTTGTGTGCCTCAGTCACATGTAGATCACCCTTTCACAACACAGATGCTTTTACTGTACTGCATTCTGCAGTTAAGAGTGGTGAGAAAAAACTCCTTGCTCTCATTCAGTGCAAATTAACATTTCACATACGTTGAATCCAGGTAGTTGAATCTGAGGATGCCAAACCAGTGGATGCAGAGCCCAAAATACTCCACACAGTAATCTGATATTCTCTTCAGTGCTTGGATTAGTTTTTCTTTCTTCTTGTTTAATCTGTGCTTTTTTCTTTGTATTTGATTACTTTCTGTCTCCCAGGGATTCTTTTCATAGCTGTTTCAACTCTACACTAATATAGTTAACATATTCAGTACAGAGATCCCTGCATAAAGACTAACTTAGACATAGATAAAGCTATTCAGATAAAACAGTGAATGATGAAAGAGATATAGGAAGTTAAAGCTACTGAGAGTGGGAGAATCAGTTTTCTTCAGGGACTGTCTCCTTACTAAATTATCCAATCCTATGTATCTGCTTTAATCTCATATACATGGGCACAACAGTCAATGAACTCAGGAGATTGTATATACATACATACATAGATGTGTGTGCATGGCTGTATGTGTTATTATGTGTGTATAGGTGTGTGTGTGTGTGTGTGTGTGTGTGTGTGTATGTGTGTGTGAGTGTGTATGTGTGAAAAAAGGAGTCATGAATTTGTAAGGGAGAGGAGAGGCCCAAAGGAGGAGTTGGGGACAAGTGCAGATGGGATTGATTAAGATTCAGTGTTCATAATGAAGTGCTCAAAAAGAGAGAAAGAACAGAAAATGAAAGTGTGTATTTGTCTACTTTACCATAAAATAGTTAACTAGAAAGTATTGAAATGATGAGGTATATAACAGAAATTAATGTCAATTAAAAATATCATATCAAGAAGAGATATATTGTTCAAATGAAAGAAAGATAAGAACTTTCATTAAAAAAAAAAAGACCAAATAAATCAAGATGAAAGTTCAAGGTGTCCAGATACATCCTGGAAATTCCAGCACTGTATAGAGGCAGGAAGATCGGGAGTTCTAGGCTGGTTTCAGCCATGGGATTTTGAGGCCATCCTGGGCTTGAGCTATGTGAGATTCTGCTTCAAAGGGTAAATTAATTAATTTATTGAGTAACTAAATATAAGCAAAGATCATGGATTCTTAGAATGCATAGTATAAAAGAGATTCCAGGAAAAGGACTGATGATATGAGATAATTAGATACACACAAATAAGTGTATTGTTCAGGAATGACCAACTTTAACATGTGTGCAGAGGTGCCTGATTATAAAACTGTCCTTCAGGCCGGGCGGTGGTGGCGCACGCCAGGCGGATCTCTGTGAGTTCGAGGCCAGCCTGGGCTACCAAGTGAGTTCCAGGAAAGGCACAAAGCTACACAAAGAAACCCTGTCTCGAAAAACCAAAAAAATAAATAAATAAAAAATAAAATAAAATAAATAAAAAATAAAACTGTCCTTCAGTATTTTTTGGTATTATACTCTAAAAGCAAATTGCATTCAGTAAAAAGAGCCTTCAGATTAAATTTTGATTATTTTCTTTCCAAGTGCTATGGAAATAAGAAATACATGTGAGGAAACAGTGAGGTGTATATTCAGAGTCTGTAGTTAAGGCAGTGAAGGATACTTGGATGTGTGTGTGGAGCAGTGAGTGTCACTCTGGGATTCTGGGTGGCCAATGAGGAGCAGTCAGGTTTGGAGAAGGAAGTGGGGATTACTTCTGGATTCTGGCCAGGGCAGTGGCTCCAAGCTCGAGGCATGACAGGTATTCACAGGAACAGTTAGCCTGTATCCCACAGTAGAATGTCTTTCCAGAGCAGTCTGGATATTCTGCTCTGTGTTCTGGATCCCAGCATGTCCCCAAATGCCAGTGTCTGTGTATCTGTGAACTATTTTTCTGTGTTCCACTTGGACCCATTGTTGGATGCTGTAAATGCTACTACATATAGCAAATATGAGTAAGGTTAGGCTCAGCTCTGACTTGATAGGAAAGAAAAGCATTTTCAGTTTGGGATGCTTTTCATTTTACAATATATAATTAGCACATAACTCCACTATAATTTGAGCAGCATCTGTGTAATATATTTTTACACCTTTAATTATTTTAAAAAAGATAATTGACTCCCAAGAGCCAAATGAATAATGAAAACCATAAAACAAAACAATGCAAAAGTAAGAGGCAGCCGGGCGGTGGTGGCGCACGCCTTTAATCCCAGCACTCGGGAGGCAGAGCCAGGCGGATCTCTGTGAGTTCAAGGCCAGCCTGGGCTACCAAGTGAGTTCCAGGAAAAGGCGCAAAGCTACACAGAGAAACCCTGTCTTGAAAACCAAAAAAAAAAAAAAAAAAAAGTAAGAGGCTACATTCTCAGGTACTTCATTAGAAGTTTTCAGACTTACATAAAGTGAAATAGTTGTTCCTGATCAGAGATTATTGCAAACTGAAAAACATGTTTTAATACAATAGCAGAAACTAAAGCTAAAACTCATAGAATTAATAAGCATTTGTGTAAATACGGTGAAACCATACTTATTTGTTTTTAAGAATTTACAGCAGCATTTTTATATTATAAGAAGGATTAAATGAGGCTGGTTGAATACAGTGGAAATTAGTCAACATGGAAACATAAAACTGTGATATATCATTATTAAAATAAGAAAGCAATCCAATTACGAAATACTAAACTGAGTGGTTTATATACATACTTAGTAAAAGAAGTTTCATGGATAGCAAAAAAGAAAAGCATGTTGAAATGGTGTTGAAACTATCAGTCATCAACTTAATGTAAATTCAAGCCATGACAATATATTTCTACACAATTATTACAATGGATAAAGATAAAATATGTCATCACATCTGGCTTTGTCAAGGGCATGCAACTATGATAATTCCAAGATTCATGAGGGTACACAAAATCATAGGAACACTTTGAGAAACAATTAGTCGGGTCCATGAAAGTCATGTTCTATCGTATGGCAGAGACAATGCACTTTGAAGCATATTTAAACAAATGAAATATAGTGCACATTTCTATGCATGCACACAATATTCTCAACATCATTGTTGTGTGAAACTGTCAAAATGAACTAACTGTGTGTTTTAGAGGAAGTCGATGGACAAATTGTACGACCATCATATGATACAATACTAAGGATTGTTGCAATGAAACAGTGATGTTGAATACATATGCCAGACACACATATGCATATATACATACATATATAACAACATGGATAATTTAAAAATAATTCCTTTGAAAGGAAGATGCTGGACTTCCAAAAATAATAATAGTGATAATAATAATAGGATAATTTTATTATGCAAATTCTTAATATAAATCTTCTTTGTAAAGACAGAATGCAGATGGGTATTGCTTCCGGATGCCATGAGACAGAAGGAAGCAGGAAAATATTTAAAGTTCCATTCAGATTCTTACTCTCAACTGTGCAATGCATTAATGCATAGATACACATTTCAAGCATAATTATTTCTAAATTGTATGAAATTTGTTAAATGTCAAAAGTTTAATACATTATATATCAATGTTTTTTATAACTCTGGTAATCAAGTATATATATTGAGGCATTCCCTTTGAACAGAACTACTACTCAGTGAAATGGGCTACACACAATAATATACAAAGTACACCTAAAGAGTTATTTATTGTTTTAGTGAAAGAAAGAAGATCCAAGAGCTACACAATGTGATATCATGTGCAGCACATTCTAGAAAATGCTGAGGCACTGAAATTAAAAAAAAAAAAAGAACAGACCAATGACTTTTAGGAAAAAAAGAGGGATTACCTTGATTTAAAATGAACAAAAGTTAACTCTTTATGGTATGTGAGGGGAGATAATTTTACATGTTTTGTGTGGGAGGATTTATCTAGCTGCATGTGACAAAAACCATAGACCTGTCCCTAGAAGATTCTGTCTGTGTAAATTTTACCACAGTAAAACCTGCCTTGGAGAATTATTCTAAGCCTGTGTTAATATTGGCCTTTGGGATGGAGTAATGGCTCAGTGTTTAAGAGCACTGGCTGCTCTTGTAGAAACAGCACCCACATGGCCACCCATAACTGCCTACAACTCCAGTTCCAGATGAACTGACACCCTCTTCTTACATGCTCCAGCTTCTATGTGCACCTGGTGTAAATACATAAACCCATAAACTCAGGAAAACACACACACACACACACACACACACCACACACATATGTATATATATAATTTTAAACACACAACAACAGCAAAAATGACTTTTCATATCCTTTCCAATGCTACCAAGTTCACGTTGCATGTTGTGTAGCTTCAGTAAACAAGAATTTTAAAAATACTTTATCTTCTTTCTTCATAGCATTATACTGCACTGAACTTGTCTAAGAGGCTCTGTGGAGACTTCTGATGAATTTAAAGTGCTCCAGGGTAAGTTTCCCTCATGTATGAAGAGAGGAAAAATGAAATCAACTGAGGAAAATTTCCATGAAATGACTTATTTATTATTTGATGAAGCACTCATATTCTGTAAAGAAATAATTCTAATTTTTAACCCTTAATTTTTAATGCATAAGCTGTGTACTCATATTTTTATTTTAATAAAAAGGGTCCATTTTAAGTAGACAAGATATAAAATAACATCCTAAAATCACAATACCTAATGTTAGCAACAATTTAGAGGTAAAGTCAGAAGTGTCAGAAGTTCAAATCATCTTTAGCTTCCTAGAGAGTTTGAGGCTAGCCTGGAGAAAAAGGCCCAACATTTCTAGTGTAATGCCAGGTCATTAGGTCATTACTTCAAGCAGCCACCCTGGCCCTGGTTTCATGTCCATGATAACCTGCTTCATCCCAGCTTTGCACACATGCTCCTTTAGTAATAAATCTCATAGTCACTTTGAAAGGACAAATAAAGGATGAACTTTCAGCATTCTATGCTACCCCCATTGGCATTTCTTGATATAATCATTACAGTCATTACGGTAGAACTCTAAACTATGGAGGCCCCACAAACTCAGGCATCAAACATCATTCTCCCTTCTCTCCTTCCTTCAAGAACAGTAGCACTATGCCAGTTGCTTTAACCTGATCCACTGAGCCTTGATAGAATCTACTCTCAAAATGCATCCTGGGAAAACTGTCCAGCCTATTTCCATTTGCAAAAAATAGCTCTCTAAAACTGTAATTATGCAATCCTGCCTTGAGTAAATGAGCATTATCAATCATGGAGGGCTGACTCTAAATCTCCCAAAAGTATCCAGTTCTTTCAGAAATTGACACGTTACTAATATGGAGAAATAACTCTGCAGTTGTTTCTAAGATTTTAAAATCTGCTGTAAACTACATACTTAATTGAGGACAATCTGGCAATATAATTGTCTTCATGTATAATTAATCTTTATTATTGTCTAAGTCACTGTTCTATTCCTGTGATGAGACTCCATGACCAAGGCACCTCTTACCGTGGAAAGCATTTAATTGGGGACTTGCTTACAATTTCAGAGGGTGAGTCCAGAGAGCATGGTGGCAGGCAGTCAGGTGCTGGAGCAGTAGCTGAAAGATGCATACTGATACTCAGGTGGAAAGAGAGAGAGAGAGAGAGAGAGAGAGAGAGAGAGAGAGAGAGAGAGAGAGAGAGAGATCCTGATATCCTGGGCCTGCATGGGTTTTTGAAACCTCAAAGCCCACCTCCAGGGACATGCTTCCTCCTACAGGGCTACATCTCCTAATCCTTCTAATCCTTTCAAATAATGCCACTCTTTGGTGACTAAATATTCAAATATATCAACCTATAGGGTCATTGCTATTCAAACCATTGCAATCATTTTAATGTAGTTCTTTTGTGGTTTCAGGAACTTTATAAATAGTTCTCCCTTTTAAGACTTGTATTGACCATCTTCTCTGCACACTGCTCTTATAAACAGCAATGAGAATACTTGTAGAATACATTGTGTAGCTGTTTCTTCCCACTTGACACATTCCATCATGGAAAGTGGTAAGAGGCTCATAAGACTCCAGATGCTATTGATACTTAAAGTCTCAGAAAGTACATAAAATTACAAGATTCTCAAAGCCCGTCTATGGTTGTAAAGGAGTAAGATCCAGAGATGTAGTTTTCTGAGTGGCCACCAATGCTGGGTGGACTTTCTAGGGACACAGCTGCTTTGGGGTCATGCAGAAAGCCACCTATAAGCAATCTCTCACCCACATAAATGGTTCACTGCATATTTATGATATTGCTTACTAAGTTGGAGTTCTGTCAAATTATTTCTCTGGTCTGTGACTGGTGCTGTATCTTGGGTGGATAGGCATTTGTTCATGTCTCCCAAGATAAAGTCACACAATATCATACAGAAATTTTGATGTAAGACCTTGGAATGGCTTTAGTACTAGCTTTCAATTCCCTTTGTCTTTGCAGTTAAGATATTTGGCAAGGTTTCAGTCATCTAAAGGCCTGGATTGGTCTTGCATATCATATCAAGATGGACATTCACAGGATATAGATGGTGGGACACAGATGGTCACAGCATCGCCTCTTTCTAGGGATCATTGATGTGTCTGATGACAGCTGGCTTATCTCAGAGAGTGAATCAGAGTGAGCAAAGACCAGAAAGACCTTGATGACCCTTAAAACCTGCTTTCAAGTGTCATGTGTCACTTGGATTTCTGATTTACCAGAAGAATCCAACATTGGTCCATACTAAAGAGCACACCAAAGACACATTTCATGACATGTGTGGGGATTATTATAAGCTTTAACTCTTCTCTATTATGGAATTTCTCTTATTATGGGAATATCATTTATGAAATCTATTCATACTTGAAATTTTACACAGATCTACATTGACAATGAACCCTCTTGCCTTCTGTTGAGGCAGAACATGAGTATACACTGGAGCACCTCTGAGGATAAGGTTGAGTCCAAGAATCTACTTGTCTATTTATTTATTTATAAATTTGTACCTGAGTACTATATTTACATAGTTTCTACCCAACTCCATCTTCAATTTCTACCACATGTCACCACTTTCAAATTCATGACTTTTTCTTCTTTAATAATTATTGTTGCATATATGTGTGAGTGTATACATATATGTGTATATGTAACACAAATTGCTACATGGTCTTATTAATAAAAAACCCAGAGCCAGATATTGGGGTTAAAACTGAAAGATCAGAGGAGTAAGACAAACCATCGCCAACCTCACCTCACCCACTCCTCAGCTTCCAAAGAGAGCTACTTCTTGTATACCCATGTCTATATGACTTTCTGTTCTGCCATTTCACTTCATCTCTCTGCCCAGCTACACCACTTCCTGTCTGTCAGTACAGACCTCTGTGGTTAGTGCTGGGGTTAAAGGCGTATGTCATCATGCCTGGGTCTGTTCCCCGGTGTGGCCTTGAACTCACAGAGATCCAGATGGATCTCTGCTTCCTGAATGCTAGAATTATAGGTGTATGCTACCATTGCCTGACTTCTATGTTTAATGTAGCAGCTGACTTTTTCCTCTGATCCTTAGATAAGCTTTATTAAGGTGTACAATATATTAGGGGACACAATATATTACCACATACACACACACACACACACACACACACACACACACACATATGTATATGTCCAAAATCCTTTGAGTTCATTTAATTTTTCTCATGTGTATCTGTGTCTAGGGATGACCATTTGAAATTGGTGACCTATTAGGGAGCTCAACATTGGAGAAAACTGATTCTACCTCTTTCAGAAGCAATCAATTGCTTCATTTAAAAGTGAACCTTGTGAAATTTCCCACATCCACATTGGTGTAACAACTGGTGTTGTCATTAATTAGGTCTTGTTTAGGAGTCAGGTTACTGACATTTTATGTGTATAGCTATGTTTAGAAGACACTATGTAGCATCACATCCTGGTCCTCTGGCTCTTAAAATCTTTCTGTCCTGTCCTCTGGGATTTTTTTCCTGCTCTTTGGCTGTAGGGGTTGTATTGCAGATGCATCAATTGGAGCTATGCAGATTGGAAAATGGGGACAAGACTTTAACAAAGGACAGGAGAGGAAGAGTAATACAGAATTAGAGAGAGAAGAGATAAATGTTATTAAGGCTGTTAGAAAAAGACACAGGAAATTACACTGTTTTATGAACTTACTTAAAACACAAATATAACAGTATTTTATTATATATATGAAATATATACATTCTTTTTTTATATAAACCACACAGCATGCTGATAATGTATCCCCCAAGAGGCATAGACTATCTAACAAACGTCCACAATGTCAAGCCTGGGAAACTCCTTTGATTTGTGGGTCAGAGGAGTTTATGAACCTCCCAAAGCAATACAGGTTATTGCCATTGTACTTTGCTGTCTACTAGAAATTGAAGGTAAGACCCTATTCCAAAGACACCACACTCGGAACTTGATGAAATTGAGATGGAACTGACCTAGAATCTTCCTACCTGAGTACTATCTTTCATAGTATCAAAGCATGCTATGCAAACTTCCAAGAGAGAAAAGCAATCAATAGTCCTACATAGCTAGAATATCTATGTAGCAAAACAATGTCCAGTCCAGCAAGATATGACCAAGGATAAAATAGTGGTACTCGTAGTTTGTGAGAAGCAAATGGTTGTCTAATTGTATTTAATACCCATTTAATTGAAGGGGAATCATTCCTGTTATTGTAAACCTAACCAACTCTACATAACTACAGAGATCTTAAAACTAAGATGAAGAACATGCTACTTCCACTTCCCTAATACAATATAATTCCTAATTGCCTTCTAAATACTTGTCCTTATACACACAGAAAACTGTAGCTTCTATCCTTCATCAAAGAAACTTCATTTTGCAATAGATGGAGACTAGCAAAGAGATCCACAACTGTTCAAAATGAAGAAAATTTTACCTTGACGTTTTATCTATTCTAGCCTGTGACTATTTTTTTCTCAATATACCTTATCAATCACATTAAAATTAATTTTCACTTCAGTAATTTTCACAGAGCAAAAATTAAAATAACCTCCCTACTTCTGCCTACACATACAAAGGCTCTCCAATATTTCTATTTTCCATAAGACTTAGGACCTTCCACTATACAATCAATTTCACTCACTCACTTACTAATTATTGTTTATTTCCAAGGTAGATCAACTTGACAACTATATTCACTATGGCCTTGGATAGACTCCAATCCTTGACTGATGTTAGAGCTTTAGACCTTAAACATTTAGCAACTTACTGTAGTGGGTAGCCATTCCAACCTTGATCTGGAAGTTCCAACCCCCATTGAGGCTTCGGTAACTGTCACGCCTACAACGCGAGGCCAAGAGAGGACCCTGAAGACCTGAGATCCAGATGCGCCGTCTCTCTTGGTTCCCAGACCCTGGACACTGGAGGTAGACCGAGCAGAGTTCTCCAGAGAACAATGCTGGTCTGCGCTACGTCTTTCCCAGACCCTGCGACCTACCTATCCCTTCATTTGTAAGTTATGCCACTAAATAAACCTCTCTTTTAACTATGTGGAGTGGCATTAATAATTTCACCAATAACTTATGAGCAAGTAGAGTATTAAAAAGAAGGAAAAGAATAAATAACTTTGACCTGATTTTTATGTTTCCATTTTCACTCACTGTAATGGCTACTATAACTAATATTGTATTACGCTTAACATGTGTTTCAAATATAACTATAATTTACACCAAAATAGCAAGGTGTCCTTTGCCTTACAGAAGCATTTCAGTTTCATGAGGTCCCATTTATTAATTGTTCATCTTAGCACCTGTACTGTTGGTGTTCTGTTCAGGAAGTTGTCTCCTGTAACAGGGCATTCAAGGCTATTCCCACTTTCTGTTCTGTTGAGTTCAGTATATCTGGTTTTATGTTGAAGTGATTGTTCAACCTTGGACTTGACTTTTGTGCAGGGTGATAATTATGGATATATTTGCATTCTTCTACATGTTGGCGTTCAGTTTGACCAGGATCATTTGTTGTTGATGGTGTCTTTCTTCCAGTGTGTATTTCTGGCTTCTTTATCAAAGTTCAGGTGTCCATAGATGTATTGATTTGTCTTGGTCTTCAATTCTATTCCCTTGATCAGTGTGTCTATTTTATGCCAATGTCATGTGGTTAGTACTTCTATGGCTCAGAAGTACAACTTGAAATCAGGGATGGTGATACCTCAGGAAGTTCTTTTATAATATAGTATTGTGTTCACTATCATGGATTTCTTCTTTTTTCCATATAAAGTTAAGAATTGTCCTTTCAAGGTATGTAAAAAATCATATTGGAATTTTTATGGGGATTGTATTGAATCTGTAGATTGCTTGTGGTGGGATGGCCGTATTTACTGTGCTAATCCTACTGATCCATGAGCATCGGAGATTTTTCCATCTTCTGATATCTTCACCAGTTTCTTTTTTCAAATGCTTGAAGTTTTTTTATCATACAAGTCTTTCACTTGAGTGGTTAGATTTACCCCAAGATATTTTATTTTATTGACTATTGTGAACAATGTCATTTCCCTGATTTATTTCTCAACCAAACTGTCGTTTCTATATAGGAGGGATATTGGGTTTTTGAGGTAATCTTATACCTAGACACTTTATAGAAGGTGCTTATCAGGTGTAGGAATTCCCTGGTAGAATTTTTGGGATTGCTTATATATAATATCATATCATCTACAAATAATGATACTTTGACATTTTCCTTTCCAATTTATATCCCTTTATTTCCTTTGGTTGTCTTATTGTTCAAGCTAAAATTTCAAGTACTATATTGAATAGATATGAAAAGAGTGGAGAGCCTGTCTTGTTCCTGATTTTAGTGGAATTGCTTTGAACTTCTTTCCATTTAATTTGATGCTGGCTATGGGTTTGCTACAAATTGCTTTTATTATTTTTAAGTATGTCCATTATATCCCTAATCTCTCCAAGTCTTTTATCATGAAGGGATATTGGATTTTTGTCAAAGACATTTTTCAGCACCTAAGGAGATGATCATGTGTCTCTTTTTCTGTTTGTATATATGGTGGATTATAGTAACTGATTTATGTATGTTGAACCATCCCTAAATATCTGGGATGAAGCTTACTTGATCATGGTGGGTGATCTTTTTGATATATTCTTGAATTCAGCTTGCCAGTATTTTATTGAGTGTTTTTGCATCCATGTTCACAAGGGAAATTAGCACTTCCCAGATTTATGAAGATTCTTTTCCCAAAACCATTACTTTGGTTAGTTCTTGTTTTAAAAATGTATATATTTAGGTGTACTTCTCTGTGTGTATATTTGCCTATAAGTGTAGGTGCCTACTGAGGTCAAAAGAAGACATCAGATCCCAAAGAGCTGAAGTTACAGGCTTTTGAGAGTTATATGACATGGGTCTAGGAAATGAACTCAGGTTCTCTACAAGATCAACAAGTGCTTAACTATGGAGCCATATCTACAACCCTCAGATTTAATGAGTTCTTAGAAAAAGTGTTCTCTTTTGTCCTCTGCAGCTCACATGATACCAGGATTATTCGGTTTTCTAAGATCAAAGTCAAAGTGGTAGCTGGGGTGAAACCCCTCACTGTCTCTGAAATAGAACATGCTTCCAGCCTCATTCAGTGTGTATTGGGGAGCTGAGAGAACAACTGAGTTTCATAAAGTTTATGTAACTAAGGCACTGATTATGATTCAAGGTAGTCTCCATTATTCTATGATGGCACCTTTCTTTTAATCAACTATTTATAATGAAGTCTCATTCACAATTCAAATGCCTCTTCTTTTCATACTCACCAGAGAAAATGTTATTATTTTTAAAGGTTTTATAAAACAAAGCATGGAGCTACATGCTTTAAGTTCCCCAAGCCCCCATGGCGCAGGAATCCTGTTAGTACTGGGCATGGTCTAGCCCAGCTGTGGTAGGCACGTTGCAATGATGAAGAGGATGGATGGAAAACACAGCAATGGTGATGAGTACAGGGTCAAATGTGGGTGGAAGTAAATGAGTGGGAAGGAAGACATGAGAATGACATCCTGTGCCCAAGGTTCTGTTCTGTCTAAGGTACAACTGACCGTTTTATCCTGAGCTTTAGGGTTTTAGCTCATTTCACGAATTTCAGCTGAGCCTTTATGCCACACTTTACCATCTGGTCCCTTCCTGCCTGGCTATATTGTGTCCCTGCCAATATGACAGCTGATACATCTCCCCAAAAGATTGATTCCCTCCCCTATATTTGTCACTTTTCTTTTCTTTTCTTTCTTTCTTTTCTTTCTTTTTTTGTTTGTTTTTTTCAAGATAGGGTTTCTCTGTGTAGTTTTGATGCCTGTTCTGGATCTCGCTCTGTAGACCAGGCTAGCCTCCAATGCACAGAGATCTGCCTGGCTCTGCCTCCCGAGTGCTGGGATTAAAGGCAAGCCCGGCATCACTTTTCTTTTATGTGGGAAAATACCACAAAAATAAACAATGTATAAAAGAAAGCATTTATTTTGACTTAAGGTTCCAGAGGGCAAGTCCACCTTTGCCAGGAGGTATGGCAGCAAGCAGCAGGCATTGTAGCAAGAACAGGAAGCTGAAATCTCACATCTTGGACTGCAAACATATAGTGAACTGGGAGGGATGCTAGGTTTCTAATCTCAAAGACCATTTCCACTGACATTCTTCCTCCAGCAACCCTACGCCACCTAAACCTCCAACAGCTGTACCACCAACTGAGGACTAAGTGTCCATATATCTGAGGCTACAGATGATGTTTCTTATTCAAACTACCACACATTCCCCATAACAGCAGTACTTAGAAACTTTCCTTACAACTGAGTCAGGCTTTCAGCTTGTTTTTAGACATTGCGCTCTGACATATTTACTTAGCCGATGCTCTGCACAGCTGCCCTGATGAATGCACATCTGTGAGCCTTAAGCAATGAATAACACAAGTCTGAGGCAAAATGAAACAAATGTGGCTTTGTCTAATTAATCAATCCTAATAACTTTTATCTCTGTATACACTTCCTGATATCTATAACCAATTAATTTTCATATGACCTTCTTTGAATTATGCATTGATTAACGTGGTCTTTACTAAAGAGAAAATCATTACTAAACCTTTGTACTCCAGGGATTCAAGATAAAATGTAATTCCACCAGTGTTTAACTTTGGCCTAATTTCTCTCCTGAAAATAGGTGTTAGAACCCTTTTGATTATTATGGTAGGTAGAGCACCATGGGAGCATGACGACAGAGTCTTTGAAATCATTCTGGGAGTACTTTTACCAGAATGGATGGGAGTTTCACCCTGCCATTTCCAGGTCTCTCTAATGTTGGCTAAAGAGCTGCTAATATGGAACAAGGCATGCAAACAACAAAGGAGGAAGAATATTAAAAACTCATTACAGCTGTGAAGGCCTCTTAGCTGCTCAGACAGCCAGAGCTCTTATTGTGCACACATTGCTACTTTAATTTCTTCAAATTTCCTGTGAACACGTGGGGGAAAGTTTCCTGCTTCATTTTAAGTGGGCCATTTGCATGAGTGTCCTTGGTCTAGAGAGATGCAGAGCCCTTAAGTCCCTCGAGGCAAGAGTTCTCAATAATGGCAAAAATTCAAAGTCTTGACATTTGTCACCTGCAGAATTAAGGCTGCCTGTTCATTTTCCAGGGTTAATGTGCCATCTCTTCAGTTCAATTACCCAAATGCACTTTAGGAGTCTTCAGATTCCTGCAGCATGGTTTTATATTGCCAGACCTGGACTTTGACCTCTGCTCTGCTATCTACCACCCTTGTGGACAAGTGGGCTACTTTACCCCTTTATGTCTGTCTCCTTTAAAGCCACTTAGCAGCCATACTTCCTAACATTTTGGTTGTTATAAAATGCTACAAAGACAGGATCATTTCAAAGTGAATGTTAGACATATAAAGACAAGTAACTATGAGGAATTTTGTGATTCTTGGGAGAATTCAGTGGGAAATTTGATGGATGACAATGTGAGAGGGGTGGAGGCAGATAGAGATCAAAATGTTTGCTGCTGTAATCGCACTACAGACACGGCAGGACTGAGGACAAAATAAACTTTTTTTTTTTTTTTTTTTTTTTTGGTTTTTTCGAGACAGGGTTTCTCTGTGTAGCTTTGCGCCTTTCCTGGAACTCACTTGGTAGCCCAGGCTGGCCTCGAACTCACAGAGATCCGCCTGGCTCTGCCTCCCGAGTGCTGGGATTAAAGGCGTGCGCCACCACCGCCCAGCCAAAATAAACTTTTGACAGCTTGCCCAGTCACACCCAAGGCAGGGGAGATTTCTGGATTTCCTATACAGAATCCTGGTTGTACTATTCACAGACCACAGGAGAGTGACTAGCAGGATGAAGGCAAAAGATGGATCCTAAGAGGCTCTAGAACCATGTCCCCTGAGCCAGCAAATACCAGCTCAGCTGAGGGGAAGAGGTAAAGACAGACATTCTCTCTCAGTACCTCCAAGACAAGAGATGCTTCCATCTTCTTGATCAAGGCACAGGCACATGAGAGGATGAAATTCCAAGCCCCAACTAGGATTGAAATTTTATGATTTTTAACTATAAATGTAGCAACACTGGAATACACGAATGTTACTACAGAAAAAATCAAATTAGTGCATCTATTACTAATATGAATAAATTTCTTTAAGGAAAAAAATTCCTTAATGAGTGAAAACATGAAAATGGAAGCTACAAAAGAAAATTTAAAATTGGAAGAGATAATTTCTCTCTGAGCTTAGATTGTCTCATGAATTCAAACATGTCTAAATGTGTTTTAATTTTAATATAAAAAGGAACTATAAATCATTGAAACACCCTGGAAGAACAGGAGGTGTGGTCATTGATTTACTTGGTAATCCACTGTGCATTTCTTCTTTTTTCTTTTTAAAAATATATATTTTATTAATTATCTGTATATTTCATATATATACATAATATATTTTGGTCATATTCACCTATTTCTCCTCTAACGTCTTCCACATCTACTTGCTACATTCTTACACTTCCCTCTACACCCAATTTTAGGGTCTCTTTTCTTTGTTTTAAATCCAGAGTCCAGTCAGTGTTGCTCATATACTAGATGGAGTATCTCTCCAAAAGTAGCACGTATTATGATGATTTCCAATTGGTTCCACCAGTTTGCAGCAATAAGTTGAAAGATGAATGGTAAGTGGGAATGGAAGGGTGGTAGGAGTCAGAGGTCAGGGATGTCCAAGGTAAAACAGTATTTTCTGGACATGACAAGATCACTTCTTACCTGGACATAGGGCAGCTGCTGTTCTTCTCATAATTCCTGTGCATGATCAAGCCAGTCAACATGGCATCATGGAATAGGAAAAGGCTCACAAGTCTAAACCCCTTCCTGAGAAACCACTGACAGCTGATGACTGCTGGGAAAGGACCATTCACTTTTTCGTATGGGTATGGCCCTTGCTAAGTATATGGGCATTTCTTCTTAAATGAATCTTATTTTAATTGACACACAGTACAAATATTTATGAAATGCAGTATGAGGCTCACATATATGTATAAGCCATATAAAGAGAAAAATCAGATTATTTATTATATCTTTCACCTCAATTTATCATTTCTTTGTTCTCAAATGTTCACAACCCACTGTGTGGAGCTTGAGGATGGATCAATGGCGCTCTTCCAGGTGACCTGGTTCCCCAAATCCACATTGGGTAGCTCAGGGCTGCCTGAAACTCCAGTTCCACAGGATTTAATATCCTCTTCTGAACTCTGAGGATACCTGCACTCACATACATATATACCTACACCTATACACACAATTAAAACTAAAAAATATCTTTAAAAGAACCACTGTCCAGATATGTTGAAGTGCACAGTTCCATCTTGATGGCTCAGCTACAACACTCTATACTCAAAGAACAAACTTAATCCTTCTAGCTGTAAATTTGTGCTCACTGAAGAAAACTTCTTCCATCTGCTCCCTCTACTCCCCATCTACTGCAAAAAAAAATTAGAGAAAATGATTCATATTTGTATGAAAAAGAAGATTTTTAATAAAAAACTAGAAATCCTAGGCAAGAAAGGCAAAATTTGATAAATATGATTATAATTAAGTAAAAACATTTGTATAGCTCAGGGGACAGTAATAGGCACAGGAGACAGCCTACAAAACAAATAAAAGTATTTGCAATTTACACATCTGATGAGTTAATATGAGGTAATTTTAAAAACTGAAGTAATAAATTAACAAAAATGTGGACAAATTTCTAAATGGTCTTATTAAGTAAAAAAACACGGAGCCAGAAATTGGGGTTAAAGGCTGAGAGAGATCAGAGGAATAGGAAGAGCCACCAGCCAACCTCACCTCACCAACTCCGCAGCTTCCAAAAAGCTACTTCCTGTCTACCCACACCAATATGCCTTCTGTTCTGCCATCTGATTTACTCTCTCTGTCCAGCTACATCACTTCCTCCTCCTGGCCAGCTCTGTCACTTCCTGTCTGTCTGGCGTGTGCCACCATGCCTGGCTCTGTTCCCAGTGTGGCCTTGAACTCACATAGATCCAGACAGATCCCTTCCTCCCAAGTGATAAGATTAAAGGCATGTGTTACCATTACTTGACCTATATGTCTAATATAGTGGCTAGCTTTCCTCTGATCTCCAGGCAAGCTTCATTTATTAAAGCACAAATAAAATATCACCACAGAAAAATTCTTTAAAATCCATTTAGAAAACAAATGACTTGCATAATTATTTTTATACAGGAAACTCATGATACCAAAATTTCCATATTCATTCTCCTTAACCAAAAGAGAAATGTAAATAAAACCCACAATAAATAACACCATGTTCCAAGAATGACTAGCACTAATTCAATCAAAAATTTTTTAAAAAAGCAAACTTTTTTGGCTGAAAATTCTTGAAAAGCATTGTAAACTGTTGGTGCCAATGTTAATTAGTATAAAATAATGTAGAGTTTCCACAAAAATTGTTACTCATACCTTTTTTTTAGCAATTATCTTTTAACGAATCATTTACATATTTATTTATGTGTATGTCCGTGTGAGTGTGTGTTCATATGTTTTCTATGCCTGTGTGTGCAGGTGAAAGCCAGAAGCAGGCTTCTGGTATTTTCTTCTACCACACTCCACTTGCTTCTCCCAAGCAGGGTCTCTCCCTGAATCTAGAGCTGTGTTTTCTTGGCTAGTGGAAAGTGACCAAGCCTCAGATGTTCTCATCTCATTGTCCCTTAGAGTAAAACTGTTTGCTTATTTCCCAGGTGCTAGGATCTAAACTCTGGTCTTCATGATGGTAAATTAAACACTCAACCACTAGGTGATATCTCCAGCCCCATTTTTCTAGAAATTCTTGTACTGAAAGCATTCAAAGGAAGGAAATAAAGGTATCAAAATGATACCTGTCCTCCCTATTAACAACAGACAAGACATGCAAACTATTGAAAATGGTCCTGAAATTCTAATTATCTATAACAAAGTGAAAAGTAAGTTACTAAGATAACTGATAATTGAAAATGTGACATATCTTTAGTTTTTAAAATAATTTATCTTGTGTTCATGTCAACATTTCTGAATAACCTGTAAACTCTAATATTATAGTGCAATTATGAAAAATAGGTCTAATATACTGTATGAAAAGAACACCACCTCATAATGACCTGTACCACCTTAGATTTATACAGGTGCCACACATGGAAAGGACTCCATCTGAAGCTCATAAATACTATATCTTGTTATCTTCTCTCTTAAATGATACGACTGAGAACTTCAAGAAAGACATCTTGAATTACCTTGATCAAATACTCGGATTTGTGAATGTGTGTTTTACTGAGTGGAGAAAACCATGTTGTTGGGAGCCATGCAGCCTAGTTTCAGACCAGTATATGAATGCTTGTCCAGTGGGTCTCCAGATGAGGCAAAGCCCATAGGGACAGTCTTACTAGGCAACAACCAGTGGACTTTGGGACAGCACAGAATGTTGCTGGGACTGCAGGGCCTACACCCCCATTTTCTCGTAATGTTGACTATTCTTTTGGTGGTTTTTAGTATTACTTTGTCAATCACACATGGGACAGATGTGATCAGTACTGGAAACCCATTTTTTTCTCGAATATGTTCCCCTAAAATACTTTGGGAGCTGATGCTTCTCAGGTTTCTTCTTTGGGGATGCCAGCTGTTATTCCAGACCCTGGGAACTCTTCTGATTCAGTGCTGACAGGATCGGAGGCAATTCACCTCTATTTTTCTAAACATGCTTTCATAAATTTTGAACAATATTATTATTCTTGAAAGTATATGCCTATGTTTACCACCTTTTAGTTTTGTAAAGACAAGATGTACCTAGCTTGATATTTGGCCAAGCTAGCAAAATGATGTGTTGTTTGGGGTTTAAAGATATTTTTGATGTGAAAATTGGAAGAAGACATATTTGACATATTTGTTTTTGTCAGAGGTTAACATTGGAGGATGGGAAAAACATACTTGTTTTGATGTGTAAATAAAGACAGCTGGAGCTATGCGAGGCTGGCCACTTGTGTGAAACTCATCTGGTGGTCAGACAATTCATTTCTTCATGCCAATGCCACTTCCCAGTCTCAGAACCTGAACCTAGGCTTTGGCGGGACTGTGGCACCATGAGATTTATGAAACCCAGATTTTTATGAGATTGTATTTGTGCTGTATGATAAAACAAGACAGATACTGGCCAAGTCCAACATTTTTAAAAGGTCTTCGATTCCAAGATTAATATTGGCAGAAGCAGCTTCACCTTTGGAAACTCATTCTTCATAGAAACTAGACAACTGTGTAGGACAAAAAACATGGAATCCTGAAAATGAAGACAAGAGCCTTCAGAAACCTTCCCCAGCAGTGAGACTGAAGTCTAATTAAGGAATTCCAAATGCTTTACTTTGAAAAGCAAAACAAATCTGTGACTTCTGGAACTGCCAATTGTCTAGTAGTTTAAGAACATGTTCTGCAGATTCTCAGTCTGTCCCCACCATTGTATGTCGGAGGGACATACACAAGGTATGAAGGATGACTGTCTCCTTGGCTCATTCTTTAAATTCCTTAGCTGACCTGAAGACTTTCCCGGACAAGTCTTATCTACAGATATTTTCTATAGCTGCTGGCCTCAAGTCTGATTCTTATATAAAGTGCTGTGAGGTCCTTCACTTTGTTTAGCTTGCATAGGGAGACATGGTTTAACTAGTAGGATAAATTGTGTTATATCATACTTTTCAAAAATCACCATGGAGATATATTCATTACTGGGCTGTCTCCCTTTCATTCTGCAATAAATCTAATGATTCTACTTCTCTTTATAAAATAGGATGGATCTTTTTTACCGGACATGAATAAAATAAAACATAAAGAGCAGGTAATAATCAAGGCTAGATCATAAATGTCATGGTGATTTGGACAGGATTTTCTCTTGGGATACATTCATAGAATCTGAGACAGAAATGGCAGGATCCCTTGGTTTCCCACTGACCACAGTACCTCTTGAGCACCTAGTGAATCTGACTTATAGACAAGAACTGGGAGGCAGAGGACTGAAATTCTGCATTAACTCAGTAAAGATGGTGAACACAGGCTGTGCTCATTTTGCCAATAACTGAGTGAGGTGGGAAGAGACAGCACAGAAGGCCTGTAACCTGCACACATGCACAAGGAGGTGCTAGGGAAATGTCACATGTAAATCACAGGTGTGTCATGGTTGTGAGCAACATTCCTTAGAGGGGATCAGGGCTTCCCTGCACATTTTAAATCTACTCAGTTCTGCCCTGGAAATGAAAATCAAATTTCCTGAATGGGATGAAATACACACACACACACACACATACACACACACATACACACACACACACACACACATACACAAACACAAACACACACACAAACACACACACAAGCAAACGTGCACACACACTTGTACAATGTCTGGCCATTATGCATGATAATTTAAAATTGTACTATGGGTCAAGTTAAAATGTCTAATGAAAGATATAAGTGGACTGTGGGAACAAATTCAGCTAAAGTGGTAAGGCACTGTGCATGAATAGAATTGGAACAATTGCTGTGAAGAAGGGGAAAGGAGGCCTCCAGGTGTTGAGAAATAATAAGGTCATCAATAGACAATAAAGTGATACTTTCTCATAACACCTATAAAAGAGGTAAGTTTACTATATTAGACATTAAGAACTGCAGGATAAATGGTACCATAAGGTAAATAAAGAGTTCCTGGTAGAAAGTTTATGTAACAGAATAATGGATGGCATCTTATGTTCCCATGCAATTTAGGTAGGGAGGTCATTAAAGTGTAACGAATATGTAATACATTTTTATGGGTGCTGCTATATAGGTTCTTTGTATTTATTTTTATCAGTCTTCATCTCTGTAGTAATTGTTATTGAAATCTCAATAATTAACAGTGTTAGTGATGTCTTAGTCCAAATTCCTAGAGAACAGGGGATTTATGAAGCCCAGAAATTTATTTGATATATTTCTGAACCTGTGAATTCAAGCACATTGTGCCAATACTTGTCAACCTGAAGTGAGGGCCTTGCTGTATCATTAGATGATATAGGGTGTGTCAGGGTGAGGTGGAACACACAAGCTAGCTTGGTTCTTCCTCTTGTGTGAATACCCTGATGCTATCCATGGAGTTCCATTTTAAGACCTCACCTAGTTCAAAATAAATCCCTAAAATTATACATCTTAAGTCTATCAATGTGTAAAACTGCTGTTTAGTTTTCCTAGGTATTGATCGTGGATGCTCAATTATACCATAGTCAGAGATAAAAACTGAAGGGTATAGTTAAATGAAACCTGAAGCTGAGAAGTGCTCTTCCAAGTCTTTATACTAAGTCTGGTCTCATGATTCACACACAATCCATGGTGGACTCCTGACTTTCCAAAGTATATATCATCATGACTTAGACAAAAATATTCCAGTGATTGTAGAATATGATGTCTTGAAGAGAAAAGATTTAGAAAAGTTTCTGAGAGACATACACTTCATTTCAATGTGGACAAGGTTTGCATGAAACATACCTTCATGGGGGTTACACTAATCAATAGATTATTATATATAGAGAGATAGTTAATATTACATATTAACTATCAAATGCCAGTAATAACATTATGCTTAATAAATAATATCTCATGCCAAGAGACAGAAAATGATTTTAAAATTAAAATGGCAACTGGTAATTTTAAAACAATCCTCGGAAAAAGAAACTTAAAATTAGCAAATACTAATTTTGTTAGGACTTTCATATTTATGATTACATTTCTTAAGTATCATTTTAGAACTTACAAAAGAAATATCAAATTATAGCAAAAGGCTGATTCAGCTTTAGAATATTCCCCAAGGAAAATGAGTAAATGGTCCACCAGAAATGGTTATCTGTCTATACATATGAAATGAATTTCAAATATGAAATGAGCAAACAAAAAACATGGGAAAATATTAACTTGTAAATTATACATCTTCACATACCATTGCTCTGAAATGACTTAATTTTATCCATCCAAGGTTTAGATCAGCTTTGGAAATACAACTATTGATTGACATAAGTTCATAGGAGACACATCCATAAACAGAGTGTTTATTAATAGGAATTGATTTTACAAACCCACCAGGATTCAATTAAAATAATTGCAGTGGATTTGCATGGTTTAACACATGAAAATTATCTAAAAGACATCTAACTAAAACCTTTTCTCACAGCTATATATATATGCCTAAAATAAAATGAATACATGTGAGGATGTATGTGCAAGTTAGAGATAGGTTTACAAGAATTTTGACTCTCTCATTCAAGTGGCTACAATGTTGAAATGGCATGGGTGACATTCCAAATGTTTACAATGTTAAAATGGATTGTTTTATAATCAACACATACTTTTAACAGAAAACAGTATGTCATGCCATCACAGTGGTAAGTTAAAACACGTAATTACCTGAATTTTTGTTCACTATAAATCAATCTGAAACATCCCTAGCAGCAACATTTTTAACTCACTTCAGACTGCCATCCAAATGCTAGGTCAGTTATGACCTGACAAATATTCTTCCCTTGGGCCAGCAATGTTCACAGGAAAATGTTAACTCGTGTCTGCTTTACTCCAGAAGCAGGCTATACCAGGCTGACTGTAATTCCTGAGTTCAATTCTAAGCAGTTTTCTCATGGAAGAGACAACATTCCCCAAAGCTTCTGGAAATAAAAGGACAATAACAGTTCATCATAATGAAAAACATTTAGATAATTTTTCAGGAAAACCAATTTGCCAATGTACTAATACAGTATCTTCTCTAGTAAGATAGATCAGTAATAGTATCTTTAAATAAATAGAATATGTTCGGGTAAGGGTTGGGAAATTTTTCTACTGTTCTAATGAAAATTTTACAGTATGATCCTAAGCTCAGTAGATCTTAGTGAAATAAGTCCTATAAGATTTGACACAACATCCAATGACATCTCAACTCAGTACTCAGATTCTATCATCCTTAAAACTGCAACTCAGAGAAAGTTGAGTGCAGCTCCATGTGATTTCTTAAAAGCTTGATGTTACTCAGGCAACAAAGAGAACACTAAAATTTTTCTGAGAAGACTAACCCTTTACTCACGAATTTATAAATTTCCACCTTTCAACACATCTCTAAATTATTGTGCTTTGAGACTAGATCGGCCATAGATCTAGGGGAAAACGAAATATCGTTTTCTACTAAAAGAGTGCAGCAATAAAATGACTCCTAATGACATTCTGCTCTACTCAGACCACTGTCATCCTCAGTCATCATTAGAGAAGCTCCCTCTGCAGAAGATGGGAATAAATACAGTGATCCACAGTTGAACAATGTGCAGACAGTAAGAGACTTCAGAACACTCAGTTCTAAATGTGATGTCTCCATCAAGTCTCTTTCTTTGGGACTCAATAAACTGAGGAAGAAGAGGTGGGAAGATTGTAAGAGCCAATGGGAATGGAGGACACTAAGGAAATAAGACCTTGTAGACACAACAGGACTGATGCACACATAAACTCAACGAGTCTGTGATAGCATACACAGGTCCTGAACACGTCTAACCCAGATGGGGTCCCAGCACTATGAGAGGAAATGGCACAATGACCCCAACCCCAACCCAGAAGATGATAATTACTCAAAAAGAAAAATTAGTTTTCTCCAAGGGAGTCTCACTGGGTAAACAAACTACAGTTAGGAGTAGGTCCCATCACCTTGCGCAGCCTTGGAGCAGTAGGGAGGGTCTCGGCTCACTCCCCATGGGACCCTTGATTTGGAGGATGTGGGGCTGTGGGTGGCTTGGGAGGGAGGGCTGGAGGGTGAGAGGAGGGAGGAGGGGGATCTGTGAGTGGTATGTAGAGTGAGTAGAAAATTTCTTAATAAAAAAAATGAAGAAAAAAAAAAAAGAGTATGTCCCATGCCCAGAAGTAGATGGCCAACACAAAATGAACTCAGTGGTATTTTGGAGGGTTTTTTATTTTATTTTTTGTCTCATAATGTTTTGTATGGGTGTTTTTTCTGTTTTAGTTTATAGTTTCTGGTTTTGTGTTTGTATGGGATGTCTGTGTGTGCAAATAGGTGTATTTCTGAATGTATATGTGTTTCTTGTGCTTTTCCTTTGGCTTTTTCCTGTTCATTTGTTTATTTTGTTTTCTTCTTCTTCTTCTTCTTCTTCTTCTTCTTCTTCTTCTTCTTCTTCTTCCTTCTTCTTCTTCTTCATCCTCCTCCTCCTCCTCCTCCTCCTCCTCCTCCTCCTCCTCCTCCTTCTTCTTCTTCTTCTTCTTCTTCTTCTTCTTCTCTCTCTCTCTCTCTCTCTCTCTCTCTCTCTCTCTCTCTCTCTCTCTCTGTCTCTCTCTTTCTCCTAAATGCCTGTTTGTTTCCTAATAAGAGATAGCAAGAAAAGGTGTGGATTTGGGTGGTTGGAGAAGTGGGGAGAAGCTAGAAGAAGTTGGGGAGGGAAACCATAGTCAGAATATATTATATTTAAAAAAAATTTATTTTCAATAAAGAAGAAAAACAAATAATGGCGCCTCAACAAAAATACTCTAAAGTGAAATAAATACCTAAATACTGTTAGTTTTGACACAAAATTTTAAAGCAAAAAAATGAATTGATGTTCATTTACTAATTTTATTCATCCCTAGTTATTTATCTGTATGTGATATCTGCAGTGCCCATTGTCAGGTTTAACAAGGGCAGGTGAGCAAATGCAGACCCAGTCTCTATTTTAGTAACTCCTCCTGTACATAAACGCATGCCCAGCACTTAAGAGCTAGCAAGCTCCATGTAGTTGGATCCTCATGAGATCAAAGCATCAAAGCACATCTTCCTGGTCACTTTGAGAAATACACTAACTCCAAAGCTTTCATCTACAGTATCATCAGCTCAATTTAGTTATTAGTTTATAGCATATTAATTGTCAGGGAATATGCAAACCAAAATACCCGCTGAATTTTTTACATTAAAACTAAAATACTCAGTAACACAGTTAAAGCAAAAATGAGAACTGTTACTTAAGCAAGTCTGATTATCCAGTTTTAGAAAGACAGACGACTGGTGGAGACCCAAGCTGATTCCCCCTTGTGCAGCTTTAATTATCATCAAATTTTACTGACATTCTTAATGAGGCTTCTGCCTCTGTTTTTCAGTCAACTAAAGGTAGATAATGATTTGAAAACTCATTCCTGAACTCTCTGGCTTCCTATGAGCTCTAGGCATTGGCTCCTCTATCCCTTTATACAGCTGCTCTGTGGCTCTTTTTTTTTGCCCATGGAGTATTTTTGTTTCTACAAGATGTCCAAGAAGACCCCAAGATAATATCCAGAATGGTTGCAGGGCTATATCCTCCACAAGAAGATTCAAAAGACTGAGGAAAAGACAGGGAACTTCTCCATCAACATAAGAAGAAACTGGAACCAAGATTAGAAATAATAAAAAATGTTTTAGGCTGAGTAACCAATTTAGAGCCACACTCATGATTAGCACCCCTGGAAAAGGACAAAGCTGAATGGGTAAAAATGTTCTTTAAAGACTAGCTAACTCTATGCAGCACTACCATTTCAGGCAGGCCTCAGCATTCAGGGCTCATTACCACATATTGCAAAGCCAGCAGTCATAGTCATGGCTAATTTGACAGGATCTAGAATCAGCTAGGGGAAGAACCACTGGGCACATCTATGGGGTTTTCCTAGATTGGGCTTCTTGAGGTGACAAGACTCACATTAACTGTTGGTAGAGCATCCTGTTGTCAGAAGGACAGAAATGAATGAAAAAGACAAAGAAAACTGAGTGCCAGGATTCATCTCTCCCACATTCTCTAGATGCATTGTGACTAACTAGCTTCTTCCTGTTCCTGTCAAGACTTTCCTACCATGATGGACTGCACCCTCATTGTACCTATAAGACAAAATAAATGCTTCCTTTCTTAAGTCTCTTTGGTCAGATTTTGTTAGAGTAAGGACAGTAACATACACATCTTGATAAGGGACCATCATGGGCAAATATTTGCTTGTTAATTTTTCAGTCTGTGATTCAATCTCCATGTTTCTCTGCATTCATCAAGGAAGACATTGAGAATGAGGCTACAGTGGGAAATTGGATGTCACTCCAAGAGGTAAGGGTTAGGGTGTTCTGGGTTCTAGCTGATACACAGACTAGAAACATTAGTTCCACACAGATGATCCCTCTGCAGGCTGACCAGCCTCTGGTCCTAACTCACATGTCATTATGAATCAAGATTCTGTTCATGCCTTTGCACAAGTATTTTGAGCAAAAGTGTTCCCTGAGGAAAACAAAGTTTAGAGTGATTATTGGAAAAAAAAGACATAAGTCAACTTTATTCCTCAGCAGATTTGCATTATAGGTTCTCTATATGCTGGGTTTTGTAATAGCAGGGAAATGTGAATGTCCGTGGAGTCTGTAGATGCTAATACACATTTCGAGAATATCTAAATTTTGTCATTTTGCAAATCCTGACTGCATGATATATTTCAGGCTGACAATTATGACCTAAACATTGTAACAGAAAAGACTATAATGAATCCAATCTATTTAACTGATATATTTCACCTCCCTGTATGATAAGGAACTATATTTAGACAAAGAAACTGATTGGAAAACATGGGACTAAATGCTGTTTTGAGTATAAAAACACAGAAGAATATTCTATAGAGGCAAAAGACTTTTCTCTTCTCTCCATGTGCAATTTACAATCTGGTTTAAACAAATAATCACATACAAATAAAATTAGAATTGTAGCTCTTTCAAAGTGCAGATGTATATATAATGTCTCCATAATCACAAAAAAAATTTTCTCCCTGGAAATACAGGAAACAAATTAGCAGGGGTGTAATCCTTGGCTGGAAAAAAAGCACATTATTGGTAAGAGTTAAAGATGAGGAAGATTAGAGTGAGGAAAGCTGAGCAAGAAAACACCGTCAACAGAAATACAATGGAGGGACCACAGGAAACACGGATTCTAAAGTCCTTCTACCACACAGTGAGTGGGGTCAGTTGTTTCAAGAATAATGGTACATGATATCAATCTAAACTTCTGAGTTCTAAGTTTCTGAGGTTCATTTTGTGGTCTTGGCAGCTCCCATACATTTATTATTTTTCTTAATTTTTATAGCAGAAGTGTGCATTCAAACACAAGACATAGAATATAATATTAACACTATTATCACATGTGAACTTTTTAGAACCATAAAACAATAGATTCTCCCCAATACTAAGTTTTGAAGCTATTTTCCTCTTTAAAGTACAGAGTAAATATGTTTCTCTTTTAGGTTTGTAAAGTTGTGAAAAGGACATAATCTAGCAAGGTATCACTTTCAGTTCAGAACCAATCCCATGTTGATCTGCCCAGAGAGGTGGAAAGCCCAGTGGGTGGTCTTTCTTACCGTCTCTACTGACATCGTCACTCTTGGCATCTTTTCCATACCTAAACCAAGTTAGTCAACTGGCCAAGCTTCATGTTGTATTTCCCCATAACTGCTTTGTGTTTTAACATTAACAGTGCAAAGATGACTTCATGAGCCAAAGATTGCTTTATTTTTTTTACACCATGTCCTCAACCTCCAGAGTAAAGCTGAGGATGTGAAATCAAATGAGAAGTCATTGGTATATTGCTTTCCTGGCATACAAGCCAAACACACCAAATAATTGAGGTCCATGGTGTTAGCTTTCCTTCCAAACATGTTAAAGTGTTGCATTCCACTTTTGACTTGGGGACCAGAAAATCTAGGAGGAAAACTATGAGATCTGTTTCTTACCATCATGATGATTGTCTCACATTTTGAGGTTAACACAATTTCTGCTGTGTTTGAGATTATATATGACTTTCTTTGCTATGTTCCTATTGTCTCAGTAAGTTTTAGTTAATGTGATCACCATTACAAAGGGTAATACAATCACACATTGAAGTTATATATAAAAAAAAGAGTCACTGAATGCCCATCCTTCACACTATCACACAGAAGGACAGAAATGAATGAAAAAGACAAAGAAAACTGAGTGCCAGGATTCATCTCTCCCACATTCTCACTCTAGATGAACGCCCATCCTTCACACTATCACATGATTTTCCCTAAAGCTCTTACCTCTTCTCCCACTTTCTCCAGTAGAAACTGGCCTTGAAATGTTTTTCCTTAATCCAAATGACTGACTTAGTTTTATGTGCTAATATTAAACCCTTAAAGTCAGGGCAATTCTCTCTTAAAATATGTGTTATTTCTTTCTAGCTGAAGGGTGGATCATATGGCTGAGAAATTTATTCCTCATACAATTTTCAGATTTCCACCTGGGCACAGCTAAAGTTCTGAGTTACAAAATAAAAAATTTATAGCAAGCATTTTCTCTAGCTATGGCAACCCAATAGAATTGTATTTTAAATACATAGAAAATGTCAGGGACAAACCTTTGTGGACTATCAATTTCAAATATAAAGAATGAGATCCAGAAATAAGAAACTAATATCTGGCTTTGTACCTAATTATTTTAAAAGACAAAAAGAGAGCCCCAGTGTCCAGTTGTTTAAGGATCTTGATCTCTAGGGAGACATAAGCAAGCCACTGCTCATAGGGCTCCAGCAACAAACCCAAGTATAATTCTAGCAAAGTCCAACCTGGTTAGACAATGAGTTGATTGGTTTACTTACAGATAATGGGCAAGGGATTATGTACAGGAACATGGTAACACCAAAGCAGCAATAAAAATAAAAAGTCTTACCCCCAGCATAGAAGATGACTTCCCCATAGCTGCATAGATGGAGACCCCCGGTAACTCTTCCAGTCTTTACAGTGTAGCACCTCCCAAGATCATGAGGCACATGCAATCAGGACAGAATGACAAATGACCAGGAGGTGCAGAAGGAAGAATATCAGGGGGAGGGCCTAATGACCTCGGCCAACTCTTGCCCTATAAGGGAACTTCCACAGTCAACAATCCCAACCACAGGGGTATCTTGAAGTAATCATGGCTGTTCTGGTGACAACAGAGGTTCTTATGCTCAGAGGATGGTT
Organism: Peromyscus eremicus; assembly: GCF_949786415.1. Taxonomy (NCBI): domain Eukaryota; kingdom Metazoa; phylum Chordata; class Mammalia; order Rodentia; family Cricetidae; genus Peromyscus; species Peromyscus eremicus. The sequence goes on along the minus strand of NC_081416.1, from coordinate 160,089,387 downwards.
CATTACACCTGTATAGATGCTTTTGCGACTTTTCAGTCTTCTCTGGAAACATTCTGAAAACTCATACTATCCTTCAAAATGAAGTACACATTTGGGACAAGAAATGAGAGTATAGAAGAAATATTCAACAAGGAATGATAAGAAAGTCAAGCAGTATGTGTAGATATGAGGAAAATAAAAAATAATATTGCATCTCCACATTTAATATTTTCTCACTGGGACAAGTAAACTTACATTGTTCCAACTACAAATATCAGTATTAGAAGCTGTCCCTCAGAGTGATGTTGTCATAATTATTAGCATGTGTGATTCATAAAACCATGACAACTGTGAAATAGAATACAGGACATAATAGATTTTATTTATTTATTTAATATTTTAGGAGAACTGGTAATATTAATTTTCACTATTAGATTTAAATCGGATTTGAATTATTTCACTCAGATGTAGTCAGTGAAACATTTGACAACGAGAATTCCTTAAAACAATAAAAGGAAATGAAAAATTTGGCATCGTATTATTTAAATGAACAGAGAATCATTTATTTAATAATAATGAACACATTGTATTGAATAGATGCAATTTTTATTTTCCAAGTTACCATGGGCTCTAGTCATAGCCTTGGATCTCTTTAATCTGACACAAAGTGAATTTTCCTTTTGAGCTTACAAAAACTTTAGCAATTTTCTTTACTCTTCATTATTATGTCTTGAGTTTTTCTAAGAAGCTTATTGAGTTTAAATATGAAGGTTATCTAATAGGCTCATGAGTAGAACAGGTAGCTGGAGTTGCAACTTTAGAAGTTGTGTCTAGTTGGAGGAAGTGGGTCACTGGGGATTTGTCCTGCAGGTGTACATCTTGTTCTCTCTCTCTCTCTCTCTCTCTCTCTCTCTCTCTCTCTCTCTCTCTCTCTCTCCCTCCCTCCCTCCCTCCCTCCCTCCCTCCCTCCCTCTCCCTCCCTCCTCTCTCTCTCTCTCTCTCTCTCTCTCTCTCTCTCTCTCTCTCTCTCACTCTCTCTCTCCTCTCTTGTCTTTCTGACTGACATGAGATGAGTAGCTTATCCTACTATATAGCTCTGCCACAATGCATCACATAATGTAGTGTCTCAAACACAGAACCATGCCTCAAATTGACATTCCCCAAATGGTAAACTAAAAGTAAAGTCACCACCTCTTTAAGATTTTCCTATTAGTTTCCTATCATAGTAAATAAATGTGTGACTATATAAAGGAAAAACTAACTCTTGTGAGACACATTTAGTTGTGGTAGGGAAAAGGGTGTTCATATGAAGAATACAGCTACTCCCCCCTCATAAAGCACAGACATTAATTCTACCAATGTTTTCAGCATCCAAAATAACATCTTACAGAGGAAAAAAATTATATATTATTATCTGCTAGCTATTTGATGTGTGTGTGTGTGTGTGTGTGTGTGTGTGTGTGTGTGTGTGTTTATAGTTAGATGGTTGAGTGGAAATAGAGGTGTTGTTAATGTGAACCAATAGACTTACACAGTATATTTGAGAGTTTTGAATACACTCATACACACACACACACACACATACACACACACACACACACACACACACACACACACACATTGCTCTACATCTGTACCTTGTAGGAGCAAGTGTTTGTCTTTAACTTAGAGAAAAATGAAAATACAAGTTCATATCCCAATCTAATTCTTTTACACAACATTTACCTTCAAAACACAAATTAACGCATATAGCCATCGACTGCTCACTTCTCACTGAGACTTTCAAGAGCATCATCTTCTGTCTGATTCAATTTCACAACCTGGTCCACACAGGAGGATGTTGTGCCTTGAGGAAGGCAGCTCTAAGTGTGAAACTTCCTGAAAGGAAAAATGAACATGCATGTTACAAAGGCAGAGAACAGAATTACACCTACAAGTTTCATAAAGAAGGTGTGATATTTTCTGTTTCCCATCTGTTTGGAAAGCCTGCAGCCACAGCCAGAAGTTGTCTAAGTATACTCAAGTTAAGGGGGAGGCTAAGGCTGATCTTTTTATTTAATTTGTAAGTCTGACCTCTGTTAATAATAAGCAGCCAGCAAGGTGGTACACCTGTTTAATCAAGAGCACATACGGAGATTCAAGAGTTCAAGGCCAGCCTCCCCTACTTGAGACCCTGTCCTGAAAACCCACTCAATGAGTGAAAACAAAACAAAATGCTGTTAATTTTGAGCAAATTAGTTAATCTCCTTGCTTCTATAGTGGCAATGCTGAGGAAATATAGTTCCTCATAGATCAGGGTAATTGTGAGGTCAAACTAAAATTATGTAGGTAAATCCTTTACTTCATAGCCTAGAAAGAGATTTTCCAATTAACACAGAAATGGTTATTTTAATTAATGGCACGTATTTTCCCACATGGTACAATTTTATTTGCTCTATACAATGTAACAAAAATTTACAGTTAATTGAAAAAGTTACCTAATGTCTGGCCACAAGCCACACTGCTGTGATATCCTAATTAACAACTGAATGACTGGCAGAGTGGAGTCTTTTATGGGAAAACAGAACAAGATAAACAACAGCAAAATAATTTTATTTGCTTTAATACTATAAAATTTACTTTGAATATGTATGTAAATTTTCATAAACACCTGTTAAATATTTAAGTGTGCTCTGATTTTAATGAGATACATTTCCATATAGAATGAATATTTTTCATCAAGATGATACTTCTAGCTTTTGATGTCCTGGAACATCAAACCCTGCATGGTTATGGGCAATGAGAAATTTCTAGTCATCACCTGCTCTTTTCAAGGTTCAGAGTTCGAACTCAATAGTCTAATTCACTAGACACAATAACAAACCATGAAAAAAGGCTATTAAGTCAATTGTCCCAGTTTTCTGAGGTAACTAGGTGAGTGAAATACATTTTTTTCATTTATTGTAATGGATTGGGGTTAGAAATAACTCATTAAGAAGACCAGGTGTAGGTCAGAAAAATAATTTAGTGTCAAATGTATAGATGCGTAGAGTTGTGATTTATAAGTTTATATAGAAACACAAATGTGTATATGTAAACATAAAACTTTAACTTTTACACTGGTTCAAGGTGAATACTTATTGGGTGAGTTCAACCATTCAGTGTAGTAAGAATTGACTAAATTATATAGTCATTATGTTTGGACATCAGGCTCACTGGCCCAAAGCTTCAGGGGAGTCTCCTCTCTCTGACTCACATCATGCACTGCCTTTCTGTGGATTCTAGGGATTTAAACTCAGGTCCTCATGAGGCATGGCAAGCATTTTATCCACTGAGCCATCTCCTCAGACACAGTCTTCATTATTTATAAATACTACTTTCTTTTCAGTCAGAAACTTCCAGACACAATAATACATTGAATGACAAGAGAAAAGGTGGTAGAAACCTAGTCACAGATGAACCAGTCTCTGCGGTTTTCAGAAATGAACATTAAAATATGAATGGTAAAATGTGAAGAAAATAAATGGTAGAACTTAGATCTTCCTAAAGAGAATAGAAGTCATTTCTTAATAAGTAAACTCACACTTAAAAAAATATACTGAGTATGTTAAGTGAAAAAAGAAACCAGAATGAATCTTTAAACAGAATATTTATAAAAGAGTAGGACAGTGCACTGTAAAATAAGTCAGAGGATCACAAATAGTTAACAAATGAGGAGGTGAAATATGCAAGAAACCATTAAAGGACTATAGTCTGACGGCAGAGGTCTTCTCAAGGCATTGGGTTGTCCTAACAGAAAGCAAAGGAATGGTCGGGGCGGGGTAGGGGGGGCAGGGAGCTAGTTGAGGAGGTACATAGATTTTTCAAAAATAGAAAAAATAAGTCAAGTCAGGAATTCACGAAGTTATAACAAGTACAAGCCAAAGGAACTCAAGAAATCATCATCCATCCATTATAATAAAAACTCTAAAACTAAAACCAGAGATGGAATTAACAAAACAATTGCTCATAAAGACACATTAACATCAAAGAAGTCCTGAGGTCCTAAGGAACTGCTCTGGAGAAATGATGGAAATGAAATGACATTGAACATAAGCTTTAGAAAATAACTTAAAATTGCCACCTTAAATTTTTAAAATGTCACTGATACCTTAGTTTAGTTTTAATTGTATAGAATAAAAAGAATGGCTATTTTATTGACAGTGTAGCTCTGGATGGTCACATGGTAACACCATAAACTCTTATGTTATTAAAAACCTAACCATCAAGCCATTGCATTATCATCTCTACCCCTTTAATGTCTATCATTTGAGTTGGAAATGTATACACAGGGTGTGTTCCCAAACCACTTTCAAGTCTTATTGTTTCTGCTTAGTGACCCACTAGTGAACCAGCACACCTCACGTGGACATAGTTGGAATGGTAACCACTGGAGCCTATAATCACTTATGTTCATGATTATTTTATGTAGAGTACAAGATTATGTGTTTTATCCCATGCACATAAAACCTTACACTTTGCTATGGTTCACCCCATCCAACCCTAAAAGTTCCCTCGTGACATCTAAATAGTGCCAATATTTACTTTCACTTCCAAAATCTGTTAATTTTGTTCTACATTTATTTTCATAAGAAGTATTAATGAAGATAAAAAGCACAAAATAATCTCAGCAAATGGAAATACACATAGACAAAATTCCTCAATATGAAAACACGTCAGAGTATTTAACATCCAGGAAATATTTAAAATTTCAAAGATATAACATTAGATTCCTCAAGAAAGTCCCCAAATTCAAAATTAATTGCACCAACAGAAAGACAGCTAGTACTAACATGTGATGCGAGAAGGTTGCTCAGTTGGAACATCCTCATGACCAGAGGCAGTCTAAGAGGCTTTAATCAGAACTCACACTCTAGGGGAAGATACCACTTTTCCTACAAGCTTTTAGATACCTATGGGGGTAGCAAACATACACATGATCACTAATGTTGTTTACTCATAGATCAAACTATAACCTAATACGATAAATAAATGTACAACAGTGGTTCAGAGGGAAAGGCACAGGTCCTGATTTTTTCAGTAGATGTTGGAGTTCCTATACACATACATGATATAGGATTCTCTTATATCCTGAACCAACATTTTCTTTTCTCTCCTCTCTTCTCTTCTTTTCTTCTCTCAATTTTTCTCTCTTTCTCTGTCTCTCTCTGTCTCTCTCTCTCTTCCTCTCTCTCTCTCTCTTTCTCCTTTTCCTCACCTCCTTCCTTTCACATCAATAAGCAATAGTGAATTGGTATTGATAAAGGGTAAATATAATTGTATCCCATATTTCTGATCAGAGAATATTACTTGAAGGCTAAGATTTTGCACAAGTTCAAGTTAGTAAGTAAAGGTGACAGTTTCCCACTTGGTTTCCTTTACTGTTTAGCAGCTGTTATGTGTCATGCAAAGTCTTTTCACTTATCTCATTAAAAGCAATGACATGAAATAGCAAATTATAGTTGTTCATGTGTTTAGTGTCTATACTGCTGGTATCACTTAATAACAGGTGTATGAAAAACATATACTGTAGTTGGAATAATAACAAAACATCAATCTCCTTTAACACAAACTGCCAGATATATGAAAATGAAGTGAAATTTATGTTGATTTTGACCATCTTCTGTGCATGTAAGAAATCTTCAGTAATCCACACATATTTCTAGGTAATCGTTTACGTATTCTTTTCTTCATTACAATAAATAACACCAAAATGTAATGTGTTTTTCCAGCCAACAAAACCATGTGTTTTGTGAGTCATTTGTTATTTTTTTAATAGATTTGATTCCAAGGATCCCTCATGCTTTTAAACAAGTAAGTCCCCAGGTAGGTGTTTATTTCAAATACTTAGCAATATATAAAGTTGTATGTTTGCTAGCTAGTCTCTTTTCTTCACTGAAAATAAGAGTATTCTCCTCTTATTAATGAATCGATTTCTTTCATTCAGAACAACACACACCACCTAAGATGTGAAATATGTGCAGATGAATAAGGCCAAGGACTCCCCTTTCCCAGCCTACCCTTGGGTTCATGTGTCTCCTCAGGTACTGGTGAGCACAGCAGCAGTGGGAGCTCCTCCCGGCTCTGCTACAGACAGAATTCTGAGTGGCTTCTATGACACCTGCCCTGTTGATAAACACCTTTGACATTTCCTCCTTTGGATGACAACCTGGACCCACCAAAACAATGGGACATTATTGCTCTCATGTTTTATGTTATTTGACAAAAGTGAAGACATCTGAAAACTCTTAGCAGGGTCACAAACCTGATGACTCAGATTAATCGGGAAGGATATTGTCCTGAGAAGTTGTAATGACATGAAAGTCTTTCAACAGAGATTGAGCCCTTCCCCAGAGAAGCAGAGAACTGAGCTCCTGATGGACACATTGAAATAGTGAGCTGCCCTGTTGTGAGGGCCAGTGGATGCTCTCTTCTGAATTTCTTCCCTCTACGATGCTATGTTGATCTAATTTTTTAAAGTGTTTCTGTGACTCAATACAATTCAAATCTTATTTAAAATAAAAGAATTCCTAGTATATTTCTAGCAACTTGAACTACCACATAATATTCAGATGATTTTGAGAACACATGTCTCTAGAATAAAAATTTCAATCTCTTGTACTTAAATACAAAATAATTTTCCAGAAGGCAAATGAAAAAAGAAGATATTTCACAGGAAAATCACATTTTCCAGAGCCCCAAGAAGTTGTGTATTACTAATCAATTTTTAATTTATTAAAAATTCAATTTAAACCTTTGCAAGTTTTCTGTGGGAAATGTTTTTTTTTTTTATTTTTTTTATTGCTTTGGAAGGTCTGACACATAGAATCAGAGCCATTCTTACAGAACTACGCTGTTATTTCATGTCCTTTCTTTAAAGTAATGGCTCTGTGAATGTTTTCCTAGGGAGTCTATTCTATTATTCACAGGAGGAAGGGATAATGGCAGGCCTAAGACACCATCTTATCCAAGCCAAGCTGGATGAGCCAATGTATTTACTGAGGATACGGCAGGAGCTTGGTGACCTGGATAGCAGCATCAGGAAAAGGCCACCTCGGTATGGTTGCAACTCATGGAATCTGTGTTACTACTGTCAGGTCCCAAAGAAACTCAGGACAAGTAGCTAACTGTGTGGCCAATTAACCTATCAAAATGCACACTAGCAGCCTCTCTGAGCATCACAAGTACCTATTACAGAGTCCTGGCTCCTTTCAGCATTTCTCACCCTTGTCTTCTGTCCCTACTCTAAACCTCTCCAGCCCTGAACTTTGCTTCCCTTCCTCCAGCTTCTGGTTCCTACAAAAACCTCCCATTTCAGCCACACATTCTCTTTGTTCTCTTGGTTCTTCTCTCTCTCTTGGCCCTCCATTTTGGCTCCTGGTCCCCTCTGTTTGCTCCCTTGCTCTTCTCTTCCTCTCTCACTCTCCCAGTCTCCCTCTCCTCTCATGACCATGTTCAGTCTACTACTTTCTCTCCCTGCTCTAGACTCTTCCAGATGCCTCTGGCTGTACTCTCCCTCATATCTACAATAAAAACCTTCTCAACCACACCTTGGAGCAGTCACATCCTCATTTCCTTCAACTGCACTCTCCTGTTCAGCATGCAGACAACTCCACTGAAGAGTTTTCCTTCCTTTAGGAGTATTTTAACATTTGTAAAAACCACAGGCAGGCTCCTCACAAGCCTTTTGCATTATGTGAGTCTCCCATAAGTCCCCTGAGCCTCAGAGAGAGGGAAACACTTACACAGCAATGACATTCTCTCATGATATAAAGGACACATGTCCCACTCTCATAGCCTAAGGTCATCCCAGGGTTCTCTGTCTTTGTTATGACAATGAGATTTTCAAAATCAGTTGCATAGGTCCTTAGAAATCACAGAGACACCTCACATTTCTGGTCAGGAATAGGGAAGTGGGTCATAACACAACATTTTGAGAAAGGAAGCTCCAACCTCACTTCAAATTAACCCAGGCTTTTCATTTGGTTTACACATCTTAGTCTTCCTAGGTATGGTGTCATTTAATTCGCAGACTTCAGAGCTTTGAAGTTGGTAAAAATAAAGATGAAGAAGCATGGGATATTAAACAGGAACATAGTACAATCCTATTTGAGTTTTAGCAAAATTCCTCAGTGACCTTGTGAAATACTGATCAGAAGTAGATTACATGACTATCAGATAAAGCAGTTCACACAGGATAATCCCATCCAGACATGAACTGGAGAAAGGCAATGGGAAGTGGAGCTCACTGATGAAAGAAAATGGGACAAATATCAGAATCTAAGAAATGATGGGCTAAATACCCATTAACACAGTGCTTAAGAGAGTGTATGACTTCATGGATCAGCACACTGCTTACAGGAGGAATCAGTCAAAGATGGAGCACAGGCCACGTAGCTAGTAATATGTAATGCATATGTGCGTATCTGTAATGTATACACGTACAATGTATATAATATGTACATGTAGGATTGTGAACAAAAATCATATTAGGATAGATAGCTTGTGTCAACATCAGCAATAGTCATTGCTACTCATATCTAGCGCCCGTCATAGATACCATGCAAAGGACATGACACACTGTTCTAGTTTCATTTCTGTTGTGATGAAACACTGGACAAGACCAACTTTAGAGGTAAAAGGGGTTCCATGTTCTCGTCTGTCACTTCAGGTAAGGCCCAGCAGAAACTCAGGCAGCCAGTGTCGGCACACCCACAATCAAGAGCACTGGAAACAGAGGCACCCGTGCTGCCTGCTTGCTTGTTCTCAGTTGTTTTCTTCACTCTTAGTTCAGGGCCCGTTGTAGAGAACGGTGAAATACAGAGTCAGATCAACTAATAATCAAGATAATCCCCATTGACGGGTCCACAGGCTAATCTGCTCTAGACAATTTCTCAGTACGCTTTCACAAGCTGACTTTTAAAACTATCACACTCACATTTACTGTTGTAAATGCTGTTGTTTGAGACAGGGCTTTACCATGTAGACCAGCCTGTCCTCAAGTGTTGGATTTTATATATATATGAGCCATCCCAACTGGCTCTATTATTAATATTGTCATTGTTATTATTATTAAATTACTTGAGTGCTGATATAAAATACGATTAAATGAGTTCTACCTACCTTTCCAGTTTTTACTTCAACTACCCTGTCCACAGCTACTCTGAAAGTCAGAGGGGGTTTTGATCATCTCCTACAACTTCCCTTTCCAGCACCCTCAGAATCTTAGTGTAGTCATGATGGAAAAAGCCACCTCAGATTTTACTTTCACTAGGAACTCATGCTTGCTGCTGACGGTGCCCTTACTGCCATCTAAACTCCATTTGCCTGTGTGGATGCAAAATTCCCAGGGACCATTGCCACACAAGTTCCTTTGGTGAGTGTTCAGGTCAGTTCATTGGATATGAATTGAACAATTCAGTATATCACTTTTCCATATTCACAGAAAGTCCTTATTGAGTCGGACCATGCTAGTGAACTGCAATGATGCCCACATTTCACACTGGAAGCCTGTCAGCACACGTTCCTGAAGGCAGAATCTTATATGAGGAACTTTCAGTTCAGCAGCGGGTGTTTTTAATTGCCCTACAACATGATTCCTACTGGTTTACCAGACTTCATACTAAGACAGTACAACCAGGAGCTCTAATTTGTGTCAGAAAAGGTTAAAATGTTACCTTTTCCCAGGTGAACTTAACAGTGGGAGATCTGAGTGGTTACCATGGTAACAGCGGTGACAGAAGCTAAAGGAGCTGACAGCCTCCACTGAAGACTGTAGAGGGCTAGCTCTCCTAACAGAGGTGAAGAGCAACAGTTCCCTAAGCTCAAGTTCACTCTCCTTACCTTTGGACTCAAGGCTCTGACATCAGCAACTATTCGGATCTTCTGTGAAAAACACAAATTCCTGACCTAGCAGAACCAGTCCATGCTGACTTTCTCTGTGGAAGATGTTATTTCTTCTTGGGATGTCCCTCTCCCCACCAGGAAATGAGGCGGGGTTTTAGTCCCTCACACCTTACACTGCAGGGGCCGTAGACTTTTCTCGCCCAACATACAGGCTCCCAGTCCAACTGTGGTGGTGTACACCTATCATCTAGGCACCCAGGATGTGGAGTCAAGAGGATCAAAGCTCTAGTTCACCCTTGGCTACATAGCTAGCTTGAGAATAACGGGCTAATTAGACCCTGTCTCAAAACTCAATCAAGCAGTTAATCAATGAATTAATAAAAATAATAAAAATAAAAACCCTTACCCCGAATCAATGCCTGTCTCACTCACTGCTGCTCTTGGAGGTCAGAATCTCTCACATTCACAAGCAGTTTAAAATAAAAGGGGACAAAATTTGGATCTAATGTTTCACAGGAATTTGGCATAAGGAATTCAGATGTGTGTGGTAAGTATTTTTGGATCCCTGAAAGTGGTTTCCTCCATTGATGAAACAAGCCAGCCAAATCAAGCCGAATTAAAAGTCCAGGGCTTTCTGAGAAGGGTGTTGCAAGAATATCTCTGCTGTTGTGGAGAAAGGAAGATAGAAATGGACTCCTCAGAAATGAATGAAGGAAAAGTAATGAGATACAGAACCTACTGAGCCCCGTCACTGCACAAGTGCACATTGATGTTCCTCTGTCTTCGTAAAATTTAGTACAAAAGCACTCTTTTCCCGCATTCCTGTCTGCAATCTGTTGACTAAACTATGTGCACACCATCCCCTTAAGTGTGTGGGCATAGTATCATTATTTATTTATTGATCTCACTTTTATGATGATTCTATCTTATACATTGATCTATAAGATTGTATTTGAGGATTTTACATTTTCTGATGTAGGATATTTCAATATATAATTTTTCTTGGATTACTTTTGATGAATATTTGTCCTGTATTGATAGCTAATTCATCCAGGTTCCTCAGAAGAGAATCCTTTCTTCACTGCACAAAAACATCCCATATTAATAGAGAGTGACATTATTTCTGGTATTTTAAATTTCTCACTCATTGTGTCAAGGGCATGGATATACTACACTTACAGTGATCTTCACAACTGTCAGGGACCAACACAGTGTTTAGCTTTGGTATATTATCTACATGTTGCCCTTTGATATGTATAAATGTCTCAGTCTTCAATAACCATGAAATCTGATCTCTGAGATTGTAAGTTATGTAAAGTTCAACTGAGGGCTATTGGCCTCATTTTAAAATAAATTTTTCCATTCTGTAAGTGGTTCACCCCTCCATTCATGGACCTCTTCTTCTTCTTCTTCTTCTTCTTCTTCTTCTTCTTCTTCTTCTTCTTCTTCTTCTTCTTCTTCTTCTTCTTCTTCCTCTTCTTCTCCTCCTCCTCCTCCTCCTCCTCCTCCTTCTTCTTGTACTTTTTTTTTTTTGGTTTTTTTTGAGACAGGGTTTCTTTGTGTAGTTTTGGAGCTTGCCCTGGATCTCACTTTGTAGACCAGGCTAGCCTCGAACTCACAGAGATCCGCCTGAGTCTGCCTCCCGAGTCCTGGGATTAAGGGCATGTGCCACCACTGCCCGGCTCTGTTCACTATTCTTTTTCTCATTTTTTTCTTTTCAGTGTAGCCGTTCTATTTTCTACACATTTCTCAAGTACATGAAAATAAATGAACCAATTTGTGATTATACTTTGCATAGCTATTGTTTTGCTCATATCAAATAAATTTATTCTGAAGAGATCTTGTTGTAAACCATCTTGCTAATTTTTTATTGTTTTGTTTTTGAAGCAGCTTCACCATCCATAACTTTAATTTCTGGCATTCTCCCCCTTTTCTCTGCTTCCAGAGTAGACCTGGTGCTGAGGGGCATTCACACTTCACATTGCTTCTTACCTATGTGCAGTTTACAATGGGCCAGAGTCTCTGTGACTTCAGTCAGGTGTGTTGGGTTCTTTTGTTTCACTCTGATAGGGGGTTTTTGTTCATGAATTTGCTTGAAAGAGGGATATTTCCCTTAAGTTCAACTCTACTGAGAGTGTATCGTAAGAAAGTTTAGTTTAGTCACTAGCTCTGCAAAAACTTGCTGAAATGATCATGTTTCCTTAAAGCAACAGTCTAAATTGAATGAGTTAATGTGAGGACAAGCTGTGTTTCTGTCTTTGAAAGAAAATTTTTCTAATTATGTTGATTTATTCTTTATATGAGTATGTTTCACTTTTCAAATTTTTATAAAGGAATTTATAGTTATATTCATATTTGAGAGTATTTATTTCCAAATTTCACTTCTCCAAGTATTGGGGTCAAATGTCCTATATCATGAGATTTTGGAAATTTTCCACAATTAATATTTTGTGAAATATTTATATTAATTTTTATTAAACTGTTTTAGAATGATTCTATTACATCATCTGGTTTTCTTTGAGAGTAGATTTTATGCAATTACCTTTAAATAACATAAAAAGACTCAGATTTTTTACTTTATCTGATGCCTTTTTGTAAATTTCTACATATAGAAAAATGCATTTAAATGAACAGAATGATTTCTGTTCCATTTATTTATTATCTTATTTCATTTTATTTAATGATTCTGTATTATTTCTGGCCTCTGTTACTGTTGAAATATACACATCCACTGGTAGTTCCTTGTTTGTGTGGTTATTTTTCTTTTCTGTATACTCTCAAGGTTTTTATTTTCTTTCCGCTTTTGCACTTGTACTATTACATGGAAATGTTTTGTCTGTAGGCCAGCTGCATTTGCTTATCTTTCTGAATCTCTGCATTAGGGCCCTCTATTAATTGTAGAAAACTGGATGAATCAGATTTATATTTAGCTTTTCTCCTTTATTTGTCTTTTTCCTATGAAATCTCAATTGCATATGTATTAACATGTTGGAATAACTCAACTATCTCTTGGAATATTGTATTCTGAACTTCAATATAAACTTGCCACACATGCCATATTATATTCTCCACTTTCCCTTTAAAATTAGTAATCTTTTGCTTCTTGTATCTTTTTTAATTTTTCAGAAAATTAGTCTGCATCTAATTATTGACTGATTTATCACAGAATCTTTATAAACTTGGATATTTTTTTCCTTCTCCCTAGCCCTATAATAACCGGCATCTCTTATTTGAAGAGTTCAAAATCAGCTGTTCAGTTTCCCAAAGTATTTGTAAAGACTCTTGATTCATGACTGAGGCTGAATGGTCGACCTGTGTTTCTACATTTCCTCTTGCCATGAGAGAATGATAATTAATTCTTCTATTAATCAATTGTAGCTATTTTCTCAGTGTTGTGAGCAAGTCAGGTTTAAATTGATATAGAATCTGAGGCTATAGAAATGCACATGTCTCCACCTTCCTATGTTGTTAAACACATTGCTGGGTTTTCTTTCTCTCCTCAGAGGACTGTTTGGAGAAGCCTATTCCTCTCCATACAGAATCAGTGGTAGTCAGGTGATGGGCAGACACTGTTGTTCACCTTCAATGCACTTCAAACAAGTTATTCTTCTGTGTTGACACATCTTAGCTTTGTGGCTTTTGGAGTACTTCGGTTGCTTTGAGAAAAGACTTTAGAACTGATCCTACTTTTTTAGTTGTTCATGGATACTTTCTCCTGCTACATAATATTCATGTTTCTGCTTATGGTTTGTAGTAAACTGTAGATTAAAAAAAACTAGATCTGGCTTCTTCAGGCCTTTATAGACACACGATAATTGTGATTCTTTTTTCTGTCAAGAACCAAGTTAGGAGTGTTTTCTATTAATGTAGCTTCATATTAATAGATATTGATATACATATGTTATACATAATAATGGCAGTGGTATATTTCCATTACTTTCACTTCTTGTGTGGATTATTTTAGGCTCTAATAGAAAGCCTTGACCATTTATTGCTAATCCTTTTTAAAATATCAGGAATGCAACTCCAAGTTTTATTATATCTCCAGAGAGTAATGAAAGAACATGTTTTTTTCTCTGATTTAGCTTAAGATTTCTACTTAGCTTCTCAGACTCTCATGAACCACTTTTTTTTTTCCTTAGTTGGAAGAATAGTTAAGTAGGGAAAGTGTTTCCACACCTGAGCATTTTGAGTGGCTTCAAGTCTGCCTGGAAACAACAGCCAAATAAATCTTTGTATCCTCTTATGTCCTCAAACATATTTTTTACTTCTTTCAAGCATGAACAGCTGTTCTTAGTGTGTGGATTGTTATGTTGATTCCAAGTCTATAATCATGCACCTATAAATAACCTTGGTTCAATCTAATTCTGTGGATACATAATTACTGCAACTTAATGGCCTGCTGATTCTAAAAGACTGGAACACATTTCATTTTAATGACCATGTATTTCTGGTATCAAAATTTATATAACAATTAGCAAAGGATGGGCAGTTATTGATAATAATATTTGACCTGTTAATGTGAAACTAAAAGAACAAGCGTAACAAACGTTGCTTAAGAGAGAATAATAAATATCTCTGATTAAAACCTTCCTGAGTGAACTGTGTGCAATAGCCCATGTCTGTATTTCCAGCCACTAGCCAGGCTACAAATACAGTATCACAACCACAAGGCCAGCCTGGGTAGCACAACAAGACTGCCTGTCTAAACCATTAACATACAAGAAAACCAAGGATATAGCTCAGTGGTTTAGTGCCTGCACCACATATATAAGAACTTGGAGATGATCCTCATCCACAAGCAACTGGTCATATAATTGATTCCCACTCAACAGTAGAACACGCATGCACTGGAGAGACACACACTCAGAGCATTGAAAGAATAAGTCTAAGGCAGAGGATGAGACACCAGGGTTGCCAAACTACCTCAATCTGAGAGAGGACTAGGGAGGGTGGAATCATGGGTGGATGCTAGAAGACAGAGCCAAGAAAGACTAAGAGACAGTGATCTGGGAATGAGATGACACCTCAGCTGTGTGTATAAGGGACTCACAATAGAAGGACTGATAATGTGCAATGTTATGTCTGTCATGAAACATTTTATTGATTTAATTACAGTTAATACATACTGAGTAGTAACTGTCAATCTACAAAGTAATCAAAGAACATTTCTTACATTGCACTAGAAATGTAAGAAATGTTAAACATTGAAATAAGTATAGTCAAATGATATCTTGTAAAAACTACACAGGAATGAAATATGCCATAGCATTCCAGTCATGATTATTGAATTATTATATTTATCTTTACTAGAGTGTATGGGCTTTGCCTGATGTTTCTAAGCAACTCTGATTTGTACTTCACACCTACCTCACTACAGCCTCAGAAATCATAAAATGGTCTCCTACTGCTGACCAACAGAAGGCTTTAGTGATTATAACATTCTGGTGCATAGTGTAGATATAATAAAGATATTTTCTCAATAGATCATATTTGCTGATTTCACAACTTATTTCTCCCTGGTTCTTTACTGGATGCTTTCCAAAGACTCACCCACCCAATGCATCCATCAGCTGACCAGCTCTTTTTTTTTTTTTTTTTTTTTTTTTTTTTTTTTTTTTTTGGTTTTTCGAGACAGGGTTTCTCTGTGTAGCTTTGCGCCTTTCCTGGAACTCACTTGGTAGCCCAGGCTGGCCTCGAACTCACAGAGATCCGCCTGGCTCTGCCTCCCGAGTGCTGGGATTAAAGGCGTGCGCCACCACCGCCCGGCTTGTTTGTTTGTTTGTTGTTGTTTTTTTTTGAGACAAGGTTTCTCTGTGTAGTTTGGGTGCCTGTCCTGGATCTCGCTCTGTAGACCAGGCTGGCCTTGAACTTACAGAGATCCTCCTGACTCTGCCTCCTGAGTGCTGGGATTAAAGACATGCGCCACCACTGCCCGGCAAAACATGTGTTTTCTATAGTCTACCTATAACACCATTTTCAGCGAACCATGTAGTTGGCTTGGCCTAGCTACCTTGAGAGGCATCCATCATAGGTTTCTCAGGTTAGAGTCCATGGCTCTTGGGGCACAATGTGACTTCCAGATCCTGTGGGACTGATGCATTCCCTCAGGCAGTGAAGCATTCAGGTCATTTGGTGTTTCTCTGTATGTCACCTTAGTGGTCAAGGAAGTCCTAAGGCTTCACGGGACAATTGGTCTTAGACATTAATCTTCTACACTCTATATGGCTTGCAAATTTCACTGTATCCTGGCAACCACAATTGTATTGATCCTGGCAATTGCCATTATATTCTGTTTCTGATAAAGGTATAAAAAGTCTGGTTTCTCTCAAAAAATTGTCACAGCCTCTGCTTTACTGTGATCTCTCCAACCTGGCCTGATTTCATTCCTTGAGGCTATATCAAGGTGATCTTGGCTCAGTAAGCAAGCGTAGGCTCTTACACTCATTATGTTTTATTTAAAATATATTTAATCTCACTAAAAATATATTTATATTTATATAAAATAAAATGCAGAGATGGCTCAATCATCAAGATCATTTACTACTCTTGCAGAGCACTGAGTTTTGCTTCCTAGCATTCTTTTTGAGTGCTAGAAAGATACATTACTCTAATCCCAAGGGATCTGATATTTCTAAAGTAGGTTATCTAAAGTTGGTTAGTCTCTACCATGCTTGGGAGGAGTTGTCTAAAGTAAGTTAGTCTCTAGCATGCTTGGGAGGCGTTGTCTAAAGTAAGCTAGTCTCTAACGTGTTTGGGAGGACTTATCTTGATTAGCTTAACAAAGGTGGGAAGACCTACCTGTAATGTGGGCAGCACTATTCATGGGATGATGTCCGTGGGCAGCACCATTCATGGATCTTTGGAAAATAAAACATGGACACGGAGCTGAACAATTCATCTCTTTCTACTTCTTGATTGTGGAGAAACATGACCAACTTCTACCTCCTGTCACCATGACTTCCCTGCTGGAATCTTCCTCTGGGAGCCAAAATAATCTCTACTTTCTTTAATTTACTTTTAGTTGGGTATTTTCTCACAGTGATGAGGAATGCAACTATTACATATCTATTTTCTAAGTGTAATTCACTGACAGTAAAATGATCTTATCAAGAGTTATCATCATCATCTTGCCCCGGACTTCCCTTCTGAAGCACAGCCCCACTGGGAAGGATCCCCTTCTCCAAGACCCCTGGCAGACCCTGCAGTCTCCACACCCTGCCCCCACCCCCATCCGCCTGAGCCCCAAGCCTCTTCCTGAGACTTAGAGGCCGGCCCCCAGCTCCCATCTTGCCCTGGACTTCCCTTCTGAAGCACAGGTGAGTGCCCTAGCTTGCCCCCGACCCCATCCCTGGGCACCAGCCACTCCGGGGAAGACCTGCCCAACTTGGCCCTAGGTTCTGGTCACAGGGCAGGTTCCCTTCTATTCCCACCTGGAAGAATCCCCTTCTCCAAGACCCCTGGCAGACCCTGCAGTCTCCACGCCCTGCAACCACCCCAATCCGCCTGAGCCCCAAGCCTCTTCCTGAGACTTAGGGGCCGGTCCCCAGCTCCCATCTTGCCCCGGACTTCCCTTCTGAAGCACAGGTGAGTGCCCTAGCTTGACCCCGACCCCATCCCTGGGCACCAGCCACTCCCGGGAAGACCTGCCCAACTTGGCCCCAGGTTCTGGTCACAGGGCAGGTTCCCTTCTAGCCCCACCGGGAAGGATCCCCTTCTCCAAGACCCCTGGCAGACTCTGCAGTCTCCACGCCCTGCCCCCACCCCCATCCGCCTGAGCCCCAAGCCTCTTCCTGAGACTTAGAGGCCGGCCCCCAGCTCCCATCTTGCCCTGGACTTCCCTTCTGAAGCACAGGTGAGTACCCTAACTTGCCCCCAACCCCATCCCTGGGCACCAGCCACTCGGGAAGATCTGTCGAACTTGGCCCCAGGTTGTGGTCACCGGGCAAGTTCCCTTCTAGCCCCACCGGGAAGGTTCCCCTTCTCCAAGACCCCTGGCAGACCCTGCAGTCTCCACGCCCTGACCCCACGCCCATCTGCCCGAGCCCCAAGCCTCTTCTTGAGACTTAGAGGCTGGCCCCCAGCTCCCATCTTGCTCTGGATTTCCCATCTGGAGGAGAGAGAGAGAGAGAGAGAGAGAGAGAGAGAGAGAGAGAGAGAGAGGAGAGCACCCATCCTCCCCCCGGACATCCCTTCTGAACAAGAGCTCCCATCCTGCCCCGGACTTCCAATTTGGACAAGAGAGCTCCCATCTGGACAAGAGAGAGAGACTTCCTGAATCTGTCAGCTCTGTCTGAACCAAGTGTGCGGATAAGGTGAGGGGGGCGGGAGGGGGGAGAACAAGGGAATCTGTGGCTGATATGTAGAACTGAATTGTATTGCAAAATAAAAATTAAAAAAAATAAAATTAAAAAAAAGAGTTATCATCATCATTTCCCTTCAAAACTCTGTATATCATAAAGGATAACATTGGAATTCCACAAAGATTACATTTCAGTTCCTCAATTCCCTATCCACCATGCCTGGGTGAATAACATTATATTTTTCTATCTAAATAAATGAGGCTCTGAATAAATGAGGCTCTGTTCACTTCACCTCTATGCATTCTGTATTTATGACTGACTGATTTTAAGGCCCTGAAGTTTCATTCATATTATCCTTTGCAAGAACTGCTTCCCTTGTAAGGATTGGGTCTTGCCTCTTTGCATGCAGCAACCAAATCTGTTCATGAGGGTATCTGCTAAAAACCTCTTGCATTAGTTTTGCTTCATTTTGGTCAGTTGTTTGACATGGTAATTCACACTCTTATTGGCCTTAAAACCCCTGCAGAACTCATTAGACACCAGCACTACTGCTTCATGGGCATCTTCAATCCATCTACATTATTTCTAGAACTTAGAATGTCCTTCAGTCCATCTGTAGAAGCTTTCCTTTCTCATAGCCTCCTTAAATGTATCCTTTGATCTTTGCTCTGCAACAGCCTCAATTTCTCCTCTTCTGTCTTTGTTTGAGCTGTTAAAGAAATGGAAAGCTGTGGGGCTAAACACAGCTTTTGTCTTACTTAGAAAACCCTTCCAAATCATGTCCTTCTAGTAGGCTTCTATTTATCCATCTATTAGTTCCCATATCTGTGTTCCATAGATTATAAGAGAATTTATACTTTAACCTCACCAGTACCCAAACAAACAAGACTTACTTTTAAATACATACTAAGTACATAGCATTAACTATAGATATACAGGTTTTTAATAGTTTTCCTCATAGAACTTGATATTATACAATGTTATGAAATGAAATTACATTCTCTCAAAAACATATGCTAAAGAGTTTTATTGTGGAACCCTTTCCTTCAGGCATGCCATGCTTATTGGAATCTTGAAATCACAACAGTTGAGCTAACCCACATGACACCACCAAAGACCAGACCTTTTAGCAAGGAATATGCCATGAATTTCCAGCCTCTCCCTTTCTCCACCGCATTTTCATGTATCCTACTATATGAAAGTGGTCATGAGAGAGACACTAAATATGGAGAAGGTTGACAGTTGACTGGAGACTCATTCCATTGATGCAGCTGCCAAGTACTCTAGTGGGATTTCTGGGGAGGCACCCATTTTTCAACCATTTTTTTCCTGTAAAGAACACCTCACCCAAAAAGATTCTAGGAACTAGGGAAGTTGGGGACACCAACCCAGAGTCATCTGAGCAGAATTCTTAGGGGTTGACAGAGATCGATGTGACAATCACCAATCACAAACCTTGTATGGGTCTGAGCTAGGTCCTTTGCATATACATTATTGTTTTATAGCTTGGTATTCTTGTGGTGCCCCTAAAAGTGAAAGTGGGGAGCTTATCTCTGATGTTTTTGTCTGCTCTTGGGACCCTTTTTCTCCTGCTGGGTCACCTCAACCAGCCTTGATATGTATGAGTGTTTGTGCCTAGCCTTATTGTAATTTGTTATGCCATGTTCAGTTGCTGTCCCTGAGAATCCTGTTTTTCTTTCTTTTTTTCTTTCTTTTTTTTGAGGAAAATAGAAGAGGAGTGGATCTGGGCAGAGGGAGGTAAAGGAGCTTGGAGAAGTGGAAAAAAGGGAAACTGAGGTCAGGATATAACATATGTAAAAAATAGAATATTGCCTCATCCATGCTCTGTAAGAAACCCCTCAGCCATTTTCTGTAAATAATGCCTCTGTAAAGCACCCCCACAGACTCACTGCTTCACCAAGTTGAACTTGCCTAGAATTGTTTCTTAAATGTATCCTTGATGCTTTATTTTGGAAGAAAACATTTTTGTTCACGTCTCCCTGATAAATACAAATAAAATCCTCTTTCACAGTACTCAAATACTAGAAAGTGGGGCTTTTGTTGAGATAATCTGGTCATGAGGCTAGAGCCCTCATGAGAAGGTCATACCCCAATAAGAAAACATCGTAATCCCTCCCACGCCCCTGTTTCTGAGAAGGCATAAGAAACCTGCATAGCAGGAAGCAGAGCTCACCAGGCTCTATATCTGTGGGTAACTTGATCTTACACTTCAAAACCCTCCAGAACCTGGAGAAATAAGTGTTTGCTCTCAAGTCACCCAGGCTATGGGTTTTTCTCACCGCAGCCTGAGCATGCTAAGCAGTGGAGGTGAACACTGCTGAGGGCAGCGGGCAGAGTAAAAACAGCATCAAAGATAGGGATACAAATCAGACCTTCTGCATGTGTAACGGTCATCAGCTAGACCAGTGTGCACTTCTACCTGTTCTGGGTTTAAGTTTATTTCATGTTCTGCATTGACGTTGTCTGTAGGGTTTCCATACTACTGAGTTCATTTTTTCTAATTTTCTTTCTTCTCAGCTTATAATTATCATCATCTGTCCTTTGTTTCAGCATTTCCAAATTGGAGAAATATTACGTAATGCATATTCTCTCGGATATATTTTTCATATTTATAAACTTAATTTTTTGTTTTGTTCCTAAATGCTTAATAATCCCTGGTTTGGTAATTTGATGATGCTTAATTGACATTTTCAGTTTTAGATTTATATTCTCATTTTGTGGCACATTATATATAACTTCTACTTATGACAAGTTATATGTGAATTTGTTATCATTTTCTGTTAGTATATGGAAACTTTCCCATTAAAACATACATTAAGATTATTATTTTGAATACATATATTCATCTCTCCTTTATTCTTTACATTTTCTTATTTTTTTAAAACTTCCAATGTCTGTCTTGTGAGTTAAGAGAAAATTCAAAGTCTTGCCCTTTACAGCAAACTGTATACCAAAGTGTTCATTTATTTAATTAGTCTTTCTTTAATTGCCTGTTGAGTTAAAGGAGTGAGCTGGGCTAATTGAGGTTGTAGTTTCCTCAACTCAACTCACAATAAATCAGACTTATTGGAAAGTAGTCAGTTTAAAAAAAAACCATAGGCTTCATGGAGGGTTTTATGTTTGACAGACCAAAGCTGCTTTTGTTTTCTTGTGAGGTTTTGGGCTAAGATCAGTATGAGAGCCCATGTTCACTGATCAGTTCCTCCCCCTGGAATACTTTGTTTCCATTTGGGAGAGGTCATTCTGTTAAATCAACAGCATGACAGCAGAGCTATTGTGGAATGACTTGTTTTTCAGAACATTTTATCATTGTTTGGTATTTATTTGAGACAGGAAGTTGTGGTAAGGATGGACTAGAATCAGACATGCTTTGTCTAGAGTAATCTAAACAAACATTAGTGTTGCTTGAGAAAGTGTTCATAGGAGCAAACTCTGTATGTCAGTTACTCTAAACTTCTATTCAAAACCAATCCACACTCTCACCAAAAAGGCATTCATTTCATGCTTATTCAACCATGTTTACATGGTTACAGTAGGACAGAGATAGAACATTAAACTAGAGATTGTGCAATCTCAAAACCAGTACCAGGGCATAGTGATGTGCACCTTTAACCCCAGCAGTCCAAAGGCAGAGTCAAGAGGATCTCAGTAGCTAGAGGCCCACTTGGTCTACACAGTCATCTCCAGGAAAGACAGAAATGCAGAGACATTGTCTCTAGTACCTCAACATCCCCTGAAAGTACTCATTTTGATATGCTTCAAGGGGAAGGCTTTGCTCTCCCTTGCTTGATCATTGCTCATCTATTAGAAACTACAGCTCTTCAGTGGTCAGAACACCTTTAAAGTACAATGTATTAGCTCTAAATTGTAAAATTCTGATAGATACCTGGTATGTCTGAAAAGTAAAACTCACAAACACCAACTGTCTATGTACAAACTTTCATAGACAACATAGATCCCTGAGAAGGTAATGAGATTTAAAATAAATTCTTTTATTATTCTTATTTATTTTTATAGGTTTTAGCCCTGTTGGGGAATATTATTTTAAGGTGTGTTACTTTTGTTTATGTTGCACTTGTTTAACTCTGTGAAGCTGTGTTACTTTGACTAGATAAAACACCTGATGATCTGATAAAAGAACTGAACAGCTAATGGCAAGGCAGGAGAAAGGATAGGCGGGGATAGCAGGCAGAGAGGATATATAAAAGGAGAAATCTGGGAAGGAGGGAAAAGAAGTAGCCAGAGAAGGAGGAGGATTCCAGCGGCCAGCTACCCATCTACACAGCAAGCCATGGAGTAAGAGTAAGATTTACAGAAGTAAGAGAATGGGAAAAGTCCAGAGGCAAAAGGTAGATAGGATAAGTTAAGGAAAGCTGGCAAGAAACAAGCTAAGCTAAAGCTAGAAGTTTATAAGTAATAATAAGCCTCTGTGTGTGATTTATTTGAGAGCTGGGTGGCAGGTCCCCCCAAAACAGCCAAAAAACAAAAAACGAAGCATCCCTTTTTTTCTCCTCCCTCAAACTCATCCAGTGTTTACTTACCTTGCTCCTACTCAAATTCATAACCACATTTTCTTTATATTCTTTTTAAAATTTATTGAGTTTTCCCTTTTATTATACACCAATTCTTTTCTCATGCAAAATAATCTGAATACAATTTCTCCTCCCTCTACTTGTTCCAGTTACTTCCCACCTTCTCTCTCATCCAGATCCATTCCCATTCTGTCTCTCTTTAGAAAAGAACAGGCTTCTAAGAGATATCAAAAAACATAACAAAATAAAATATAATAAGATAAAACAAAAAGGATCATACTGAAGTTTGATAATCCAAGCCAACAGAAAAATAAAAGAGAAGGCATAAGAATCAGAAACCCACTCATTTTCACATTCATGAATTCCATAAAATATGAAACGAAAGTTATAGTGTATATACAGAAGACCTGGTGCAGCTCCATGTAGGCCCTGTGCTTTCTTGCTTCAGATTCAGTGAGTTCATACAAGATTTTCTCAGTTGTTTTAGAGGGCCTTGTTTTCTTGGTGTTCTCCATGCCCTCTGTCACCCCTGCTCCTTCTGATTCTTCTCTTGTGGGGTTCCCTGAATTCTGAGGTGGGGAGATTTGATGGAGACATCTCATTTAGAGCTGTGTGTTCCAATATCTCTCTCTCTCTCTCTCTCTCTCTCTCTCTCTCTCTCTCTCTCTCTCTCTCTCTGTGTGTGTGTGTGTGTGTGTGTGTCTGTGTGTGTGTGTGTGTGTGTGTGTGTGTGTGTGTGTGTAATGTCTGACTTTGGGTCTCTGCATCTGTTCCCATCTGCTTCTGTGATGATGACAGAATAAGGCACCAATCTAGGAGTATAGTAAAATATCATTAGAAGTCATTTTAATCATTTTATTGTTACTTTTTTTAAAGCAATAACATTTGGTTCTTCCTTAGGACTCTTAGCTATCTAGTCTGTTTCTTGGTCACAAGCAATGTCTGGTATGGGTGCTCTCTCACAGAATGGGCTTTAAGTCAAATCAGACATCAGTTGGTTATTCTCACAGACTTTGCTCTACCATTGCCCTAGTATATTTTACCAGCATGTATATGTATATCTTCCTAGATCAAAAGTTTGGTGGTTAAGTTGTTTCCCTTTTGGTAGCCTGCAGAGTATGGTTCCATGTCAAAGACACTAGAACGTGGGGATGAGCAGATTCTGTGCAGCCACCAGCTCAACCTCTTATTGTCTTCAGCAATGGGACCTTGCTATCAGTTTGTGGAGGGCAACTTATTGCCTTGGCAACAGCCTGGGTTTAAAATAAGCTGTTTAAAAAAAATCAATGACTAGAGCTGAAGAGATGGATTCAAAATAAGATTCAAGAGATTCAAAGATGAATTCAAAATTTAAAATTACTCACTGCTCCTGAAGGTTATTTGTGTTTGATTCCCAGCACCCACATGAAAGGTAACAACTACATGTAACTCAAGTTGCCAGGGATTTAACAACCTCTTCTGGACTCAGAGACCACTATGCATGCTTGTGGTGCATAGATATACATGCAAGCAATCACTAATACACAGGAAATAACCCATAACTACCTGACATCGGGTTAATATAAAGTATTATAAAGAACAACATTTTCTAAGTATAGTAAATGCTTCCTGAGACAAGAGGCAACTTCAATGGCTAGCCTGCTGCTTGCTAATAATTTCCAATCTGAGTGTCTGGTGCCCTGTGTCATAAAGCAAAGCAATGTCTTCTTGGAGACAAGCTGTCCATGTGATTAACACACACCATGAGAACAGAATGTCTCCCATTGGATCTCAACAAGTTTGGGCATATTTAGAAATGGTACCAGGAATACTTGAAATCTTGGCACAGTTATACAATCAAAAAGGAAATCAAGAAAATGAATGAAATGGTGAAAGAGATGGTGATTTGAACAGATTTGAACTCTCTTAAATTGAAGTTTTCCCTCAAACATATTTAGTTTAAGTAGAAAGATATTGTTCTAAAGACATACACAACATTCAGAAAGAAATGAAAATAAATGGAAATATAATCCAGTTGTATATGAAGTAAAGGCAGTAGAAACATGAATAGAGAAGGATAAAAATAATTAAATAGGTAGACATTCAGTCAAATGAAGTGTAAAGATTTGTGACTGGCACTTACGAGAATCTCACAATCATGATACTTATTGGGCAGGGAGTTATCTTGTTCAAGAGTTTATTTAATTTTAGATGTTTATAAGAAAACTACACTCCTGAAACAGTGATAAGAAGGCTCTACTTGAAGCCAGGTGTGATGGGCCACTCCTTTAATTCCAGCACTCAGGAGTCAGAGGCAGGTAGATCTCTGTGAGTGTGAAACTGGCCTGGTCTCCAGAAAAAGAAGAAAAGGAAGGAGGAGGAGGAGGAGGAGGAGGAGGAGGAGGAGGAGGAGAAGGAGGAGGAGGAGGAAGGTGGCTCTACCTGGCTGGATGTCTTGCCGGAATCAGGGCTCACAAGTTGAATTAAGCTCATAATTTAATAAGAATAATTGCTCACATAATAGAGCACAATGAATAGGAAAATTTCTGTGTAAGCATTATCAAAGTGACTTTGTTTCCGACTATAGGTTTGTAGCATTCCAAAGTCCTGAAGAATCAGGTCTCTTGTTGCATTTTCTACACTACGTCATCAGTCTCAGCAGTGAATGCACAGGCTGTGATTCTGAAGCTGCAACTCATTTCATCTTGCTTTGAAAATATCATCCTGCACTTTTCCTCTCTTTTTTCTGTGGTCTACTGAAAGAGTTTGACATAGAGGGGTGATATATCGCTATGTCATCATTTTTTGTGGTGTTTTAGCAAAAGAAGTGGGCAGGAATATTAAGACAAAAAAAAGCAGAGAGTACCTTAGCCTCGGGTGATGTGCAGATTGTTTTCAACATTTTCTATGATAATTTTATCAATTCTGAAAATGTAACCATTTACTCGGTAGTATTACATGCCAGAAACTCTTTTATTTATATACTAAAATAGACCTTAAATATAACAAAATAAAGAAATTCATATAAAATTTAAACCAAAATATATAGGATGAAATTGAGCAAAGGGAAAGAAGCTTTCCATATGTATTAGAGCCACAGAACATATCTGGTAAGTCTTTGGTTAAGAAATAAATTTAATTCAACAACAGAAAAAAACATAAAGGAGCAGAAGAAAGATATTTCATGAAGTGGAAGAGGTGTGTGTTTTGATACAAAGGTAGGACGTCCTAGACTTGGTGAATTACATTCAATAAATAAAGATTATTGTAGGTGCCCTAGGAAGAGAAAATGCTGTCTGAATTTGAAGAATAGACAAGTCATAAAATTAATGATGATTTATGTACAGTCATAGTGCTGTGGGATGGTCTGTATGTCAAATTGCTCTGATTGGTCAATAAATAAAACACTGATTGGCCAGTGGCCAGGCAGGAAGTATAGGCGGGACTAACAGAGAGGAGAATTGAGAAAATAGGAAGGCGGAAGGAGTCACTGCCAGCCGCCACCATGACAAGCAGCATGTGAAGATGCCAGTAAGCCACGAGCCATGTGGCAAGGTATAGATTTATGGAAATGGATTAATTTAAGCTATAAGAACAGTTAGCAAGAAGCCTGCCACGGCCATACAGTTTGTAAGCAATATAAGTCTCTGTGTTTACTTGGTTGGGTCTGAGCGGCTGTGGGACTGGCTGGTGACAGAGATTTGTCCTGACTGTGGGCAAGGCAGGAAAACTCTAGTTACAGTCATAGTGAAGTTTGAAAAGGAAGTTCATGAGTTTGGGTTGTGAGTATCAAGCATTGCTCAAACATACAATGGTTAGCTGATGGGAGGGGGAAAGTCAGATTCCTTTAATGCTGTGGCTTCTGGTAAATCTATGGTGCTGCTCTGGAGTGCCTCATTACCAAGAGTACACAGGATCACTAATAGACCTAGATAAGTTATTACACAAAAAGAAGAAAGAATATGAAGTTGAGAGGGTAGGGAGGTTGAAGAAGCTCTTGAAGGACTTGAGGTAATAGACAGTGAATATGATCAAAATATTTTGTATTAAGTTTTCAAAAAATTAATAAATATGTTTTAAAGTACATGCACTGGATCTTAGCTTTGATTTCCACCATGAAAAATAAGTTAATAAATCAGGTCAAGTTTTGCTGTTCCAGACAGGTCTGTTGAAAGCTGTCTAGCCTTCCCTCTCAAGGTCCATTTCTGTATTCTTACATATCTAATTGCTACCCTTTGATCCTTTTCCAGTAATCACTGTTCTCAATTTTGTAACTCAGTCATGAAGCACTGGAGATCTTGGAGGATAGAGATATCTTTTTTAGTAAATCTCAAACACTCTCTTAATGAGATAAGAGAAAACAAAATGTCACACTTACTTTCTTAACACATTCACTGCTGACAGGGGCAGGTCTCCATGTGCTAGAAATTCCCCACTGGCAGAGCCCAGGGGTCCTCTAATTCA
Source organism: Peromyscus eremicus (assembly GCF_949786415.1). Taxonomy (NCBI): domain Eukaryota; kingdom Metazoa; phylum Chordata; class Mammalia; order Rodentia; family Cricetidae; genus Peromyscus; species Peromyscus eremicus. The sequence goes on along the minus strand of NC_081416.1, from coordinate 160,062,245 downwards.
GTTCCACATGACACTTTACACCTGGAGTACAGAGTCAGTCCCATAAGCTCTCCCTCCACTCTGACACAGTCACAAGCAGTAGACTGTTAACTGCATTTCTAACTGGCAGGAGTGGGGGATGGGGTTGGATATATGCATGCTCCTTTAGGAATGATTCCCAAATTAGTGTCTTTACCAAGGTGATTCTCCTTAGGTGTATATTTTTCTTCATTTCTGACTAGAATGTGTAAAGGGAAGAGGTACTTGGTTCACAATTTGGTGTGCACATATGTTACTGGTGGAATTACTGTTCACACATATTGGGCAATGTGTATTTCTGATGCTGGAATTTTAACACATTTTGTAGATTTACTTGTGTAAAATTGAAACTCTTTGACTCTGTTCTTCAGTGTGCTATGGGAAATGTAATATTCAAACATCTCTCTGAAATTATAATTTTGATGGAAAGTTGAAGATCTTCCTAAGGTAACACTTGATATGTAACTCCAGGCTTTTATCACATGAAAATTCCCTTTTAAATATCTCAATTAATTACACAGCAACTCCTTTCTTCTCACACCGTGCTTCTGTGAAAGATAATAAAGAAGATAAATGATGGGTTCCTACAGACTTTTGCATAGGTAGCAAGTCTCATTTCAACTTATAAAGGTTTTGTTTTTCATATCCCCTTAAGCCTTTAAATAAATAATTGCAAAGAACATCAAGTTAATGAATATATCTGTTTACTGTTCAGAGAACAGTCTGCACCCCCAAGAGCTGAAAATACTAAAAATACTACGTATTTTCTCCAGATAGCCAAAGGCTGTGAAGACCCAGGAGTTCCCACGAAAGAGAAGAGGATGCGTCCACAATTGCCCAGGTGCTCAGCAAGTTCAAGCATATGCTGGGAGGCACCATTGCTGTGCTGATTCCTTTCCATGGACCTAATTACCACTTCACTTTACTCAGAATCCTCTCATCTTCATGCAAATGAGCTGTGGCATCTGTTCTCTTTACTCCTAGAGAGGTTTAGTCTTAACAGTGTGTGAGTTAAAACTGAGCTGCAAAACATCCAGGCTTATCAGTAATGATAATCCCTCATGAGCATTTACACACATTCCATCAAACAGAAAGTAAAGAAACCTCACTTTAATAATTCTGTCATAGAGTGTATAAGGGATAAATCCTCCTTTCACGTGTGACTGGGCTGTGAGACCCTCTCGAAGACGGAATGGCATAAATACATAGTATTCATGTGGAGGAGGCCCTAAACACTAAAGATGACAGAACATATTCTGCTAGTCTCCAGCAAGATCATTACTGACCCAAAGAGCAGGAAACGGAGTGGTGACCATGAGATTTCACACAACCCAGAACCCATCTTCCTCTGAAATCATATGAAGATACCATCCCTGAAAACAGTATTTAAAAGGCTCACAGTTGAGTGAGGAGGGAAAATAAATTATTACAAAGATAAAGCATCAAAGTCAGTGAGGATAGGGTTATGGTCATCAGCCTGGCTTCAGCAACTAGTTCACTCTGTGGGCGCAGGTGTATACAAACATTTGCAAGTGTGCATGTGCATGTGCATGTGTGTGTATATGTGTATACCTGTGTATGTATGCATTGTGTATGTATGTGTTTTGTGTTTATAAACATGTATGTGTATTTAGGTATGCATTTATGTATGTGCATGTGTATGTGTGAATTGTATATATGTATGTATTTGTGTGTATTTATATTTATATGTGTGTGCATGTATATGTGTGTTAAGTGTGTATTTGTGTGTGTGCTTGTGTATGTGTGTAATTATACATATGAGTTTGTTCTATATGAGTTTTGTATAAATTTATGCATGTGTGTTTATGTATATATTTGTGTATTATATATATATGTGTGTGTGTATGCATGCATTCTTGTGTTGTACAGTATAGTGCTTTTGGATGTTCTGTATGGCAAATGATTTGCTCTGATTAGTCAATAAATAAAACACTGATTGGCCATTGGTGTAGGTGGGACAAGCAGGAGAATAAAGCTGGGAAGTGGAAGGCTGAGTCAGAGAGACACTGCCAGCTGCCACGGCAGCTTCCCCATGTGAAGATGCCAGTAAGCCATGAGCCATGTGGCAAGGTATAGATTAATGGAAATGGATTAATTTAAGCTGTAAGAAAAGTTAGCAAGAAGCCTGCCATGACCATACAGTTTGTAACCAATATAAGTCTCTGTGTTTATTTGGTTGGGTCTGAGCAGCTGTGGGACAGGCAGGTGAGAGAGATTTGACCTGAGCAGCTGTGGGCCAGGCAGAAAAACTCTAGGTACAGTATAGATCATGTATGTGTCAATTTTTGTGTGTATGTGTATATGTATTTGTGTGTAAGCATATGTATATGATTGCATTTTTGTGTACATACCAGTGAAGGCACCTGTGTTTGTGTATGTGAATATTTGACTGCCTGTTTTCCGAGTCGTGTACACATGTATGATTCTGTATGTGCATGCACACACATGTATATATGCATTGTTTGCACATTTATCTGTATATGTGTATATATATATATTTATGCATTAGTAATATGCTTATGTATTTATCTGTATGACTTCATGAGTATACAGTGTACGTGTGCATTTGTGTTTTTGTATATGTGTGCACATTGCACATTTCAATCTATGCAATCATAGACAAACAAAAACACTGAGGGCAAGCAAGTGAACAAGACAATTAGTAATGTAGGATGAAATGACATGATTATCGAAATGAATAAGGCAACATATAAAGAGAACAATGGCATTGTTTACAAGGTAGCTGTTTGAATCAAGAGTCTTTATGAACTTGACTTTGACCTGAGCAGTGTCAGACTGATATTACCACCTACAGTATGTGACTGAGTGGATGGTACTATGTGCCAGCTAGAACAAGAAAAATGAGTTCGCAAGTACATTTCTTATTGATCACTCATTAATTAATATTGTCTAAAAAATATACAAATATGATTTAGAGTTTGAACTATGTCAACTGACATTGTCAAGAACTAATAATTTTTCTTTCTCCATTACCTGTCCTCCCCAGGGCTGGATATGCTATCGGTCTTTCCAACCCATGGATGCATAAGACTTCAAGTAAACAACAGGCAGAGTTGGAGCTAAAGAATTCTTACATAATTATCTTCTCATTGGAAGAAACCATTCATACATAAAGTATTCCTATTTCCTTAGTAGTTTATTATTCCTTAGTATGAATTATATGATTTTCGATTATGTAAATTGTTCTACAAGAGGAGATATGTTTTAAACACAGTAAGCTATGAATACCTAAATGGTTATAGCCTTTCACCATAATAAAACAATTAAAATTTAAATTAAAGCACAATGAAATGAGAATACACTTTTATATACATAATGCAAACTAGCTAAGTGCAGCTATTTGTAAATAAGATGAGTGGGAAACATGACTGGGCTAATATGTGGAAAATTAAATTTAGAACGCTCTTTCTAGTATATGAGTATAAAATGCAAAAAAAGAATTTCATGCTGAACAACTCACTGAAGTTTTCATAAACCAATAACTAATTTACAAAGGAAAGAGAACAATTACACATACGTCATGTGAGGATAAAATTAAGTAAATATAAATATTATAACTGTTGATCCTTTTTAAGGAGATGAAGATTATACTGTAAGGTTTCTTGTATGGAAATATTGTATTACTGGACATTTGCACACACCAACAAAATTAGTGTAGATTATATATCTAGGTGATGGTAATTCATTTTGTTTTGCTATATTAGAGGTGGTATGGTAATGATGGATTTAAGAACAAATGGTAGATCAGTCAGATGGTGGTCTCTGAAAGGGTTCTATGTAGTACTCAAGGTAAAAGAGGACCTCAGTCATGTTCAAATCTTAACATTGAGTTTCTGCAGTTCAATGATAGGAATCTTTATTAAATATTTGAAATCCCATCATGTTTCTAGATGTACTATTACACCTTTTTGACATAGAGTATGTGGCCCTGTGTCTTCTCTCCTTTGATCTGCAATGTATATATCTGGAAATGATTCCTAACATCAGAAGTTAAAAAAAAGTTGCGTTTTGTACTTTTCTTTCTCAAGTAAAATGCATCCCTTTTTCATGGAAATTACCTCTATACAATCAGTATTAGCCAGCAAAAGTCATTAGTCAAAGAGTTTCTTGCTATAGGTCTCATCAGAAACTCAGGAGGCTGAAATGAAAAACAGAAAAGTACATTCATAAGTTAGAACTGTAATTCATGTGGAATATAATTTTTGATCAATTTTCTGTTCTCACTCAACCTAGCTACAACCTTTCACCTTAATATACAGTCAATGAATTACAATTGTCATAAATGAAAACACATTGAAGACTATGTTTCTTTTGCATTACTAGAGATTGAAGTAAGAGCTTTGTCCAGGCTGTTCTAAGCATTATATTTCACAATTTTGCATTATTCAAGAAAAATATTACTGACATGTCAGAAACACAGTAGCCTCATTTTACAGCAAATTTCCTGTGATCTCAGAACTAAACTCAGGATCTGTCCTTGAGAGGACTTGCTTTGATGTATCACAATCTTCTGTGTTTTTTGTTTTTTGGGGTTTTTTATTTATTTTTTTTATTTTTATTTTTTTTTGGTTTTTCGAGACAAGGTTTCTCTGTGTAGCTTTGCGCCTTTCCTGGGACTCACTTAGTAGCCCAGGCTGGCCTCGAACTCACAGAGATCCGCCTGGCTCTGCCTCCCGAGTGCTGGGATTAAAGGCGTGCGCCACCACCGCCCGGCGGTTTTTTTTAATAATTTAATTTAATTTTACATATCAGCCATGGATTCCCCTGTCCTCCCCCCTCCCTACCCCCCACCTTCCCCCCATCCCACCCCCCATTCCCATCTCCTCCAGGGCAAAGACTCCCCTGGGGATTTAGGTCAACCTGGTAGATTCAGTCCAGGCAGGTCCAGTCCCCTCCTCCCAGGCTGAAGGAAGTGTCCCTGCATAAGCCCCAGGTTTCAAACAGCCAGCTCAAGCACTAAGGACAGGTCCCAGTCCCACTGCCTGGGTGCCTCCCAAACAGTTCAAGCTAATCAACTGTCTCACTTATCCAGAGAGCCTGATCCAGTTGGGGGGCTCCTCAGCTGTTGGTTCATAGTTCATGTGTTTCCATTAGTTTGGCTATTTGTCCCTGTGCTTTTTCCAGTTTTGGTCTCAACAATTCTCGCTCATACAATCCCTCCTCTTTCTCGCCAATTGGACTAAAATCGACCACATACTTGGCCACAAAGCAAATCTCAGCAGTTACAAAACAATTGGAATAACCTCCTGTGTTCTATCAGACCACCATGGTTTAAAGTTCGATTTCAACAACAACAAAAATTACAGAAAACCTACAATCTCGTGGAAACTGAATAATGTTCTGTGTTTTATTAAAGCTTTTTCCTGTTAAAAACTACCATGAAAATTAAGCTAAATGGTTTATCTATCTATCTATCTATCTATCTATCTATCTATCTATCTATCTATCTATCTATCTATATCTTATATCTATCTGTCATCTATAATTTACCATCTACTAATATCTATCTTCTTTTTTAATTTATTTATTTATTATTATGTACACAGTGTTCTGCCTGTATGCATGCCTGCACACCAGAAGCAGGCACCAGATCTCATTACAGATGGTTGTGAACCACACTGTGTGTTTGTTGGGAATTGAACCCAGGACTACTGGAAAGACAGCCAGTGCTCTTAACGGCTTAACCATCTGTCTAGCCTGGTATCTATCTTCTATACATGATCTATAGTCACCTACCTTTCATCTACAGCCTACCTATTATCTATGATCTATCTCTACCTTCTATCTGTAAATGACACTTCTAGCATATGTTATTCATTTTCTGTCATCCCTCTGTCTCAATGCCTGGCATGTGTCTATCTGTGTCACCTCCTTTGAGTCTTACTACAGTGTTCCCATTTGAATTTGCTTTTGGAATTTTATCAGCTGTCCTTTACTAGAATTACTTTTCCTATGCTAATTCTAGTCTCTCCTAGCATACTTGTTTACAATATAACTCTTTCCCATATTTCTGAAGCTCTTTAAGGCATATATACAAAATGTATTTCTGGTAATTAGGAACTCATGTTTTATTTCTATAGCAGCTATGTCTCTTGCTTCATGAAAACAAATTTATGAATGAACATACCATTTTAGTCAGAAAAAGTGATTCTTTCAAAGAGTTCTACTAGCATGGCTCATTAAAAATAAACTATGAGTCCTGAACACACAAAGAACTGTAGGCAACTAAGAGATGTTGAGAGTGGGAGAAATAGTCTTTCCTGGGATAAGTATATGAATTGGTTATCTAATATCAAAAAGTTAGTGTGAAAATATACATACAGGTACTGTTACACAGACTGAACAAGTTGTATTTAGGAATCTATATGTATATACATATACATAAATACATGTAATAACAATTAATGAAAAACTAGGCCATGAATTTGAAAGAGAGCAAAGGGGAGTATATGAGAGAGTTTGGAGGGAGGAAAGGGAAGGAATAAATGATACATTATCATTTTATAAAACAAATAATAAAAATGTATAAAAAGAAATGCAGATGGTTTCAATAAGCAACGTGTGTGTGTGTGTGTGTGTGTGTGTGTGTGTGTGTGTGTGCCACACCAACTCCAGTGTCGTCCCTGTGACATGAACAATTATGTTAATAATAGCGGATGGGAGATATGTGTCCCACGGGACTAAGCTCCCTAGAGGTCCCTGGCAAAGTGCCCACATTATGCTTCCTTCTTGAAGAATATGTGCTTCACAGATCATGAGCTCCCTGGGCTATGGGTTCTGTATAACTGCTTTTCTGATAATGTTCTAATTAATCTATGAAGCACAGCCAAAATTAATGAATGCTTGGGTTGTGAACTGTGGAAGAAAGGGAAAGCTGGACATGGATCTTAATCAGATATAGCAGAATGAGCTATTTCTTAAAAACCCCAAGCCACTAGATTAAAAAAGTATAAAGGTTCAGACACTTCTAGGGAATAAACACTCACCCACTAGGAATCCTTTGGGAATCCCAACTAAAATGATTTATGGCAGAAGGCGTTATCTCATAGGAGGCAGATGGTGGGCCCCTCTGTTGAGGAAGTTCAGCATGAGAAACTTAAGGACTACAGCAGAACCCCTTCCCCTTACAGGTGTAAAAGTACAAGAGTCTATATTCCAGCAGGTAAAAAGGTTTTATATTAGAAGAGATATGTGGTGGAAGAACTGAAGAAAGACTTAGAGAAGGTCTGCAGCATCCAAATTGGCTAAGTGGGTCATGAGAACCAGAAAAATAGAAATGTATAAGAAACTAGAAAACTGCTGAGATAAGATAAAGGACACAGCTGCAACTGCAAGAAGTCTCCACAAGTCTAGGGACTGTACTAAGTTTAGAAATCACAGACTGCTCTTTGGGTCATAAAGTTCTTGTGGGTGAAGGAATATGTCTAGCACCGATTAATAATTGTGTGCTTGCTGTTTTTTACAAAGATGTAATTATTGCCGAGCTCTTGTTGCTCCCTGTATGAATTGATAGTTTTCTTTTCTGTATATAAACTACTGATTTGCAGAAGTAAAATTGCAGCAGATTCAAACCGCTTCTGAGTGTGTTGTCTGTCTGTCATTCGCCAAATCCTTGCCTTCCTGACTACCCAAGCCCTGGTTCTCCTACGGTTGTGGTACCCCCCAATAGGCCAATCCGTGGCATGTGTGTATTGTCAAAGGTTATGCAGGCATATTACCACCGCAGTACACACTGGTGTTAATTAGCTGATAATTGCTTTAATATATATGAGCCTGAAACTCCGAGGTGCACAAGCTTTACTGTCTTTCTGGGTTGCTGTTTTTTGACAAATATGGATTTTAAACATGCTCTATGGAAATATCTTAAGCTGCCTCATTTCCTCAGAAGACATGTGTGCATGGCATCTCCAAGCATGTGAATTTTGAAATTTAACAGGATAATAGCTTTGTTTTCAGGAATATATTCTATGTTTAATAATGCAGTGTAAAGGTCATATTTTCAGATGCTAAGTCACAGAATGTTCTGTCTAAAATCTTGACAAGTCTGACCTTTCAGGAAAAATATACATCCATGTGACCATGTGTGGGCTGTGGAAAAATATGTCTTCACTCATCTTCCAATTATTTAATAATCCTTAAATTCTTAGTTTACTCTTATACAAAAAGTTCTAACACTTCATACTTTGAAGGTCAGTTTCCACACTTAATGTAAAGAGAAATTGTTGCTGATAGAATTGTTTTATTTTTCAGCCTTCCTTGTTTCCACAACTTGGTAATGCAATAATGTAAAATTGCATTAATTGGTTAGCCTAGAGCCAACACTCAAAGAGTTTCCACTATGTCCTCTTTCCATGATTGTGGGCTGGAGTAAGCCAGAACAGACTCAGAGAACATACACTCAAGGTAGAGGTATGGTCTGGCTGGATTTAATGTCAACTTTACACAAACTAGAGTCACTGGAGAAGATGGGACCTCAGTTGAGAAAGTCTTGGTATTAGAATGGGCTGTAAGCAAACCTGTAAAACATTTTCTTAATTAGTGATTAATGGTGGATGGCCCATCTCATTGTGGATGGTGCCACCCTATGCTGATGGTCCTGGGTTCTATAAGAAAGATAGCTGAGCAAGCCATAATAAAGAGCAAACCAGTAAGCAGCACCTCTCCATGGCCTCTATATCAGCTTCTATCTCTAGGTTCCCGCCCTGCTTGATTCCCTGTCCTGACTTCTTTTGATGATGAACAGCGATGCAGAAGTATAATCCACATAAGTCCTTTCCTACTCCATTTGATTTTGGCAATAGTGTTCCATCCTAACAACATTAACTCTAACTAAGACAAATAAAAAGTCTGTGATGAAGAGGTGAAGATGGGAATAAAGTCTTCCAAGTACAAAAAAAAAACATAGTTTAAAAATTGTCTGGACCTGGTGTGATGGCTTGCTGAGTAAAGGTGCCTGCCACCAAGTCTGATTACCTGAATTCCATCCTCAAGACCCTCATGGTGCATGAAAAGAACCACATTTGTCCTGTGACTTGTACCCTCATATCATGGGATGACACACATGCTTATGTGCACACACATATGAGTACAAAATAACCATATTGCTGTAGTTATGTTTAATATTGCAGTGATGAAATGCTATGACCAAAGCAACTAGGAGAGGAAAAGCTTTATTTGGCTTATGCTTCCACATCTCTGTTCATCACTGAAGGAAGTCAGGGCAGGAACACAAACAGGGCAGGAACCTGGAGGCAGGAGCTGATACAGAATCCAGGGAAGAACAGTACTTACTGTCTAGCTCACACAACTTGCTCAGCATGCTTTCTTAACCCAGGACCACCAGAACAAAGAAGGTACCACCAGCAATAGGCATCAATCACTAATTAGGAAAATGCTCTGAAGACTTGTCTACAGCCTGATGTTATGAAGGAAGTTTTCCAGTCAAGGTTTCCTCCTGTCAGATGACTGTAGCTTGTGTCAAATTGACATAAAAACCACCCAGCACATATAAATAATATAGTTCTAAATTTTTAAGAAGAAAATTCTAATGTCAGAAAGTTTGCAGACTGACATGAAAGTGAAGCAAAGGACCAATTCCTTCAAGAGGACACAGTTCAGAGCAAGTCCATAAGCATTGTCAGGACCAAAGAGCCAGACTAGTTACCACAGATCTCAGAAAGGCTTTCTGTAGCCTGTAGGTTCCCTGGTCAGCTCTCTTATATGAACCTCTGGCCACCAACGATTTCTCTCATCACTCAGCAGTACGAATTTCTTGGTAGAGGAAAGAAATCCTTTTGCTTTCTTCACAAACTCATTGTGGAAATTCTCAGGACTCTCTGAACTCTAGGGAGAAGTTCCCACACCTTTCCAGCTGCATGTGCCCCGTCGCTGTCATCTCATGAATCAGGTCATTAACACCCTGGGCAGTTGGCCTCCACCACAGCTCTCAATCCCTGCGTTAAAAAGAAAGTCCTAACAAGGTGCAGGAGGAGAGTGTGTCCTGCAAGGAAGCCCTGGCTGCAGGAGAGTCCTCAATAGGGACATTTTCTACTTCCTATGTGCCATTTCACTTAGATTATTAGTAAAATACAGAAGGAATGAGAAGAATCCAGAAAGAGGATGTGAGTAAAACCTATGCAGAAAATAAAAGAATAAAAATTTAAAAATTATATAAAATAACAAGATACTGCAACAAGGAAGGCATGGTAGTGAAAACAATAAAGGAATAAGACATGAAGTTGGTAGATTGGTGTTTTTCCAAATGACACAACATTTTCTAAAACTCTATACTTAAACAATGTCTGTGGAAATGACTGGATTAGTGATATATTTCATAGCAAAAAAAAAGTGCAGCCTCAACTAAAGCATGTTGTCCCAAAGTGCTGAAATACATTTGAGATTTTAAACTAAAGAATTAATACACAAAACACCAAGGGAAGACAGGGCAAATGTCAAAGGCTGGAGTTATAGGCTATTGTGAGCAGCCAGACCTGGGTTGTAGTGGGTAGCTGTTCCAGCTTTGACCTGGAAGTACTACACCCATTGAGGCTTTGGTAACTGTCACGCATACAAGGCAGAGCCGAGACAGGAGCCCTTAAGACCTGAGATCCCGTTGTGCCACCTCTTGGTTTCTACATCCTGGACGCTGGAGGTAGACTGATAAGAGTTTTCCAGAGAACACAGCTGGATGGCGCTACACCTTTTCCAGACACTGTAACCTATCCCTTTACTTGTAAGTTACCCCACAAAATAAATCTCCATTTAACTATGTGGAGTTGCCTTACTACAACCAATAACGAGTGTTGGCTATCAAATGTGCATCTTCTGCAAAAAAAGAGTAAAGTCTTAATCCCCCCCAGTCATTCCTAGAGATCAATTTTAAAGAACTGAATGGGAATATTTTTATGAGGATTGCATTCACTGATTATATTCCACACTCTGAAATGGCAGAAATCTTTCTCTCACCCCACTGTCCAATACAAATTACATGGTATGCGATTACGTCATGTACACACATTTGCCTAAAATGATACATGATGTACATACAACGTTAATAAAAAGGTACCAACATATTCCCTAGGCATTAGGGAAATCCTAAATATTGTTAAATGTCATTAATTTTATAGTATTTTTTATTTAAAGTAACATAGATGAGCAATATACTTTACAAAATTTGAGTTTATAAATATTCAGGGATTTTTTTTCTAGCAGGTATTAATTCATTATCTCTTAGTCATAAACCAACCATTTTTTTACTTGGTTTTCTGGCACAGTTGCTATGTCTTGCAAAATATATGCTTATAACTAACAAAATGTTAAAGTCTTGCAGGAATATTGAAAATTGGAAGGACATTAAAAGTGAATCCTCTTGACAGCCAGCAGCATCCATTTACCCCAAGACGGCACTGAACATGACACAACACAAAATTACAAACTTACAACATTATGATTTTTGTATTTGTGATTTTGCTTTGTAACTCAATTGTATGTTTTGCAAGTATGAGTGATAACATGGTGTTGCAAAGTCAAAAGACTAGACAGGACTGGGAGCCTTTCTTAGGCTTCTAGACTTGTGATTTTTCAAAATTTCCCAAGGTATGCAAACCCAGGCAGATTTTTCTGATGTTCATCCCTCCTGATGAATGCTGCTTATAATCAACAGGAGAGTAGATGAGATCCTGAGTAAATTTCTGTTGTTGGCATGAGCATGGGATGTCTAGGACATCAGAGTCTCAGACTCATGGAAATGGGAAAGCCTTCCCCAGGTCAGGCTAGGTAATATGGAATGACCTCCCAGTGATCCAAGTATAGCGGCTAATTGAATGTGTACAAAATACCAACTGTAGCTTCCTCTTCTTACGGACTGCTTCCTGAGACTGTTCCCATACAGAGATGAGATGACTCACCTCCTCGTTCAGCTGTATTTAATAAACCCACCATCTTTTTTTTTTTTTTTTTTGGTTTTTCGAGACAGGGTTTGTCTGTGTAGATTTGCAACTTTCCTGGAACTCACTCTGTAGCCCAGGCTGGCCTCAAACTCACAGAGATCCACCTGCCTCTGCCTCCTAAGTGCTGGGATTAAAGGTGTGTGCCACCACCGCCCAGCTCCCACCTTTTCTTTTAACTTTATCTAATACACATGCTGAGTTCCCAGGCTATAGTTGCAAGTTTTCCTGGTCTTGCCCAGCATCAAGGTCCCACAGCCACTTATAAAATTCCTGTGTCCTGCGTGGTCCTGCAACTGCTCAGACCCAAGTAAATATATAGAGGCTTATATCAATTACAAACTGCATGACCATGGCCTATGGCTCAAACTTCTTGCTTTTGCAAGGCCCATGGATAACAGACAACCTTCAGTCTTAGAGGAGAATGGAATTTTCATGATGGGTGATGGTGCTCTGTATGCTGTGAATGTGTTGCTCTGATTGGTTGATAAATAAAATGCTGATTGGCCAGTAGCCAGGCAGGAATTATAGGCAGGATAAGCAGACAAGGAGAATTCTGGGAAGAGGAAGGCTGATGGGGAGATGCCAGCCTGCTGTCCAGGGAGCAGCATGTAATGACACACAGGTAAAGCCAGGGAACACATGGCAACATATAGATTAACAAAAATGGGCTGAGTTAAGTGTAAGAGCTAGTCAATGGTAAGCCTGAGCTAATGGCCACGCAGTTTCAATTAATATAAGCCTCTGCATTTACTTGTGCCTGAGGGGCTGCGGACCAGGAGGACATAGGAAAACGTTCAGCCACATTTTCAAGTGTTATTATCTGTAGGACTCCTTAGTTCCATTTGGATGCATTTTATATTTTGCCATGGCCGTGATCATATAAAGGCCAGTAGTTAAATCATTTGGATAAAAGAAATGAGTTTGGATGCCAAACTGGCAGGGTGTCAATGTTGACAGCTAATCTACTAGAGTAGGCTTGCTCTTTAGCAGTAGAACCAACTCTCAAATGGTTAGTCATATGGTAATCACTCTGTTCTACTTTAATTAACATGTGGAGATATCTGTCACACAGTCCACAGAGAGGAAGTATCTCTAGCTTAGCTTTTTAGCCTCTAGACAAGTACAGTATTAACTTGAATTAGAAATAAGTCACTCTTGAGTGCTCAACATGAAACTCAAAGGACCCTTAAATAATAAGATTAGTTTTTCCTTTGTAATGGAGAAAGGCCTTTTCCTTATCCAAAGCTAGCATAGTGAAACAAAGATCAATTATTGGTAAACACCTCAGGGTAAAATCAAAGTTAAAGTGGACCATCTTCCAGGGCCTTCAATTCCAATGGAGATTAGATATTACTTTGTAGAAAGCACAGCAAATAGAAGAGGCTAAGTCAGTTAAATTCAGTGCTAAAATCTCTGGGATGCTGTGATAATCATTACATGTTCACAATCCATGACCCAGAACAAATTCCCTCTACTATTCATTATTCTTTATCATTGCTTTCATCATTAGATTTTTCATTAGTTTTCTCTTTAAACACCCTTTCCCACATGTTTTTCCAATATAGCTTCAGCCCTCTGCAAAACACCTGGAGGTGCTGTGTTCCTGACATATATAGAGACCAGGTCCTGGCATTGGGCATCACTAGGCTCCTTTAAATCTCACCTTTGTAATGTATCAGTTATGAGCCGTGGCAGACACTGTAATCTCTAATGTCACTTATTATTTATTATTCAATAAACCAAGGCAAAAATTGGAGGGAAATATTTTATTTGTCAAAGGATCGTGATTTGATCTTTAAAAAATATTCTTTAAAAAGAAAAATTGCCGGGCGGTGGTGGCGCACGCCTTTAATCCCAGCACTCGGGAGGCAGAGCCAGGCGGATCTCTGTGAGTTCGAGGCCATCCTGGGCTACCAAGTGAGTTCCAGGAAAAGGCGCAAAGCTACACAGAGAAACCCTGTCTCCAAAAAAAAAAAGAAAAGAAAAATTATTGAAAAAAATTTATTTTTATATGAAAGTGTCATTAAACAAAGCCTATGAAATGTTGCTTAGTCTTATATTTTGCAATATCCACTAAATCCTACCAAAAACCATCTTTGACTGAAATGTTAAAAATAATACATAAAGAGAAATGGTCCCCAAAAGGACAAATAACTCTGGAGCTCAGCTAAATATATAATGGAGCATATATATACATATAGTTTTACTATAGCAAACAAGGAGAGTGGTATATTTCATCTGATATTTTCTTCAGAATCTTTTTAGCAAATATAAGGTCCATTTCTATATCCTTACCTCAGCAATGCTGTGGGTCATGAACTCTTTATTCACATGCACACCTTGACCATTTTCACTCAAAGATCTTTGCTGTAATAATGGATCTGATATGAAGATAAATGACTATAATTAGCTTTCTCATTAGTTTTAACTAAGATTATTTCTTTTGTCATGACTGATTTATCTATTTGAGTCTTTGGTGGTCCATGTAATTTCCTGCCAGGCACCAAAGGGAGGAAAATGAAGTTAAGTTCAACATCTACAGCAATTTGTTTTCTGTTCTCCAGAATGATCTTTCTAGGCAAATCTACAAGCCTTTGCACAGGCCTGTGTGGGAATGCCCTGTGTTTTGAAAGAGAGCCTTTATAAAACACAGAAATCAGTCTTGAGTTCCTATAATAAAGAAAAAAGATTTTATAGGAGTGTATCTAGAAAACTCTTTTAAACCCCATATTAAATTTTCTTTCCCTCCCCCTTCTCTCTCTTTCATTTTGAAAGAGAATGGGGACAGACAGTATATGGATAGGTACAATTGTTGAACAACTTAAAAGTTTATTGAAGATATGAAGTTCCTCTTAGGTGGCCATGGGAGTGAAATGAGAATAAATATGAAAAAGCACATGTCAGGACTGAGGAAATCTGTGGTCTACACCTACATCAGCAGAGGGGAGACATTCCTTTATTTTCTTCTTCTTTCCTTTCTTGTCATCATCCTCCTATTTCCTCTCTTTCTTCTCTCCTCTCTCCAAACTGCCACTGCCTTACTCACCCAATCTTGTCCTCTCCTTTCCTTGATATATGAGCAAGCAGCTCTCTGTTTCCTAGGATGGCCTTGAACTTCTGGGCTCAAGAAGTTTGTCCTGAAAACTGGGACTACAGTGCATGTGTATTTCGCCAACAATGTGTGAATTTGCTTTCTTCAGACCTCAAGTCCTCTGTTCAACCTCCAATATTTTTCAAATCCCTGCAAGGATTCTGTTTGTTTGTTTCCTGATAAACTCTGTGATTCCATACCCAAGTGTGGTTTAGGGAGAAATGCTCAAGTCTTCTACCTCACACGTGCTTAGGTGACAGTCCTGTGAGATTGTTGTACTGAAATACTCTCCACCCTATGCTGTGGACTAGGAAACTGAATCAGAGAAGTTCCCTTTGGTAGCTGAGTAACACAGTGTCTGATAAAGTAAAAATTCAACACCTTTAGCAGTTCTTAGCAGAGGAAACATGAAAATATGGGTGTGGAAAGCATAAAAGTGGTTAAAGAGGAAAATTCTCTTCTTAAGAGTTAGCAATGGACAGCAGAAGTGAACATACAGACCTGGGATCCTCTGACATAGAATGGCTGGAAGAAGCAGACCTAAAATTGGCCCCTTCTCCATGTTGTTCTCTACTTTAGGAGACACTAAGAAAGAATGCTGCTGAGTTGAAGTGATGATGTCTACTGGAATGATGTCAATTCTGAGCCATTTCAGTAGAAAGAACTCCTAAAAGTACATATTTGAATTGCTGAGTTCAAGTGAGCTTTCTAATTCAATTTTAATACTAATAGATTTTAGCTTCAATTTCTTTGGTTGGTTGGCTTTTGTTTGTTTGTTTGTTTGTTTGTTTGTTTGTTTGTTTTTGAGACAGGGTTTCTTTGTGTAACAGTTGTGGCTGTCCCAGAAATCCTTTTGCAGACTAGCCTGGTCAAAACTCACAGAGATCCACCTGTCCCTGTCTCCCAAGTGCTGGGACTAAAGATGCATGAGACCACCACCTGGTCGAGCTTTAATTTCTTTAACAAGGAGGATATCCTTTCTAGCAAAGGGAATGACTGACAGTGAAAATCACTGATAGCACTTCCTACTTGCTTTTATCTTCTATATAAAAATGACTCCAAAATAATGATGCTTATTACATACTTGATATAGTTGTGTAAATGCTACTTTCACCTTCCATTGTAGTAGACTTTTCTTCAAAAGAATTTCAAGTGCTCTCAGTAATAGTGTGTCAAAAAGAAATGAGAAATGAGAGAACAAACAAAAGGTAGACATGTGAGGAGTCTTTGAAAAACTTCAGCTCCTGATCTCTGTTTTCAGAGGACCTGCTGGTGCAGGGTGGGTGACCTCAAGGATTAAGGCAGATGTATCCAAACTGAGCACTACACAGGTGGGCACCTTAAGTGTGTGGTAGAGATGGAGACTCGGAACAGCAGAGTATTGAAGAAAAGCAAGTATTTGTGAAAGATATCAGAGTGGTTTCCCTGGATATCACCTTAGCCCTGAAGAGTGAGAAGAATCCACAAAATAAAATAATTGTGAAGACATTCTCAGATGGAAAGATGAATTTTAGAATCACACTACACTAAAGTAAGCAATCAGAAAGATGCATGAGATGGAACTGCATCCCTTTATCCTGGTGTTGAGAATGAATTAGATCAAATTGGCCTCATCTTCTCTGAACTGCGCATCCAGGTGGTGACTTTACCTAATGCCCGAAACCTGACATCACAACATGTATTTTGTTCAGAGAATACTTGGAAAAACAGTGTTTGATACTGGTGTGTGATTTTCTATTCATGTCACCATATTACCTTTATTAAACACTATCTCATGAATTATAAAATTAACACACGGACTTCTTAGAGCCTGTATCTTAAGACAGAAATCAAGGTGTGCCTGGAAACCATTGAATTATAGACAGGGATGAGTACATACAGGGTGTAAAGTTAAATTCCAAAATTATGAAGCAAGTCAATTGGTGAATAATGAAAAATAAAGTAAATCACTGGTTGCTAACTCTCAGGAAATAATGCTTCACAGTAAGAATTATAATTTCATAAGACTCAATGGCATATAGAAAACAGGGAACTCAGTGTGTGTAATTTGCTCCTTCAAGAAACACAAGATACATGAATGTGGGTCACCATGAGATTATAAATTAAAATAGAAAGTATTATCTTCAACGCATACCATGATTTTTCAAACTCTAGTTTTTATCCTTTGATACATATGCAGCTACCACAAAAGGAAATGGGTGACTCTTTATGGGAAATGACAGTGTTTCAGTTTTCTTACTCAAGCAGCAACATCTCCAATTTATCCTAAATTGCCTATGAGAAGCAGGTGTTCATAGTTGCCGTATTGAATTGTAGTGTGAAGCTAGGCAGCACTGTAGTTTCTTTTCTGTGTATGAGTGATGATGATGCCAAGTACCTAGAGGATCACATCCACCATGAATTCCTTCTGCAACCACAGCTCTGTGCACAGAGGACCTGAGAGTGGAGTTACAGGCAGCTACACCTGGTAAATCCTTGGGTCACTTTAGCTGGGCTGAGACAGAGATTCAGTCATTATTTTAGGCTGTTACATTCATTCCTTTAATCTCTGTCATAGTTAGTATCATGGATTATTCTTCTAAGTCATGTGTTCTCTCTGACTGCTAAGCCTCCCATATTCCCAACCCAAGAAAAGGAGTTGTACACACAGCAAATGGGAAGAAATATAATGAATATCACTGCCCTTTAAGGAAATCAGAATGGTCAGAATATTCTAGAAACTGCAACTAGGCACCTACTATATGTGAATCTGAATGTTGATCACTCAAGTTGGATTAGGAATGAAAACCTCAACAGTACCTCCACTGAATATTCTTATTCACCTTGTTTATGCTCCCTTTTGCAGAAGTAAAACTTTTTTCTCTGCCAAAATACTTCAGAATGTATGGTCATTTTTCTGAACCCAGAGATCCATCTCTCACATCTGCTTCTACCATGAAGGTTGTTAGGATACAACTCTGGTTATCAGGCTTTGGGGCAATCATCTTTGCCTATAGAGATAAATTTCTAGCCTCAAGATGGTGTTTTTTTTTATTTCTTTTGTGTATTTGTTTTGGAGTGTCAAGGATAACTCTCAGGGCCTAGACACACACTTTACCACTAAGCTATATTCCTAGTTTATATTTTTCATGTGTTTTGTTCTCAATAATAGAAACAACATATTCACAAATACGTATGATGAATGAACTTCTAACATATGATAAAGTGAGATCCTAAAAATTCAAAAGTTCTGGAATTTCATATCCATATTAAGAACAAAACCTAATCACAGACAAAGGGGAAATATTCTGAGGCATAGATCTGTTAGTGACTATACCTGTAATATAAGAGAAATCCAATTGCTTTTCTCATATTCATGTTTTCAGACATTGTAGTGGATCACTTTTGCAATTCTTCTTTTAGAAACAAGCAGTTGGTTTAGAACAACACAGAGAACTTGGGCAACTGAGAAACCCAAGTTAATTTAGTCACTTAACAAACTTCACAGAACCATTCTTCAAGATCTGACTCAATTAATTCACTGGGCCTGCTACTCCTCCGGCTCCATCAGCTCCACAGGGAAGGAACTCCCATGAGCAAAAAACTAGCCACTTTAGTTGTAGATGTACAGTTTAGCTACACACAGGCTTCCTTTACATCAGACTTAAAATTCTAGGTATTGGGTTTATATTTTGTGAGTCTTTGGCCTCACTAAGAACCTTTCTCTGTATGCTTTGTACAGTACACTTGTCAGCATATTGAATACAGCACTTTATGAAACATGGCTACCATGTTAGTCATATATGCACTACAACAACACTAGCCTGTGGGCTTTTACATACACAATTTCTAGGGCTGTCTGACTTTCTAACCCTATGTAAGTCTCAATTTGAAAGTCAAGCTAGAAATCTCTTCTAGTGAAGAATAGAATTCTGTTTCAAATTGGTTTCATGGTTCTATCCATTGTTTTTCTTTCCTGTAAAGTACTGCCTTGGGCTTTATTTTCTTATACATAGAAGAAATGACTGTGTTGATCACTATGAAATACACCTGGCATATTCCTTCCTATTGACCTGTCGTGTTGAACACATAATAATACCTATCCATGAGACAAGAGGTTTCAATGTAAATAGCAACAGTGACTCAGATTATATTCTACAGGTCAGATCTCTAGATGCTGCACATATGATGAGGAATTATGTGGTTGTTGACCAAAAATACAACCATACACATTTTTGGTGACTGAAAATATCAGAGAGAGTCTGGCTCAAAGAATTGGGTAAGAACAGAAATATAGTATTTGAATAACTAAAAGAAGATAAAACTAATGGGGCAGATAGAGTATGAAAAACATAGTTATCCTTGGTTTGTTTTCCAAAAATAGAGAGCAGTCACCTAAAATTAAGAAAGGTTTCTTTTTGTATTCTGGTTCTACTTCACTGGTAATGGATGGGCTGTCTAGACATCCAAAATTTCATCTGTTACTCACAGATGCAAATTACAGGCAATCTTGTTAGAAAAAAACCTAACACTCTCTATTCTATGCTCTTCTTTAAGTTTGCACTGTTATCCTCCTGCACTTTGTCTTTTCTAGCCTCTGTTTCTCTTCATCCTCTTTTCCTTTTTGTATGCTCTTTCGTACATTTTTTTCTCTTCTGTACAACAGTGTGTTTGTCTGTCTGTCATCTATTATCTGGCAATTATCTACTCATCATCAATCAACTTGTTTGTCTATTATTATATGCCATTGATCATCAATCTATATGTGAATCTGTGTATCAGTTCATCTGTTGGTCATCTTTCTTTCTATTACCTACAAATCTAAATGGAAAACTGCACTTGCAAATGCAAATGCACTGTTCACTTTGAGTTATTTTGATCGTAGTAAATGGAAAGTTAGCTTAGAACCAATCCCTTAGGTGTAAATGAAACATGTCAGAAATTAATTGTTTCTATTTAATTTATTTTCTGCTTAAATATTGAAATTATTTTATGACAGTTAAGTAAAGAGAAGAGCTAGTGGTTTGTTCAAAACAGAAGCTAGAACTAGTTTTCATACTTTCCTATTGATAGGATAGAAGCACCCAGTGAAATACACACCAAGCTGAATTATATTTGCACTTGAGTTTACTAAATGGGCTCTTTAAAATTTTGATGTTGGAAAATAAGTGATTAAAATTACTTTATAATACTTTAAATACTAAATTTCCTTAAGTACAATACTGATAATGAGCTGACATAGTCTCTTTGAGGAAGAAAAGCATGGAGGATAGCTCAGCAATCTTGGACTCCACTTGACTTGGGCTATGTACATACCCATCTTCTAATGATGCACTCGCCAATCTAGGACCCTTTACCTTCATATACTTTGCACAAATACCACTCTTCTAACAGATCTCCCAGCAATCTGTTGGCAGTCGAGGATGCCATCTTCATGGAACTGCATGTACACACCACCACTCTGAACAATGGAACAAAATTCTCCAACCACTGACAGTCATCAAACAGTTTCAATTGAACTCTAGTCTAGCTATGTCTGAGTAAAAGAGTAGAGAGGGAAATCTATCCTAAATTTGTTTGGGGTACATTTATATAAAGCAAACAGTGTGTTGTAATTGAACTTTTAAAGAGAATCAATTATTTACCACTATATGTCTATGCATAATTGGCTGTGCACAAGATTAAAAGGGAAAGCCATAACCACATTGAAAATATAAAAAGATTACACAATTTATATATGTCAGCCAAAATAGAGATCCACACAAGGTATGTCCTTATGAACCAAGCTCTTCTTTCTCTTGAGAGCTGGTAACAATATTCTGGGTGCTTGGGTATCTTCACTAATGGGACATTGTCATTCTTGATAGTATTCCATTCTGATCCCTACTACTGCTTTGCTTTTGAATAAAGTTTTCTTGCTTCTTTTCACATATGTGTGAGCCTTTAGTTCCTTGAATAAAAAGCCAAGAACCTGGAACCAGCCACCTGAGATGAGAACCACCAGTTGCATATTTACCATGGCCCTCTTGGGTGTCCTGAGGAGATTTGGGATAAGATCTCCAGCAGAAATATTGCATAAATGCTGTGCTTTCACACACAATCATTGGCTTTATTTTATCACACTGTGTGTGTGTGTGTGTGTGTGTGTGTGTGTGTGTGTGTGTGTGTGCCTTCACTTGCCTAATACCAGGGACATACCCTGGCTAAATTATTATCTTCCAACTCTTGACATATCTGATTTCATGCTGTCAATAGAACTAATAATTTTTGAAAGAACAAATATTTTAGATGGAGGAGGGAGAAAGAGAGAGAGACAATATGAAGAAGAGACAGACAGGGATGTCTCCACCAGCTCCCTCCCCCATTGCTCAGGGAACTCTGAAGAAGAGAAGGCAGAGTGTAAGTGCCAGAGGGGATGGAGGACACCAGAAGAATGAGGCCCTCTCAATCAACTGAGGAAAGCTGATAGGAACTCACAGAGACTGAAGCAGCAAGCACAGAGCACACACAAGACTGCAGCAGGTCCTCTGTGAACTTATTCTAGCTTTTAGTTTAGCATTTTTTATGGGACGCCTGAGTCTGTGAACAAGTGTGTCTCTGATTCTTGTGATTTCTCTTGGCCTCTTTTCCTTCTATGGTTTGCTTCTCCAACTCACCTTCAATGTGATGACTTTTGTTTGGCAGCCTGTGTTTGATCTCAAATCCAATATAAAGATTGAAGGAGAGAACCTACTCCATGAAGCTGTCCTATGACCACCACATTTCACAGGTGTACTCCCCCATAACAAAAAACAATCACAAAGCCTTTAAGTAACTTCCATGAGGGATGGAAAGATGGTTCAGTGATTAAGAGCATGTGTTGCTCTTGCATGTGACGTGAGTTCAGTTTCCAGCACCAGTATCAGTATGCTCTCAACTGTTTGTAACTCCAGCTCCAAGGCCCTCTCTGAGCTCTACATTTGGGTGCACACATCCACATGACACACACATACACATAATTTAAAGTACTTTGTTTGCAGAAGACATAAGTTCAATTCCCAACACCCACATGACAGCTCACAACTGGCTATAGTTCCAGTTCCAGAGATTCTGACTCCCTCCCACTTTCTGACTCCTTGGGGACAAGGTACATACATGATGCACATACTTGTATGCAGGCAAAATGATCATTTACAATATAAGCAGATAATTTTTAAAAAAATTTTAATTAATAAGTAACTATAGCTTCCACAAGAGCCCCCACCCCTACCCTTTATTTGAGATCAGGGTGCACCATTCAGGGAAAAGGCCTCAGAGAACCTCTTTAGCATCCAAGTTGTACCTACAGATGTGAGGCCAAGGAGCAGCTCTGGTGCACTGTTTGTAATGCACCTGTCCTGTTGCTGAAGTCGGCAGAGCTCCCTCCCCTCTAACCCTGCTGAACCGACACCTTCTAGGAAGGTGAGCAGGTGAGGCAACCACTCCCATGGCCCTTAACTTGCAGGTGGAGTGTAATTGGGCCAAATCTTGCTAAGACAAAGTCACCTAGGAAGGCACCCAAGGAATGCACAAGTGTTGGGTGTTGAGTAATCCCTATCATGGCACTGGAAACAAGGTGGCCCTGGACCCTCACCTACTCCTGCTCTTTGGCTTTGCCCATGCTCATGTGGTCCAGCATCAGATGCTAATAGTCCCTTGTAGAGTAGCTCCCTGAGCTCAGAGCTTGATCCTACAGATTGTTGCCAGCCAGGGCAGGGACCCAGCTGTTCCTGCAGCAGATCATTCAGTACCACAGCTTTCTGGGAGGCCAGAAAGGGCTCTGAGGATGCAAGTGATATGGCCGTGGTGGCATGTAAAGGCCTCGGGCAAACCAAGGCCTTGCATCTGCTGTGTCCCAGGTTCCCCAAGCCTTGGAGGGCAGGACATGAAGAGGGTGTGAGGTGATGGTGGGGCTGGCACACAGAGACCCATGGCAAGGGTCTCTCCCGTCACACTTCACACCTGGATGTGAGAAGTGTGCCTTGGTTGAAGCAGAGCCTTTGATGGGAGGGGCTTGTAGAGGGCCTGGGCCTTAGGAAGAGCACAAGGTAGAGAGAGGAGTGGCAAGCTCAGGTTATGGTCAAGAGGTTTTACACTTGTCACATCTCCTTAAGCTACAGAAAGATGGCCAGGGTGGACCTTCAGCGACAAAGCAGATGAAGAAGAGACCCTTGAAAGACCGTGGTGAAGACGTATTGCACCCTGGTCCACAAGGCCCGATTGAAGGCAGGAAAGGGTGGAGCTGGCATGTGGAAGTCTGCAATCAAACAAAGGGCCTTATACACCTGAGTCTGGGAAGATGACTCCAAACTCCCTCCTTGGAGCCTACTTGGTAGTAGGAGAGAATTGACTCCAAAGCATTCTCTGCCCTCCACTCATGTGCTGTGGCACATGCACCCACACCCATAGGCAAAATAAACAAATGAAAGCAAAAGGCCTTGTACTCGCCATCCCTTGAGCTCTGGGTGAGTGTGTGGAAGAGCAAGGGTGACAGAGCACACGGAGGGCCATGATCTATGGGCTTATGCCTGGTTCACTCAGGAGCAGGGGGCAGGGCTCAGGGAAAAGAGGGTTCATGAGGAGACACCTAGAGGACTGGGCCTGTAAAGGGTGCCCTGGGTGGATCCTGCAGAGATTTCTGGTCTCTAGGCCTTACACATGTGTGGAGGCAGGATGGGGCATCTGGCACCAGGTGAATGGGGTGTCACCATTCCTGCAGAGAGTGGTGAAGGACCATAACATTCCTCACTTGGGTTGAACAAGGGCCAGGCAAGGACATGATAGGTGGAGCACTCACACAGAACTCTACCATCTGAGATTCTTACCACTTTAATACCTGGGGCACTGGACTCCAGGACAGGGAGAGCAGAAGGGTGGGACCATGTTGGTCCTTCAAAGGGTTTTGATTGACAGGTCCTACATTTTCTTCCCCTCCTCCACAGGCAGGATGAAAGGGAAGGATTAGAGGGCTACAGGGAGGAACACAGAAGATCCTTTTGCCTAGCTCACCTCACAACTCCTGCAAGACAGGAGATGGTAGAAATGAGTGGAAGCCGTGGTCAAGAGACATTAACATGGACCCATTTCCTGAAGGAGTAGGAGGAGAAATAACACCTCATCACCTACTGTGGACCTCACCAGAGGACAGCCTCTAATACTGGCCAAGTGCTGATTGTGAACACTGGATCACAGCACCAGATCCCAGATCTCAGATTGGAATCGCTGGGGAGTCTGGTTTTCTTTAACACATGCATACTGAGGTGCTTGTGCTCAAGGTTCTGATTTCATGGGCCTGAGTTCCTGGATGTGTGCAAATATATAGACACACATTTGTACAAATACAAGTTTACATTCTATGTACATGTTTAAAAGGAAGCTGAAAAAAGGTAGCTCAGACATAGAATGCTTGGCCAGCACTGGTGAAGTCCTGGGTTTCATCCCGAGCCCAAACTACCAGGCTGCAGATAAAGTTGCCTGAACATTAGCAAAGAGCCCTGAGCCCCAAGGAGAAATTCACCCTTTTCAGGCCACACACTTGATACTTTCTGAAACTTCTTTCTCTTCCTAACTTACCATCTTCACTATTTTCCCAAACTATTTTAACTATATGTCAAATTTTGTTTTCTTGCATTTATGACTTCTACCTGCACTGCCCAAAATAGGTCTGAATTTCTGGGCACAAGTCATCCTCCTGCCTGAGATTCCAGAATACTAGAGTCTCAGGCAGGTCAGGCCACACCTTATAGATAAAGAAATATAATGTAAGATAAAATTAAGGAAGGTATTTGTTCACTCAGAGGGAGTGAGAAGGAATGCAGTAAAGAATCAACCTCTTCCTCTTCCTACATTTCCCCAGATGCAAGCTGGAGTAACTGTCTTGGCCACCAGCAGGCTTCACAGTGGTCAAAAGTGCTTGTCCAATCAAAACAGAGTAGTGGAGCAGAATGCAGAATCTAGGCTCCGTTTCTCCCTAGGGAAAATCCAAAGATCATTCCTCACAAGGACCCTCAGGACAAACCCTTCTTGTTCTCCACTTGGGCCTTCAGAGCCACTGTTCACAAGGCAATGCCAGCGCAGAGCCCTGTGTGTGCTTTGGACACAGAGAGGTTGCTACTACTCTGGGCATGACTGGAAGCCAGAGCAGACAGGGCCAGAGGAGTCTCGACGAAATTTTGTGTACATTCTGAAGTTCTGAAGCATTGTCTCTCTATCTGCTGAGGGCCAGCTTAGAGAGAAGTCTCCATGGAACAAGGAGGGAGTCAGAAATCCTGTCTTCACCTCAGTGGGCACTGCACACGAAGGTGATAGGATCTATGTGGAAAACACAGTGAGCACTGCACAGGTGGATGACAGGATTTATGAATCAAACTTGATTCTAAATTACCCTCTATAGTTACTTGACTACACAGGATCTCAGAAAGTCCAGACTGGTCTTTAACTTGCTACCGTGGATGATGATTTTGAACTCCTGATCCTTGTGCCTCTACCTCCCAAGTGGGGAATCCCATGCATATACCTCCAGGCTGAGTCTATGCAGTGGCTCCAATCCCCACATCAGCCCCAAGAGGGTCTTTTCTAGCTACTGCCATTTCACAGACACGGGAAGCTGGCCCCTCCAGCAGCAGAGCCTAAGGTGTGGCTGCACCCATCCACCTTGTCTGGCACAGCCCATGAGGTAAACTGGGGCTCTGATAGCATGGACAGTTCCTATACTAGAGAATATAGGAGCTCTGCTATTGTCTAGACAGATGGAGAGGGGCCAAATTAAAGGTGGCCAGTGGAGGAGGCTTTCAGAACATGTGGAGGAATTGCTGGGAGTCATGACTCCATTCTGGTGACTTTTTCAGAGGTGTGATAAAAGGTGTATAAGGGCCAACCTGAGGAGATCCTAGACTCCCAGTCCTAGAATCTGTAAGGGATCTAAGGGAGAAGACTGTGAGAAAGGCAGGACTTTGGGGAGGCTCAGAAGGCTCTAGGGGTTTGGAGAGAAAGCTCAGTCAGTAAAGTGCTCAGCCTCAGGAGCCAGAAAACATGAATTTGAATCTCAGGTGGCCATTGAGAGAACTTGTCTCAGAATGTGGAAGGTACCTGAAAAGCAGAATCCAAGTTTGTCTCTTGACCTCTACACCTAATGCTACACACACACACACACACACACACACACACACACACGCCGACAACAATGCACACCTCCAAAATAGTAATGGGGTCCAGCGCCTTTAGGCATGCAGATGCAGTTGGAAGGTTTCGCCAGTCCCACCAAGCCCCTGCAGTCCAGCGGCCCACTTACAAAATAATCACTCGGAAGCTTATATTAATTATAACTGCTGAGCCATTAGCTCAGGCTTGTTACTGATTGGCTCTTACACTAAAATTAACCCAAAATTCTTATCTATGTTTAGCCATGTGGCTTGGTACGTTTTCTCAGTTCTGCCTTGTCATCTTGCCTCCTCTGTGTCTGGCTGGCTACTTCTAACTCTGTCCTTCCTCCTCTCAGAATTCTTTTCATCTGCTCACCCCACCTATACTTCCTACCTGGCTACTGGCCAATTAGTGTTTTATTAAACCAGTGTACAAAAGCATTATCCCATAGCATGCAGAGGAGTGAGGTAAGAAGCAGTTGGGAAATAGACCCTGCAGCTCACAGCCTCGTCCTGCAGAAGGAATCCACAGAAGCATCCCTCTTCTAAAGCTCATGGGCCTTCCCACCTCCCGAGTGCACCCTGCACTCTTCTCTCCTCTCTCTGACATTCGTGCCTTTTGAGCTGTGGTTAGTTTCCCAGGGCAGCAGTAGAGCTATTGATAACTGGCTCTTGGGCAGACTCCATAGGAGTGTCCATCTATTGGGTGTGGTGAGGGTACAGGGGCGCAGACTAACGGTCCTGGAAATGAATACAAGAATTGGTAAAGAAATGTAGCACTGAATTAGAGTATCGAGGATTGATGAGAAGACTGGTCAGAGGACGGAATATTTTACACTTTCCTCTAATCAGCCAATCCTCCCCATCTCTACATTGGTGTTCAGGTCCAGGAAATTTGTTAAGTATAGAGGCACTTGCTTTCCCAGCCTGAGGACATGAGATCAACTCCTGAGCCCATGTAAAGATGAATGAAGAGAACCAACTCCAATCATGTCCTCTGACCTGAAAAGAGGCACCTATAAGGCAAACACACACACACACACACACACACACACACACACACACACACATACACACTCCCAAGCCCATAGACATCCATACACAAAAGCACACATGAATGTGAACACGCAGACACACATGCCCAAGCACACATGAATAATGCTCACAACTTCAAGTACATCCTCACACTCATGAAGATACACATTTACATGTCACACACAAATGTAAAAACCACCCATGGGGTTGAAGATGCACGTAGATATACACACATTTAAACACCCTTTTTTGTAATGGGTATGAGCTATTCCTCCACTGTGTTCTCTTTTGCCTGAGAAACTGCCCCTTGTCCCCAGGGGAAAGAAAAAAAAAAAAAACAGGCCCGGTTGTCACTTCATGAAAACTGTGGGATCTATGGCTTCTTCCTTGTTTCAGGCTCCCATCACAATGTGTGGGACCCCAACACTTTTTCAGTCATGTTCTCCCTCTCAGAAATTTCTTGATGAGACGGCTTAGGGGCCCTGGAATGCCAACAGCACAACCCCTGTGGTGGCCCGTGTTACAGCCTGCTACTGCTGCTTAGCTATCCATATCACAGATTGAGGCAGATGCATGAAGTTACCTCAGGGTAGATAGGGACCAGTCATTAAAGAATTAATGATAGGCATGTTACTTCTCCCAGCTACCTGAGGACCTCTGTCTCCTTAGGTGGGTCCAGTCAGTCATACCATTGTTCCCTCTAAGGCTCTGTCAACCATTAAAGGAGAAGTGGCCAGAGAGACAAGGGCACTGACCCTGGGTTGCAAGCTGCAATGAGTTGTTCACAGTCACCTGCACCTTCCCCCGATTTATCCAGTGTCTTTGGCTTTTGGTAGCCACAGTGATGTTTGTGGCTCCTTGCTACTCCAAAATGTCAGCAACCTAAATCTCTAGCTCTGACCTAAACAGATCATCAATATCACTGCCATTCAAAGCTCAGGGAAGCTGAGACAGGAGAATCACCAAATATCTGTGGCTAGACTACCTTATATAAAGATTCTACCTCAAAAAAATAAGCTTGACTAAGTGTCTATTTAGAAATATCAGTACCCTCTACCTCTCAGAGACTACTAATGTCACTTACCATGTTAACAAGAAAATGTCAGCAGCAGCAAGGAGGAGAAACAGCTCCATGGTCACCTGTGTTAAGGACAGCACCTGAGCAGTTCTTTGCACTTTTTGGTGGACAAGCAACAGCATCTCAGGAGGTGTCCCGCCTTCTCTCTATAATGACTTTATTTGAGATAAGTTCCCACTATGGATTCCAAACAGGCTAAAAGTCATGGTACATTACTGCCTTTCTTCTCCAGTACAGGGAACTCAGGTGTGAATCAGCAAACCCAGCAAGCTTTTTCTTTTTGTCTTCTGGATGAATTACCTAAATATCCTTGGACCTCAGTGAAAACAAAGGAGAAGACATTAGCCACCGTCCAGTCCTAAAACTTCAGGAAACCCAGGACATTTGTCCCTCCCTCATCGCTGAATTTCCTCATCCCATGATGAGCTTAGAGCCTTCAAATACTGCTTAAATTCTTCATTTACCTAAGCTAAGGTCATGTGTTTATAAATACAGTTCCTCTTTAGCCTAATAAGCTCCCAGTGCTAGGCCTGAGAGGGATGTGCTTCAGGACAATAAACTATAGCAGGAATGGAAGTGACTTCCTGTCTCCCATTTTCTTCATCAGACCCTCTGTTTGCCACCCCAGGGTCTACCTGGAAGCCTCATGCAAAAAGAGTGTCACTGTGGTTTGTCTGGTGAAAATCGGGGAGAGCTGATGGCTGAGGAGAAAGTCCATATGCACTTGGTTAAAAAATTCCATGTTCCTCACTCTCTTGCTGCCTTGTGGTCAGCAATTGCCTTAAGCTTCAACTAGAACTGTAACTCTACAGCTTGTCATCCTGGACTTGCTCTGCCAGTCCCCCCCCCCCCCCCCCGTGCTGGAAAATGCAGGATGGACCTGCCTCAAGATTGAGCACACCTAGCAAGACCCGTGAGCACCAGTGCAAGTTTCAAGAGTCCTGTGCTTACAGGTTTCTTTTTTTTTTTTTGCTTTTTTTATGAGGGTGAGTGTTTGTCCTTCATTTAGGTATGTGCATTTCTGGTGACAGCTGAGGTCACCAGAGGGAGTTAGATCCCCTAGAACAGAGTATTGTGACCTACCGTGTGGGTGCTTGAGATGTAAACTGTGAACCTCATGATTGAGCTCAATTCTCTTCAGCACTGAGCCTTATCAAACCCTGTGTACACTCATTAAAGTGAGTGGTGCTCTAGGAAGCGCTGGAAATCAGAATGCTTTCTTTCCTCCTGGTCTGTTTATCTAGGAGCATGTACAAGGGATGGCCTGGGACACTCAGGCCAGTCCTGTACAAATAGAGCAACCTCTCTTAAAACTATGCACTGGCCTGCAGCATGTTGACTGTGGGGGATAGGTGGGGTTTTGCATGTGGGGTGTCTGTGTCTCCAGGGCCAGCTCTGATGTGAAAAGATATAACCCCTGTCTTCACTTAGGCCAGACCAGCAAGCAGTGGGGGAGAACACAATAGGGAAGGACAGAAATGGAGAAGTTTAAAGAAATGGTTTCTGGAGCAGGGGTGGGATGGAATGGGAGCATATACAAAGAGGACATCTACAGACAATTTCCTCCACTGATCTAGCCACAGATATCCATGGGACCAGTGGTAAAAAAGCCATGTACTGTGGTGATGGAATGGTCATCAGTATGGCTTCCATGTAAGATCCATTTGTTGAGTGTTGACTTATGGAAATGGGTGAGGACTCACTACTCTCATGCAGGAATGGCTAGGGCAATACTTACCACCCCTGGCTGCACTTGAGGATCCCAGCAGGAATCATTCTCTACACAAGGTATTCACTCCTGTCATGTTTCACTAATTTCTAGACTTCATAAAGAAATGTTCAGTATTGGCTGCAGGTTTACAGACCATCCTAGGTCTGGTCCTGGAGGAGTCAACAAGCAAATGCAGCAGGGTGGGTGTCTAGGTAACTGAACCATTAAGTTGAATGTAGTCTGGGATTCTGGAAAGGTTTCAATGCCCAAGATGAAGATCCTGAGCCTTAAGAAGAAAGCAAACAGGAACACCTGTATGTTCTTCTCATGCTGCTTCCACATTCATGGGTTATCATAGAAACATTCAAGTCCCTGCTGTGAGATACTTCCTAAGCATCTTTAGTCAGGGAGGCCCCAGGCTTCTAAAACAACACAGGCTAGTACTATTTCTCTTGGTTACACACCAGAAGTAGATAGTAAGACCCTACTGTTGAAGACACCACCTTTAGTTCTTAGCACACAGAGAAATCAGCTGAAACTGATGAGCAAACTTCCTCTAATGCTGCCTAGCTTTCTTTGTGCAGGGTGGTCCTATGCATAGTGCTGGGAGAAAGTAGGCATCAGTGTTCCAATTAACTATGCATTCTACATACTTTACTGCTGACCTGCTGCAGATGATGTGCCCACAGATATGATCACGGCACTATTGCTATGACAGTAACCAAGCATGTTCTAGTTGGGTATTTGGCCTCTTCCCAGGATGTAATTCATGTGGGTGCCATACTTCTAGTGCTAAGCCCACACACTGGGGCATAAAGAGGACAATGGGGAAACATGCTACTGTCATTTTTCTAAATGGACGTGTTGTCAAAATGCCTCCCAAATACTTATGTATGTGTCCAAAGATTAGTACTGCTTTCCCATTGGTCAGAGAAGCTTCTTGGCATGGGGAGTGGTTAATACACTGAATCATTTACTTGTCAAATGGTTGAGAAAAAGTGTTGAGTGTTTGGTTCCAAATGAGACATCACACACACACACTGTCACCATTCAGAGGCATGGTGTAAAATGACTGACGCTGAAACAATGTAAGAGGTGGAAGCTGGAGAGGAGTGCTGTGAAAACCTCTTTTCTGGACAGGACAAGGGCTTTGCACTTAGGAAAACCCAACAGCTATGTTTATCTCCACTAAAGCTTCTCAAGGGGGAGTGCTTCAGTATTTCAGAATGCATGGTGTAGGGGTTAGTGCTCTAACCCTAGCTGAGGAGTGATTCATACTTCTTTAGGGGGAAGGAGGAGTCATTTTTCTTTAGGGGTGTAGAAAATGGGAAGTTGCCCATGATTCAATAGAACCCCACATGCATGCACATGCAAGAAACCCTGATTAAACTCAGTGGGTTGTTCAAAATAGAAAACGGGGCAGGCAACTTGGCTTCATACAACAAGACCCTTGACACCAAGCCTGACAAGTTTAGAATAGGGGTTTCAGATGGGGTAGGAGGAGCGTGGGTGAGGGAGGTGAGGACTAAGTATGATCAAGATCAATTATAGACATACAGAACAATGTCAGATGCTTAAAATTTAAAACCACAGCAATGAAATGTTTAATCCCAACCCTTGAGAAGCAGAAGTAGGTGAGTTTTTGTAAGTTCCAGGTCAGCCTGGACTATAAAGTGAATTTCAGACTAGACATTGCTTCACACTGAGATCCAGTCACAATAAATAAGAAAGACAGAAAAATGAAAAAGGAAATAAAGGAGAAACAGGCAACTAGGACAAGGTTGCCCACCAGTACCTACTAATCCTATTAGCTGGCAATCACATCTCTCACTTAACATGGTTATTTGACTCCTGATCAGAAGGAAGACTCAAGAGCTTGACACAAAACTCAACTTTAATTACAGAACTAAATAGAATTTTTAAGAAACTACAAATCTGTTTCAAAACACACTTATATAAAGAAAATACAAGTTTCTGTGAAAATTATGGGAAATTTCTAGACAGGGCCAATGTGAGCAGAGAGTGTGCGCCCGAGCACAGTTCATGGTGAGCTGCTTTGGCCAGACTGTCACTGGCAGTGAATTTGTCCCAGCATCCCTTGCGCAGGACAGCATTTTTATTTGCAGTTTGCTGTAAGCATTAGCCTCAGTGGTGAGTTCATCAGAGCTAGGGAACTTTACGTACTTCAAAACAAGCTTTTTAGGTAAGTAGTCTTCTCTCTCTTGGCCAAACATCCTTTAGAGTTGTGTTGTAGCCAGAGTGGTCACTCAGGAGGACTGTCTTCAGGACAGTGAGCATTGGCATTACAACCTGTCCTCTAGGCTCCCTGAGGCAGGTGAGGCAAGCCAGCAAGTGCGTGCATTGGGCCCTTACTCCTATACTGGATCCTGGCCAGAAAATATCATCTAAAACTAATAACAAGTAAACTATATAATAAAATCAATTTCTAGTCATTATGAATGACTGATATACTATTCTAATTCATTAATAGAGCACACATCAGTGTCTTCCTCTGGGCTCTGTGAATGAGTACAGTGTGCCATTCATACACACCAGTGAACATACATGACAAAGATGTAACATACATGAAACAGATGTAACATACACAACATAGATTGAACACATATACATATACACATACACCATCCTACATTCACTCACATATAAACAAAATACACACGCACAATACACACACACACACACACACACACACACACACACAGTCTCCCACTGATTTAGGTGTGTGGGATTTAACTCATCGCAAATCTGTGACAGTCACCAGGCTGTTTTGGATGGTGACGTGACTGCAGTCCTGCAATTGGAGAAAAGGAAATGTGGTTAAGGCATGGACAACACCTGTTTTGAAACAGCTTATACCTTTTATATTATACCAAAAGAGAGCTTCATGTGACCCAGGCTAGAACACGTAACCTAGGTATGCCAGAGGGATCCTGAAATTACTCTCTTGCCACTAGCTCCAAAGTGCTGGATTATAGGCAAACACCACCATGGCAGATTTCAAGTAGTTCTGAGAAATGAGTCCAGGGCCTGGTGCTTGAAACAGGAGCATTCTCCCAACTGAGCCACATCCCAAGCAATAAGCCTCTGATTGGAGAAGCTCACTGAAGTTACATAGTTCTCATCCTAGCACTGAAATCCTGATGTCAATAGAAGCAATGTCAAAAGATCTGGCACCCAACACTCCTACCAAGTTCTCCACATGGTCGGATTCAGTGTCTCCCCGTGTATCTTTGCATCTATTTTCCAGAGTCACTTGTGAAACATTCCTTTATTAAAAGGGACCAGGAAGTTCAGTGCAGTATTGGAATCATGATGTCAATCAGATGGTAAAGGGGACCTAATAGTCCTTGAGGAGATACTCACACTTGGCATACAAAGTCATAAGGATTTACCAATCTGAAAGCCTGGCTATTTGGCCTCAGCTGGCCTCAAACTTGTGATCTCCTGCGGCAGCTGTCTAAGTGCTGGCGCTACAGGTGTGCTTCACCATGGTTGGGTTTGGAGGAGGTCTTGCCAATTGGGAACTTGAGAACTGGTGTTTTAGACATTTTTTTTTTACTTGTGCAACATCTTTCAAAATTCTGGCACCTAATCATTTTGTATTCCAAGATAGAGCTATTTTTTAACAGATCTTTTTTAGAAAGATCTTCCCCGATTCAACTGAAAACCTGGTTTGATCCATGAGACTAGAAAACAGGGACTGGAGTATGGTACAGTGTTTAACAACACCCACTGCTCTTGCAGGGAAGTGGGCAGTGAGCAATGGCTTGACTCCAGATCTAGGGCATCTGCCAACTTCTTCTAATCACACAGGCACTAAACTCATGTGAAAATCCAAATAGAAAGAGAATTAAAGTCAAAACAGGGTCTACTTTTAAAAGACTACACAATGAAGTTAAAGAAAAAAAATGAAATAAAAGTATATATATATATATATATATATATATATATATATATATATATATATATATATATACTTTTTAAAGAAAGCTGAAGTTTCCTTAGGTCTTATTTTACTGTTAGGATCAGGAGTATGATGCAAACTATATATAAATACACACACGCGTTCAGTATGATACATAGAAAACACATACTGAGTTCTACCACTTGGAATTAGCACTCTGATCTCAGTATCTTAGCCTTCCTTCAATCTCTGTGCTGTATCCCTCAATCTTATATATTTTATAGGACTGGGTTCTGGTCTTTTCACTATGTTGTTGCATTCCTTCTGAATCAAAGTGGATGAAAAAGTCCAGGCTAATGTGAAGTAAAGTGCCAGAATCTCATTGATCTGAGGCTGATCTGAGGCCCTGAGGCCTGATCACACTAAGTGTGTTGTTATCACAGATACAAACTGGGAGAAAAAAATCACCTCCCTAGCAGGTGAGCACAAAACTTCAGAATGAAATATGCTTAATTTATCTATCTTACATGACTTTTTCTTTGGCATTCTGATCACCCTCTGAAACCTAGTAACTGACATTGATGAAGAACAAATGAATAAGTAATAAGCCTTGAATAAGCTAATGGATTCCATACTTTGTGGGTTATTTCTTTTCCCCATGTTACTGGGGATGGAATCCAAGGTATCAAGCATGCTGAGGACACACTCTGCCCCTAAGTCCACCCTAGTCCCTCTTCCTTTATCCTCTCAGCAGCCTGTAAAGCACATAGTATTAGTATCCCCAGTTATCAGGAAAAATGGTCCAGATGGCCAGCACCCTCAAAGACAGTAAATGACCAGGTTGCAAATATAAGAAACTGATATCCACAGCCCACTGCTTCCTAGATACATGGTTATTATGGATTTCTAGGAAGGTGGGTGATGAGGTTGATCTTCCATGAGGATCAAAAAGATGTTCAATCACATCAGCTCTATGTCCTGGCTGGGAATATGGCCTTGATTTCTTGTACACAGATACATACACAGAAGAGAGCTGAGTCCTGATTATGAGAATGAAATCCTCTCTGGGGACAGAGTGCTATTTCTTTTAATCCATAAGAGGTTAATGTAAAAATTCCGACTCTGAAATGAGAAGAAGTAAAATTACAGTCGAGCAGATATCCCCCGTCTCTTTCTTCTCTCTCCTCTCCATCTTTCCTCTTGTCCCCCTTCTTTTCCTTTCTTTTCCTCCTCTCCCTCCTCCCCTTTCTCTTCACCTTTCTACCCTTCTCCCCTCCTCTCTTCCTGTCTCTCCTCTTCTCTGCACAACTCTTCCTCCCTCATAGACCATGTGGAACTCCTTCTCCTATTCCTAGTCATCATTGTCATTGTCCTGTTAGACCTTGTCTTCTTTGTCATAGTCTCAACCACCCTCCCTCCCCCTCTTTCTTCTCCTCCTCATCCTTTTCTTGTCCTCCTCCTCCTTCCTCCCCTTCTTTTTACCCCTGTACGTGTACCGCCCTCTCTGTCTCACTCTCTCTGGATCCCTTTCTTGGCCTAATGATGCAAAGGAACTCAACAGTAGAAATGAGAAGGAAGAAGAATCAAACAAAAAGTTAGGTCTGTTAGGACAATCATTTTGAGTAGCAAGTTGGGGGTGTGCTGAAACCAGGGTCCAATAGCCCCTGTGAGACAATATCCAGTGTACAAAAATTTATTACAAAACAAAACAAGATGATTCATTGCTTTCTCAACATTAGCTCTGCCGAGAAACTCAGATTAACATGACATTGGGAATGATAAGAGATGACACTCGTATGCAGTGTCCAGTGTGGAATTTCTTTAACCTCTGGCTCTTGAAGTCACTTCTTGAAGATGGAGCCCAGCAATGGTGTCAGCACGTCTTTTAAGAGCAGCTGGTTTTAATTAGAATATGCACCTTAAAGGGAGGCTTTCATAGCAATCACTTAAGACACTCTGGATATTCATTTTCACAGTGTTCTGAGCCATGGAGCATTTTGCTCGTGTACCATCTAGACCTGAATCCTACATACTCACTGTTTATATTTGGGTGCACACACCACTGCAATGGATTCTGGGAGCATCTTCTGATAGCAAAAATGAGTGTGTAAATCCACACTCGACAAGAAGGCTGTCTGGGTTGGATGGGTCTGAGAAGACAAAAGAAGCCAAGAATTCCCAGTGAGCCCCATGCCTGATCCACAAAGGAAAGCAGTCCCGAAAAGCTTCAACAACTGGTTCCCACCATGAATCCCGAAATCACGCCAGGA
The DNA here is from genome assembly GCF_949786415.1 of Peromyscus eremicus. Classification (NCBI taxonomy): domain Eukaryota; kingdom Metazoa; phylum Chordata; class Mammalia; order Rodentia; family Cricetidae; genus Peromyscus; species Peromyscus eremicus. The sequence goes on along the minus strand of NC_081416.1, from coordinate 160,025,989 downwards.
AAACACTCTGGTCTACTAGGTGGAGAAGGAAGAAGGAATTATCTCTTTTGTCTTCCTGATCCATAAAGGTCCTAAGCTGGTCATTCACTGAGGACAAGATCCCTTTATTCATCCAAGCCTAGTTATACTGACTGCCTAAAGAGTAACCAAGTTTTGTCCTTCAGCATCTAACTTACCTCTGCTTCCCTCCTGCTAACAGCAGACTCTGATTCCATCTCCCTCAGAGTTCCCATGACTACTTCAAACATCAGTTCAACAGACTCTCAGGGTCTTCAGCTCCAAGCCTTCAAACCTGCCTCTGAGACCTCCCTATGTGATTTCTCCCTGTTAAGAGGAGACCCTTCTGCCCTTCGGGTGTGGTACTGTAAACACTACTGCCACATTATCTTACCCCTCTTTCCTTCCCTTCCCTCCCCTCTTTCACTTGCTCACCAGGTGTAAACACACATCAAACAACTGCATGCCAGAATGGGGAGGAACCTTGCAGATGTTAAGCCAAGAAAGCCAGATGTGAAAGTCATGTATCTATCCATTGCATTTCAGGACATAAGCAGATATGAAGTACTGATAGCAGGGAGGGGGCACACTTAGGAGATTAACTCTATAGAGATCAAAGTAGAGACAGTTAGAGCAAGAGGGGGATCAGTCTCAGAGGAAGGAATTTGGAAAGATGGACCAGGCTCTCAGCAAATTCCTCTTTCCTCAAGGAGTCATTAAACTCTGCTGTTCATATATGTACACTACAAGTAAGCTATATTTTAAATGTCAAGCACTTGTAAAACTAAAAGTCAAAGAAAAAACTAAAGTGAAGGAAACAAAAAATAACTAGACAAAACCATGATGAAACCATTTCCCAATTCTTGTACATGTCCGTACTCGGTTAACCCAACTCTGCAAAAAGCAGCCTCATCTCTCTCCCTTTCGCCTAGAATCTTGGCCTAGATAGATGTGATCCTCAATATGGCAGTCCTGACAAGCTCCACAATAGCAGTAATTTCATCAGATGGCTTTGTTTTCAAGCCACGGTCTGCCTGTGTAGCACAGGTTGGTGCCAAAGTCACCATCCAGCAGGCCCACCTTCCTGAAGGCTAGGCTTCCAGGACTGTGCCGTACACCAAGCTTTCCATGGCTTATTTAAACCTTGCAGTCTCTACCAACCAAGGCATAAAAGTCATTAGCCACCATTCTCAATGAGCTGATCCTCTTCTGTTGGAGCCTGTCCCTGGGTCACATACTGAACTCATTCCCCCACTGTCCCTGCTGTGCATCTTCTGTGAACCCCATAACCATTTCTCCTGCAGCCTGTGTCTCTGTCATCCCCCACTGTGTTCCCGCTCTCCTCATTAGATCTCCTCCTCAGCTGTCAGCCAATCACTTCTCTTGCTGTCAACACTCCTTATTTACCAGGTTTTCTGGACCACCTCCATTCAGAAGCCACACAGATTCCTCTCCTAACTTCACTGGGCTTCCCCAAACCTCCATCCAACTGCCAGCAAAGGCTCCATAGATGTGATATCTCACAAGTGCCTTAAATTCCACAAGGTAGGACTGAACCCCACTTCCAAAGTCCATCTTCCTCTAGATGCCCTACTAATGCTTATGATAACTGCCATCTCCATGGGTCCCACTCCAAGCCTGCCCTGTCACAGACTGGACAACCTCTATTCCTCAGCCCCTGGATCCCTGAAATCCCACATTCCTGTGCACATGGCCATCACCCTCTCATCGTCATTGGAAGTCACCAGCTCCCAAACGTTAACTGACCTCCCCACTGTTACCAGCCTTGCAATTCCTTCATTTTACCTTCTGAGTCTGGCTTTGATCACATCATTGTTCTGCCCAGAACACCCAAAGAGTTCTCCCTTTGCTCAAAAACAGATCTGTTCTTTCTGCCCTCACCCGACAATGGAGAGCATGGCTCTGAAGGGTCATGTCAACACAAATCTGCCATCCTTTCCTAATATCAACAACAAATCCCAACGGACAAGACTGCTCACTGATGCAGGACCACCTCCCCAGGAAGCTCTCCTTGGGCTTCTTTGTAAGTCATTATAAGTCACCTCAAGTGGGACTCCTCTTTCCATGAAACCCACAGTGCCCTATATTTATCTCCTGAAAAGTAGAATGGACTCTGCCTCATCAAAACTGGTGCTCATTTTCTGTGTGATCTCCAGGCACAAAAGGACAAATTTCCATCTGCCATGCTATATTATTGTTAGGCAAAGCAGTAAGAATTTATGTAACTGGAGCATAAAGATACAGGAAACTTCCTCACGTATCAGCAATTCCCAAGCTGTGAGTACAAAAGTACTTGTGATCTCGCAAAACCTAGAAATAACCAACTGATTGTGGCTTACACCTGTCCCATTCTAAGAGAAACTGCATGTTCTGTGAGTTTGAAGCCATGAAAATGAGAGAATCATTCAGAAGAACTCTCTAGGGAAGGAACTCTATTTCCTTCAAGATCACCACAAGCCTGCACAGCATGGCCAACTACTTGAAAATCTTGCATGAAGGTGCTCTTTTGGTGTGCACAAAGCAAGTGCTTCTCCATAAAGACAAAATGCAATCATTAGAATGAATTATCTTGACGTTAAAATACGTCCAGTCATACAGCTTTTAGGGACATGGTCTCTACACCATGTTCTCATACATCCTAGGAAAGCTACCATTATTCATCTATTCACAAAGTATTGGAACTTTGAAGAATTACTTTGAGTAAGAGATAAAATTAGAAGAGCTGGAAATACACCAGGAAACGTGCCTTTGACTCAACGCTGAAACACTAGTGACTGCATGTGCTCAGAGACAGATGATCTGGAATGGATTGACTTTGTGATGAGAAAGAAATAGGCAGTGTGTTTAGAAGAGGAGCTGCCACAGGGAGGTCAGTTTGCTTACATGAATCCAACCTAAGGTGAGAAGCCCCAGCTCTTCTTGAATAAAAAGGAGTTCCTCCTCGTTCTCCATGGAACAGTAATTAGACTCTCCCTCCTGATCCGGGATTATAATATGACTGATGTGGTATTCTTCCTTTTCCTGCCAAGAGAAAACAACTTGTTACAATTCCCTGGCACTGTCAACCCACTCTCTCATAACACAAGTAAGTGAAGCCCCCACCCCAGTGAATGACTCTCATCCTTCTCCCTCACCTCAGTGTTTCTCCACCTTAACTGCTCCAGTGCTTTGCTGGGAACTGTATGAAGGCACAGAGGATAAGATGAACCTGGCATGTCCCTCCTAGCACATCCTGAGACTAGAGTCTTCCCTGCAGCAGGCAATAGGTCTGATTGAGGGTCTTGAAGTGTTTAATTTATATTCCAAGGCTTACCACAGAGTAGGTGGTCAGACCAGGCTACAAAAGGAACTGAGTCCTCTTCCTTTTAGAAGTAGTCAATGTGCCTGTCTCCATGTCTCATACCTGACATTCTGCCTGACAACCTGCCTGCTTTTACTTCAATGTCTCACTCTGTATGTGAGCCAGGTTTGAACTTGTAGGAAGCCTCCAGCCTCAGTTTGCCAATGACTGGGGTTACAGGCACTAGGCACCACTAGAGTGAAAATTTCTAGCTATAGCACTGAAGCAAATTATTCAATTCAAGGGACTCTGAAAAGCAACCAATTGCAAAATCATCAAATTCAAGGTGGCCAGGCCTTGTCATCCATGGTTCCTTCTGTGGAGTGATAAGTATAGACACAGCCCCTGGATATGTTTTCTGGGAGTCATAGGAAGCCAAGGGGGAAGAAACATTCTCAGAACAAGGAGCTTTCCTATCTTTACCAGGGTACCACATAAGACTCCGCATGTTTCCACTTTTTTTTTGGTGTTGTTCTTCGCTGAAAGCAGGAACCTATCCCATAAGTCTTTTGGAAGGATCACAGGGCGGAGGCCTTTGGAGTTCGGAACTGCAATGGAAAAGAGAAAGAAATCTGAGGTTACAGGGCCTGGTGTCCCTGAGCAGAACTCAGTCTGGTAGCCTGGAGGAAAAACACAAAGTCATTGGTATTCTCTACAGCAGCCCCTCTCCCCATGATGGAACCACAAAATAGGCAGGGAGTTTTTTCTCCAAGCTCTGGCCACAGCTGAGTGGTAGCTGTGAGCATGTTCTTTACTGTCAGCTTAAGTGGATGGAACAACATATTTCTGGGTGTGACCATGAGTTGGTTGCAAAGAAATTTCTGTGTGGGTTCACAGACTCAGTGAGCAAAGGGCCCTCTCAACTCTGGTGAGTAACATGAAGACTAAACAGGACAAACAGGCAGAGAAAATATAAACTTCTGCTGAGTCCCTCCTGGGACAGACATGTCTTCTTTATCTGTGGTTCAGATCTCCAGGTCTGCTGGCCACTGGACTCTCAGGTCTGGACTTAGTTTTTCCTGGGTCCTCATGGGTTTTGAGACTGAGTTTCACAAAATTGGCTTCCATTGTCTGTAACTTTCAGACTTAGACTGAGCCAAACTACAAGTATTCCAGAACTTCCACTTGAGGAAAGCCTGTTGTGAGCATGCTCAGTCATGCAGACCATTTTCCCCAAGAGTTTTGAGGCCACAATAAACCCCACCAGATTTCAAGAGGTTGCAGTTGCATGAAAGCATACAAAGATTTTCTCAAGGTCATACTATCACAGACTGTCCCTAATAGGGTATGTCGTAGGGATGGAGGAAACCCTTGAGACCCTGGAACTACAGGGTCACCCATGGCACACACCGCCTAGAGAAGTCGCAGCCTCAAATCCAAATGTGAGTGAAAATGGTGCACTTAGCTCAGCAAAGTTCCAAGGACAGATGGCTCCACTTAGCTGGAACCAGTCATCCCTTTCCTGATTATTCTCTAGTCCAATAGGTTCCTATTGAGCAGCTTACTCTTGCTTTTTCATTACATTACACAGATGTGTAGATTGCTGAGTGCACAGGCTCACAGCTGGGAAAGGCTAACTCTTACATCTGGAAATGTGTGGATTGCTTAGTGCACAGGCTCAATTCTGGCAAAGGCCGACTCTCTCACCTGTGCCTGACTGAGACAGAGCACTAAAAATTGGCTTACAGCTCCTCCTCACTCAAGAAGAGATTTTTGACTCTTGCAAGGCAAGACAAGAATCAACCAATACTTTAGAAACATCTGAAAAGTCAGCTTTGGTGATGCACACTTGGAATTTCAGCATTTGCTTGCTGAGGTGGCAGGATCTCAAGTCAAGTCTATTCAGGCTGTAAAAGGAGATGTTACAAATGAAACAAAACATAAACCAAATGAGATGAGATACTTGAGAACTTTTTTTCAGAAATATTTGTGTATTTTCCCTTTAAAATCCTTTCTGTATGAACTGTGAGTGTGTTTGCACATGTCCGTGATCTGTGTTTGTTTTTCAGAATGTCCATGCTGATGTGTGAGCAAGGATGCACAGGTGCTTCAGCACATCTGCAGATGTGAACTGACTGCCTGGAGTGCTGATCTTCCCTGGCCCCTTTGATCCAACAGAATCTCTTCTGTGCTTCTGTGTCTGCCCAGCTAGCTGTGCTGTAAGAAACCAGGTCTTCTCCTGTCTCCCTGTCCCATCTCACCTGAAAAGAACCTTGAATGTAGAGGTGACCAATCACACCCCACTGTCACGTGCTTTCTGGAGATTCCATCTCAGGTTTGGACACTGTCACTGCTAGCGCTTCACCCACAGAGTCAACATCTCTGGCCCTACTTGAGGATTTTTTGTGAGAGTCTACCAAATGCTGAAAACATAATCTCATGCACCTGAAATTCTGTTGCCCTCACATCTCTCCATTATGTCCTAAAATTATCTGAGAGTCCAAGTTTCATAAAGTAACCATTTCTTATGATGGAAAATGATTTAGTATTTTCTTAATGTGCTTCTTCAAATCTCTACAGAGCTCAGAAAAGATGAGGATCTGAACTCAAGCAAGTTTTGAGGAAACTTATCTGAGTAAACTAAGTTAAAGGTTATTTTGACAAGACAGTCAGATGGCAGGAAGGAACGAGACAACACTCATCACAGGAGGTTCTGTTACCACAGCAAAGTGGATCCGTGGAAGCAAACGGCTGAGGACATGGACAAAGGGAAGGGACGTTCTCTGTGTTGCTCAGTGCTCTAGACCTCGGACACCTGTGCACCAGTACCGTCTTACTTTACTGGAGAGCTGCAGTCTCAGTTTTGTGTGGCTGACCCAGATGCAATGGGAAACACTTATACACAAGTCATTTCCAAGTCATGGACCTGTGGTGACTCACCTGGGCTTTTCACCACCTTAGTCTCCCCAAGAGTGTCTGCTGAAGGGGTGGGGGTTATCTCCTCGATGGCTTCCTGTGGGCCACACACCACTGTTTGTTTCACAGGTGTGCTTCCTCCTGAAGGCTCTTCAGACTTTGTAGATGTTGGTGTCAGGCTGGGGCCCACCTTTCCACGACTCATAAGTCTTTGTAGAAGAGAGCTGAATTTGGGGAAGTCTCGGGAGTTTTGTCCATGATTTTTTCTATGCTTCCAGAACGCCTTGTTTTTTGCTTCTTCCTCTTTTCTTTTCTTCTACAGAAAGAAAAACAGATTTAGGTTACGTCTTCAAATCCCAGAAGAAAAAGCCTTACCAGCAAAAAAGATTTTCAAAGTATAGGTCGGTTTAGGTCTGACATCTCAGCATAGGGCTCATGGAGCAGCAGTTCTATGGAGAACAGCCACCACCACCTTAGTCAGTTCCTGTATAGCCTTCTTCAGTAACAACCAAGTCTCAATATTCTCAGAGTCCTACTGCACTTTATGTGTGTGTGTGTGTGTGTGTGTGTGTGTGTGTGTGTGTGTGTGTGTTGATTCACCTGGATAAAGTGCATGTGTGTTCAATTGAGTGTGGAGCCTATCCATTGCATCACAGACTCACTGAAACGACAACACAACACAACCCCAGGACACAGGCTGAGCAGGTGACATACAATCCTCCTTCCTCCATGCTCACACACTGACCTTATCTAGGTAGCCTTCATACTCCTTAGTATGATTTCTTCGGAGTGTGAATTTAAGGCTCTTAACTTTTTCATTAATGTTATTTATAGTCTGCAATACAAAACAGAAATGAAGAATTAGAACAGTTCTAATGTCAGAAAAGAGAATAAGAAAACAAGTGGGGAGAAGCATCAGTATCTCATACATGACTTGAACCCCATTTCCTGACATCCCTCTCCTCTGTACTGCTATGCTGAGGCAGCATCAGCTCCCATCATACCCAGGGTCATGATCTGTTGCTTTTTTCTAAGTAGTTCACTGCTGTTCTGGAGATTTTAGATCAGTCACATAGACAATGAAGACTCACCTTGTTGATTTTGGATCTTATTCGAGCTGAAAGACACTTATTCGGGCCTTTTCTGAGTTTCTCCATAAAGAGTCTAAAGGAATAGAGCAGAGTGACTAAGATGGACAAAAAGTTACAAGTATCAAAATGAGGCCCTGAAGAAATTCAGGGTTTGAGAAGTTCATGGAGTGAGTAAAGGCACACCCTGAAATCCCACCTCCCCTTATCCCCCAGTGCCTGGAGAGAGAAAAGTCTTCACTCTTCTATCTACTGGTACATTCAGCAAACATCAGCTATCAAGAAGTATAAAACAACCTCTGGAGGCATCACAATCCCTCACTTCAAGCTCTACTATACAGCTAAAATAATAAAAACAGCTTGATACTGGCATAAAAACATGTGGACCATGGAACTGAACTGAAGACCCTGACATTAATCCACACTCCTATGAACATATAATTTTCAATAAAGAAGCCAAAACTGTACAGTGGAAAAAAAGAAAGCATCTTCAACAAATCGTGCTGGCATAACTAGATGTCAACATGTAGAAGACTGCAAATAGATCCATATCTGTCAACGTGCACAAAACTTAAGTCCAAGCGGATCAAAGACCTCAACATATATCCAGTTACTCTGAACCTGAAAGAAGAAAGTAGGTAGTCTCAAACGCATTGGCACTGGAGATCACTTCCTAAATATAACACCAGTAGCACAGACACTGAGAGAAACAATTAATCAATGGGACCTCTTGAAACTGAGAAGCTTTTGTAGGGCAAAGGACATGGTCAACAAGACAAAACAACAGCCTACAGAATGGGAAAAGGTCTTCACCAACCCCACATCTGACAGAGGGCTGATATCCAGAACATATAAAGAACTCAAGAAATTAGATATCAAAATAACCAACAGTCCAATTAAAAAATGGGCTATAGAGCTAAACAGAAAATTCTCAATAGAAGAAGCTCAAATGGCTGAAAGACATTTAACGAATTGCTCAACATTCTTAATCATCAGGGAAATGCAAATCAAAATGCCTCTGAGTTATCCATCTTACACCCGTCAGAATGGCTAAGATCAAAAACACTAAAGACAGCTTATGTTGGAGAGGATGTGGAGAAAAGGGAACACTCCTACACTGTTGGTGGGAATGCAAACTGGTACAGCCACTTTGGAAATCGTTATGGCGCTTTCTTTAAAATTGGCAATCAACCTCCCTCAAGACCCAGCTATAGCACTCCTGGGCATATACCCAAGGAATACCACAAGGACACATGCTCATCTTTGTTCAAAGCAGCATTATTTGTAATAGCCAGAATGTGGAAACAACCTAGATGCCCTTCAACTGAAGAATGGATAAATGAAATGTGGTACATATACACAATGGAGTACTACTCAGAAGAGAAAAACAATGACATCATGAGACTTGCAGGCAAATGGATGGAACTAGAAAACATCATCCTGAGTGAGGTAACCCAGACTCAGAAAGACAAACCTGGTATGTACTCATAAGTGGATACTAGATGTAAAGCAAAGGATAACCAGACTGCAACTGACAACTCCAGGGAGGCTACCTAGTAAAGAGGACCCGAAGAAAGACACAGGGATCACCCAACGACAGAGAAATGGATGAGATCTACATGAGAAAACTGGGGATGGGGGGGCAGTAATGGAGATCAAGGGTCAGGGGAAAGAGAGCTTAAGGGAGCAGGAGGTCCCAGCTGGATCAGAAACACAGTGGGAGAAGAAGGAAAAAGATACCATGATAAATAAAGACCCCGTGGGAATAGGAAGAAGCAGAGTGCTAGAGAGTTCCCAGAAATCCACAAAGATGCCTCCACTATAGACTACTGGAAATGGTCGAGAGAGTGCCTGAGCTGACCTACTCTGGTGATCTCAGGGCTAAATATGACTGGTGAGACCTTTACCATCATTCCCTTCCTCAAACACACAATGTTCTTGTCATTAAGACTATAGGAGTCATTCCCTGGGGACACTCTGCAATCTTATTCTGCCTACCCAAGTATGGTGAACAGCTCAGGGACTGTGCTGAGCCACTCCAACACTAGGTGGTCCACAGCCCAGTCCTCTGGTGGCTGTGTAGCTACAGGAAAGGCTAACCTCTTTGCTATACCAATCAATAGGCTACAGGATGTAGAGAAGAGGAATCTGGCTCTGCCACACACAGCAATAAGCCTACGACTGGCTGCCTGGGTAGAGATAGAGCACTCAAAACACTCACCAGTGCAGACACATCCTGTTCATCTGTCAACTCTTTTGTCTAAAAGCTGGGCCCTGTGGACACAAGCTCAAGAACTCTCCTACTCATGAAGTCCCTTATATGGGATACCACCAACTTTGGTCCTCATGTCTTTGAACAGTAAGGAAAAGCATGTGTCAGATCTGCCAGAGAAATCTGTCATCTGATTAAAAGATGACTTTTTCAAGTTCCATATGGTCAGCAAGGGTAAAAAGCATGAAGAGGAGGATAGGATGAGTGAGGGATCAGTCATGGGAAAGGAGGTGGAAAACTGCAGGTTCTCACGTTGAAAATTTGTGATACATCACAAGTGCTTCCTCTGTGAGGCCTTGATTTAGCAGGACTTCTGCTTTTATCTGATAGGTCTTCAGTTCAAGGTAAGATTTCCAGGGAATGTTATTATTGATGTAAATATTCTCCAGAGAGCTTAAAAGTTGGAACTGCTCTTGGGTCAGAAGAGTGGCATTGTTATGTCTGCGAATGGTGCTCCTGATCTAAGAAAAAGAGAAGATGGGGAACATCAAAATGCATCTCCTACCATCCTGCCATTCTAGCAGTCTAGAACACACAAACATGCACATGCACACGTGCACACGCACACACGCACACATACATCTCCCTAATGAAATTAGAGTAAATAAAACACCACATTGGTGATTCAGCTCAATAAATGTATGAACAAACCCAGCCTGGGATCCTCTTACTACAGTAGTAAAGAGGTAGAGTTGGGAATAGGGATGTCTGTGTCCTTTGAAAACAATATGAAGGAGCTCTTGATTAGCATTTAACCTAAGGAACAGACCTTACACACATTCAGTGAGATTCGCACTAGAAGACATATGTAGCTATGAGTGGTTGTGCACACATCAGAGGATTGTGCTTAAGCATAAACCCAACAGTTACCACATGGGCTTCACCTGATGTTACCAAGGCAATCAGAGAGCACCCAAGCTTGGAGGAAACCCTATTCATGCCTTCCACAATGCAATCACAGCTGGAAGCAAAAGGATTTGTGATGGGGTGCCCAAAGTGATTTAATTAGTATTTAGGATACTCAAGTCTCCAAGAGCCTTTGTTAGACAATGAGCAAGGAAAACTCAGTTCCTGCTATTTAAAGATTCCAGGAACTAAGGCTCAGAAGCAGCAGAAAAACAAAAAAACCTTTGGGAACTGTGAGCTCTGCGGACCACAGCATTGCACAAGCCTTTCTTGAAACTTTCTTGGCTGTCAGTGTCTTTGAGAGCAGAAGTGTAATGAATTCTAGAGACAAATTGCTCACACTATTGACCTGCTTTCTGTGATCACACTTCTGATGAAAGACAAAGTAAGACATGTCCACCAGGGAGAAAAAAAAGTGAGGTTCGCTAGTTTAAACATAGAAAAGGGCACCAGGCTTTTACATTTGCTCCATAGGATTACATACAAATGACCTCTCTTTTCAGCAGCAATGAGACTTACCTTCTTTGGAGCTCCAGCAATGAAAGGTCCTTTAATATCTGGACAGCTCTGATGGTCTGTGAGCCAAGGTGTGAGAATATCACCTGTTACCAGATACAAGTAGTTAGGAAAGGAGCTACTTTGCTTCTCCAATGATCAATATTAGTTTATGTTAATTTACGTATTGCTAACTCACTGACCATGATGGCCATGGAGATACAGGCTTTAATCCTGCAATTTTATGGCTGAGATAGTAGTTACAACCTGAATTCTATTTTAATTTAAAAACTGGGATTAAATAAATTTTTTCAAGAGTTTACAAAGGAGATCAATTCAAGATGGCAGTGGCTGTTGGCATCCACAGGCCCATGGAGCAGCTCTAAGGAGCCTGAGAGACCCAAGGAGGATCAAATTGGAGATAGGGCAGCAGAGGATGAATCTGAGAGAGCACAGAATCTCAAAAACAACTAAAACATGGTAGGCCGTATGGGAAGATGCTTTTAAGAAGTGGTCTCATGAAATTGAAAAAAAAAGAAGAATAGCAGAGCAGATTCCATACATGGGCCAGAGATAAGTGAACCTACAGCTGCTGAAGCTCACACTAATGGAGATGGAGAATGGTTCATTTTCTGGATTGGGTTTCCTCAAAAAGCCTCCAGAGACTGTGCTGTAGCTGGAGGCCATGTTGGTGTCCATAAACCATGCTGCCACCAGAAACCATATGGAAGTCAATGAGCTGTGCTGCCACTGGCTGTTCCGGGTAAGGAAGCTTCTTTTGCAGTGGTAACAATGACTGTAGACTCATAGTTGAGAATGAGAAACCTATCACAGAAGCCTTTTCCCACCTTCAAATAAAAAAGGAAGCAGTCTAGGCAGTAAGCCACTGAAGAGAGTCCTTAAATTGTGATGCTGAAATGGAGCTCTTTTTCAGTTGATGTCTTCCAGCAGGAGATGTGGCTGTTGAGTGTGGGGAAAGACTCAGTTATTTTAAAGGGGCTGGCCAATGAGACTTTCACCATGCTCCAATGACTACGTGGAAAACACAAATTAGAATTTATGTATTTTTTTTCTTCTTTTGGGCAGGCACAGGGTGGGAGAATGCCTTTGGAAGGAATGGGAAGCTATTTTGATCAGGTGCATTATATAACATTGCCAAATAATCAGTAAAAATATGTTAGAAAAAAATGTACAATGAATAGAAAAGATTCCCTTAAAACTCTACAGGGATTTATTTTTAGGGCATGCTCTCCAGGATCTCGTTATACAACAGAGGGTGCTAGCCATGAATTAGTGGTTACTCAGCTATCTCAGCTCCCAAGTGCTCAGGGGACACTCCTGAATAAGCAGTCCTGTCCCTGAACTACTTTTAGAGAGTTTCTTTGGGGACCACAGCAGGAGACACAGTTGCTCATGTGCCCTAGACAGTCCCAATTCTCTACCCTGAAGGTCCTGTCCTGAGGGTTGCTCACTGATCTCTAGGTAGGACACAGCTGCCTATCCAGCCAGCTCCTCCAAGGCAACCCTACTCATGGATGAGTGGCAGATGTGGCCACCAGTTCCTCTCACATCCCAACACTACTGCTCAACAGCACTAACATGGAAATGCTAACGTGGAAAACTGAGTGGAGGGTTGATGCTGCTGCAGTGGAACATCTTGGCTCTGAGTGTGCCTATCTACACACCTGGCTCTTTCCCTACTTCTGTGGAAATGCTCTCAGGAACTACTTGAGTATTTTGTCTACACTGAGCTCATAAACACTTAACACCTCAGTGAGCCCAGAGCCCAGTCTGTCAGATATTCCACTGTGGAATGTAAAGATCCATTTAGTGAGAGAGGAAATGTTCTGTCCAAAATCATAACCCCACATAGATCAGGGATAAGATTCTAGTTAGGACAACAGCTTCTAGTTCAGTATTCTACCCATGATTCCACACTTTCTGGACTTCTCAAAGTGTGTGGGAAAATTCAATGAAAGAAATGTTTCAATTTCTTTACTTACCAGACATTGTTGGGAAGATAATAAAAACACAGTTATAAGAATCAGATAAAGAGACAAAAACACTGTCTGGATTCTGAAACAAAAAACCCACATGTCCAGGGTCAGAGATACTGGACACTGAGGAAAATTAAGTTTGTCAGCATCATAAAGACCAAAAGACCATTCAGGTACTGGTGGGCTAAGAGGTAGAGTGATGTCATAAAACTACACTGGTACCCTAGTCAAAGACTTCTTGAAAAAAAGAGCAAATAAATTAGAGATGCAGACCTGAGTTTTGTTGGGTTCCTATCTTTTCTTTGTACTTCTATGATTCCTTATGATCTGCAAGTCTGTACTCTAGTGAAGACAATGACTGTGAAAATGAAGAAGCAGCTTCAGTTTGAAAGCTGATCCTGAAGGCTCATAGGCTCTGCCACACATTCGACAATTCATGTGTTCTCCAGAGGTCAGAGAAATAAAGGACCCAGCACTTTCTCTCAGTCCTTTCTAACTGAGCTAGCAGTGTGTGCAGAAAGAATTCTATTTTCTTATTTTTTTCAGGAATAAGTTTGCCTTTGTGACTGAAGCTGGCTTGAGATTCACCATTTATCCTACATTTGCCAACAACCAGCATCAGTCCTCCAGCTTCAGCCTCCTGGGTGCTGAGATTTCACCTATGAGCCCAGACACTCAGATCAGAATTGTTATGATATATCTATAGCATGCTTATTTTCATATTTTTTCTTTTTTTTTAGAGACATGGTTTCTCTGTGTAGTTTTGGTGCCTGTACTGAATCTTGCTCTGTAGAGCAGGCTGGACTCGAACTCACAGAGATCCACCTGCCTCTACCTCCCAAGTGCTGGGATTAAAAGCGTGCACCACCACCCAGTTCATTTTCATAATTGTTAAGCATCACCAGTATTCAAGAAAACAGCAGAGAAAAAACAAACACAAAAGGTTTCTTTCCTGACAAGTTTGCTGTCCTAGTTACACATTTTCCCAGCCTCAGTTTACTTCCTGGTCTACTAACCTACATGTTCACTAAATCCATCTCTGTTTGCCCTGTGCTGAGCAAATTACTCAATCACCAGAGAAATTTATTATTCAATGAAGTCTTTTGGCTCCCTTCAGCATTCAGTCCCATAAATCCTATGTTACCATGGTTAACACCTCCAAGTTCCATGTTCTCCCTTTCCTCCATTCTATTTTATCCCCCACCACTGCATTTTTCTGTTTTCTTGACTATCTCCAGGTCCAGGTGGCCTGTTCCTTTTTGTAAAAAGCCCCAAAGTGCTCTTCCAATAGCTTCAGCCTCCCTGCCCTGTGTTTCTTCCTCCTCTCTAGTTCTCTTTTAACTAGACAGAAGACTCCAAACATTGGGAATGCTGATTTTTAAAACTCCATTGGTTTTATTTTATTTCTTCAGGAATGGTCTTTAACACCCAGGCTATCACCAAAGTCAGTGTGCAGATAGAGACTGGCATGGTCTCCTTGATTCTTCTGCCTCTGTCTCCCAAGGGCCAAGATTGCAGGGGTATGGCACCATGCTCTGACTAATCACATTAGGAGTTTGTGTTGAGTCTGAGCCAGGGTTGTACAGCTATCTGAAACTGCACAAAACATGGGTGAGGACCTTTATTATCAGGAAGGTGCCTGTCATTGTCCCAGTGTGCAGGTGCCAGAGAGAGCACAGCTGTTCCTGTCGTTCACTGTAACAAACAGTCCTGCTTTAGCAGGGACAGCAGACTTTCCTCTCCCCCACTGCTTTAGGATACATGTGAGGACACAGAAGAGGGAGGGACATCTGCCTAGCCAGAAAAGGTCAGCTCATCTCAGCTGCAAATGGAACACTGCCAGACACACTCTCGAGTTCCCTTGTATTTCACCACTAATGTTGACCAGCACCAACTGTGAAGTATCATTGTGGAAAACTGTGTGGAGGGAAGTGTCTTGGCCCTCAGTTCTCCTCATTACATACCCAGCTCTCTCTCTCTGCTTCAGCTGAAACAGTTCCAGAAACTTTGATTTTCTTCTCTATGTCTTGCTCCTAAACACTCAATACCTCAGAGAACCCTGAGCCCTGCCAGCCTGTTATCTCACCAAGGAAGGTGAAGGAACATTCACTGAGAGGATGAGGAAATACTCTGTCCAAACCTCAACCCTAGGGAATGTCAAAGATGAGACCACGTTAGGGCACCAACCTCTTGTTCACCACTTTCCCCTCTATCCCACATTGTTTTGATGCTTCCCAATTTAGTGAGCTGTCCAATTAAACAAACATTAAAGTTTCTTTTCCTACCTGACATCTTCAAGTCAGGAACAGAACAGGAGTAGGATCTGGATAGAGGGATGGGGACAAAACAGGAGTAGGATCTGGGTAAAGGGATGGGGACAAAACAGGAGTAGGATCTAGGTAAAGGGATGGGGACAAAACAGGAGTAGGATCTGGATAAAGGAATGGGGACAAAACAGGAGTAGGATCTGGATAAAGGGATGAGAGAGTGGGTTGTTAGGTTTCACAGTAAAAAAAATCACGTCTGTGCAGGATCAAAGATGCTCAGTACTGAGGCACATTTGGTGACACACGGCAACCTCAAGACTCTATCTGGTGCTGATTGGTTGAGGGAGGAATGATGTCATAAAGCAGATGAAAGAAAGCCAATAGGATTCCCAGAAGCCATGTTTAAAAAGGGACAGTTGAAAAAAAAAGCGACAATTGGAAAACTGCAGGAAGACTAGAGCAGCTTTACATGGCTGCAATCTGGGAATCTGAAAGCACATAACCCAGATATGACAATTTCTAGTCCCAGATCCTTAGTTCAGGAAGAGTGTCAAGTGTTTCACACAAGTGATCATTAATAAAGTCATTTATTATTGACACATGATTTTCACATTTCAACAGTTAAAATGTATTTATATGCACAGATGATGTCTTTGGTGAGCATCTTAGATACTGTTTTATTGCTATGAAGAGCCACCACAGCCAAGACTACTCCAGGTGGAGCTCCAGGAGTCCAGTTGGTGAGAGAGAGGAGGGATTATATGAGTAAGAGATATCAAGACTATGATTGGATAAAGCACAGGGACAAATATCCAAACTAGTGGAAACACATAAACTGTGAACCAATAGCTGAGGAGCCCCCATGAAACTGGACCAGGCCCTCTGGATAAGTGAGACAGTTGATGAACTTGAACTGTTTAGGAGGCCCCCAGGCAGTGGGACCAGGACCTGTCCTCAGTGCAGGAGCTGGCTTTTTGGAACCTTGGGCCTATGCTGAGACATTTTGCTCAGCCTTGGTGCAGGGAGGAGGAGACTGGACTTGCCTCAACTGAATCTACCAGGCTGAGATGACTCCCCAGGGGAGACCTTGCCTTGGAGGAGGTAGGAATGGGAGGTGGATTGGAGGGGGTAAGGTTGGGGCGTGAGAGGAGGGAGGACAGGGGAATCATGGCTGATAAATAAAGTTAAATTATAAAATAAAAATATTTATTAAAAAATACCTCATCTTTAGTGAAGTATACCACACCTAGAAAGACAAATAAAGTATATACTAGCTTATATGTAAATATTAGCTGTTAAGGCAATCATAATTATAACCAAGCAAAAATCCATATAACCACAAGGTTTGTTATAGAGTAAAGAACTGAGCACAGGTAGATCTCTCTAGGAAAGGAAAATAGAACAATTATGGATAGATAAGGGGGAGCTGGAAGTGGAGGATCATGGAGAGGAGAAGGGAAGAAGACAAGGAAGGAAATACATGGAGAGACAGCTAAAACTAAGAGCCATCTGAATGGGTAGTATAGAAATCTGACAGAGAAAAAGATTCCTAAAATATATACATATATGCAGATGATGTACATGAAATCACCAAATACTGGGGAGACAGAGCTCCAACAGGACATCTCTTGTCACCAAATGAAGCATTCATTAGCAGGATTGGGTTACATCTAATTGAGCCAAAGGGGTTTTTGTGAATCTCCAAATAACTGAGGGTATTGCCAGGACTATAGGTTGTTATCCACAAAATGACAGCAAGACATCAACTGTTGAATAGAACACCAACAACTCATTGAACATGAACACAGAGAAGTCAAACTAGTGCCTACATACAGCCTTCACACCTATAGTCTAGCATCTTTGGTACAAGGAGGTACTCTACCAAAGGAGAAACATAAACAGTAACACAGCCATGAACCCCTTGATCTACAATGGTGTTGTGCCAACAAAACATACTTAGTGCAATGGTGCTACAAATCTTGTGGGAGTAAACAACCAATATCTTATTGGACTTAAGGCCCACACCATGATATAGAACATATACTGGACACTGGTTGGATAAGCAAGAACCTGTGACTAGATAGGTCAGGGATCTAGTATGAAACCAAATAACACCTTTCCAAATGAAACAAAACATAAGAAGAAAAACCACCTAATGATATTCCACATACTCAGAGTATGGCATACTCAAATATATCTACGGCATATCTATGACATACTCATAGTTAACTGCTCAGTCATCAAGAGGACTTTCTCCAGTGGATAATAGGTTAAGGTGCAGAGACCTACAGTCAGACACTATGCAGAGAGTGAAAGAATTTAGATTACTTAGCTTAGAACAGATGTCTCTATCAAATCCTTCCCCTCAGGCCTCAGGGGGGTGTTTTGAAAGAGGAGGCAGATAGAGTGTGGGACCCAGAATAGATGGAGAAAACCAAGAGTACAGGTTCTCTAAATCAAGAAGATTGACGTACAATTGAATTTCACAAGGACTGTGGCAGCATGCACAGGGCCTGCATGAGTCTACACCAAATTGGGTCCTAGACCTGAAAAGAAATTTGGACACATAACCCTATCCATAACCCAGAAGCTATTTCCAGTTGATAACTACTTGCAAGTGAAAATTTAGTTTTCTCCGAGTGTAGTTGGGGGCTTCCCTGTGTCCCACCTGGTCTGCAGCCACTCAGACCAAAATAAATACACAGAGACATATTAATTATCAACTCTATGACCATTAGCTCAGACTTATTACTGACAAGCTCTTACACTTAAATTAACCCATAATTCTTTTAGTTTTGTTTTGCCATGTGGCTTGGTACCTTTTCTCAGTTCTGCCTTCTCATCTTGCTTCCTCTGTGTCTGGCTGGTGACTCCTGACTCAACCCTTCCTTCTCCCAGAATTCTCCTCATCTGCTTGCCCCACCTATACTTTCTGCCTTGCTATTGACCAATCAGCATTTTATTAAACCAGTGTACAAAAGTAATATCCCACAGCATTTCCCCTTCTCTGTGTAATCAAAAAGAAACATTTTAATGTTAGCATAGTAAAATTACATATAATAGAACTGTTATCAAGCAAGAATTACAGTTACAATATCTAGTCTATTTGTATTTGGCAAAATTAAAGAAAATATTCTATCATTTATCCTATATTTGTGAGTCTAAAGTTTCATATCCAATTTATCTTTTATCATAGCCAAGGAAAATTATAACTATCTAGTCTTCAACTACATCAAAGAACTCAGAAAGATATAATATTACCTAACTAAATAGGAAGTACCATTTTAAGCAACTTCTAAAAATTCTGGAAATGACAGAGACAGCTGCTTGCCTGTATAGTCATTCAAAGATCCTCTGAAATGTTGGATATCTTTCTTCAGCCTATAGGCCTAGAGTTTCTTAGTTGCTTCTCTCTGTGTCCTGTAGAATATCTGGCAGTTTCTTCTGCAAAGCAGGAACCTGAGCCTAAATGAGGAATGGGGCAGTCATCAGAGCTATCTCTCTACATAACTTTTGAGAACATCAGTCCTAAGCATAAATATTCTATTCCCCACTGTGTTTAGTATTGACCCTTTATACCAAACAGCTCCACCCACTAAAACACAATGACAGGAAACTTCATCTCTTACAAATTTATTATTTGTGCACTGTATGTCCTCCACACCCACAGTAGACACAAAAGTGAAGAACCCCATGTCCTGACCCCAGAGCCCGCAGCACAGCCTCCTGAGGCAGTAAGGAGGATGCTCAGTATTTGTCAGGCAGTCCTGCAGGTCTGTAGTGATTGGGGTCCTTGCCACTGTGGCCCCATCTGTTCACTTCCTGGTCAGCCATAGTATCCTCATGTCCACAGCCCATGAGACTCTGAATGCCCTCTCTTGCATCACTACGAGAAGCAGACATGGAGGAGATCTATCACAAAGCTTCATTGCCACCCCCATTCACAGCTGATACCCCCAATTCTCTCATTTGCATGGAATGGCTTTAGGAGGAAACTAGGAAGGGCCAGGAAAGAGGCCCTGAAACAGTGACCCTGCCAAGCCCAGCAATGCTTAGTCACTGTATTCTCTCAATTTTTTCATTAAAAAGAAAAGAAAAATGTCACAGTTTTCTGAGGAAATGAACTAGCAGTGCTAATGCCAAAGATTTGAGGCAGACTGATTCGTCAGGAGATCAATGACAGCCATTCTGAATCTACAATCAATAGTTTTTCAGTTATTTCACATCAACTTCAAATTAATCTGAGTGATTAAATTACCACTTCTCTCAGTTCCTAATCCAAAGGAGGTTTGGTCTTCTCAATAGGGGGGCTAACAAGGAGAAGACAAGAGTTCTATGAACGACACACACACACACACACACACACACACACACACACTTATTTTTCAGCTGAAAAGTAAATTGTCAGTTCCCATAATTTTCTAGATGGTTGCTTTATTAAACATGGACATGAGAAAGTAAAACTTATGTAACAAATTCATTCTTAAAATAATTACAACTAAATATTAATCACACTGTGCCAAATATTTAGCTACAATTTTGTGCTTTTACTTGTTTAATTAACATAAAAATATATTTGCTAAATATTTTTCTCACTTTGCTAAATGAATTTAGTTTCACCATTTGATGCTAGAATATGTTCTTAAACATTACTACTGTGTCCAAAAACAGTCAAAAGAATGACCCATGGTGAACAATGCCTTGAGGAACTGGGAGAGAGTCTCCAGGAAAAGAGGCAGAGGGCCTTTTACCTCAGGTGCCTTTTGTTCACTGGATTGGTCATGGGTGTGATTCCATGTCTCCTGTGTTGAACATTTACATTCAATTTACAAGACATGTCTATTCTTGCTGGATGTCAGAGCATAGCTATAGAACCCAATCTGGTGAAAGGATGTGTGGAGTGCTGTCCTCAGTTTACCTGAATCTGGATATGGCCTTCTGCCTTGCTTTCCTGCTTTCCTAGATAAAATCTATAGTATATTCCAGGCAATTGTGTTTAAATTGATCTGACCTGAGAAAGTTCTGGGAAAGGTTAACTCTATTAATATTTAGTATGAGGTTATTGACATGTATTTACATTTATTTTCTGATCATGCTTTGCTGAACTCAAACAGCCGTCCTTGGATCATTGCTTTTTTTGTTACTTCTATGTATAAAGTATACTGAAACTGAAGCAAGGCTCTCTGTAGTGGTATTTATTCCGCCAATGACCTTTGGCTATAGGGCCCAAAGGAGGTGATGCTTTCTGCTGCTGTACATGACCTCTTAAAAGGAGAGGGAGAAGGGTCCCATTCCCCTTTTCCCTGCTCCTGCCTGAGAGGTGGATTCGCTCCTGGTCAGATCAGAGGATGACTTCAGCTGTCTACCGTGGTCTGTATTCATGATGTATTTTCTCAATTCACCTTAATAAATTTCCCTAATACTTCTTAAACAGACTCCCGTGGATTTATCACTTTAGTTGTCTACAGCATTAGACTGTAGTCTGCCCCATCCTTTCAGGTCCTCAGATCATGGGTCCAGAAGACAAGATCTGCACAGGTTGGTCAAAAAGTTGACACTGCTACATATATAACAGAATCTATAGAAAATGTTCACTATAAACACAGCCCTAAAAAGTAATTGAATTTGATCTTTTGTATTGAAGATTCAATTTCTCATAAGAAGGTAACTATTACAGTTCATGAAGTATATTAAGCATAGACTCCATCAAGTAGCATTTGCCGAAGCTGCACTGAGTAAGTACCTACTGCATGCAAGTAATGCTATAGCAGGAACCGTTGCACACAACTGCTAAAGACAGAGTCCCCCGGTCCTGAAGATCTCCCACACATAGGCTGCACCATGGGCATTCCCTCCATGAAAATGTCTGAATGAGGTGTTGGGGTCAAAATGCCTTTTTCTAAGGGAAGAGTTCACAACTTCCTTACACTGTCAGAAGATCAGTGACACTAAAGATCAGTCAACCCTCATCTGGAAGCAACAGGTGAAGATTATTTGTGGAGCAGGCCCTTTAAGCTGACCAGCATAGGAAAAAAAAAAGGCTGTGTAAAACCATCTGAAATAAATGATAAAAGCCATATTTCATGTGAGTGGAGCTTTGTTTTCTATTTTCTCTGAATGTATCCCAAAGTCCTTGTAAATGCTGTTATTCTAAAAGTTGGGCACAGACTCCTGTCTAACTTCCCCTTACTTGGAAATCCCAAACTCTCTACAGATAGTAACTAAACAGTGGGATTTCCTTGCTTTCAATGGTCAAGACACCATTAGTGCATGAAATGTTAACAGAAAATGTGGTTGATCTTCACATGTTTCAGTTCATTCATTGAGTCTCCCCTCTCTGCTATTTTCTTTGTACAAAGATTGACATGGGGGGAGGGGGTTGGTCCAGCCTCAACTGAATGTACCAAGCTTTGTTGACTCGCTATGGGAGGCCTTAAACTTTTGGAGAAGTAGATGGGGGGAGGGCTGAGAGGGGGGGACTGGTTGGTATATAAATGAAAAACAAATTTTAAATAAATAAATAAATAAATGAAAGACAATTGGTACTTTTTCTTCATTAAAGTGTAAACAATTGAGGCATTATAAGCCACATGGTCTCCTGGTGTGAGCTAGTGTGGGGAAGAGCTATCCTTTCACTGCACATTGGAAAGAACAGTTGGAAAATCTGTTTGAACCAGAGCATCTTAGATCCTCTTTCCAGTTTAAGCCAGTTCAGTTCCTCTCATGTTGGCCTCTTGCTTTTCTTAACTAAATGAACAAATATTTCAGGGTCAGTGTGACCTGAGGCTCAGCACAGAGATCTGTTAGTCTTATTTTATCAAAGGTGATTGTTCCCAATCCTGGGGGAGTCTCTTTAGAAGACTGAATTTGTGAAACCCTGTAGTGGGTAGCTGTTCCAGCTTTGACCTAAAAGTACCATCCCCAGCGAGGCTTCTGGCAACTGTCATGCCTACCTCTGACCTGCCCTTGAGGCAGGGCCGAGAAGGGAGTGCTTAAGACCTGAGATCTGGATATGCAGGCTCTCTTGGTTCCTTGTGATCCTAGATGCTGGATGGTAGACCAAGCAGAGTTCTCCAGAGAACACTGCTGGACTGCACTTCACCTCTCCCGGACCCTGTAATCAACCCCTTTACTGGCTGTAAATTACCCCAAAATAAACTTAGTTTTAACTATGTGGAGTTGCATTAATAAATCCCCCAATAAAGACCTGTGTTAATTTCTCTTCTTGAACTGCATGGTGCAATTTACAGCTGGTCAATGCCTCTGTACACTTTATTTAGCTGTTTACTGATTGTAATGGTAGCTGTAAGCCATACTTCATTTCTTCTTTTTTTCTTCAATATTTATCAAGCAGTACTTTAATAAATGAAGGTTATTTATTTTTAAGATAATGTCTCTCAATGTAGCCCTTGGCTGCTCAACAGATTTTCTACATAGATCAATCTGGCTTGGAACTCATGGAGATAGACCTGCCCCTGCCTCCTAAGCACTGGAATTAAAGGTGTGTGCCACACTATACAAGACATAAATGAAGGTTTTGTTTTTGTTTTTGTTTTTGTTTTTTAAGAAAGTTGACATGTAAGTACTATGCTGCATCCTCAGGCAAGGAAAATTATTCCTATTATGCCTTACACTAATTCATGACTGACATATTCAGTAACTAACAGTATTTTGCATGAAGTTCTCCAGGTTTTTATAGTAAACATGAAAGGCTGACATCATACACTGAAGAGCATCACTCTGCTTCTCTTCTGCCCATTTTCTTACCCAAACATGAGAACAACATGGTACCCAATTGTATGTTGATGCCTCTCTGGTGGGGGAAAAGCTGTACTGTCTAAGATGTCAAAGGCATAAGCAACACATACTACTCTTTGTAGTGTAGGAGAGAACCAAAAGTGGGCAAGGAAGAGGAACAAATAAGGACCAACTCTCTTCTCACCAGCATTCTGATAAGAAGGCCAAGTTGAGGCTCTCAGGGTTGGGACCTTTCCCATTAGAGTACTCTGAAGCTGAACACTTAATGACAGAGTCCCACTTCTTTCCCTGAATTTTCCTCAAGTTTAGGTTTTCCCATTGTAATGTTGATTGGAAATGGGAATTATTAAACATAGCTCTGCTTCATGCCTCTCTGTTAGAAAGTTTGTTCTTGTGTATGGTCTCCTCCTTACATAATGCATCTGGGAATTTCATGAAAGTTTGTGCAAAGCTAAGTCATTTCTCAGGAGACAGCTGAGATACCATCACTTGGTGAACTCTCTACTAATCATCTTCCTCTCATTTTCATCACCTCAGTGACAGATCTCACACAAGCTATATTCCCATGCATGTGACTCGGTTCTTGCCTCCAGTGTTCTGAGTTATTTTATTACACATTAATCTCTTTTTTCATTACATGCCTCGGTTGATGAGTAATCCAGGTTTATTTTAAAAATACTAATCCTGCATATGAGTTACTACTAGGACCCAAAGAATTCAAAAACTTGGGCACACAATGAGAAGAGAATAGTAATGGACAAAATAGGTAATTACTGTCAAAGAAAAAAATCAGTACTCCTGGCTGCATTTATTTCAGCTGTGTTACCAGGACATTGAAAATTCCCTTAAACTAATGCAAGGGATAAAGCACAAAGCAAAGTGTCCAAACGGGACTTGAGTTAGGACCAAGTGGCCCCTGTGTCAGAGTAGTATTGATTTCATGGCTATTGAAAATCTGTGTGGTGGTTCCTCCAAAACCTAAAGTTAGATCTACCATAAGACAGAGTGAGAGCTTACCTAGTGTGTGAATATATACATGAAGAACTCTAAGGCGGTGTGCCACAGAGACAACTGTATCTCTATGCTCATGGTCAAACCATCTGCAGCAGTTAAATTCAAGAGTCAGCTTTGATGTCAATCAACAGAAGAATAGATACCCAAAATGTGTTATACGCTTCTTAGCTATGAAAATACCATCATGAGAGGTCTCTGTAATTGAAGGTTTAACAACAACAATTTTCAAACATTGGATCAAAATGATTAAAAATTGCACATTTTGTCCAGATGAGCCAGCGTGAAGCACCCCCAGTACATAAGCATACAACCTCATCACATTTCTGCAGAATTGTAATTCCCACACACATTGAGTACTATTACCCCCATTAGAATGAGAGAAGGGTAGCCTGGTTCTCAACAAGGTCTATGAATGAAACTCCAATGAAGGCAGCTACAGTGTGGGGTTATGGAGAAGGAGGAGCTACATATTAAGTGCAATTTTACTTGTTTCTCTGCCTTCCTCCCTCTCACATGCCCTCCCTCTCCTTTACTCACCCTTTTCCCTTTTACACATATGCACAGATAGACAGATACAGATACACACAAACATATTTTGCTGATTTCATGTATCCATCTCAAACTAATAATGTTGAAGTTTTTTGTTTTGTTTTATTTTTAATAATGAATCGTTCTTCCAAGGATACTTTACACTGATGTGCATCTTCTTGGTACAATCGTGACCTAGACTTGGTAATACACACTTGTGCTTGGCTTCATCTTTCTCTATGGAATAATCAATCATTCAATATTATTGCAATTAAAATGTCATGTTTCACCCTTTCTCTAGAAATCATAGAAATATAGATGTTGATGCAATCTATTTTTCTTTTATATACTTTTTGTGGAATTAATAATGAACGTGGAGAATTTTCTCCATTCACCCCATCTGGCTGCATCTAGCATCAATTGTTAAGGAGCCTGAAAACTATTCATATCCATAAACTCTTTACTCAAGATGCTGTCATTAATTGGCTCCCTCAGCACTTCATAAAGCTTAGCCATTCCCAGCAGCTGTAAATGAAATTCCCAGTCCTGCTTCTTATAGACACAAGAAATTCATTTGTTTCCTGGTACAGACTCATGACTAAGTAGGTAGAATTATCTTTCTTCTACAGCCATCCTTCAAAATGTGTGTGTGTGTGCATGCGTGTGTGTGTGTGTGTGTGTGTGTGTGTGTGTGTGTGTGTGTGTTTTCCCCATCAAAAATATATTCCTCCCTTAGGTAAGGAAAGCTACATCATGACATCATGAAGCACTAAATTGAAGCTTGTTGTCCTTTACATTTTTGGTGAGAAAATCTCCATTCTTATTCCTTACTTTGCCTACTGGACCCAGCATTATCCAATGAATGTGGGGACTACAGTGCAATACTTAGATAGTAGGCAAAAAAAACCATGTAATATATTTAAGAAAACTAGGTGGCCACATTAATAAACATCTGCATCACATTTGCCAATGTGCCTCAGATCCAATAAAATGTACACATTTCAAACGTGTTTTCACTAAGTTTTAAAAATTGCATACAGCCAAGAACTGCTGTCTCAACAAAGATTGATAATTCTTAAAACACTTCAAACGGTTTCCTCACATACCTCTGCTGCATATTCCACAGGCTGCATCAGAAAGCTCTTATTTTGATTTTTATCTTCAGTTTCCCTAGTTCTAAAGCCTGGTAGAAACAAAACAAAAACAAAAACAATATACACACAGTGCACATGCCATGTCCACTTTATGTTGCCCAGAGCATTACTTAATTCAACATTATGCTTTTGTGATATAGTTATGAATTTATTAGACAATTACTGCATCACGTGGCCATTGTACACTAAGTTAAAACTTCCACAATGATTCCCAAACACGGTATCCACTTCACACTCTGAATTGATGTGGGATCCCAGTTACTCTATGGCTCTGGGATGTTTTTGAATTATGGTTTCCTTAAATTGTAACTTTTATTTGCATTCTCTTAATGGCTACTAATCTAATTATTTACTTTCATATATTCTTTTGTAAAATATCTGAGCAAGCCTCCTTGTCATCTTTAGTTTCTGATGAATATGTTTACCTGTTTTGATTCATTGACAAGTAAATTTTCTTTATGTACCCTAAACACAGATAATGTTTAAAATATGAAGGGTATAACCATTGTATATCAGTTTTAATTTTTTCTCACTGGCTGTTTTTGTATATAAATTTCTAGGGAAAGTCTGTGACACTCTTACAGGTTATTTTGATTTCTTACTACAAAGTCTTAAGCAAATCTCCTGTATTTATCTGGAAGTACTGAATTTTTACCTTGGGATGATTTTTTTTATATATGTAATTGAAAGTATCTTGTAAACACTACGTAGGAATTGAGTTTGATTTCTCCCCCAGGGTCATCTAGCTATCCCAACATTATTGGTTTAAAAGTACTTTTTTTCCTGCCTTTACAATAGCATTTTTAAAAACTTAAAGGAATAAAAATTTTCCTTGCCTAGATCAGTTTATTGAACTGCAAGATATGGAGTGTACCACCTGTAGACAATGCCTCTACGTACTTGGAGACCTTGGACAAAGCCAGCATTATCTACTTACAGTGTGGTACACTGTACAAAACTTAGGCCACACTGTATATTTGAAATTTATTGGAGGAACTAGTCAAGAGTAACTTAGTCTTGAGGAGTGTGAAGAAACAGAGAGAACGACCCCCGGACGGACCAAACCCGAGCACCACTGCATCCCCGCCTTCAGCACGGACGTCCCTGGCCGCCGCCATGCTCAAAAGAAAGGCTGAAGGGGATACTAAAGGAGATAAAGCCAAGGTGAAGGACGAGCCACAGAGAAGATCTGCAAGGTTGTCTGCTAAACCTGCTCCTCCAAAGCCAGAGCCCAAGCCTAACAAGGCCCCTGCAAAGAAGGAAGAGAAGGTCCGCAAGTACAAGAAGGGGAAAGTCGATGCTGGTAAGGATGAGAATAATCCTGCAGAAAATGGAGATGCCAAAACAGACCAGGCACAGAAAGCTGAAGGTGCTGGAGATGCCAAGTGAAATGTGTGCATTTCTGATAACTGTGTACTTCTGGTGACTGTACAGTTTGAAATACTATTTTTTATCAGATTTTATAAAAATGCAGAAGTGCCAAGTGAAATGTGTGCATTTTTGATAACTGTGTACTTCTGGTGACTGTACAGTTTGAAATACTATTTTTTATCAGATTTTATAAAAATGCAGAAGTGCCAAGTGAAATGTGTGCATTTTTGATAACTGTGTACTTCTGGTGACTGTACAGTTTGAAATACTATTTTTTATCAGATTTTATAAAAATGCAGAAGTGTTGCTTTACTGTAAACAGCTTTTCTGACCCTCCAAGAATTATTAAACATAAATATGAAAAAGATGAAGAAAAATAGAGGTAAAAAGGGAAAGAGGTAAGAAAACAAAGAAATGAAGTAATGGAGTGAAATATCAAACAAGATTTTTTCCCTGTCAAATGGTAATAAATTTCTATGATAATTA